>NC_135093.1:9530000-10130000 GCF_051107435.1 Chaetodon auriga
GTATAACAAAACCTCCTCTATCCTCAATTCTTTCATCTAGTCTTGACTCGAATACTGATATGTGGATTGATATAAAAGGGCAGAGCTTTGAGGCTTTGAAAAGTCTCCAGCATATCTGTCTCAAACATGAACATCGTTAAGGATTAGAGAGTGAAAACAAAAGGGTTTGGACATGTGGACCCCATGAACTTGCTCAGGACAGTGAGTAAAACTTCCAGTTATGTTCCTTTGCTGTACATCAAGTCTTTTTGCATCATCATGAGGATGGAGAACGAGCTGAACTCAATACAGGATAAAACAATCTGTCAGTCTTTTTTGATTAACAATGTATTACTGTAACATTTAAGTCTAAAATGTCTCTGTCATGCAGGTTACCGGAAACAGAAAGTTCAGTTTTACCACATGATCAATGATTAAGAAACCCCAATCCTCACATCTCAGCCCCCACTTTCCATCAGTCTCTGTGAAACAAAACTTGTGGCTTAGCTAGCGTCGCTGCTGAAAATATGTGTGTTAAGTCTGCTGCTCACTGAAACCACATTCTTCAACACTGTCCAAACAAAACAGGTCAGTCTCAGAAGAGAAGAGCTCCGAAGAAACAGACAGGAAATGGGGGTGAGAGGTGGGGGGCTGAGTGGGGGGGGGGCTGCTTGTGGCAGCTTATTCTGTCTGCTGTTCACTTGAATCATGTCAAACTGAGTATGAGGTGCAATAACACATCAAGTATGCACTTATCTTTGACCGACTTGGACTACCTCAAAATGTTGGAGCCTTGTCTAAAAAGAGTAGTTCCAGGTTGCAGATTACACTCATCATAACTGGATAAACGCAGTCAGTAAATCGATACTCCTTGTAGTCACATCAAGAGAGTCAAACTGGGCTTGAACTGAGCTTTGCTTTTTAGTGTACTTTGAGCTAAATGCTAACAGTAGCATGCTAACATTGACAATGCTAATATGCTGATATTTAGCGAGTATCGTTTACCATGTTAGCCATTTCAGTTTGGTATATTAGTATGCTAACATTTGCTAATTAGCACCCAACACAAAGTACAGCTGAGGCTGATGGGGACTCGGTCATAAACCAAAGTATCGGACAAATTAAAATTTTGATGAAAATGTGAACCTCATGCCAGAGCTAGGGAAAAAGGCAGAAGATCCTCAAAGTCACACGTTCACGCCCTCTGGGGAACACGAAAGTGTGTATAAAATTTCATGGCAATCCATCCAACAGTTTTTGAATTATTTCAGGGTTGGACTCAATGACACTGCCATCCATAGAGCTGCTGGCATGGTTAAAAAAATTCTCCATTGTGGATATTGTACATCTTGTTTTCAACAGAAAAAAAAGAAAGAAAAAAAGCCTTTTCTTCACAGATTATATTTCAGATGCTTTTAATATCAGTATCACACTTCACAGAGGAAACTTTTGAAACTCACACCTTTGTCGTCTTTGTCCTTCCCACTGACAATGACTTTGTTCATGTAGATATACTCCTCGTCACTACCTGCATGGAGACAGCAAAAGGTAGTTAACGGCTGACATGAGCTCATACTTCAGACATTTTTCTTTGTAGGTAGCTAGCACAAACAATAGCCATTCAACTACCAGCAGACAGCACATGAGACAAATATGTACCATTGCATCAGCAATATAACAATCACAGTATTCTTACAGACATTCTGCTAAAGGCTCTACATTTGTTATAGTCACAAAACGAAGAAGATTGTTTAAACTGGGGCACCTCTTCAGCCTATTGCCCACCTTGACTTTAATTCAAGCAAGTGCAAGCTCCTATACTCAGGACAAATTCATTGCCTCATCAAATCTAATGTTATCTAATCATCTAAAAGACTTGGGATAGATCTATAGGCTAGGAAAAGCACATTTTGTTGTAAATCCTAGTGAACTAAATTACCAGAACTCTGCCACTTCTATAGTGAGTAGCTCTGAGACAGGCCTCAACATATACTGTACACAAAGTAACTTAACTGTGTACAATCACAAGAAGAGCATGCATATTTAGCTTCTGAAGCAATTTACTTGGAGCACGGACGGGAAAATCTGACTCTACCTTAGAGCCAAACAAACTTTCATCATGTTTGTCAAAAGCCCAGGATTAAAGGGGAACTTGACCCAAACAAGTGGCCCATTGTGCAGACAGATGGGCCCATTATTGACACCCACTTTCACCGTGGCTGGCATTCATCGGACATTAGTCAGAAAGCTCCTTGCCTGCACAGATAGAGCACTGTGTCACTTCTGTCTTTGAAGCTTTTAAGATTGTACAGCTAAATATACAATAGAGATCCTAAGACCAGTCTAGACTTCCAAATAGTTTCAACATTCACTATGGTTTAGTTTAAAATTACACCTCCCACTCAATATCTGCATGGGATTTATATTCAGTGACAAGAATTAGCAGTGATCCAAAAGGAGTTTTTAGCTTTATAGCCATAAAAAGTCAGAATGAGCAGTATTCAAAATAAGATAGTATTGTAATTATAGTCAGACGTGGTTTCCTGTGACAACACTTAAAGCGCAGCGAGTTTTAGCTCTTGATCAGGGCTGTCACTGCAGACTGAACTTGACTTCTCTTTGCACTCCAATGTAAATATTTACAGGTCACTGTGAGCAATGGTATCATTTAGGCAATGAGCGGAGATGATGAAACCTCATGTCATACACCGACGCTGAAGTCAGCTCAGTGAGAAAAGGATTGTGTTTGCTTTAATGTCGGTCTTAACATGGTGGAGTAATTACAAGCTGGCGAAGACATCGCCATAACATTGCCACATAAACAGTTTGAATGAATGTCTTTTCTCAAACAATAAACCCTGTGGTTTTGGCATAGCAAGCTCCAGCTGGTTACTGTAACCTGTAATGGGAATTTGTTCCGGAGCTGCAGCGCCGTTTTTGAGGAAGGCTGTTTCATTGAATTAAATATTTTAGCTGACTAAGATTATACCCTGAGAGGAAATCAAACAAAACTCTAACATTGGGTGATACTCTAGAGAAAGTTTCTCCTTTGAAATAGATAGCGTGAGGTGAAACCAAACAACAGCAGAATGAAACAATGTTTTGCCTGTACAGTGAAAACAGATTTTTCGGGGAACAGAGTTTGAGATGCTATTTATAAACGGCTGCTCAAAGGAAGTGAGCGTCCCCAGAGGATAAATGCAGCTTCGGAAAAATGATACAGCTTGGAGCCAGGAGAGGAAGTATGGAGAGACGAGTCCAGGACCTGAACATGGAAAAGCATGACTGCTGGTGTGTGTTGGTTAGTGTGCGAGAGGCAGAGAAGGACAGAGAGGGAGAAGCAAAAACCCACGATGGCTTTTTCAACCCAAAAGTGACAAGAATTGGGTCACAAAGATCAGAATAAGCAGCGTCACAAAAGCAGCACTCATTCATTATTCCCAAATAATAACACACCTAGAGGCTGAGGCTCGGGTGAGACTCGGCGTAGCACTGGTTCACTAACTAACTGACGTCCAGGCACCATAAATCACATCAGCCCACCAGCAGTTGCCACAGTTTCATGTTGAGTGTCAGACCCAGTGAGCAAGAAAAACAAACTTGTCTTTAGCTGTTTGACAGGATACGATAACAGGCCATGCATCACTTCGGGATGAAGCAAGAGGCACTTTGTTTGATTATAGGCTGCACGCAAACATACAACTAATAACCGCAAAATAAAGAATGTCAACCTGATAATTTTGCAATGGGACTGAAAAGATATGCAGGCAAAAACACTGAATTCAACCACCACAATGAGGTTTCCAGCCACCATAATGGGATAAAAGGCCCCAAATGTATTTGTTAATAGAAGCCTGCAAGAGTATAATTATTACATGGTGGTTACTGAGAGTTTAAAAGAGCAAAATAATACCAGAGTGGCTCGCTCAATAGCTTTGTTGAGGCCAAATGGCCGATGTAAGCTCACTGAATTGTGGGAAACGTAGGGCATGATCACACGTTGCATAAGGTGCTTTGCATCAAGGTAGACAAGCTGCCAGTCAAAAGCCTTTGAATGTTAAATTATTATTATTTGTGGTTAAACCTCAACCAATTTAGCTGTCATGAAATCACAAATATCGCCACATCAGGAAACATAAGTTAGGAAGACTGAGGAAATGTTTGAGAGGCTTTTAGAGAGGACCAAACTCACCAGCTGGAACAGCTTTTATCCTGATTCATCTAACGCTTCACCGTCAGCAGATAACAAACCTATTTGTCCTATTTAACAAATGGCCATGCCTTATTCTTTTGAAAGTTTCTGACTGAGAGCTTGCCAATAAATATGTTACCAAATACAAATATTTACTGAGATTTCTTGGAGCTGCACTCTACAGTAACTCTTCAGCAGCCTTCGTGGGAGGTAAACGTCACCTCGTAACACAGAGCAGGCAAGATTTTATCCTTCTGACATATGAAAGATTGTCTTACAGTGAAATAACCAAAGAAATGAAAAAGTGTCTTGTGGTTTACGCAATCAAACGACCGTCTGGGAAACTCACAGACGTTTTCTCGGTTCACTTGTAATTTCTCATTCTGGGGGATTTGCAGGACACTGCTGGAGATCTAATTAAAAATACTAAAATAAAAGGTGGCTTTGGTTTACATCGTTTTACTTTCAGATTTCCAAATATATCTAACCACTCATTTCAAAACCAGGCACAATAACTTTCTCTTCCTATCTTCCTACTACAACTCTTATGTTAAATTACAGCATGTCCGGCCTGTTTCCAGTCTTTCACTTCCTCCACGTCTTTGTTTTTACTTACACGCGTCAAAAAATATGTAAGATTCCCCCTAAAACATCCATCAAATTCAGTTCCTGAATTGATTCAAGTGAGAACAAGATCATGCAGTTTCAGAATTGTATTTCCTTATTTATCTAGGCTGCAAAGATTTAATATTTGTTGAAAGGGCTTTGAAAGACGGCGATGTTATCATCTACGGGCGTGCACTCCTCACTGTTTACTGACTGGTCTGGAAGAAGCTATCCGCTGAGCTCAGGTTGATTCAGTGGATGCTTTCCTGCCTGCAATGTTTGGAAAACTAAGCCGGTGAGTTTATTAATCTACATTTTCAGTGCAAATAAGTGCTCTACTCTATATATACACCATATCTCAGTTATTCCTTCATACCATTGGAGGCTCTGTAGGACTGGAGGAGATCGGACAGCAAGCCCTTCTGGATGGTGGCATTCCCACTCAGGGTCTCTTTGTCCAGGATGAGCAGGAAGCGGTGGAGCTCCATGAGGAGCTGGTCCAGCACTGGAAGCACAGACAGAAAAGAGGGTCTCAGAGGCATAGCAAAATAAAAAATTCCTCATGCTTAAGGATTAAAAGTAGTATTTAAGCAATGGCTTTAGACCAGGACTGTCACAGTTCCCATCAGCAAGAAAAACAAGCAACATGAAGCCTATGAAGCTCATACTTTTATTTATGGCTGAGAACAGGGAGTTCAACTCAAGGACTTGTGTTTGAATTCAGCTGCTAGTTTGTTAGCTGTTTCATTCTCACGACTTGGCTTTTGTGCATGGAGCTGAGCGCTGTATGCCAACATTTAACATGGGAGAGACTCTTCAGAGGTTTTCAGCTGGCACCGGTCGATAACCATTCAGACTTTATGTCATTCAGTTATTGCTCTCATCTTGATGCTATTGACAGTTGCAAGTGTGTTTGAGGCTGCTTTGGGAGTTGCACGGGTTTAGTGAAAGGTCAAGTCCAGAGGAGGGAGGAGCCCGGGGCCGAGTCGGCGGGGCCACTGTGTCTGGGTGCAGCCCACACACATCCTTCAGGGGTCAGCGCTGAGCTCACGGCCCTCTCCGCTGTGTGGGGAGCTCTTTGTGTTTCCCTTCACTGTCTCTTGGCCTCATGAATAGGCCCCTTGCTACAGTAGGCCTCAGTGTGTGAGCGCTTCACCAAAAGACGAGACAGAAGGGGGATAAAGAAGAGAGACTTTATTAAAAGAAAAGGTGGGGCTGATATCAGAGGGGGTGTCATGCTGTTCTTAGATACTGGAGTGTAAGACATCCCTCACAGATTGTAAGCCATTATTTTGATGTATTCTTAGATGGATCTCTGCATTGTAATAAGCTTTACCATCATTTGTTTCCACGTGGCTAATGTTAAAAAGAGACACAAATTCAACCACACAAGTCATGAGTACATACGGTTAAGGTAAATAAGTGAACTGTCGCATGAAAAAGTTCCCTTCAATCAGCAGTGTACGATATTTTATTGAGTAATTTGACCCACTATTTATAAATCTCCTGACTCTGGTAATTTCGTTTTTAAACTAAACCTGGCAGCAGGTCAGATCTAAAGCATAAACCATTTTACAGGGAGATAAAATAAGATAAGACTTTATTGATCCCACAATGGGGAAATTCAGTTGTTGCAGCCAGCAAGTACTACAAAATGCAAACACAGTGGTACAGGGTACAGAATAGAAAAACAGCTGTGTATATGTACTTTTGTACAGTTTCTAAAAATACTAAATGCCATCAAAATCTTACTGCCATAAAGGTACTATTTTATTATAGTCAATATTCTTATGAGAAAACTACTAATGTCATGTGTTGTATTGCACTTGAGAATATATATATAGTTTATAAAAAATACTGCTGCCAATATGGACAATAAAAAAAATCAACTGCTATCAGGAGAGCGAACGGCTCCTCTCTGAACTCTTTTAAAACTGTCAGCTAGTCTGTTTTAGTGGCTCCTTCCGGCTCCAACTGATCACTAACTGAGTCTTGTGGGGGAGTGCATTCGTGCCCTCTCCCCTCCTTCCTTCACTCCCGCACATCAAAGAACCTCTGCAAAGTTGGGACATTTCTGCAAAATAAGGCGTGAAACCCCGGTAAGCTTTGCCTTTCGGAGATGACGAGAGGCTTTCCCAGAGCTACAGCAAACTTGGTTGTTTTTAATGACTCCTTCTCAAGCTGAGTCAACTTCTGCTGAGAGGCCCTGTGGTAGGAGGACCTGCACCATGGAAAACATCACAGGTTTAGACACATATAGACACACACACACACACATAGGGGCTGTAAAGTAATTAAAATCAGCTTAGACAACGATAAATACCCTTAAAAACCGTTACAATAATGATTAAACCCACACACATTAACTTTCAATAAATTTCCAATAGTTGTTTAGCTGCTGATGTTTGGCTCCTCAGTATGAATCTAAACATTTTTCCAGCTTCTCCTCCTTGTGTGTTTGCAGAGATTGACTCTGATGGCCTTTTGGATTGGGGGACCCTGGGAAACGGAGTCAGCTGACAGGACAGGGAGGTCTGTAGCAGGCCGTCTCTGTGGGCTACGGCTTGGCCAGACGCCCACTGCACATCCAGTGAGTGACCACAGCCTCCACAGCATAAACAATTCACTTCTGTAGAATGGCCAAAAGGAATCCGAGAGACCAGCCAGAGCGCTACTGTGCTTCCAACGGAGGACATATATTCTTAGAATTCAATTAAAACCCAGTGAAAAGGGTGCAGGTAAGAATCTAATACAGAGCACACTTTGCAGAATGAAGTCTGTGTCAGAAATCAGCTGGATTTGAGTTTGTTTCTCTTCCTCATGCCTGAGGGCGTACTTCCTGGTTTGCTTCATTAACACGAGTTTTTGTTCGATTCCTCACACCATTGAGATATCCACTCGCAAAGTGTTACAGTGCTCTGATAAATTGCCAGATCAGTAAGGTGTATTTGCGATGTCTGATTAGGTTGAGCCAGGAGAATGAAACTGAATTGAATGAAGAATGAATGAAAATGGGAAAATCGTCCAAAACCTGTCCGGCTGTCTGAACACTCGTACTGGTCTGTTATTTTAAATGGAAAACAGTGGCTTAAATTTTAGTGGACTCAACCATGAAAATCCACTGCAATATTACTTGTAAGCTTCTAAAGTCTATGTTCAGTGCCATCTCAGTCTCCATCTGTTTGCCTTGTCCTATCCTGGCTGTGGTAAACAGAAAAACGACTCATTTTTTCAATTTGGCTGAAATGTCTGTGATTTGATTCCAAAAATAACCAAAAGACTCTATAAATGTCTTTTCGTGCATGTCTATCTGTGCACCCATCTGTGCATCTGGACTACACATGATCTTTTTAATCTTTAATAGCCTTCACACACAGCTGCTAACCTCCTGTCTGTGAAGAGGAAGATGATCACAAGGTCTTAATGGAAGGCGAGTTCATGCATCTTAAAACAGTGCAAAATGTGTAAAATCAATTCTTTATTGGGTTGTATATTGTATCATTACTTGGACTCATGTGGGGATATGGGGGTAATCCAAATTCAAAACTAACCAACACAAGTCCTACAATAGGTCAGCCAAGGAATTAAATTGACAAAAATAGGACTGCATTCAAAACATGCATATCAAACTAATTTCTGGATAACGGGCTTTTCATTCAAAGAAGAGAGGGCACTGGACTTGGGTCTGTAGCACCATTCTCCTTGTTGAATTTGAGCAAATCTTCTGCTGAACAAGGCAACAAGGGGGTCTTGTCCGGATCCTGGCAGCATTTTTAATCTGAGAGGCTTGAGGTCCTGCATCAACACTGACGGGCCACATCTTAGCACAGACGAGCGCAAGCAGCTCATTTCGTCAAAGTAACGAGGCAGGCATGGTCTCTCATTCCAATCAGACTTGCCTCCAGGTTAAATGGGGTGCTGATATCCTTCTGCTACTTTTTTTGAGGGGGGATCAGACTTGAAAACATACTGGGTGAATATAACATGACAAGAATCTAATCAGCTTTCCACCAAGTGCAGTTTTTCTCGCAACAGCAACTTATACTGAACAATAATGAACATCTGGAGTGACACAAAAGACTCTGGCATTCCTGTTACGCTCAGTTAAGCTTTGAAATGGCCATATGGGACACCACAGTGAGAAAAAACTCTCAACTTGTCACTTAAGTCCTCTAAATAGCAAAAATAAACTCAAATCTTCAGGATTTTACCATCTCTTTCTCTTTTTCAATGTGCTACTGGTGTGTTCTTCTCTCTGTCTTTTCTCATTTCTTAAATCAAACTGGCCCCATTTTCATGTTTCATCACCTCCTTTCATGTGTCCTACTTTGAAAACAACTCCTCAAATTCCAGCTTATCAATTCATGCTCCAGGAAATATCCAGTTTTTCACTGATGCAATATTTGTGCTGCTTGCAAGCATGTTTATGTCTTTGATCAACAGTGAAAAAGTCTCTCTACCCTACAGCCTATCAATACGTTTTCCTTATGGAGTGCAGTGAATGTTATTTAACGTGCTATCACTGGACACGCTGGTTAAATTACCCTGAAAAATCACGTCAAATGAGTCAGTAAAACAGACATTTCTTAGTTAATTGGAAAACAATTAAAGCTCAAAAATGCAGATAACATATAAATAGTGCTGACCTTGCACTGGCAACCCAAAAAACACCACAGTGTTTACTTGTTTAACATGATGAAGTAATGAAGGGATATTAAATCAGACTTAGCTAACTACAAAACCATCTTTCGCTTTCTTGAGCAAGCACTTTGCAAACTCATGAAACTTGTTTACAACACAGCTGTCACCATTACTCGTGATACAGATTAACTGGCAGTTCGTTTGAATGTGATTTCATCTGTTTGGCTCTCCGGTCGAGCAGCTGCCCCAGTATCCTCTGTAGAGGAGACAGCAGTTTCTACTACTGTACTTAGACTATCATTTCAACTTGCAGACATACTTGTTAGACAGAACGAGGTCAAGTTTGAACATAAAACTGCCACAAATATACAGTTATTCCAACAAGCAATGCACATATGACATTCAAAACTGCAAGGATACACATATTATTAACGCTCACTGACAAATAGTGAAATGTAAGTTTAAAAAGAGCTTAAGATTAGAAAGGGTCAGCCATAGCACTATATTTTAGTTTTAAGTTCTCACTACATTGACATGTATGATTCCAGTGAATAACTTCCAGTGACAAACATACTGTCTTCACTTAGACTGATTTTACAGAGGAGTACAGAGGACTGATGGAGAGCTTCATCACATGGTGCAACAACAATCACCTGAAGCTCAGCAAAATCAATGAGCTTGTGGTGAAATACAACGCTTCAAACATGGATGGCTCTGCAAAGAAGCTACTAATTCTAAAATGTGGATGTTTCAGTTACAGCAAATGAAACAAAGCACTGAGACCATCTTGTGACTAAGCTACAACCCCACCTAAAAGGGAAGTGGGGGAAAGAAGGAGAATTGGAACCAGTGACCAAACATGACAGTAAAATGTTTGGACGATTGGTTTTCTACACAGTCACGGATTCAAGGTGCTTCTGCTTTAGTAGACCGGAAGAGAAACAGACAGAAGCAGAGCTCCCACACACCAAACTTAGAGGGGAAAACACACGAATGACATTGACCTTTGGGTCAGTTTCCATGCACACGACTGCAAGAAGGTGCTACGTATGATTGGTTTGTTCCAGCCCAAACTTCCTGTGGTGAGAGGAGCAGATAATTGGCTGATACCAATGCTTGAATGAAGGATCAAACACCGATCTGGTTGGAGTTTGATGGCTATTGGCAGGCTCAGGGTCTGTCTTTCTGAGGCATGCTGGGTTCAGCTGTGGGGCAGGGACTGCGTGGACATGGCTGGATTAATCCAAGCTGTGTTTTGGTGCTATTGCCATAGGAACCTAAATGAAAAAAAGCGGGTGTCAACTTGATGACTTCAGAAGAGGGGCAGCCTGTGTCTGATAGCAGCACTGAAGGAACTTTGGACAAAGGGACACAAGAGAGAAGTGAAAAGTGAAAGAAAAAATTGAAGCTATGAGCAAGACGGTGCATTAAACATTAAAAAGAACATGGGTCCTTTCTTATGGAATTAAGCCTACATAAGTTTTAACTCAAAGGCAACAATGATCATTCCAATATATGAGAGTGAAAATGAAACAATGAGAGTTGGCAAATATTGTTATCACAGGTTTATCTGGAACAAACAGCATGTAAGCTTTTAAAATCGCAGACTTTAACTGCTGATTTCTTCAGCAGCGACTTCCTTATAACTAATTTCCCCCACAATGACCCCTGGGATGGATGCCATACGTGTACACTCTGTCCTTAATATATAGTGGCTATATAGTTAAGTGTTCTGAACGCCTATCTCTACTCTGAGTCTCATGCCCTGTAAAATATTACCACGGCACATTGTCAGTTTGACTTCTGTGCGACACACAGTCATTTTTTATTTTCCGCCACACAGCACTGCGATGAACTTTCCTTGTCAGTCCCTCATCTCCGCAGTATTCATCCGATCGAAGGCGAACCTCTGTCTCTCCATCTTTGTCACCTTTTCATTGTCTCTTTAAATAAAGATTTGTATTTATGTGTCATAGATACTGTATGTACTGTAGGAGAGCTAAGCCAAAGCCAGCTGGATTTGCTGTTGCATGGTGTGAAAGTGCCTGGGGAGGGACGTCAAGATAAGTAGCTGACAGGCCACCTCCTCAGTTCAGGAATGACTGCTCTGGTTTGACAGAAATGGCCTCCTTCACGGCACATTTGTCCAGTATGTGTAAATCTCTCTGGTCTTTAGGTGGACTTCTGAGTCTTGACCTGTGCATTCCTGCATATACTGCTTTACTTATGTTACACTTTTGGCTCTAGTTAGAAACAAAATAGCTCCAAGAAGAGAAACAAGCAGCACTTTTGAGCCCAAGGACTTACAATGGGGAGGAAAAACAGGCTCAAAAGTAAAATCGGTGTCATCCTTGAGGTCAGAGAAGAGGTCATGGCCGAGATCTTATACGAGGGACGGGAAGTGTTTTGCACACTGTGGGAAAAAAGAATTTGATGTAGGAGGAGCTTTGAAGTTGTCCAGCGGTTTGGTTGTGGCCCAACAGTCTGAAGTATCCACTGGTTTTGACACTACAACACGTTAACCAGACAAGAGGAACTGGAATCAGTTGCTGTATGTTTGGTTGAAATGAAAAGCTGCAGTCTTGTCATGACAACTCATAATGAATTACTGCAGCATAGCCTCTGTCTGCAGTCTGTTTGGGTTTGTTTTTTTCCTTTTCTTTCTTTTTGGTAGATGAGAAGTACCATTTCCCTATAAAATATGCTTGAGGCATGCTGCTATGGCCGAAATAAATGAGCCAGGTTTGACTGATGTGATTAGAGCATGAAAAAAACCCCAATGTCATATGAGGAAATAGATAAAAGGGAGTGGTGAAGGCACGGGCTTAACACGCTGCAAGTAAGAGCAACAGCAAATGTTAAGACACTAGTACTGGGCTCACTTCATCCTATGCTGAGCCGCAGACTGAAGCATTAACTTTTACAGAGGACAAAAGCTGTAAAGGAGTCACTCATAAACTTTACTTCCACTTTCTTTTCCAAGTTTCTCCTCTTTCATCTTCCCTCTGTCCAAACTATTGAATCCCTCCTTTATTCATCTCAAGCTTTATCTTACCCAACACCCGTTCCTTTCCTTTTTTTTTTTCCAGTCTTTAGATCTGTGCTGTCTCAGTAATATCGAGGCTTACACCACGGCCCTTGGAGAAATCAGCCAGTTTTTATAACAGAAACATGCTAATGGGCTCTAAAAATCCAAGTAAATCTTTTTAGATATATAGGAAGGGGCCCGGGCGTACTTGAGCAACTTTATCTTGATTAGGATGCAGTGCATGCTGCCGTAGTCCCTGCAGATAAAGACTTTCAACATTCAACATTCTGTCTGCTGATGACATGAAGTTGGTGTGTGTGACAGAGTTTGTGTGTGTAAAGCAAAGTCAAAGATGTGGGAAGTGAGAAAGAGAGCAGAATGAAAATGAAAAGTTTGAAGCATAATGCCAGAATCTTTGTCCATGCAGAACAAATCTGCCATCAGTACAGATATTAATATGTTAAATTCTAACAAATTGTCCTCTTTAACATTCCTTAACAAGTTTTTAAAAGCTCAAGAGGAATTTCCGTAGCCTGTTGCTGGCTCGGTTTAAGGACAGTATTAAGACAAATGACACAAGCTGCAAGACAGTTTTGATGTACTGGAATCTGAATAACGCTGAGGGACAACAGCCCATCACCTTTCTTGAATTAAGATAAAATCAGTGACACAAATGGAAAGTGAAAGTTTAAAATGTCATCTCTTAAAGTTGTTCTCATATTTTTACATTAACGGTAGGTCAAATGGCAATCTGTAAAACGAAACATGTTGTCCATTGTTATAAACCCACAGAGTATCACTTGCCTGCAGCTCTATGGAGCACTTAAGCTCAGATAAACCCATTGCATGCAACCTCCTCAACACCAAACAGCAGACAGACAGAGTTAACAACTAAGTAGCAAACTTAGTGGAGCATTTAGAAGCTAAAGAGTCAGATATTTCCCTCAGGAGGTGGTGGAGACCAAAACGGAGGTAAATGGAGAGTGAATATTGGAATTGCATTTGCTGGGTGGATGGAATTCCACATGAATGCTAATGCTAAAATGTTAGCTACATCCACTGTATTAGATGATGATATATCAATGTTGTTTGTACAACTTTTTGCACTGCCCTCTAGTGTCCAAGAAATCATGTCATGCAGTTTTAAAGATATTTTTACATCCAAAATGAGTTTATATGCAAACAGCATGAGCTGATCTGTGCAACATAAACTAAATGTATCCCATTAATGACAATTGCATTAGCTCTCCAGGTTACTTTACCAAGAAATTACTTTATAACTCTCTGCCATTGGATTCTCTCTCTCTCTCTCTCTCTCTCTCTCTCTCACACACACACACACACACACACACACATAGATGAAAAATGTGCCAGCCCAGGGCCATGAGGCAGAGGAGGCTCAGTGTGGTTCCATCTCCTTCCTCTTAATGCAGCACCCTGCTTTCATCCCTCCTTCAATCCTCCTGTCTCCTTACATTACCTCGCTCCACAGGAAACCACCAACACTCATAGGCATCATAAGCTAGATATTCTGAGGCGTGCGGGGTGTATATGCATGTATATACCACTCTGTGTGGGCATTAACCATCAGTCATTTTTCAATTAACATACAATGTGTAGTGATAAGCAGATTTATGTTTTAGAGGCCATGTTTTAGAGCTTTACAAGGCTCCATGGTCTTGGCTTGATGAGAAAGAAAGCGACAGACTCCAAGCAGCTGCTGACAAATAAAAACTAACTAGCAATGCCGCCTCAGAGTCACCCACATAAAAGCTTCTCTGCTTAGTTATTATCCCGCAGATGAGTGGCCAGGAGGGCTGCAGGGAGAGTGAGAACTAGTGTGTGTGCATATGTGTGTGATTACAAGTAAGCAAGCTCCTGTTCTAAGTACAGTTTCCTTCAACAGGGTACCTGGTGAGAAAAAAAAGAAGCCAACACAATGCAGGTCTGATTCAGAGCTCCTGTATCCAATAAACAAAGCCACGTTTGATGTATTGTAAATGAACAAGAGCGAGACCCAGAGGGCAAAAAGGGCCAAACTCACACAGAGCTCTGCACTGCCACAGATCAGGAAGACCGTCTTTCTTTTCATCATTTTTATAGCCCGGTCCAGCTTCCTGAATTACACGCACTCCGCTCACTCCCCGCTGGCAAGCACAGCCCATGACACACATACAAGTGAACCGGCAGACCCCATGCCAGCCCTGATGGCCTACATCTTAGCCTTCCCTCTGCTGAGCTTATGGGAGGTCAAACCCAATAAACCCCCAGACTCTGTCACACTGTCATGCTACACTGAGAGGCACCTTTGAAACCCTGATTTCCAACTGATATTAGTCAAACTGAGAAATTTATTTTGACTCATTTTGATTGACATGACCGCTGCAGTTGACAGACTGTCGGCCATTTAAACACCAGTGCTGATAGCGCTGTCGGTGCAGGGACACACAAATGAAACTTTTCAGCAACAAGTGGTTTTTGGCATTGTTCAGAGCATCAAATAACACAGCATAAACAAACATCTTATGGTTAAATACCATAATAAAAACCTTAGCCTGTTGCTGCACCACTCTCATGCCCACAGGTGTGTTTGAGAGTGACCTCCTCCTCCTTATGTGCATCAATCAGCAGTGATCAGTGGGAGCTTTCCCCAACACTTGCAATGAATTTTCACACATTGCAGTTTATGTAGCAATTGTTAAACAGTCAACGCTATTTTGGGGAGTTTGAGGCTCTCTCAAACATCACACCCACTAAACATCTGCATGTTAGCATTGCCACTGTGAGCAAGTTAGAATCCATGCATTTAGCTCAAAGCAACCTCAAACAGCTGCTGGCATAGCTGTAGTCTGTAGTCTTGTTTTACTACATCTAACAGTACAAACAATGCTGTGCACATAAACATTTCATTGTAAAATGAAAAATAAAAAAAATCAGATCTTCGGCCATTTCTCAAAGCCAAAGTCAGTCAGTTTTGAAACTATAGCTGCTTGTGTGCCAAGTGAATAACAATCCTTTCCTTGAAAAATGTCCATCAATACATCTTTGTCAGTCTGACTCCATTTGTCTTACATTTTATTTTGGCAGAGGTGACAGAATCAGATTACTCTTGGAGCAGACGGCTGACGCTGGAGTCAAGACAAGGAGCCATCATCATAGTTCCCTTCACTTTTCTGGGTGAAACCCAGCTGCAAAGAACAGTGAACTCAACACAGACCAACCAGAAACTGGTGGGATCCATAATAACATGGAAAGCAGAATAAGAAAGGGCATGAGGTGGAAGGCACTGGTTGACAGGGAGAGGAAGATAATAAATACTGGAGAGGATCCTGCGAAAAGATAAACTTATTTATTCCCTTTATGGGAATATTTAGGGAAACTATACTTTTGATTCTTTCTATATATGTACTTGTACATTATTTATGTAGTGTTTCTTTAATGGCCCATTGTTATGAAAATATGCACATACTTTCACTAATCTGTCAGCTGATCAAGATACAGTTCCCAGGACAGCCATATACGACTTTGTGCCAATATGATTATTTAACATTTGGTGGGCGGAAACACTTAAATATGGACTGTGATTAAAAGTTGAACAAAATGACCAATGGGCCATGAATTGCACAAAGTTGGCTCCAATCTACTACTGAGGTACAACCTGGAACAGTGATTCACAAACATGTCCCATCACGGTCCAACAGTCATTGAAGCCAAATGCAGGTGTAGGTGGTTTTGCTCATTTGATCCTCGTCTCTGGCAGAAGGTGTGAGAATCGGTGACATGAGCTGCTGAAGTGTTCCTCTGGAATGAAACCTGCGTGAGTCAGGTTTGAGAAACACGGAGCAAATCCAGAATACTAAACAATGCCCTGCCTTGTCATTGGCCCTCCCTGGATTTTCCCATGTTTCCCTTTACTGTACCTCCTCCGCAGGCTGCCTGTGGCTGTTAGTATCTAATTCAGTGTCCTGGCGCTGCTGCACACAGCTGCCAAAGGAGTACACTCCAGTCCTTATTTCAGCCCCACACACCAGCTCATTTTCTGCACTCTGTAGGCTAACTACCAGGTGTAGGATCAGCTCTCTCTTTCTCTCATGAATTACATCCTCATTACTCTTCTCCCCTACATTTCCTGCAAAATGTCTTTGGCTTATAATTGAAGCTCCTGTCTTACACCAACAGCGGTGATCTAGAAAGTGCAGCCTTTCTCTGAGCTTTAAAAGCCTGATCAAAAACAACTGAATGGTGCAATGCTCACATTTGAAAACCACTCAGGTGATCAGAGCTGCAACTTTTCCATCATTGATTAATCTTATTTTCTCAGTTGAGTAATGGTTTAGTCTATAAAAATGTGAAAACTGCCCATCAATGACGTCCTCAAATATCTTGTGTTGTCCAACCAACAAACCAAAACACAAAGATGTTCAATTTACAATCATAAAAAGCATAAAAGCAGCAAATCCTGACATTTCAGAGGCTGGAACCACAGAATATTTGACTTTTTTTTTTTGCTTGAATATGACTCACACATGCAGATTAATCGATCATGTAATCAATCATTGTTCCAGCTCTGCATGTGATGGAGATGAACAAATGAATGAACTGAAGGAAGACCAGTGCAAAGCCTCCACTGCTAATGAAACCCCCTCCCAGGAAAAATGACAGGCTGCACAGAACACCTCTGTGTCCGGCTGCAGCATATCTCCTCTGAGAAAGAGTGTGGGAGTGACCAAACCGGGTCGTCGAGTCAGCTGGACAACGGGAATGCTGCAGCAACATTGCTTCCTTGCAAATTGTGTAGATGCCATTCCAGTTAAACTAGTAGCCATTGTTTACAGTCCAGCAAGTTGCTTCACCCGGCTGCCTCACCCAGACCACTGACGGTGAGGAGGGATTCATAATGTGCTGATGGTCCATGATTGTGTTTCTTCCATCAGTGCTGAGGTCCAAAGACGACCATCCTCCCTCTGCTTCCTTTTCTTACATGGTCAGGTGCACCACTCTACCAGCACTAAGCTTAACATTTTTGCTCAAACCGTTTGTTTATGGCCATCAGGAAGTATTAAATGGCCTTGCTCATCCCTCATGGACAAATAGCCACAGGAATCTGAGGAATGCTGTGAGAACAATGTTGCTGCTATTGGAATTCATCAGTGGCCACAGTGTAAACTATTTTATGGAGCCCACTTGTGGAGGAGAGGCATTTGGGGATAAGCCTCACATCTTCTTGGTGACACAGGGTGGATTCAATTGATCGTTTCAATCTGACCACTCAGATTATGAGAGAGCTAATTGGCTATAAACCCACAGGGAGATTTTAATTATCAGTATTAGTTGAACAGCATCCAAACCAATGTAAAGCAATGTCCAAACCTTTGTAAAATGAGGCAAAACATCACAATTCTGTCTTTTTGACCTGTTCTGGCAACATGCAAATGGATCAAATGCATTCAAAATCAATACATGTCACAGGATGATTCATATGCCATTTGGATGTATGAATAAACAGCATGTTTTTGCGTACTTGTAAAACGCTTCTCACCAAAAACGATCATAAAGAAGTTGTACAGCATACACTGCCAGCAATGACAGGGAGACACTGGGGCAGTCAGCAGCTGTGTCTCCTGTTATTGACTCAAAGCTCAGCGTAAAATTCGCCTCTTACCTTTGTGCTTCTCCATTCCCTCGCAGTTTCACCTTCTTGCCCCTCGCTTTCCTCCTCTCATAAAATCAAACAATCCCAAAAGTTCGCCGGCGAGTTTTCTGAGTGATGGGGCAGCCAGCAACTTCTTCAGCGGAGTGCAGCCCGGCGCTCCCGTTTTCAACAATACACTGACTGACTGACTGCGCTCGACAGCTTTTTTTTTTTTTTTTTTGACGGAACAACAGCGCTCTCCCCTTCTTCCAAATGTGCTATGCTGCGCCTCCTCCCTCCAGCCTGCAGCATCCACACTGCTGCTGGGTTGTCTCTGCTAAGTGGGGGACCTCCTGGTGTTATTTAGAGGCTACCACGGGTCCCATAGCAAACTTAGGAAGAGTTTTAGGAGACTGAGAGGAGGATTATTTGTCCAGTTGTAGTCGTCGAATTCAGTTTAAATTGTGCGTTAAACCACATGAGTACAGGAAAGTGCAGTCTCAGGCGTGAAACTTAAATTGCTGCGTTATTTCCTGCTATTAATCCCCAATTCTTGTTTTGTGCATTTATAAGTAAAATCTTTGAAGGGTGAGACTAATGACTCATGTGACTCCAGATAGAATTTTGTATTAATTTAGTCTTATGCATCAAAAAATCTGCAAAAAACAGTTCATGATCAAGTAAGATCAGACAGCAGAGGAAACGGCGCCTGAGGACAGAACTCTGATATGGAAGCCTACCAGTGTCATTAGGCTTATGCAGACAGTGGCTGTCTTAAACGCACCGCGCTGTACATTGAGAGAAAAGTGAAGTTTTCTGTCCGATCAACGCGCACCTTCGTGAGACAGCCGTGACCGGGTAGAGGTGGGAGAGGAACATTACGCAGAGCAGCACTGAACACTCCAGAGGATGATAAAACCGCATGCCGTGCATCCCAGCCTTTCTCTGTAAAGCCTCCACTCGCAGCCTATAGGGAACAATACCAACACTGCAGCCCAATCAGGGAGGTTATGCGGTTGAGTAGTAAAGACGGCAGGAAAGGAGCGCCGCTTGGTCACAGTTCGTTTCCATCATGCGCAAGATAAACCGCAGCTACATCTTACGACAGATGAGTCCTGTGATGACATCTGATGCTGGTTAATGATACACTTTATATAGGCCGGCTGCAGCTGACAGGAAGGGTGGATTAGGGGTGGCACAGAATTAGACACGGACGTCTTCAAATGCTGGGACAAGGAGACACAGTTGATCGGGCAACGTGTGGTTGTGGAGCTATAGGATCAGAAGCTTGCACGTTAAGGAAGAAGACTTCCGGGGGGGGGGGGGGGGGGGGGACTTCATGCATTCCTTATCTGAACTTGTGCTGAACTGTGTTTCTTTTATCTGTGCTCACAGATGACATTAGAATGACTCTGAGGCACAGCTGATCCCTTGCTGAGACAAGTGTGTGTTGATGTCAGCAGGGATTTTTACATTAAAGTTACAGTAATATCTAGTTCATGGGATGATCAGTGGTCAAAGTCAATGGTCAGAAGGCACCATAGAGAAGGCAGCATGCATCAGGGTCAGACAAGGTCAAGACAGGCAGCCACACTCACAATCAGAGTCCCCAGTCAGCATGACTTGTATGGCTTTGAATTGTGGAGGGAGGTGAGGGTCTGGAGGACACAGCACAAACAGTGGAACAGCATCTGAACTGGACGCAGCAGAGGCTGAGAACAGAACCGAGGACTGTTCTGTGGCTGTCCATGCCATCAAACATTTAAGGGAAATGGTCACAAATGGAACTTCGTCATGGAAGCCCGAATAAATTCTTGCATATTGATACAAATGTATTTATTAGTACTGATGGCAATATCTTTACTGGGTATGGGTGTAATTCTGTGCATGCAGAGTTCAGGTAGTGTGTGAGAGGCAAAAGTAGCAATACCCACTGGACATCTTTTCATGTGTAAGTACAAAGTTGTAGATCAAGTTCAACTGTGTGCTGCGGGTGTATTTTCCAATAACAACATTATTAACTTGATATACACATACATATATGTAATGAGACATACCATGCTGCTTTCACTGCCTGCGTGCTTTACATGTGCACCTGAAAATGATAATAAGTGCTTCAAAATTAAAGGAACACCTGCTTTGTACGAAACCTAATAGAATTATAAGAGAAATGACGCATTGTACAGGAAAGACTCTGGTTACATGGGGATCAACAGTTCGCCAATTTCTAAAAAAGCTTTACAAGCAATCAGAGCTTTTCTTTGTCAAAGTCTCAAAGGTGAGTTCTGAAGTCTCTGTAAGCTCCTTACAGCTCTATTGTGTGTTGCGAGACTGACATAGTAGGATGACATTTCAACTTACGGCATTTAAATCAATGCACTTGTCAGTTAGGATCAGTTTACAGTCAAAATACTGTAAGCTGGTAAGAGCAATAATAGGCCGCCATTCAGCAGGGATTTTGTTCAAAGAGCTCAAAGTTCGTGTGTATGAGTGTGTTAGTGTAGTGTTTAATGCTTGAACGGGGAAGGGTTTCATAAGAAAATTGAGTTATTCTGTATTTCCATCCCACTTGTAGCTTTTACGTCAGCTGTGGCACCAACTGTTCACATCCCCTCAACAATTCAAATAGGTGACGTGCACAAACACATGAAGCAATGTCAGAGTATGAAGTCTTTCCAGTTAAGTGTAAAACTCCTCAGGGTGTGTTTTCTGGATGGTAAGTTCACTCAAAATGTTGGCAGAGCTGGTTTTCATCCTGAAGAAACTTCCTGCTTTCGTGCCTTCGCTTACTGTAACAAAGGCTCATAAAGTATTTATCTAACGAGGCGGGGCATCTGTATGGATCCTTAACGTCTTCATTGTTTGTGTCATAAGCACTTTGTCTTCCTTGTGGCTTCGGGAAAGAACGGTGACTACAATCATAATCTCCGAATAAAACATTTTACTGTGTGCAGGACTTGCAGGGGCCTCTTGCATATGCAACGTAACTGCTGAGTCAACCACATGTAAAAAAAAAAAAAACAGTAGAATGTGGAAGACAATTAGGCTTGTGTATTATGTTTTTTGACAAGAACAAATCTTAATTTTAAGTCCACTTAACTGCATCTTATTGTCTTTATAATTAGATGGAGCTACCATCACATGATCTATGTGTGACCTAGAAGCAGACCTTGAATTTAGTTTTATCTGTGTCAACCTACTGTTTCCAAGGACAGCCTTCCTTGCTGAGTATTTTGTTTTTGTTGCTATGTATGAACACAAAAGAACATTTGCACTTGAAAAGATCTTTTCACCTTCTTTTAGAGCAGCCACAGTGTACTGTAATTATTGAACTGCTAGCCTTGAACCTGCACTTATCATTCTGAATCTCTGCACGTTGCACTTTAAACAGGTCAGCTAAAAGTCAGGTTTTTTCCACACTTTATCGTATAGCCTTGAGAGGACAGTCAAAGTGTGAATGTGAGTCAGGCATGATGGCTCAGCATGAACTGAAAACAAGGGTGGTCTGCCCATTCTCTCCTCCGCTCTTCCTTTGTCCGTCTGTCCACAGCAACAGAACTGTCTTCTTAATCCATCTGGGGAATTCCTATTGTGCAGCAGACCTTTGGAAGCCCCTGGCTGTACGGGTGGTTTCAGGTCAGATTTGGATGATTTAGGGTGATCACGCTTGTCCGTGTGTGTGAGGTATGTGCATGTAGGTGTGGAACAAGGGTGCTAATGTTTTCTAAGTGGGTCAGAGAGACACTTGAACTTCCAAGATTGCATTTTTGAGTCAAAGGTGCAACTGTGGACTGGGCTTCGCTCCTCTTTTCTGCCGCTGATTGGAGCACAAAGAGCATTCCTCAGCTGTGAATCAGCGGACAAAGGTCACTGACTCAACTTCAAATTAGCACTGGACCCTCTTTGATTGAGGGGACTCTCCCATGTTTGCACACATATACGCACACACCAGTCCCCCTGAAAAGAGACCCCCCCATTTATTTAGGTATTTGTCATCTAATCTAGTCCAAACCATGTGCCTCCTCTTACTGTTACGTCTGGGAATTTCCAAAGAAAGTGGAATCCACTGGCTCTGCTGTACCTCCCTGTTGTTTTAAGAACATTTAGACCAAGAATGCAGAGGGCACTGGTTTCAGACACATTACACCTCATAGAGGTGGTGCGTGTTTCCCTGCACCACAGAGGTGTGTGCACCTGACTAAACGCCAAGAGGCTCTCCCGTGGCTTAAGTGGAAGAGTGTTAAGTCACAGTGCGATAATATTGTTTTTCGTTCCTGTGTGATCAGGTTCACAGTAACCTCTGTGGAAAATAAACAGTGGGTGTTCAGATTTCAAAGAGTGACTCATGTGAAGGCTGAGAAAATGTTGAGGCCATACTTAATTCTTCGGCTGCCAGGCAGCTTTTGTTGGGGTGATTTTAGAAGTCTGAGCTCTTCACAAGTATTTAGATGATTTGTAATATATAAAAAGGTGTCATAAAAAACATCAAACCCATTACAGATTTACAATAATCTCCAATATGTAAAATCACATGATCAAGACTTGAATCTATAAAGCCTTCAGATGACACTTTTTGGAGCTGATCCACTGATCCTGAATCAGTGAGCTTACAGGACACATTTTGTTCGAAAGTGAACTTCATGTTATATCCAGACGAAGGCTTCCAGTTGGAAAACTAAAAAGTCTCTATATGCCACTGGAATCACCACAGATGACATGACAGCATGTGACTTTGTGTGTCACAGTGCCCCAGCGGTTGTTGCATCAGTGATTCATTGTTGTTATGTCTGCACTGCAGCTCCAGGATTTATTCTTTAGATTATCGTAAGTTTTTGGACAGACTGGTTTAAATTTAAAAAATGAGCTCAGATTTACAATTTACATTTATGGAATAGTGTTAAAGCAATTGAAATGTAAATGTAATCTTAGTGTGAACTGTCCCTTTAAATCATCTCCCTTCTTCCTTTTCTCCTCACATTTCATCTCATGGTGTGTTGATTCATAACTTAACTGCATTGTTTTTTTGGTCTGGTCCCTCTCAAGAGACTTATATCTCAATAGTCCATCCTGTGTAGATAACTGCTATTAAATGGGCATTCATGACAACATTTTGTGTCACAATTTACCATAATTTTTGCCTGAATAAAACAGTGTTTACAGTCTTAACCTTTAGCTGAGAGCACAATTGACATGTCACAGAAATAGCACAGGTGTGAATGGTAAAATGAATGATGGTTGAATTCCATTTAGCTGCATCAGTTTCAGGAACCTGGTATCGTGCATGTTATTAGTACCTACCTGCATTTTGCCTGCCATGACAAGTCAAAGTGTCTGCTGTGAAAGAGGCCTAGCTATTTCTTAAGTGTGTACAATTATGTTATTATCTGTAATCTGACATTTGTAATTACTTTTCAGTTCATTCATTTACTGACATCAAACAAATACACAATGCAATAACGTTCTGAACATTAAGTTAGCATTTTCACACTGTGACTGAATATGAAACCTCCACAGTCAGAACAGAAACTTCTGATGAGCTGCTCCCACTCTATTTCTGGACTCAGCTGCAGTTTTTGTAAGTCTGTGGTGAGGTCTGTACCCTGCTGATCCATGCCTTTAAGTCACTGTGCAACATTGCCACCTGCAGGTGTGGATGTAGAAATGTGGATGGCTCCAGACGAATGAGTCCCTGAAGCATGCACCAGAATATTAAATTGGGATTGCTTGCAAGTATTTTTCACGATGAACATGTTGTCATTTCATAACCACTGCTGAACCTCTTCAGTTTGCCCGCACACTACAAAAGACAAAAATGTGGACTTTTACTATATTGCCATTCAATCACCATCTGTATGAAACAGAAGCACATCTCAGATTTCTCTCAGCTCTGCTGTGTCACATAACTGCATACTCCACCAAAGTCCTGATCTGTCAGACTCCTCAGCTTGGCAGCTGGCACCACCCTGACAAGCCTCATCTAAAACAAAGATAAGTGCTCTCTCAGAGAAACCTATTGCATCTGATGTTAGGGGAGAGCCAGAATAGAGTCTCTTCAAACACATGAATGATAAGAGATTTTATTAAAAAGTACCAGTCACTTCTTGCCCTTGTCACTGAATTTTCCCTCCAACCATTACTGACAGTTATCTGAAATTTCCTGAGATGTGTCAGGACCTTGAGTAGGATTAGAACATAATTTTCATAGCCACCCTCATCCAGCAGGTTCAGCCTCTCTGCTTTTGCTCAGTTCATCAGGGCAATTGGAGCTGTGAAAATTACCACTTTAGATCGCAAACAGGAGCTGCCCTGCAAAGAGCATCACTGACTATTACGTGACAATTTTGTTGACAGGTCTTACCGTCTACACTGTCACCTCACTGGTTACAGTGTTCAATTATGTGTCATTACGACCCAAGAATACAAAACGTATGAATATATGATAGAAACAAATTTCCACTGACGCATCATATCAACTTATTTCACTAAAAAGCACAATTTGTGCTATTCTTATTAAACTGCTCTGACACAGTGTTTGGCTGGATTGAACTTATGCAAAATAAATACTGCAGATTTGCAACATAGTGAGATCTAATATATACAGATACATACAGCACATACATACCGTTTATTTGCAATGTTAATATTTTGAATATTTGTAATATACCACCCACTGCTACTCTTCATACATTATTAAACCCTAAATTCCCATGCACTTGCCTTAAACAGTATGGTGACATAAGAAAAATATGACATAAGAAAAACATACAAAGGACAACATGTTTTATTTTTTCAATTTTCAGTTTTCTTTAGTTGCACCGGTTAAAATAGCCCAAAATTTACAATGGAAATCAATGTGCAAGGAGAGGAAGACGTAATGTTAATCAAATCAGAAAACGAGTTCCATGAGTTCCTACCCATGTGACCATTTGAAAATTGTGTTTTTACTTAAGAAATAATATGTATTTGAAGGTCAAAGGTCAATGCCAACAAGGACAAAATGTCATCAAATATGGCTCCGTGGTATTATGGGTGTATTTTTGGAAGTCTTTGACCTGAAAAACTTCAGACCCATGCGTTTTAAATGCCGCATAGGTTAGTTCGGTGGGTTTTTGACACTGTACCTTTAAATAGAAGCCGCTGCCAGTGCGCATGCGCAGCCTGTGTTTAGTTTTCTCCAACCTGAGGAGCTGTCTAGTGTCGCTGCGCTAGCAAATCCATCGCTGCCAGTTCTTGTCATGTTTTCAGAGCAACAGCGGCGCTTTTTTCCCCACTGGAACACCAGACGACATCGCCTCACAGTGCTGTCAACGAAGTCTACGTCTGAAGGTGCTCAAATTGCCGTGGGAACAGACCAGTAAGATCAACAACAGTTCAAAGTATTCGCTCAATGCCCCCCAGTCGGCAAGAATAGCTTTCCAGTTCCCACATCCCACCACATCCATGTTGACTGCGGCAGCCTTCGCATTGGGTCCAGGGCAACAACCACCACATCCCCTTTGTTCTTCTGTGGACAAGATCCGGCTAAATTGTCGCGGCTTGTGGAAGGACCATTGTATGTTCCTGTGTACATCCCCGTTTGAGTCTGAAGGATTGTTTACGCGTTAAAATGGCTGCTGAAATGGCAGTTGGAAGAGAGTGGTCTTGAATCAATGCAGTAACGTTACGTTACCCAGCAGAGGCCAAACTGTAAATAAGCTACACAGGCTAACGAGTTATGCGTTAGCTAGTTACAGTAGTCAACGAGTTTAGTGCTTAAATAGCTTTAAATCGATGGTCGGCTTTTTTGGCAGGTTCTTCCAACAAGAGGTAGGGTGAAGGGAATTCCTCCCACTCCAAGTCTATGCATGCGGTTAAACAAGCAGCTTTTAAAAACACTTAAACTGCTTCCTCTTAGCCATATTGTCCAAAGCTTCGTAAGCAGGCTAAGCTAAGCCTTAGTTTGAGTATGCACAACACTCAACGAATATGCAGGACTTCTTTGTTACGATAGAAACAGCTTGAGTAGCGGAAGCTTTCTCCCAAAGCAGACCTAAAGGCCCCGGTCTCTGCTCGGCTTGGTCGACCTGGGGGGAAAAATGGATCCTGGGGGGAAATGTAAGACCAAACTGTTTCTCTTTGGACCAAGCCCAGCCACCCACCGCGATCTGCGGGGCATCAGCAGATACTTGGTGGTCTATGTTTTGTTTTACTTTGTGCTGTTCACTCACGCCTCCCCGGCCAAACCGTGTGACAAGAACTGTCTCTCTGGAAAATGCATCAACGGATCCTGCATCTGCGATCGAGGATGGGTTGGAGACCAGTGCCAGCACTGCCAGGGGAGGTTCAGGTAGGTGGCCATGCACGACACCTCTTTGCCTTAGTATTTCATCAGGGGCCAACATCTGATTACTTGGAGTGTCATTTTTGTCAGAAATCTGGTGATATTCAGCTTTAAAATGGCCTGAGTCACACAAAGTAGGTTGATCTCGTAGTTACTTGCTGTTTTCCATCAAACGCCAGTGTCAAACAGACCTGTGTGCACCCAGCTTTTTGGGAAATGGATTGCAGTTGTGATGAAAGAAATGACTCGAATGATGAGGTCAGAACCCCTTTAAACATTTTGATTTCATGCTCGGTAAACAAGCTGAAAACTTGGTGATATTTTTGAATGAGCGGATTTGAAATATGAGAGCAGCATTCTGCATGAAAGTGCTTGAATGGAAATCGAGCATCAGGAACAGCTCTGGTAATAGGGAACAAAATGATAGGAAACCCAGTTATTTTCATCATCATTTAAGCTTCTGATTATTTCACTGATTCATCGTTTTGTCCATAATATGTCAGAAAAAGGCCCATCTGAAAACGTCAGAGGGGCTCATTCAAATTTCTTGTTGCGTTCAACTATCAGTCCGAAACTGAAAGAGATTCAGTTTAGTATTGCACAAGGCAAAGGAAAGCAGCAGATCTTTCAGCCAGGACACTGGAAATAAGTAATGTTTGCTATTTCTGTTTGAAAATTGACTTCAACAATGAATCCCCAAAAATTGCAGATCAAATTTTGGCCCTTTGAGTAATTGATTACCCCTCCAGGCCCTCAGTTAGCTGTTTGTAATTTATCTGTTTTCACTGGAGTGTTGAAATAATTTCATTTTACTTCATTTCATTTAGTGTGGGTCTCCGTGAGACAAGCAAATAAACAATAATGCCATCATCTTGCACAATCCCGTCTGCACAAATGTGCATGAACGACAAAACTGAGACTCCAACATGCGCTGTTCTATTGACTTGAATAAATTCCTTTTGCTTTTAAAAAAGAAAGGAGCGTACGGTGCCTTTAATTAATTAAACATCTGCAAGTAATTGATTTTGCATATGCCTTGCAGCTTATGTGGTGATATAATAAATGCCCATTGTTCCTAAATTGGAAGAATATGCCTGTTGATAAGCGCAGATACATTCCGTGACCTCCCAGTAGGTGCAATGAGTTAAGGATTGTGTGGAAATACTGCAAGTAGTAGTTATGAAAAGGCAGGGAAACAATGTTAAGTGACCAAAGAATAAACCCCAAACTATATAATAATAATGTTTGTATAATATAATAATAATGTTCATCTTGACAGGAACATCTAATGGCTTTTCAGTACACCTGAGGTGCACTCTGTGGTACAGAGGTGCTTTGATCACAGTAATTACCATCGCTCCTGATGTGTCTGAGGTTTTGTATGGGTTGTCATCAGACATGTTGTCAGGGAATAACCTCCCATCACCTAGATACAATCTACTGAAATGTGAGAATTGAACTCTGAGCGTCTCTCGTCAGTGGAAAAGAGACATGCAGCCTGCTTGATACAAGATCAGTTACCAGTAGCTTCCCTCATAACAAGTGTGAAATCATGTCTTGGTGGTTTAAAGCAGCATCACAGATTCATTTCTTGTTTATGATGTGTTTTAGTGTATGATTTTAAATCTAGAGGGACCGAACATGAGAGTGGCGTGGACAGCAGGTCTTGATGAGTTCAGGGACAAACTCTTGCACGGGATAGTATTTCCCTGGGAAGCCCAACGTACAGCATGAAAAATTCATCATTCTTGGATGTCTGCACGGCCCTAACTCATTTCTGGCTGCATGCTGCTGGGTGTTAAATGTGTCCACCTCGATCAATCAGCAAAGCATGAGTGTAACTGTAGTAGCTGTAAATAATGTGAGTAGTAAACAAAGAAAAAACAATGTTTGGGTAAGTGTTTTAAGGCGCATGTCAAGATGTAATCTCATCATGTGTATGCCATTGCGTTTTTGTGGAGATTATAACCCATGCTTGGTCCATTATCCTGTCAAAACTGCTTTATCGAAAGTAATTCTGTATCATGTCGTGCATCTAAAACAACTGTCAGGGAAGAAAATACAGTTCAGTTCCTGTGTTACTCAGACCACCCATGAGAGCCTAGTATGTGTTTGTGATGCTTCCAAAGCCAGAAATAAAAGAACCAGGGCTGCAGTGTTTGTGTGATGCCGTGAGAAAGTAAGGCCTGAACATTATCAATTGACAGACACTCATTTGTCAACTTTATTGTCTCAACTCTGACACCGAAATGAGCCTAATGAAAGCACAATCTGTCGCAAACCAGAAAATGTATCACTGTGTCAAGAAAATATTTTGAGGTGATCTGTCTCCACATCATTTTCAATTCGCTCTTGAGTGTGACCGCACAGTTTTGCGGGTGGGATGCGTACAGCTCTAATTTCTTGTGATCCGAGACAGTGATGGACGTCCGTTTAAAAGTCGTCGATCATTGTGACACACGACTGGGGTCTTTTCCTGGGAGGATTACTTTGTTGAAAATTGTTTCCACTATCAGGCTTGAGACAGGGGCAGCAAGGAGCAGAGGAGCCCTTTTAAGAGACAGCTGATTGAATCTTTTGCTTTGCAGGGATTGACCTTGGGCTGACTGCCAGCTTTTTGGCTTCTTATCTTGAATCTTGGGAAGTGAATGCAGTGTGTGACACTTTGATGTCGCAGAGAGGGCCCTCTGTCTTGTAGGCAAGGCAGAGAATTTGATTTCTTGTGACCAAAGATGCCCTTGTTTTCTAAATTTTTATGGTTTTAAATGCGAATAACACTTTCCTTGGTGCTTTTTTGTTTCTTTTTTTATTAAATGTAATGGTTTCTCTCTTCCTTTCAGGTTGACGGAGCCCTCAGGATACCTCACTGATGGTCCAATCAACTACAAGTACAAAACAAAGTGCACCTGGCTCATTGAGGGCTAGTAAGTACTTTGATAAATCAGTCTGTTCTACTGAGGCTGAGCACGCACGGCCAAATTTAATTATGCAGCATAAACTGATTAATGCAACCAGATCAAGCTGATCAGCACCCCCGCTGAAGGATGCGTACTTTTGTTGCTTGCACAGTATAATGCAAAGCGTGGTCAAGCATTTGGAGGGGTCAGACTCTTTTCAGCGGCGGCTTCAGCGCTACATTTTAATCAGCAATCATTTAGAGAGAGCAAGCAGCTTTTTACCTGTTGATGCTTTTAACTGCCAGGTAGGGCTGTACCGAATGTGTGTGTTTTCTTTTTTTTTTTTTTGTACATTAAAAGCTGCTGTTGACATTTTCAAATGAAGCCTGGAATGTCTGGTCATATGTCATGACATCATCATCCTAAAAGAATTATTAAATCAGCTTTTTTTGATGCGGGTAACTTAGCAGCAGGCTAATCTAATATAAGATTCTTCTTCATTTTGTCCCGACTTCACTAATTTACCATAATAGTGTTAAAGCCAAAGCAGATTTTTTTTTGCTATTCTGGTTATATAAATGTAATTTATGGTGCTGTTTGCATCTAGACCACCTTGTTAACACAGTTGCGTGCCTCCCTCCGTGTGTGGCAAGTGGAACAGCAAATAGCTTGTGACCGCAGTGAACATGTTGTTTTTGAAAGGCTAAATGCCAACAAATATGAACTGAAGCAGAATATTTCATTCGTTAAAAAACATGCTGTGATTTCTGGAAATGATTACATCTCTCTGTTTTTCAATGAATTTTGACTTTTGGACTTTGGACGCTCTGGAGTTAGTGGAAATTGGATCACATGAGTTGGAAACAATCCTATGCAGCCAATTCTGCAAATGGTAGCATACTAATAATATTAGTGTAGCCTAATTTTTATCCACAGCTGTGCAGAAACACCAGGTTTAAACAGAATGAATCGACATGCAAAGGAAAGAAAGCTGCACACATTCGAATGTTAATTTAGAATTCGGACCTCAACGTTATGAATGAAGCTTTGAATTTATTATGTGCTGCTTTGTTACCAGGATGAAAAGGAAAAGGATATTTATTTATCTCTTTGCCCATTTGCTGAGCAGCACACTTCAAAGTAAACTGATTTCTTTGTATCCTTGTCTTTTGGTTAATGTGCACCAAGTGTGGTTAATGCTGTGGTAACACATGATCAGTACATCTGAATACATATTGTTACTACCTATGAATGCTACTACAGTTAGAAATGAACCACGTTTGTCTGAATCCTGCAGGGAAAACAAAATGTGTACGTTGTTCAGATGTTCATTCAGGAAACCTAAACAGTAAAAAATGTTTTCATTGTTTCCCCTGCAGTCCAAATGCGGTTCTTCGGTTAAGATTTAACCACTTTGCCACAGAATGCAGTTGGGACCATATGTACATCTATGATGGAGACTCAATATACGCTCCTCTGGTTGCTGTTTTCAGGTGAGAATTACACTGATATCAAATATATATTGGTTGATTTCATTGTTTCATTTACTCTTTATTGGATAGCAGAGTTCTGGGTTTACTACAATTACTTGTGAGTAACAAATGATGCCGAATTTTCTGCATTTCTCTGCAGCGGCCTCATCGTGCCAGAGATTCGAGGAAATGAGACGGTTCCTGAGGTTGAGACAACTTCAGGCTATGCACTACTACACTTTTTCAGCGACGCTGCCTATAACTTGACAGGATTTGAAATATTCTACTCGTAAGTGTCCAGGCCCTCCATTTGAAACTCGAAGCGAGACATAATGCAAAGCCTTACATTGTTTTATGCTCGGGCTCCTCAGCAGGAATCAGTTCCATTGAGGCTGTGTTTTAGGCCTTCACCTGAAGGCATTTTTCAGGTTTTCAGGGACGTGTCTTAATTTATTACAAAGTACATTGGACTGGTTTCCAGGTCCATTAATTTCTCTTAGCTTTTGATGGATGGGAACATGTTTCTTCATCCCACATTTCAGCATCAAAAAGTGTTTTTCTGCTGGACTAAAACCCACAGCAACAATCACTGTTAATGGCCAGTAACCTGCTCAATTGTTTTTCATCTATTAGCAATCTTATTATTCCCCTCACCTTTGCCAAATGCTGATGATACTCATTAATCTTCCTCAGTCTCCAGCTGAAGACCCTAAATAGTGCATGCAGTGTTAGCTAAATGAAACACCTTTCTATCCAGGATCAACTCCTGTCCCAATAACTGCTCTGGCCATGGGAAGTGCACGCCTGGTAACTCGGCCGCCAGCAGAGTGTACTGTGAATGTGACAAGTACTGGAAAGGCGAGGCCTGTGACATCCCTTACTGCAGGAACAACTGCGGCAGCCCCGACCACGGCTACTGCGACCTCACGGGGGAGAAGCTGTGCGTCTGCAACGACAGCTGGCAAGGTAAGAATGAGCTAAACCCAGCAGGTGTTTGCAGACCAAAAGAACCAAAAGAATGGCTTAATGTGTCCAAACCGAGCAGAAATAGAGCATTGGCAGCAAGTAGTAACAACTTAGTGAAGTGTTTTTGTTTTTTGTTTTTTTTAATGTCACCACATTTAAAACGCTGAGCAATGAACATGTGTAACACACTTCGGCAATCAGGCCTTGTAAAATGCTGTCACCCCTCCCATGTCTGCTGTGGCGATTATGTAGGAAGATGTAATGAAGAATTTGCGAGCAGACAAGTGTGAACAGCTGTGTTGTGTTGTCATAATGCTCATCAGAAACACGTCGATAAGCCCCGTGACAGTGCGTTATTATGTGCCTCCAGCTGAAGGGAACCAAATGCTTCCACGTGATGAAACTTGACAGAATCATTAGCAGTGGCATGCGCTTTTTCAACATGGTCATCGTTCACACAGCTTAACATATTCACGCTTCCCTGTCTGTCACGTCCGTTTATGCTGTGGTCATGCTTTGCTTGAGGTTTGAGAGCAGCGCATCTGCTCCCTCGAAAGCATGTTATTTCTGTGTGTCTGTTGTCAGAAATTGTGGATAGCACCAATTTAACAACCCCATTCTGTCCTGTTATGTCATTACCCCTCTGCTGAGGTACCTGGCACACTGATCTGGTACTTAAAGGTGGACCTAAAAACACTGTCGTCTGTTGATTGGTCAGAGAGAATCAGAACAACCAGAGGCATCAGGCATCTGTGCCCTGATTTCCCAACTCCTGTTTTTTTTTTTTTTCAGCAGTCATTTCTTCTTGCTGCCTGCAGCCTTTTCTCAAACAAAGCTTGTCTCCTTGTTGTAATAAACAACCTCATACGGAGAAGAACATGAAACATGCAATGGCCTCCTTTGTGCTTTCGTTATCGTAAGAGTAGCGGGGCTCAGTGCTTGATGTGTGTGCATAGCGAGTATATGGTTATCCAATGATAGAGAGAGCGAGAGCAGAGCAGAGGAAATGGTTAGCAGTAATTTGACCGTCTGGCAGGAAATGTACAGTACAGGTACAGCGTGTCAGTTAATACAGGCTGCAGCTTTTCAAGGCCAACGAAAGTCTTGTCTATTGTTTGTTTCCCAACTGTTTGAACTGCATTTAAGAGTACTGTCCGCTTTGGAAACCCAAAACAGATCTAGGGCTAGGTACGGGTTTCAAGGATATTATACTGAAAGTGTTTGGAGGAAATGTGGCTGAAGCTTCACTGAGTAATTCTGAAAATACGTGTCAGATGCTGCTGACAAATTCTATCCTGGAGAGGTTCAGCATCAGATAAATGTCGTTCTTTGTCTTAAAGTCGTGCTGCTACGAAGAGAATTTTAATAATATTGTTGTTTGTTTTCAACATGAGCTGTCAGTTCTGTCTCATCCTCTCTTGTAGGCCCAGACTGCTCTCTAACTGTACCTTCAACGGAGTCCTTCTGGGTCCTGCCGAGCGTCAAGCCCTTCGGCACGTCACTCGCCAGAGCTTCCCATAAGGCCGTGGTGCAGGAGAAGGTCATGTGGGTGGTGGGCGGGCACACTTTTAACTACAGCTCCTTCCAGATGATCCTCAAGTAAGTCAAAGCGTAGCGTGCCCCAAAGTTCAGATTTTTCCATGAGCAAAATGTTTGCTCACGCGTTTGTTCATTCATTTCCATTTACATATACAATGCCTGAGTTGATTCTTCTTATCTCCATTACAAGCCCAGATTAAGTTAATTTGAATGCTCACCTACATATCTAAGCAGAAAAAGCGGAAGGAGAAAGTGTGGAAGTCACTTGAGAAAACCCACCCCAGTGCTCGACCAACCTGTTTCTCTGTCAAAACCGACAAACATTAGCATTTAGTGTACTCTGCAGATAAAATGCAGAACTGACCTCTGTGCCGAGTCATGTCCGGCCTCCGAGTTAACTGAGGGCCTCTCTCCATCAGCTCAGCATTTGAAGTCAGTTGGAAAATTGGATGCTGGGCTCCAAAAGTATTTAATCCTGTTTTATTGTGAAGGCCTACAAACATTCATTTTCTTGTGTTCATCAGTGTGCAAAAACCAAGCTAAACTCTTTGATTGGGAGAGTAAAATTGAGCCTTTGGCGTTTTCATGTGAGGTCACAGAAGCTGCACAAACTACGTGTGTGCAGCATTTTTAGCATGCAGGTAAAAGACACATTTTGCTCATGTGTACTTAAGTGTAATGTTCTTTTGCTTTGCTTTGCAGCTACAACCTGGAGAGTGGCATCTGGAACACAGTTCCCATCAACAGCGGCCCTGTGCCAAGATACGGCCACTCACTTGCTGCCTACCAGGTAAACACACACAGATATCCATCAGCCTCTCTGGGGTAGGGATTTTAGAAAACCACAGCTGTTAGCAGGAGGGAGGATTAGACGGGGTGAAGAAGCAATAAAAGTTTGCTCGCACAGAAAAGAAACCACAACCGGCACTTTCAGAGGGAAATCGCTCATTTTCAGTATTAACAAATGTCATCTTTAGATAACTGCATGCTGGCACTGCATCTTCAAACACAAAGTAGAGAGACATGCTTTCTCTCTCATGACCATATATGCTTGATTACTGGAAAAAGTAATGACAGAGAGTAACACTATAAACTGAGTATTAAGTGGATGAAGGAATTTCCACACAGGCCTGTTTGAAAAGGTGCGTTATATATTACTCTCTTCTGACACACTTTCACTTTTATTACAGCGCGCATCATCTTCTCTGCACGCTTGTTTAAACATCCTCCTCTTTTCAGGATGATATCTTTATGTTTGGTGGGAAACTCGAGGCCGGCTGGGGGAACGTGACGGACGAGCTGTGGGTGTTCAACATACCCAGTCGGACGTGGCAGCGGAGAAACCCCGTGGTTGGCCCGCCGGCCCAGGCTCAGATTTACGCCGTGGAGGGTCACTCGGCCCACTGCGTCCTGCAGGATGGGGGCGAGGCCATTATGCTGGTCATCTTTGGCTACTCCCCCATCTACAGCTACATCAGCAACGTTCAGGAGTACAACCTCAGTGAGTCACAGCTTTGAGAGCCAGCATTTTAGACTTAAGACTGTGCATCTGCTCAGGAATAGCAGCGTAAAAGTTAAAAAGGTGCATTTAAAAGTTGAGATTTTACTGATCAGTCAAAACCTTTGTGCTTCACTCGGATGTCACCCGATTACCCTTCTGGCTTCTGCCAGATGAAAACGAGGGATTTATTCATCCCCACTTGAATTTTGTCCAACAGTGGATCATAACACACTGGGTATGAGGTTCATCTGCAGCTCTCAGCTTCAAGATGAGACCATACCTTTCTATGGATGTCAGTTTTTGAGCTGCGACAACATCCAAATTAGACGCTAAAAGAGGAGGCTAAAAAGCATTGTGGCCTGTATTTCTGTTGTCAGTCAGATGCAACAATAAGACAAATTGAAACAGAACAAAGCAAAGCCAACCATTCCCGCCAGTCTGTTGTTGGTTTCTGCCAAAGAATATCAGGATGTTCATGGTGAAGAGACCAGCTGTCATTTGATCCTTATCATTTGTTAATAAAATATAGCTTTTTTTTTTTTATTTGAAGGACATTTTATCTTCTGTATTTAACGCTTCCTCCATATGTGTCCGTGTCAGGGTCCAACTCATGGTTGGTGCCTGAGACCAAAGGCGCCGTTCCTCAGGGAGGTTACGGCCACAGCAGCACGTACGACACTGCCAGCGGTAGTGTGTATGTCCATGGAGGCTATAAGGCACTGCCTGCCAATAAGTACGGCCTTGTTGATGACCTCTACCGCTATGACGTTAACACTCGGACATGGTAAGTCAACACATACACACGCGTACATATGCTGCTTTCTGTATTCATTATGTAAATGTCACTGGGTGTTACATGTTTTCTTGTCACACTCTCCCTTGTCTTGCATACGTTCCAGGTTCATTCTGAGAGAGAGCGGCTTCCCGCGGTACCTGCACTCAGCTGCGCTCCTCAGCGGCACCCTGCTCATATTTGGCGGCAACACACACAACGACACATCGCTCAGCAACGGGGCCAAGTGTTTCTCTGCAGACTTCCTTGCCTATGACATTGGTAGGACTCATATTATTCTTGACATCATTCCCCAGTTTGAATGGTGACCTCTCCAGGCTTGAATAATATTTGTTAAAAACCCTCTATTGTCACTACATCATCCCATTTATAATAGTGAAACTAAATAACATGCAAGCACACAGACAAACCAAATGCTGCCTTACATAATGGGCTCATGTTTTCCTCAGCCTGTGATGAGTGGAGGCTCCTGCCTAAACCAGACCTGCACAGGGACGTCAACCGCTTTGGTCACTCTGCTGTGGTCAGCAATGGGTGAGTCTCTCCGATGGGCTGAAACACACCAATAACTGACAAAATGTAGTCTGTTATTAGTTGCGACTAGTTGGTTTCCAACACAATATTTTGGCTCTGAATTTGAAATAGAAACTGTGAAGAAACAGCCATGATTATCAAAGCAATGATGATAGAATCAAAATCTGGTAAAAGATTCAGTATGTTTATCTACAACTCATTTTACTGCCTTTTAATTATTACTTTGTTGCCCTTTTGCTGAGAGATTTTTAGTTTGTCTTCATTCTGTCCCTTGCTGTTCACACTCTGTTCTCATGTTTTATTTGCCAGGTCCATGTATGTGTTTGGGGGCTTCTCCGGTGTGCTGCTCAACGATGTGCTTGTTTACCGACCCCCCAGCTGCCAGGCCTTCTTGGCAGAGGAGGGCTGTGTGAAGGCCGGGCCAGGGGTCCGCTGCATCTGGAGCAGAGGCCGTTGTCTCCCCTGGGAACCCCGCATGGCTAATGGAAGCCTCTTTCCTGCCCCATTCTGCCCCCCTAAAGCTGGTGAGAAAGACATCCAAACAAATTATTATCGTCCACACTTTTCTGCAGGCTGAGAGTTGCAAAGTTACTGACTTTCCTGTTCCTCAGGAGTTGTATCTACTTAGAAATGAATACCTCTGTAATACTTAATAGTAAGGTACACATGTTCACCAATAACTTGTTGCTTATTGGCATGCATATTAGTCGCATATTGGAACTTTATTAGTCATGATAAAGCACTTATTATTACCATTATGCAACTAATATGCATGCTAATAAGCAACTAGTAATATATGTACCTTAATACAAAGTGTGACCAATACTTTTTATACCCATAAATACACTCATCAGCTCATGCCTGTGCCCTGTTGTCCCTCTCCTGACATCTTTTTAGTCACAGTGGATGAGCGGTGCTTCCGGTTCTCAGACTGTGCCAGCTGTACGGCCAACACCAACGGGTGCCAGTGGTGTGATGACAAGAAATGCATCTCTGCAACCAGCAACTGCACCTCTGTGAGTGGTCCAACAGGGGGCACCAGAGCGCTTCTGGTCTTGTGTTCAGCTCACACTTTTCTCTGAGATTTTGAGCTGTTGATATTGGGGCATCACTGCTGATGAAATCAAGTAATAATTCAGGTTTTGCTCTGTGATTTTGGTGCCTCTGTTTAGGAGGAGTACAAACTGCTCCCCTAGTTTATTATCTCAGTACAAACAGGACCGTGTTTTAGAGGTGGAAGATATTTACTCACATGAGTTTTCTCAGCATTTCAGCACTCCCTGATCTGTCTTAGATTTAACGCTCATGTTAACCGCCGTCCTGTCTTCTCTATTCTCTCCTCTCTCCCCGCAGAGCGTGAAGAACTTCACTGAGTGTCCAGTGCGGAACGAGCAGGTGTGCAGCAAGCTTGCCAACTGCAAGAGCTGCTCGCTGAATCTCAACTGTCAGTGGGACCAGAATCAGTCAGAGTGCCACGCTTTGCCCGGTGAGATAGACGTTGGCAATGGAGCACGTTTCCATACACACACTCGCTTATTGAATGATTCAGTCGTCACACGTGCATGAGACAGACGGTCAGGTTTTCTGTATGTTGCAGTCAAGGACTTTTTTTTTTGTTGTTGTTCATTTTGTTTGTGCAAAATGCTGCACTGTAGCATTCATCAAATTTTATCCATGAGATCAAGAATAAGGCACAGGCATGAGAGTGAACACTTCATAACACAAAACAGCCATTTAGGTTTTTGTCAGGATAATGAATGACTCCACTGACATTCACACCTGAAGGGAATTTTTAAACATTCACAGATGTATTTTGATCAGGACATGTACACTCAACATTGCACTGCACATCTGATTGAAACACAGCATCTGGTATTTGCAGAGATGTACTTTCAAGATGTCATCCCGCTGTTGTTTATCAGGTGTGGCAGTATATTTAGTTTGCCTCTCACCCTCTACCCCTCTTTCCCATATGTTGACTGGCTGAATTTAAAGAATTGGTGCTGTCACTACATCCATAATTTTCAGTTTGTGATGTCTTGTCGCCCAAGGGCTTGGTGCAACAGTGAGAGCTGCAAATTGCGCGTGTGTGTGTGTGTGTGTGTGTGTGTGTGTGTGTGTGTGTGTGTGTGTGTGTGTGTGTGTCTGATGCCTGAAAGGGAGTCTCGCCCCACTTCACTCACAGAAAATAGACACACCTGTCTACATGCACTTGCACACATACATCTAAATAAGCACCCACCATTTTTTTTACGAGATGCAGCTATTAGGCAATTTGGACTCCAAAAATCACTCCATCTCTCTGAGGCAAATAAGCGCTGATCACACTCCCGCTGAATCTGTGGCATCCACACACACACACACAGCCCTAAATCTTTAGTCTCCTGTGGTTTGGAAGAGAGCAGACTTTCTACAATCTGTTCTCTACTTGCCATCTTTTTTTCATGGAGTATGGCGCCCCTTGTTGAGCAGTATTCAACTAATTTTCTGATTTTAAAGTGACTATATATATATGTATATGTGTGTGTGTGTGTGTGTGTGTGTGTGTGTGTGTGTGTGTGTGTATATATATATATATATATATATATATATATATATATATATATATATATATATATATATATATATATATATATATATATATATATATATATATATATATAGAGTTACAACAGTGTGTCAGATGATAGTGTCAAAACAGTGTGAAAGGCATTGCTTGGAGTGATGAAGCTTCAGAGAATCACCTGAACCTGAAGCTCTGCTCAGCTTTATGGAGTTTTATGAAGTTTCAGCTCAGCGGTTAGCTGTCCGGGACCAAACTTAACTCTTTTAGTTTACTTTAACCGCTCTCATGGTGTTGTTTTGGCCCACAGCGTGTAGCTGTTGTCAGCAAAAAAAGCTCTAAAACCCCACTGTATACTCCTGGCTCAGCACCAAACAGCAGACAGACACAGTTAGAGACTAGCTGGTGAACACAGTGGAGCACTTAGCTCCTAAAGAGCCAGATATTTCCCACAGGAGCTGCTAAAGACCACAACTTGAGTCTGCTGCCCTCAAGTGGTCCAAAAATCTATCTGTTACTGGTTAATATGTTTTCATTTCTGACTTTGGGGGAATAAATGTGTTGTCAAAGTAGTTTCACATGTTAGAGGAGAACATATTTATGATTTTACTGACATCTAACATGTCTTGGCCCACACATCTTCTCACCACACTCCAGCCCAGCAGTGCAGTGAGGGATGGAGCCAGGTGGGGGAGGCCTGCCTGAGGATCAACTCCAGCCGCGAGAGTTACGACAACGCCCAACACTACTGCAAGAACCTCAACGGAAACATCGCCTCACTCACCACCTCCAAACAAGTGGACTTTGTGCTTGAGGAGCTGAAGAAGCTCCAGCAACAAGACAAGGTAAACGGAATGAGAATAGAAATTCAACAAAAACTGTTGGAATTGCAAGGTTTTCAGAATGAAGTGTGGACTTGTTGTGGGTCATGCCTGCAGTAAATGCTACATACCAAGTATTTAACAGCATCCTCAGAGGCTGAGTGATCAGGTTTGCAGCTTGCAACCTGCTGTTTGACTAACAAAAGAGAGCAGGGAGCGGTAATATGTTCGCCAAGCCTGTCAGTAGCTGATGAGTTATGCATTCAGAGATGATTGTCTCCTGATCAGTTTTGTGTTTGTGTGCCGCTCTGTTTTCTGCCTGATTGCAGCCCTCCTTTTAGCTTCTGGAATTAGTGTCTCTCAACCATTTTTCATCAAATTGGTTTCCACTTGGCAGTGCCACAAACTGTACGGTTTGTTTTTGACTATGATGCAATTTCAAGTAGACAACAATGCCAGGCTTTGTGCAGACACTGCACCTGATGAATCAGACTGTGATAATCACACTTCACTTTTGTTTTGCCTTGTTTTGTCCTTTGTAGGACAGTCACACAGTTTATTCTCTCTGCTTTAACATAACAAACCAAGGCCACATGACTTGCTCTCAATAAAAAGCACTAGTAGTATCGAAGACATTGACTGCTGTTATTAAGGGAAAGTTGTGATGATGCAAATTCAAAATGTGTCATTTTAAGTTCAAGTTTTCAGAGCTGCTAGACTCCAAATTCTTCAGTTCAGTCTGCCCAGGAATACAGTTGAGAACAGCTCCTAAAATCTTTTTTGATTTGTTCATAGTCCGACCAGCATCGTAATTCAAGCCTCTTCATCTTTAATGGGAATGATGAAATGCGCTTTTGGGCAAACACTCACCTTCTCATCTTCGCCACAGCTACATATCCCCGACGTGCTGGAAGAAAATTGTGGAGCCTGCTGATGGATTCAGCGTAGTCATGCCTGTTGTATTCATTAGGATATCATTTGTTGCATGTGTTGTCTGTCTCCTGGGTTGAAACTCGCCTGTTTGTTCCAAACACAACCTTGACAATACTATTCCCCATCATTTTCCCCACTACATTAAAAGTTGAATCCTGAAGGCAAATAAGTAATTATATCTGTGAAATTATTTTCAGTCGACTTTTAATAGCATTCTTGGTTCCCAGGTGTAAATGCAGGAGCCATTCATTTCTTAAATAGCATGATGGAGCAGAAAAAGAAGCAGTTTTATCTTACATTTGAATACCCAGTGGCTCTCCAGGCCTTTGTAAGCCCTTTGCCTTGTCTCCACAGCGGCTGTCTCCCTGGGTGGGCCTGAGGAAAATCAATGTGTCATACTGGGGCTGGGAGGACATGTCCCCCTTCACCAACAGCAGCCTGCGCTGGCTTCCCGGAGAGCCCAGTGACTCTGGTTTCTGCGCCTACCTGGAGGAGCCTCAGGTGTCCGGTCTTCGGGCCAATCCATGCACTGCCACTGCCCATGGCCTCATCTGTGAAAAAGCTACAGGTGAGACACACACACAAGCATGCTATATACTTCACCTGTCTGGCAAAAATGTTAACATTACACAACAATTACAGTCTGATTTGAAAAACACTCGTTATCCTTCCCCTCCTGTCCAGGAAACCCCAATCAGAGTTCCCGTCCATCCTGTAAGAAGCCTTGCTCGCTGCACAGCAACTGTGCCAACTGCACCAGCCAAGCCATGGAGTGCATGTGGTGCGGCAGTGCGCAGCGCTGTGTGGACTCCACTGCCTATGTCATCTCTTTCCCCTACGGCCAGTGTCTGGAGTGGCAGACTGGAGATTGCGTGGGTAAGTGCCTTAATCTAGATGAGGCTTCTTTGGAGTGTATAGTCTGGCATTAAGGCGACCGGCAATAAGCTTTCCCAGATTGCCTTCTGTAAGCAGTCAATATTCATCACTGAGAGAAAGGAGGTAAAGGGAAGAAAACCGCTTAAAGTGGAAGGTGTTTGTGTCTGTGGGAAAATGGTATTAGTTTCCTGTGATTGGCTTTGGAAGCTGTTTTTAGGTTGTAATGGCCAATTACTCTTGCATATATTTGTCCCAACTGGGAGATTTCCCTGTTGACTGTGCTGCAGATGGACTCTTTACCATTAGCTGGCTTTAAGTGGTTCAAAGGCAGTCACACAGTATCAAGGAACAGTTTCAGAGATGCCTACCAATAACCTCACTCTGTGAATGAGAAGAGAGCATGATGGGAATGGCTGCACATACAGTAGGGGTTGGATAGATGGAGTAAAAGGCTAAGATTCAAACATGAAACAATATCTGACAACACCAAAACACAACTGCTTTCTTTGTTATTACTTTTTATTACCGTGTCCACAAGTAGATTAAAGAAATAGCAGACAGAGGTAAACCTGTTTGGTGTCAGAGCTCCTTCACCTGAAGGTCAGTGGAGTTGCTCAGGTTGGCGCCATTGTGCCGCGTGATGTATGGATTATACCCTCAGATGTGTCAGATCGTAAAAACATCTCAGATCAGTCTGGCAAGTAACAAATTTAGCAAGCTGAAGGGTACAGTCTCAAATTCATTTGTGTCAGCTGGTTTTAGGCAACCCAGAGACATTTCTGTGCTCTGTGGATATTTGTCTTGAGGAATTAGGCTCCTTTTCGACGTGAAGGACAGAGAAGGGCGTCTCATAAATTCTCCCCGAGTTTTCTTCTCTTTCTGTTTGTTCTGCTCCTTCACTCTCAAAAGTTCCAGTGACCACTTAAGTATCGAATTATCTCACCTACTTGGCTTCTTTCCTCCTCATTTTCAGTGCAGAGAGGAGCGTGCTTTATGCTGAGCACACTGCATAAATGCACTTAAAGCCATAGACCTAGGATAAAATATTCAGGAGTAGAGTGTCATTGCCTGCAGGGGGACTTTGAAAAGACAGACTGGGTTGTATTTGTTGCTCTCCATGGAGTAGTTACTCGATCTCGCAATGTTAACAGAAGTGAAGAATAATTTGTGTAACTCTTGATTTGGGTCCCACTCCAACTCTGAGTGGATACTTTCTTGGTCCATGCTACACCCTTCCACTAACTTTCATGAAAGTTGGACCAGCTGTTTTTCTGTAATCCTGCTGACAAACAAACAAACAACAAACCAGACCAAATATGAATGAATTGGGAGAAAAAATCAATTAATTGAGAATATAATCTGCAGATTAACTGATTATGAAAATATCAATTAGCTGCAACCCCCGACTAGAAGCAGCTGTTAAACGGAGAGCAGCTGCTTGTTATTAATCGATTAATTGTTTTTTATGGTGTTTTCATAGCAAATGAAGCCATTAACATGTACTGGAAAATAATCAATCTGCGTTTTTGCCCGTTTTGGTATTTAAAAACTAGATTCCGTCATATTTTGAGAGGTCCTGGCTGATTGCATCCTCTGCAGAAACATTAGTTATTAGTTATTATGACAGCAGTAAAGCAGCAAAGCTGCATCTGATATTAAGATGTTAAATTCTTTGCATACGTATCAACAAGTCCACATACTCGCAGGGACACTTTGTGATATTAAAGCAGCATGTGTCATCGGCTGATTGCAGGGGTGCACGAGAAGACATGTCAAGACACAGAAAAATCTGATTTTGCTGACATTTCTCACAGATATTGAAGTGGCGAGGTTGTTTGTAGTGTCTGTGAGCGAAACCACCTGCAGAAACAGATTTAAGCAAAGGGGATGCACACAACAAAGTGATTGTATAACATCTGATTGCTGGAGTGCAGGTTACGTTTGCTCAGCTGATGACAGCGCTGGATGAGTCAAGGCTTGTTTTGCTGTAGAGAACCGCTCATAATCACCATCCAATTCGTGCAACAGCTCCAGGCATCCGATTTAGTTGTTCATGTTCACACATATTGATTTATCTGTGAAAATCCAACACAAAATATGCAGATTTTGTATTTATGGTGGATTTTGTGTTTCAACGTGCTTTGTTGTGTTGCTGCAAGACAAAAGGCTTCATCCAGCTGCTTCAGAACGTGATGTTCCTGAGAAATGTGCCGTTTATGTCCTGTCGTCAAAACAGACTTAAATGGCCTTGCTTGCTGATTGCCCTTGCGTTGTCATGGTTTCACATCCATTAGCAGAATGGCTGGAGATTTGTTTGACATAAACTGAGGTAAAAGCACTCAGTGTTTGTCTCCTTAAAATAGTAGTGGCATTTCCCACCCTCCAAGTGTCTGCCTGGCAGACAAGTGGCGGCGCTGAGTCTTGTCAAGCAATTTAGTGGCCTGAAAGTTCGTCCCCCAGCTGACAAAACTGCATCGCTCCCTTGGGTTTCTGAGTTTAGAGCGAGCTGCCACTTCACACATCACATTAAAGCCTTTCATTGAACTTTGCTCAAATCACAAACTTTTCACTGGCCTTGGCTTGCAGACGCATTTTCTGTCTCATTCGATGGCTTTTTTCCCCTCTCAATCAACTGTTTAGTGCTCAACACTTTCCTCTCATCTGCTCTCACATCTGTTGCCCTCGCAACTCACCAGATAACCAGTTATGGCCACATTATTGCTCTTTAACCCTCTGAACTCCCAAGCAGCTTCTGGATGTTTTTGCCCCGGTCACATTTTGAGTCACTGTGAGCTCGTGTGTCATTGCAATATCTAAGTCCTGCACGTCTACGGAAACAGTACAATCACAGCTGGAACTCAAAAATATTTTTTTATGAAGTGTAACACAGTTATGATGGCATAAATCATAAGAAATGGTAAAAAAAAATTGCAAGTATATTTTTTTTCTAATTTATTTTGCAAAAAATGTAATAAAAAGGATATGTTCTTCCTGATAGAAGCGTTCGTCACGCATGATTGGTTCAATGACCGCCAGAAAAGTGAAAATCGTACAATCATTTCAATTTTTACAGTTCCTGGCTATGATAAATGGTGTGATTTTGGCAAGTTTCTTTTTAAGGAAAACATTCCTTTCAAACCTACAGCTGGCTCGTGGGGTGCTGAGGGTTAATCTGCAGGTCCTGTTAAAGGCTAACAAATGAAGTTGTCTGTTAAAGAGGCTGATTTCCTACAAGATGAAATCCTGAAAGCAGCATCCTTCAGGATCTTTGTTTGCCGCCACACTGGGCCTTGTTGTCTGTAATGTTTTGTGTTGATCACATTTTTGTTCCAAGGTGACAGTCTTGGTAAATACATGCTCAAATTAAAAGACATGGACAAATGTGGCTAACAAAGAAATATAAACAAAGTAGTAAAGGTAGTGTCTGAGTTTAAATCACTTTGAAATGGGACAGAGGAGTGCAGCAGCGTGGAAAGCTTCCGATATGGCACAGGTGAGAAATCCAACACAAGTCTCTCAACCTTCTTCTCTCCTTTTTTTTTTTTTTTAGCCCAGAACTGCTCAGGCCTGCGGACGTGTTCCCAGTGTTTGGAGCAGCCTGAGTGCGGCTGGTGTGGAGATCCCAGCAGCACAGGGAAGGGCCTGTGCATGGAAGGCTCTTACCGGGGGCCAATGAAGAGGCCGGCCAAGCAGGGCCAGCAGGGCCCGTCCCAGGACATGAGCCTGGAGCCGGGCAGCTGCCCCAAAGACAAAGGCTACGAGTGGGCCTTTGTGCACTGCCCTGGTAAGAGATCCACTTCCTGTCCGGCTTACTGAAATTACAAGCTTGTCCGTCAAAAGTGAGGTTGTTACTCCCGATCGACTGTCACGTTGTCTTAAGTTTAAAAGGATGTTCTTATCAAGGATTCCTGTTACAGCTTCCCTATGCAACCAATCCCTCCCTGCTGACTCTATGCAACCTTATTCTGCCGTTGAATGCTTTCACCAAGCCCGAGTCCATACAACCACATTATGTGAGGTGATGATATACTCAGTGCTACAGTAGAGGCTTGATCAGTGGTATCAGCATATCAGTATTATTACGGGTTTAAACCTTCATGTTTCACAGCTTCGGATACATCGTAGCACTGAATTGAAGCGGCGGTCTTACCATCATGCAAATTTCACTGATAGAAAGTAACCTCAAAGGTGGAATTAACTGTAGCAGTCCAACAAAACAAAATCAACACAAACAGGGTTAACTTGTGCATCTTATATGAAATAAACACTTCTTATTTTTAGTTCTGCTTGCATCTAATGCCTGATTTGTTTTTCTAATAAGACACTTAGACGTACAGTTGGCTCATTAAAAGTTGCAGCCTTTAAAAGTGTTTAAAAGGCGAGTCTGAGTAAATAATTAATTTGACATGGCAAACACAAGCTGCTGACAGCTCCAGTGGCTCTGTTTCTTTTCAAGGAAGCAATTATATAACAACCCAAGGTGTAACTATTGTTGGGCTGGTGTCAGAAAACCTTGTTGTTTACCGGCTACAGGCAGGATGATTGTGTGACTTAGATAGAAACTATTTAGAAATGACTCTGTAGAACTGACTTGCTGACAGATGGAAGTCGTGACTGTGAGCATGTTTGCAGAAATTCACCCTTCTTTTTCCAAGTCATTGAAAATATAAACCCATGTTAGTCCTCTCTTGTTTTAGCGTGCTCTGACCCCCCAAAGTGTAACTCGCGATAAGGATAAAGCACCTGTCATAGCCATGATTTGCTCAATGTGTCCAGATCTGAAATGTCTTTTTTGACTATATTTCGAGAGGCAGTCGCAGAGAGTGAGAAAAGCTGTATTTATCCATAACATCTCTCTGTTTCTCTCAGCATGCCAGTGCAACGGCCACAGCACTTGTGTGAACGGCAGCGTGTGCGAACAGTGCCGTAACCTCACCACCGGTCCCCACTGCCAAACCTGCATGCCTGGTTACCACGGAGACCCGACCAATGGCGGCAAATGCCAGGGTGAGTGCCACACCTCCTCAGAAATGAGTTCTTCTGCGCACATGAGACTTAACGGCTTTGCTTGTTATCATTGCGATGAAGCAGTCGGCTGATGTAAGTTAACCCTAACCCCCCTTTAATCTCCTCTAAATCATCTGTACACATTTCATTTCAGTTAACAACAGATCAACATGGAGTTTAAACAAATGCAACGCAAGTGACATTCTCTATTTATTTGGACTAGACTGTGTGTAAATGACAATTACAATTTTAGAGGAGTCCACGCTGCATCCTAATTAGTGTGTCGTGTGACAAACATTCAGTAATACAGCATCAGAACCAACAGAGGGCACTATTGTGCATTGATTAGAGTTGATGACAATTTGTCTGCCCTGTCTGATTAATGGAAATATTCCATATGTTGGTTTCATGACGTGTTGACAGAACAAAAACTAAAGGCAGAGCAGACGTCTGGTCTCTGCTGGTTTATTTTTGCTCCGGCAGCGCAGTGGAAATGCCACTCTCACTAAAGAGAGTGAAACGTCAAGATTAACTGTGTTTTCCTGACGCTGGAGTGAGTGTAGAGCAGAGGTGGTGCACGGTGGGAACTGCAGGCGAAGCTGAAGGTCAAATACTGACTTCTTATTACTGTGGTTTCTCCACACGTTAAAGCACGGCTTTGTTGAAAGCAGAAAGGCGTATACATCATGTATTTTGATGAGTGACGGGATGTATACACAGATGCATACATACAGGACTGTTTGGCCTTGTGAAACACTGATGTGCAATGATTGCATCATTTTACTAACTTTAAGGTGTGGTATCCAGGTCTTCCTCCCTGAATATAAAACAGCTTTGAGTCCTTTTGAACAGCACATGATGCAGATTTAATTTCTGTGTCTCCTGCTCAATACAGAATAAGTCTTCTTGACTGACTGCAACCCATAATTTATACAGCGTACTTGTTTTCAGAGGAAAAGCCCATAATGCTTGTTGAATTTAATGTTGAGAATGGCTGCAAACGTTAGATTGTTTGCATAGGAATGGGCATTTAACCAAAGACAAAGGGACTGTATGTGTGTTTGATAACTTATTGGCTGAAAGCTTACAGTACAGCTTCCTTGTCAAGAGGAGATTTACCCGAGCTCGTCCCTCATGAGACATCAATAGCATTCCTGAGAAACTACATGGAAGCTATTGTTTGAATACACACACTTACACACACACACACACACACACACACACACACACACACCTGGGAGCTTTACGGTCTCAGATACCATCTGTTAATGCATAGGCTATAACTGTAACCTGTAAAGTGAAACTACACAGGTGAGCATATGTGAAGGGAATAGTCTTCTTATTCTTTTGCTCCCTGAGGACCAAGTGGCTCAAAATCATTATCTGTTGTTACTACATGCAGATACATCCACGCTTTAATGTGAAGACAGGGGAGCCATTGCATATTCAGTGTTTGTTTTATGAGCAGTTAGGCACACCCCCAACCACAACCCACTATTCCAAAAAAAGAGCTGGAACGCTGTATGTAACAAAGATAAAATCAGAACAAAAATCAATGAAGCGGATGAGGTAAACATTAAATATATTGTCTTTGTGCTGTTTTCAATGGAGTGTATGTAAAAAAGGATCAGCAAATTATCATGTTCTGTTTTTTTTATGTTTTACTCAACAGTGTTGGGATCGGGGTTGTACAATTAAACGCCTGTGTCAGTGGCTGTCAATAACAAGAAGTGTAGGAGCTAAAGAGCTAAGTGTAGTGCTGAAAGCAGCCCTGTCTCCTGAAATATTCATGTGTGCCATCATGGGAAATGTGCTAAGAAGAAGGTTTAACACTGGAAGGGGAAACTGTGTCCACTGACCCCTCTGTTACACCCCTTCTCAGTGTTTTAAAGCTTAGTCAACTGAAAGGAATATATATGTATATTTTTGTCTAGCAAACGCAAACCAGAAAGACTGCCACACTAGAAGCACTTCAGCAGCCAATTCACTCATCTTTCACACTTCTGTTGCTGCACTGTTAGTATTCCACGCACACATGTCTAGCAGGTATTGTCATGTCCCATCTAAAGCTAAAGGGAGGGTGGGGTGGGCATATTTTTCTCCGTCGTGTATCAGATCTATGAAGTTCAGCCAATCTTTTGGGAAATACGCTTGTTTACCATCTTACCTGGATCGATAGCAATTTCATCTCTGAGTGTTCAGTACAGCAGGAGAGATGTTGGTAGCCTAGCTTAGCGCAAACACCGCGAGCAGTGGGGAACTGTTAGCCGAGCGCTTAAAAGTGGAGAAAAACAACTGTTATGGCGCAGAGATGTCAGCTTTATTGTGCCCTCAGGAGACCCCAAACTCCAAGATTTAAACCGAGTTTGGAAATCTCTAACTACACAAAGCACATACAAGCCAAACCTTGACTTTGTCCACATTTCCAGCTTTGTTTAATCAATAATGTCTCCTGTTACTCTCCCCCTCTGCCCCATCTTCTTCTCCATCTGTGTTTTGTTGCTCCTTCCAGCCTGTAAGTGTAATGGTCATGCGAGCGTGTGCCAGGTGTTAACTGGCAAGTGCTTCTGCACCACCAAGGGGATCAAAGGAGACCAGTGCCAGCTGTGAGTACTCCGACCACACGCTTACACACAAACACACACACGCCGACAATCATGAGAACACAGAACTACCCTGCAGGCTTGTAGTGTTTTTAAATTATTGCATTTTGCAGCATTTCCTGGTTTAGCTTTTCCTTAGGAAACATGAGGTTATAGTCCGTTCAGCATCTCTAGACCCTGTTTCCAAAAGTTCACATCTGTGACAGAGGTCAAATGAGAGGAACTCTCTCAATGCTTCCACCGAAATTCACTGACTTAAGGTAATGTCAATCAAAAGTGAGTCTGTGGGCTGCCTGTCACCAGGCCAGTAATCACTTGGGATGGAGCCCCGATGAAACGCTTGGGGCTATTTTAAGGGAAACCCATTTTGACAAGTGAGACAGATACATAAGGGAGGGTGTTATTTACTGTTTATGATATTTTGCCTGAAAAAAAAAAAAAGAATATTGGTTCTATGATTCCAGCAGATTTATGATCTGTCTTAAGGGACACAAAAACAGATCTTCTGTTATAAGTTAGAAACTCAACCCTGGAGAGCCCCCCTTGCTTTTGATTTAATATAATAAGACAAAAGTGATTGATAAGATGACGTTGAAACAAATGACAATACCTATCCTCATAATGGATGGTAGGAGACCCAGAGAAATGTAGTAACTTTCACAAAATGACCCTTGATATTGTACAAATATTGGATTATGTTTTTTTCCTCCAAGTGGATCAGCGCTGTTTTATTTCTGTCTGTCATGTTGGAGCAAATTCATTTCTTGGTATTGATTTTGAATCATGACTCAGTCTGACTTTCAGTAACCCTTTTTTAAAATTCTGTATGTCATCATCATATTCAAAGACTGTGAGGGCACAGTTCACTTAGCAGAGTGCAGCCCTGCTCCTTCTCGTGTGGAGGCTTGGATGTTGTAATGATTCGGTGGTGTGAAAGCAGAGAGCCATCAGTCGGCATTATACTGGCCAGAAACTCCACCTCCAGCACGATTTCTGCTGACGTGCTGGATTCCCCCGGTGTAGGAGGACCATCTCCACTTAACTGTCTGCTTTCACAGTTGTAAGCAGAAAGGACACTGGTGTTTTTAATACCGTAATGCAGCAAGAGTTATGGAAGGGTCACTGGCAAACATGAGCGCACACACACACACACACACACACACACACACACCCACACGCGTGTTTGCCGCCCCTCTCTAAAAATCACACGTCCTCCAAATATCTCTGACGCCGTGTGCTCGCATCAGAATCACGTAGCCACTCTCCCTGTGTTCAGGTTTTGTCACGTCGACACATTTCACACCGTGTTCGTCACGCTGATACAACTGAGACATCTTCTCACTGAATACAATGACAAGATTTTAGTCAGCAGAAGTCACACACAGTTATCATTACACCCTTAAAGGTGCCCTGTGGAGTTTTCTTACAAACAAACAGAAGTTCCCTGTGGTCATAAAAAATGCCTTGAATGCATTTGTCAAGGTGATTTTTTTTTTTTTTTTTAAATCATGGATCATTTACATCCAATGTCCTGAGATCCAATGTTAGGCTTTATTGTCCAAGGGGGATGTTTGTTTTCACCGCCTGCACGTCATACACGTCACATGTGAACAGACATGTCAGAGGCCCTGTGCCCCGTGTGTCAACCATGTGTTCGGATTAGCTGGCTGAAGAAAATTGTCTGCGATCAGAAAATGTTAAGTTGTCTTTAAATACATTTGACATAATCTGTGTCATTTTCATAGAATTAGATGAAGAATGATATAAGCTGTAGTCAGCCAGCTTCTGTCACTGTTATGTGTTAGGAGCAGTGGTTTCATAAAGGCTGGAAGAGCAAAAAGTGTGGTGTCGTGGGCACTGACAAATCACCATGTTGGAACAGGAAAAGAAAGTTTATGAAGTTCGTCTTGTGGAAATTACGAGGGAAATGACATCAATATGCAGGAAAAACGAGTGCGAGAACACATGAACGTGATGAGAGCACAAGAGAAAGTGAGTGAGGACGCGGAGAGAAAACGAAGGGAAGCGCTCAGAAGGAAGAGAGGCAGGAGGGGAGCGAGACCTGCCAACCCCTCCACGCTCTCTGTTGACTTTGACACTAAATAAATGACACTTTGCACAAATGACAAAATGTCACTTTAATTTGTGCTACCAGATGGAAAGCAGTGCAGTATAATGCAGAGCAACGCTGGGATAGCAGGTGGCTAACAGTTGCTACAAACGACTGTGTTTCTACCCCACAAAACCAGAGTGAAGTATCAGAACAGGCCAGGCAGCAGCAGGCCAATCATCATCAGCCATTTACAGGGAGGATGTGCCCATACAGGTTTGGAGCCAGCTATGGGGAAGGTTCCTGCAGCCCGTTACTGATTATCAGCTTAGAATTTAGCCAGCAACATAAACCACAGGAATATGTTGTTAATTCAGTCCCATTTACAGACTGTAATTAGATCAGCGTTGTCATTATCAACAACCGCTATTTCAGTGGTGACTTTAATCTCGAAATCAAAACGCGTTTTCACATTCAAACATGTTCGCATAATCAAGAAAGCAATCACTTTTTTTTTTTTTTTTTGTTTTTGAAGCATGATCTAATTAGCGTGTGTATGTACTGACTAGCGGTTGGGGTGGGGTGTTTGCTGTTCCCTTTTTGTAATGTAATTTCTGGTATCTCATTACATGTAATCAGTCTCCCCCCCAGCCCCGCTCGCTCGCACCGTCCCCAGCACCACCCTGAAACAAAGACCTCTACACAAGGGCGCCCTTGTCTTTTCAGCGATGTGCGCGAAAGTACACACGTGGATGCTTTCACAGATGCGTGCACCGCAACCACCGATGCCATTAGGACCTCCGAATACTAGCTGCAGTAATGAAGTGAAGGGCGCATCAGTGCAGAGTAGAATTGTTTTTGAGAACAAACTGCGTTACAGTGATGAGTCAAACAAGAGCTGTTAGGAGAAATATTTCTTATTATAGTGCTCATTTGGATGCATCCATTATTCAGGATTCTTCTTGTGCTGGAGGTAACCGGGGGTAGCTCTGAGTGTGTGTACATGTGGGCCTGCTCCAGCCCGAATATGTGTGAAGGGCATTGCATAGGTTCATGGCACATTTCCTGTTGGTGTTGGTGTGTGTGTGTGCGCGTGTATTTTTGTCCGTTAAATCACAGCGCGTGCACAGGCACAGACAAAGGTCCATGTGTAGATCAAATTAAGATACAGCGGAGGGGGATCGCCTCCAGTTCAGATGTGTGCACGCATGCATGCAGGTGTAGATTAAATTAAGATACAGCGTGGAGGAGTTGCATTATACACTTCACGATGAGTGGTGCATGTGTGTGTGTGTGTGTGTGTTTTGCCATCTGCAAATGCCAGACAACTGAAGCGCCTCAGGAGTGATGTTCTGGAAGGTTCAAAAGCCTGTGGCGGCATTTGTCCTCCGTTCTTTGTACCGTGGTGAAAGAGCACTCCACCCCGTCCTTGCTGGGGCTGGTTCCTCCCTGGCTCAGTGTCCTGCCCCCATTATATCATTCAGAGCACTGATGCTTGTCCTTCAGGACTTGCTGGTTAGATCCAGAGTCAGAATGTGTCTTGATCAGGTCAGGTATTATTGTTAAAGCACGCATGCACCTCTGAGTGTCTGGGACAGCATGAGAAATGTATAAGCATCATCAATGTGAACACTGTCTGCTTCACTTTCTCAAACAAAATCAGAGCTGAAATATAAGCTCAAGTTTTTTTTCCTCTATATTCTGGCCATTTGTCCCCGGTGATATTTAAGGTGTTAGAACACGTCAGACGTGTTACCTCCACCCGCATCGGACTGACATTTTTTTTTTTCATGTGGCACCTTTGATGGTGACACCGCCTGTCTCGTGAATCCAAAATGCTACCAAACAACCGATGTTGCATTATTTTTAGAGGCAGAGTCATCCCCATTCACTGTAACATCACCAACAGCCACCTCCTCCTCCTCCTCCTCAGTGACATTCGTGTGTCTCTCAGTGGGTCTGCTCCCTCTTTCTTCTCTCCAGCTGCCTATGATATCCACATCTCAACCACTTTAACTGTCTATAAGATAAAGTAACCACGGAACAAAATCGGTGCGATAACAGATATCTTGTACATGTCAATTTCACTTTATTAGTGCAGATCTTGTGCTCGTGTGCGCTCTTGCAGCGGAGGGGTGACGTAGTCGTTCACGGTGAATTGTAGACAGTTAAAGATTGAGAGTGGAGAGATTATTCAGGAGGGAAAGAACGCTGTAACCCAGTGAACACCGCCATATGTTCCTCCTCGCTGCATGCCTTTGGAAAGCCGTGAGCCATGATGAAACACGCTCATGCACACACCTAACAGTCGATGGCACTCCGCGGATGTTAGGAAATTATTTTGCTCGGCAGCACTTGATTTAAAAGTCAGAAAAGTCAGTTGCGTGAAAATTGTGTATAGTCCTAAACTGCACTGGTTCGAGCAAACTGCGTGACCTTACATAATCTAAGAAACACCCTCACATCCACCTATTTAAGAAATGCACAGAAAGAAGACCTGTGTGATCTCCAGAGTACCAAGTTCATGCAGTATGTGCAGAAGTGAGCGGCGGCGAGGTTTTAAGCTGTGCGTCTATTCGCTGTCCAGAATCAGTTAGTGTTTGTATTTGCCATTGACGAGGATAGTGGCCATGTCCGAGGCTTTAGAATTAGAGTGTTTGTCGAGTAACGACAATGGATTGGAGGCAAATGGAACCCAGTAATTGTCCAATTTTCACACCATGTTTCGCCCTGGGTCAGGACCCTCATTAGCTGGAGTTATGGATTTACTGGCCCTAGGCTTACAGTCATTTCACACTTGCAGCAAACACAGAACATGGGTTAACCACAGGGTAATTATAGCGTATATATATGTATTTATGTGGATCTTGTATTCAAATTACAGATTGGTTTTTATTTAAACTACATTTACAGCTTTCGTTTTCTGGAAATCACTACTTTTTGTTTACTTCTTATTTGTTATAGTTTTATCGTCATAAGAATTGAAAAAAATATGTTTGTTTCACCCCTTTTCTCCCCTCATAAAGACCTTTAGTCCCCTTTCTCACTGTGTGCTTCATGTATAAATGAACACATGTAACAGTGGAAAGCGCTTTTCAAAATGCGATTGAAGTACTTTCGTGTTTGAAAGAAGTGCATAACTCTCTAACACACTGAATAGCATGATTAAAAATGCAAGGGTACATACATTCGATGTGCTTACTGAAAGAAAGCCATGACCATAATTGTACTGAAAGTACTACAAAGTGGGCTTCCTCAAGCTGCTCTAGCTGCTGTGCAAGGTTTCTTTGAAGAGCTTTGGTTTTTCAAGAGGTTTTAAAGCAGCTCACATTCTTGCTTAAGTGGTTTCGCTTTTCTTCCTTTGCAACATAACACTGCCATTTTTATTTCAATAGCTTTAGGTTTTGTTTTCCTACTAATTGCTGTTTTGTAACTGGTTAATGGATACTCTGCGCTTTAGTCCAGTGGACACTAAACCCCACTCCAGATCAGGGTTATAACACTTATTAAGGCATGCATATTCACCATTAACTAGTTGCTTATTAGCATACATGATACTTACATATTGGCTCTTTATTAGTCATCATGAAGCACTTATTAATGCCTGTTTCTGCACGACCATATTCTGCAACTACGAGGCCACTAACTAAGAGTTCTATAACCTCCTAAGTGCTGCTTATTGATAGTAAGTAATGAAGTTGCTAACCCTAACTTTTAATAATCCTTTATAAGTGTTTTCTAATGACTAATAAAGAGCCAGTATGCTAATATCATTCATTAATGAATCATTAATATTAATATACTTAGCACAATTATCCTCCATCTTTTTGGATTTTCCCCAAAACACTGCAATGAATCAAGGGCAGAATCAGAGCTAATGGGGCAATCATCTTGCAGTCAAAGGTAAACGAGTCGTGCAAGGTGAGCTTTGAGCTCTGTTTTCGTGAAACAAAGATAAACTCGCCCTTTGTTTCGCCTGTTTTGAAGTTTACCTCCACACTAACTCGAACGAGCACGGTCTCATCGAATCCATTGGCTGAAAAGGCTTCACCTGCTCGGTGGTAGTCCTCGATTTGGCTGTCATATCTACATTTAGGATTATGGTTTTCAAATAATCAAGTCAGAATTCATTTACATAAATTGTGTCATTTGCTCCAGGGATTTTTTAAGGATTACACTGACTTATCCATTACTTCTAGATGCCGCACTCTGCGCTCTGTGATCAGGTGGTACATAAAATGTGTGGCGTGTCACTGTGTTGCTTTGATAAACAAAAGTTTGAAAAAATCTAATTAACTTTTGCAAACTATCAGATTCTTCCCTCGTTGTCAGAAGTAAGAGACTTGAGGAGGCGCCAACAGCAGGAGCTAATGCGCTGGCACTTGGCGTACACTGCTCCTGATAAGAGGCATTCTTGCTCTCAATCTGTTAGCGCTCTTCTTCATCTTGCTCTCTCCTCTGTGTTTTCTTCACTGCAGATGTGACTCAGAAAACCGTTACCTTGGCAATCCACTCAGAGGAACCTGTTACTGTGAGTAATTCTCCACTGGACAGCTACTTGCTGGAGAGACAGCTCATGCACTCACACACACACACACACACACACACACACACGCACCACTTTGATTATTCTTGGTTATTCTGTCTCTGCTTCTCTCTCTCTCTCTCTCTCTCTCTCTCTCTCTCTCTCTCTCTCTCTCTCTCTCTCTCTCTCTCTGCTTCTACACTTGCACTCTTCCGCTCGGGGCAGATGGAGCATTTTAGCACTTTGGCACCAGGGGCGCTTGTTCGGTGACAGAATGACTTGTCGTGAAAATGTCAAGTGCATCAGAAGGAGTGAGTGATTGAGCTAATCAAGGAGACGGAGGAGTAAAAATTCTCCACTTGTCTACTCACTCAATCAATCACCCACCTACTCATTCATTCATTTAGAAAGTTGGCTAAATGTTAGTTTGACTTGAGTGTGAAGTACAAGGAAAATACATCAAGGTGATTGATCCAAAAAAGCCGCATTATGAAAATAAAACCCAAAACGAAACATAAAGTTGACACCTGTGCCGACGAGCGATAGCAGCCGCGTGCCTGTGTATTCCTGTGTGTGCTACATGTTGGTGTTTGTGCTTTGTGTGTTTGTTTGCATGATGCGGTGTCCTTCACGGTGCAGCAGCATGTCTCTCTTTCAACACCGTGCTACCGACAACAGAGCCTTTGCCAAGGTTTTGTCCCTTTTTTTCAAATGCCATAGCCTGACATGGGGCTCAGTGAGGAGAAGGCAGGAGCTGAAAGCCCGGAGCTGGCTTTAACCTCTGCACACCACTGGGACTTTTTCTGGGACTCAGTATTGTAAACACGACACTCCTGACTGAAAAGCCATCGAGCATCAATTAACATGCCGCACTCATTGTTAGCCAGCTACTTCACTGCGTTTATCAGCTGACTTCTCAATGTAACCAGTAATTTGGAGCTCACTTCTCTTATCTCCCAAACCGTTTGTGCGATTAAAGCCCTTTGACTGTCACATGCATATATAACTACTCATGAAATCAAACAGAAAACCCTCAGGTGACAAGTTTGGTTTTGATACTGGAAAAATCACAGAAACACAGTTGATACATGACAGGCTTGTTTGGGGATGTTGCACCTGCCAACACAGAAAAATATCCATTGTAACATTGACCGTCTAGATCAGGGCTGTCCAATCTGGGGCTTGCGGGCCAAAGTTGATTGGCCCACCAGGTGTTTCTAGGGAAAAAAATTCTTTAAAAGATTACAATATAAGCTGCTGTTTGTGCGGTTTTATTTTCTGTGAGGGGAAAAATGCTCTTTAAATCTGTAAGATCCAGGACCGGGACCGACCCGGTGGTAGATGAAATAGCAATTCATATGTGACCGCTATTAATTAATCATTTGATACGTTATTCTCGCTGCAGGGGGATTTTCAGAGCTTGCTGTCAGGGTCAGGTATCCCTACTTCTCCGCTTGATGAGAAAATTGTGCCGCCTGATTGCAGTCATTGGAATTGATTGCAGATATTTTATTTCAGTTGTCTCCATCAGTCAGTCTGTTTCTTAGAAGTTTCTTTTGATCACATCACAAAGCACGCATGTCTGTATATTTATGCTGTCATCGTAGTCTCCACACCACAGCTGGAAGCTTAGACTGTGTGGATTCTGGAGGAAGTTGCCTTATTACACTGTCTTGTTAGGAAAGGATGTGACACCTCTCTTTCCTCTCTCATTGTCCACATAGACAATCTCCTCATCGACTACCAGTTCACCTTCAGCCTCATCCAAGAGGATGATAATCACTACACCGCCATCAACTTTATGGCCTCACCTGAGCAGGTAACAGTTTCAGAAAAACCGTCAGCAACAGGACGAGTGCAACCATAAATTGGTCCTTTTCTTCCCTGTCAAATGTCAAGTCACATGAAACTTTGATGAACATTGATTGGTGCTTTTTCTATGAAGACGCCAGAGAGTTGCACTAGGAGTCTTGAGTTGCTCACAAATTGTTCAAAGCTGCCCGAATCCTTGATGGATTTTAGAACCTATCTATAATATATCTGCTTGTATTCTGTGTTTTATTGTAATGAGAGTCTTGTGTGTTCTCTTGTGATGTCAGTTTATCTCATATTTAACTTCATTGATGTTGTGCTATATTTATTTTCTCCATCTGAAGGCGAACAAGAACTTGGACATGTCCATTAATGCTTCCAACAACTTCAACCTTAACATCACCTGGTCAGTGGGATCAACAGGTGCGTTCACACGATTATGCAGTGTTTTTATCGAGTAGTAAAAATGACCGATTGAACAATCAGTCCGTTCCTAGACAAGTTTGGTTTTGAATTTGTTTTTTTTATTATTTTATTTTCCTTTCCCATTGTGGTGTAAATCCACCCAGTAGTCTGTGGAAATACACATTCCCAGTTCAAACACTGTCTTCTGCATGAATTTGAGGAGCAGAGCAAAACAGCTCTGCTATAAACATGTTTTTTATTGCAGGTAACAAATGGCTGAGATCACAAAATGCTATTCTTAAAAGTGAAGTCATATTTGGATGGTCTAGAAATGTATACAAAAACATTAATTATTGTTTTTTAGCATTGGAACATCAGAATATGTCCAGAGCTGCCCAAATCTGCATAATTTGCCACTACTGCACAAAATAATACATCCTGAGCATCAGTAAGAATCCATTTTCATCCACACAGGGATTTATTTGAATAAGTAAAAGATATTCTCATGCTGATAAGATATGCTGTCTTTGTTTATTGTCATTTCAATGCCAAAAGAGGTCCTGTTACAAATTTAATCACCTGCCTCCTCATCAACACTGAAATGATGAAATACACTATTCAGATATAAATATTTCATTATCAAGGGGGCAACCCCCCCCCCCCCCATTTAATAATTTGCACTCATCTCACTCTTAAGCAGCAGATTTCTGAGGCTTTAGATTTTTCTAGTTTCAAACGTCGAGGATTTGTTTTAGCTTCAAAATCATTAAGTCAGTTGGTGCAACAGGAACAATAATGTCCCCTCTCTTGTTAGTGTGTACTGTGTCACTGTTGAGTGGATATTATAGGTCCCCTGAGGAAAGACACCCAAGGACACTGCAGTCGTCCAGTGTCACCGTTTATCTGCTGCCCTCCCCTCCTCTCAAGTCGTCTGCCACTTTCTCCCTCCCCACAACACTGACATTTTCCAACCACTAAAACACGTTAACCCCCTGCGCTCCCCTGCACCACCTCAACCTTTTCGGAGCGCCGTCATTAATATTTGAAGTTGGGTCCCCTTTCCCCCACAAAGATATTGTGTCTCAGAAGGAACGGGAGCCTCTTCACAATCGACAAGAGCGTGAAGCGCCTTTGGGTGGGAGGAGGAGGGTGATTTCAATTAAGATAAACATGCTCACGTAGCCACACTCAAGCTGTCATTTTCAGTTCTTTTGTTTCAGAGCTGTGGGTTGGAATGTCAATGTTGAGGACCCACTGACATGAGAAAGAATAAGAAATGACTTGAAACGTTTAGATAGATGGAAAATAGACTTATTTTTTTGGTTGGAAATGCATTAGTTTTTATATTACGATGAGCGTATATAAACAAGACTCTGCTCATCAATGCTGAACACAAATGGACACAAACAAGTTTTTATAGGAAACAGTGTACAGATTTTTGTTGTCCTCATCCAGACTGCATCCTCCCCAAAGGCAGAAAATGCTCGATTCTTTGTCTCAGGTGTAGTAAATGCATTAGCTGACATTACTGATGTGGACTCAAATGATACGTATGTGCCAATGTGCCTCAGTTATGAGCTATGGGCGGCATCATTTCAGCCCCTCTTTCAAGCTGCGCTTTTCTCCCACGTCCATTCAACAATAAAATATAGATGACGTGTAATTACACAATAAAGCTCTGTGTTAGGTCGGCCAAATGAAGTTTAATGCACCTAAGACAGAATAATAACTGCTCGTGAGAGCTTTGCTGTTGTCCCAAATGGCTTGATAAACTCATTAATGGATTCATAATCATATGTTTCAGCCAGTCCAGCTCTATCTCTGCATGTAGGTGAGCTGTCTTAGTGCCAAATGACAGTGTGCTGAACATGAACTCTTTGCCCCAACAGCTGGAACCATCTCTGGAGAGGAGGTGCCCATTGTGTCCAAAACGAACATCAAGGAATACAGAGACAGTTTCTCCTGTGAGAAGTTCACCTTCAGAAGCAACCCCAATATTACTTTTTACGTCTACGTCAGTAACTTCTCATGGCCCATCAAGATCCAGGTAAGGGCTGTGTCCGTGACCTTGGACTGACTCATATGAAGCAGATAACATCAGTGATCTAATCCTTATTGACAGTTCTTAATTGGGATTTGTGTTAGTGTTTCCTCATACTTCCACACAGTGTGTGATGTATGCAGCTCTGTATGCAGCTCAGTTCTCTTTCAGTATCTGTGTAGTCATGTAAAAACATGTAATTGGTGAACAATTGGTCCTAGTCCTACATACATAGGAAGAGCAGCCATCTTTGCTGATGCAGAGCTCCACTGTTGCTCAGGGTGATTTCAAGTGCACTTTATTCTAATTACCGATTTAATGAGCAATGGTTAGCGTGCATAGGTGCACAGCTGTTTTTCAAAGCAAAGCACCGTTTAACCTTTCCCAGCCCTCTTTCTAAATGGAGGAGATTGAGGCTTTCATGTGGTGAAAGGGGCGAAAATACAACACTGTGAAAAATAAATACCATTTGCCGTCAGTTATTTGGGGGTTTGGAGGAAAACAACAATTAAGCTTTTGTCAAAAATATTCACGGGTTAGTCTTACAGGCAATAAAATATAGATGGGCTAAAGGCCACGTGGCACTAATGTGAATGAAAATGAGAGACTGAGAGTGATGTGCAGTGACTCCATAGTACAGAAAACACTGAAATTAAGGGAGAGCACAAAGCCTCTATAGTAAAGAAATTTATTGGATATGCTCAAAAATAAATGTCAATACAATCAGTTCCTCTGTCTAGAAGCAGCCAGCAAAATTAAATCTCTATAATGTATATCTGGATGTTTTTCCACAACTACTAAGATTATGTCAAAATATGATTGTGCCTAGCTGAAGCTTCATCATGGCAGCTGTGCATTTATTATATACGTCTAATTTATTGCTTGTTCTTGCGAAGCATTAAGTTTGAACATTTTTCCTGAATATCCCTGGTGGTCTCCCATGAAACCAGTGTCCTCTGGTGCTCCATAATGACTGCTTTCTGTATGATAGTTGGAGCAACTACAATTTCTGCAATTTGATGGCTTCTTCTTTGGCCCATGCTGCACCTTTCCACCAAGTTTCATGAAAATCAGGCTAGCAGTTTGTCCGTAATTCCACTGACAAACAAAACAACAAATTGGACCAAAAACGACAATTTCCTCAGGACTGTTGGAAACCAAAGCAGAGCTAAAAGAGATTGAATACTGCTGTTACCTTCATCAGGTGACTAGAAACACAACTTCAATCAGTGTTAATGTTGCGCTGTGTCTGCTGGATGTGTAACTAAGCTTCTGTTTGCGAACAAGTTCACTATATCAACTTAAAAGGTGATAATATAGATGATAGTGTGCGTGCAAAAAAAAAAAAAGTAAGTTTATTGACTGTTGCATGTCTTCACATGGTTTTATTAGTGATAAAAGCCATTCAGTGTGCGACAATCATGTTGCTGAAATTGTATATTTAAGCAAGAAACAAAGACGTTTACTAAGAAATTTGATAGATACAATTATCGTTATTGACAATAGCACACGTTTTCTTTTGTGCTAATTAGCCCACTTCCAAGTATTGATTTTTAAATTTGTTCTGGACCTCCCTTTCATAGATGTGTGGACCACAGTGGGCTAATAACATCTTTGGGGTCAATCCATCTGTGGAGGTGGTCCAGTAATAGTTTTCTATTAGATTTCCTGGCGGACAGTAACTTATTTATTATGGACTGGCCTGAGCTGTTAAAGCAAATAGCTTCTGTAACAGGATAAGGTCTCTTTTCTTTGCTTGCCTTTATGATGCCGGGGTGAGAGCGTCAAGGTATAACAGAATTTGTGAATGCACTCATGAGCCATTTTGTTCAGGAGTCCATAAAACAGTCATTTAGATTTGGGTAAAGACAGCAAGGAGAGAACTTGAGCTAATGTTTCATTGTGACGTCATCATGTGTCGTTATAATTATTACCCAAGAGACTGTTCAATGTAATAAAAGCCCACTTATAATGGAAGTACATTCTCAAATGGTGCCATTGATCGGCTGAGATTTATGATGTGAAATCAGATTAACCCTAAACCTATTGCTTTGACCTCTTGTTGTATGAAATCAAGGTTGCGAGCACTAAATAGAAGCGTCCCGCTTACTAAAAGAGCCAGCAAAGCATCTGTGTAATGTGTGCTTTTCAGTCATGTCGGCCATGTCAGTGAGCATCTCATTTCAGATCAGTGATTTTCATTTTCTACTTCAAAAGGCTGAAAAAGTCAAAGGTGGGAGAAGTTTGTGAGGATGACGAAGCAGCCTTGTGAAGACTCCATCCTACAGAACCTTTAAAATGCACATAGTTCTCCCCTGATCACTGCTCTCTGTAGCTCGTCACTTATAGATAATTGAGGAATGAGGTAGAGAGATGCTTTTCTTCTCGCATCCACAATGTTAACCCAGTGCCTCCACCCTGTTGGAACAAACAATGGGTTTGAATTCTGCCCTACCTTTGCCTCGCCATTAGGTTTCGCATCATCTGTCAGTGATAGAATGAATCACCGAAATAAATACCTTTTGAATTTCTACCTCTCAGCACTCAGGGCGTCGAACATGACGCGAATAATCCACCTCTAACAGCGCAATTTTTGCCCTATTACCCAACCCTACAACCAGAAGGGGCTCAGTACCGCTGCAGACGGCATGTTTGTGTGTCTAAATGCTTTCAGGCAAAATGCCTTCAGAGCGTCTACAGCTAGCATTATGTGTACTTCAATGAAGGTACACCATGTTTCTGACCCATTATTACAAAGGCTTACGCAGTGATATAAGGGATACACTATACAGTATGTATACAGTATGTTACAGCAGATGAGTTGTTGTGGACATTATAGAAGGAGGATGAAAATGTAGAATTTATAGTGATAGCCCTGATTTCCCAAAAAAAGTTTGAAACAAAAATAGAAAAAGAACGCAGTCATTGGCAAACATACTGTTCTTACCAACAATAGTTTTCTGAAGTGCCCATTGAGTAATATCCTTCATACAATCGTCTTTCCAGGATGCCCCTTTCATACCCAATCATGATACTATCACCCGTTTACCTGTGGAATGATCCAAACAGGTGTTTTTGGAGCATTCAACAGCTTTCCCAGTCTTTCGTTGTTCCTGTCCCAACTGGTTTGAAACGTGTTGCTGCGTCAAATTCAAATTCATCAAATGTACATATCATGTTTGTCGGGTGTTTGTCAAATTTTAGTAATTTCTCACCCTCCTCTCTTCTGTAACAGATTGCCTTCTCCCAACACAACAGTATCATGGACCTTGTCCAGTTCTTCGTGACATTTTTTAGGTAAGTGAGTCAAATATTTACACGACTTATTCACACTTGGTCATTAGTTTTAGCTGTTGTAAGTGTTCAGCAGTTAAGAAGCATTACCCAGAAGCTGACCCACCACCTCTTCATTTTCCAGTCTTACCTCTTGGAGCTTATTGAGTCACTTGAGCCCGTTGGACCAGTCCTTTTTAGCAGAGTGCTTGTAAAAGCTTCTTGTGCCTTTGAAGACAGTTATTTTCCTTTTTCAAGTGGCAAATGAATGCCAGAAGCCATTTGAATAGGTGCATATCGCTCTGCAAGTGCCATCTAAAGAGAAGGCACGGGCGATCAAGATATGAGGGCTCTTAATGATTTTTCACCCAGAGAGCTGCAATGGAAATCTTTTCTCATTGAAATGTTTAAAATGAGTCAATTGAGTTGTCTGAAAAGCACAGCAGAGTCTGAATATATTAAGAGGTTGAGGTATAAGAGGAAAATTTATGCTTTAAGTTAGATGCCGTCACTTCTATAAAGCTTCAAAAGGTCAGCATTGACGCCCTCTCAAAGGATTCCCCTCACAAAGCTGTGCTAACCTGTGGTCATGTCTGTTGTGCTGTAAGCATGTCTAATCTGTAACACGGTGTCACAGGTTATTGGCTAAAGTTAGAGCGAAAACGATCTCCATTCAGACGAGCGTTTTGCACTTTATCAGGAATAATCTCCGTCCAGACTAACATGCCTTAGAACGCATATCACATGACTGTTCACGTACACTGGGCATGCACATGCTGGTGTTTGGTGTGTGTCTCCCTGCACATGTAGGCAGTAGTAGCATGATGAAATGCAGAATTTGGCAGAGATAACAAGCTCAGCAATGCCTGTTATTTGTTGTATATGTTGAATTAACTCATCTGGGCCCACAGATATATACAGACTGTCCTGGAAAAGGGTCATGTGATAGGGGCATGACAAATCAGGGAAGGACAAATCACACTTATAAGAGCCAATCAGGAAGCAGTCAGAATATTAAGAGAAAGTTAAGCTCTTTTTAATCATTGATTATTTTCATACCTAACTCTGATAGTCAGTGACAGAAGCCGTCATGGTGCAGCTTCTGCGTGTGTGCTCATTTTATTTCAAGGTGTGCTACCCAGAGTAGCTGGTGGAGTAACATATTATCTGTGTAGCTGTCAAGGTGGGAATAGAAGACAGCCTTTGCCCAAGGCACCTGCCCATCATTGCCCAGTCCACAATAACTTTCCCGAAAAGCTGTCACACAATCAGTTATCTTCTGCCTCCATCCGATCAAATTACAGTTGTGTAGCCAAATTCAGGAGTTCTTGGAAGGAAAGGAGAGAAGGACATAGCTTATTTTATCTAAAATGTGTCTCACAGCTACTTGCATCATTTTCACAGCACACCATTTTAAATAGAGTCACAGCACGGGCAGAGGAATAGAAAAGTTTGGCACAGCTTTTTTAAATTACAAATGAGGGAGCAATTTCCATGTTCCAACAGGATTCCACTTGTTTCTTTTTAAATTGCTGTTTGAATAGTATTTACAAAACACTGCTTCCTTTAGTAAACCATTTTCCTCAGAGTTATTGAAATCTGGTGCCGGTTTGAGCTTTCTGAATCCAATGAATGAAATCAACCTCAACATTCACACGACACGATCGCCTGTTTGCTGCCCAAGTTTGTGCATCTCTGCAAGTATGCGTCATATTTTCCCGTTCCTTTGTTTTTTCCATTGCCGTGCAGGTTATACTAATTCTCTCGAGTCTTTTCTGCATCCTTGGTGTCCAGCTCTCGCTGACCCATAAACTCAGCGAAAAGGGAAAGGGCCCTGATGCGGTCGCAAGCCGTCGTGTGCGTGTGTGGGAGGTTTGAAGGGGGTGAACCTGCGGGAAACATAATCAGCCTGATGACAAAATGTCAAATCACCCCACAGGGTTTCCAGACCTCCTTGTATGAGAGATAGAGGGTGGAGAAATGACGGCATGACTGAGAATGAGCTCTGTTTTCTGCTCTGAGTTTATTCAGATTGCCTTCCCACCTTTTCCACCACAAGCCAGTCAGACAACAAGTATTCTTCCTCATTTCCATGTTACTTTTTCATCTTAGTGACTTCATAAACAATATTTACTTGCACACTACTGCCTAAGTTGTAATCTAATTAGAGTCTGATTGTTTTATGCGTTCTGATTAGATGCTGTAGAAACTCTCTAATAGGATGCTGCGCCGTACTTGTACTGGAACCCCAGGGTCTGATTTATACTTATTAACAAAATCAGCTTCAACCAGTGTGTTTGTGTGTGCGTGTGTGTCTATGTGTACAGTACATGTTAGTGTGTACACATGCACATTAGTGTAGCTGGACCCAATCTTACACCTGCTCTAAAGCGGTGCATCGTGTCGTTGCTAGTTTCCGACTGACGCAGTCCACGCCCAGCGCCCACGTTGTGTAAGCTTCCTGGATTGTGTTGTTTTCATGGCCTAAAAAGCCTGGAGAAAGGAGGTATAGATATTATTGATTGGTTTCCCTTGTGGTAACTGTATCCTTGTGGTTACAGAAATGAGCATGTCATTATTAGACAGCAGTGTCGAGTTCAGTTTCTTCTCTGCCAAAGGCCTTTTTTTTTAATGCTACACATTTTGTGACATTTTGTTATCACCATCTTGATGAAATGAAGAACAGTGGGAGATCAGTAAGCTCAGGAAAATGAATTATAATGTGTGACAGCTTCCCGTCATGCTTTCCTCATGAGTACATTTGGGTGAGTGAAAGTTCACATCTGCTCTTACGAGAGCTACAAATCAGCCTATAGCATGTCCATAAGTACATGGGAGCATCTTTGTGTAAAAAATTTTGCATTTGTCCTTCACCACCTGAAGGAGTTAGAACATAAAAGATTGCAGAACTCCTTTTAATAACAGCAGAAGGAACAGCAAAGTGGATTTAAGCTTCTTTCGTGTCAAAAATAGTGACTATGAAAGCCAAACATCTGTCTAGGGATTTTTGTCACTTCTGCCACATGAAAATGTCAGTGAAGCCCACACAACACTCCCCCCATTCACTGTTATCTTCAAAGGTGTCTAAGATGGTGCAAATACTTCTAAAAGAATGAAAAGGTTCCCAGCTTGTGCACCTCCAAAATAAATTCCATGTGCGATGACAAGACGTTTGAAGCACAGAGTTTCCCATCACTCAACACTTTAATCCCACTTCCCTTCGTTTTCTTTGCTCGGGAGCCTTCTTTTTGGTTTAACTGTGTTTGAAAAGCTGTATTTTCCAAGTGTTATCACCTTCCTCACAGGCGTCATCAACTTCTTCAGAGATCCTGGCCAGTGGATCTAGCAGGTGTGGCAGGCAAATTGAAAGCCTATTCAAGACTGAATATCTAACAAATGGGCGCATGAAATCAGAGCTAGCCATGCGTCTCTGGCAAAATGTGGCATGTCCCTGAAGACCAGGGCTCGTTGGTCATATTACAGTATGTGTTTCAAATCCAAATAGGATTGTCTTTGTTCCTGGACATTGGGAACGGCGTCATGTTCCCTGCTAATTCAGTGACTGGAGAATAATTAGATGAAAGTGATAAAACGTGTTAGCGACTGAGCAATCTACAATTTACATCAGTGCTTGATGTTTTATATATTTTTACCTACCCACAATGTATGCAAATCAAACCAGCATTCTGTAGCCATCGAAAACATGAGGATATTCCTCTGTGATACTTGACACCCCACACAGACAGATGTAACGCACACTAGTACTCTTTAAATTCTCATCTGCCACCAGGATAATGAAGTGGAAGCTCTCAATCAGTCATATTTTTCTATCCGAGCAGCGCCCGCTCCTTGCTGAATTTCCCTTGACTAATGATCTTACTGTTGGGTTATTAATTGAAGTAATCGGCCAAAATATCCCGCCTGCTCCGTAATGAACGTGCCACCTCTTCATATCAACTCTCCTGTTTGGTCTTCCGACACGAGACATTGTGATGCTATAGAGAAGCATTTTCCTGGTGCTTCTTTCTTACCATTGAATAGCTGGTGAAGGACACAGTTTAAAGATTCTTGCAACATAGTAACATGAAACTCAGCTCAAAGAAAGCATGCAGGCGCTCTTTCCAGTGACGGCTGCGGTTACTTAAAGTCACCTTGTTGATATTGTTTCCTCTCTTCCATTCCAGTTGCTTCCTGTCACTACTCCTCGTGGCAGCAGTGGTGTGGAAGATCAAACAGACCTGCTGGGCTTCACGGCGGAGAGAAGTAAGTCCATGAAACGGTGTTTACAAATGTGCAAATGCCACTGCTCAGCATGACGGCACCCCGAAAATAATTAGGAGGAGAAACAAATCTTGATAAATGAATCTAAAATACGGTGAATATGTATGAGTCGAGTTAGGAGTTAGAAGTAAATATTTGCTCTTTCCGTGTTTTGGTTTGGATTCCAAACCATCCTCAGCAGCAGGTAGAGCTGATAAATAGCTGATTGGTCACTTGCATCAGTTGAGGTGATGATGTCACAGGCCTAAACTGTAGGATAGAAAATGAGTATGTCTCAGCACCCACGGTTCTTAACAGCCATTTTTCTGTCTCTGTTAACATCACATGCTTCTTTTAGAAGCTTTGTTCAGTTTGTCAGAAATGAATATGATTCAAAGTAAAGATAATTCTGATAAACTGCGGATTTGAGTTAAGTGAACTTGTGTAAAAAGTATTAAGGAAGTGGGTAGAGACGCTCTGAGTGAGTTAAGGAAAAAGGGATAGAATGAAACATTAATATTCAGTGTTGCTGTGAAAGATAGGGTTGAGAAAGGATGGGGATGAAAGGAGTGAAAGATTGGATGATTGGCAGTCGAAATTTAAAAGAGGGTAAGAAAGATACTGTGCAGGGAAGAGGAAGAGAGCAAATGTATGGAAATTCAGCCCCACTGCCCTTAACCCAAACTGCGCGGGGTGCTTGCTGGTTTCTGTAAGAGCAACCATCATCTCCATCTGAATCCTAAATTCTCTGAGATGCTGTCTGATACTCAATAGCAGGAAGTTTAATTTAGTTCGCACCCAGCCTTATGACCTGAAGTCTACGAATAAAGCTCCTGCAATTTATTTCCCCTTTGGGGATGACATTGATAATCATAGGATGTGAATTTTATATCCCCTAATTGATATATGAAAATAAACAAGAATGATAGCTGCCGTGACAGCGAATCATGCCTATCCAAAGAATTAAAGCCAATAAAAATTAATGCAGGCAGATGCGCTCACGTCATTGAAATTCTGCTCACTTTTCCTCTCTGCTCTTGGCGTTCCCATCATCTGTTTGTCGCTGCCCTTCAGCTGCCAGATGAAAATAGATAAATAGTTAAATAAAAATCTGCATCTCTTGATTTCAGGTGATTGAAAAGTTAAGTCACCGGAAGAACAAAATCCTTGCACTTTTGTGAGGTGTAGTGAAATATTTGTTTGCAGAAGACGCGCCAGTTCGGCTCAGTGTTTTAAGTACACACTCACTGGAGTCTTTCCAGTGTAAAGTCCAGGCAAAGTGGCCACCATGCGGTTTGTAGATCTGACCAGTTTAAGATGGAATATTTTGATTAAATATTGCGCGACACAAATGGGGGCAACAGGGTTTGATTTGGTTACATCAATCAAAGTCTGTTTCTCAGCAGGATTATGGGATTCTACTGAACCTCTTTTAATGAAAATAGGTGGAAATGTGTTGCAGGAGGAAGGAAGAGTGGATCCACATTTCTGGTGCGTGGCTTTATAAACCTGAGAAAAAGGATGCCTTCAGGTTCCTGTTGTGGCCTTTCCTCATGGCCTACTTTTCAAGTTGTAAAGAGAAGCTGTGAGTTGGTCACCTTTTCCTGAAAGCTGTAACAGCCTAGAGGGTATTCTTCAGTGCTGTTATGGGTGCTTCATCTTTACAAGTACTCGTTAGCTGCTTCTTACGTGGGGGATCTCTTCACCGTGTTTCCATAATACCCGAATCAGTGATTGTTGTTGAACTACTTAAGGTCTGCTTTACATCCTGTCAGAGTAAATGCCTTGTCTGTATATAAATGGAGCATCACTTACGTAAATACTTGTGTCTGAAAATACTTTTTGTGGCTTAAAGGTCAAACAACCACACATACTTTTAAGCCTGCACACCTCAATCTAAGCTTTCCACGTTGCTCCTATTGCCTCCATTTGTACTGATAAAAAATTGCCCAGGTAGGATCACAACAAAACCTTTGTATGGAATTTGATTTCTCATAACTGTAGCTACAACACAAAAGGTTCAGCAGCCACTGGACCTTTTTCTCACTTTTGTCTAATAAGCTCTATTATCAGTGTCTGACAGGTGCAGACATAATCAATCGTTCTTAAAAAAAACTGCCCAGAAAACAAGATCTTCTGTCAGTAGAACTGGCTGCTCAATGGACAATTATACACAAATCCCTATGTGTCTGAGATTGGGCTGTCTTTGTTTTAGTGGTTATGCTTTGTTTGTTCTTCTCAAGTGATGCCAGACATTAAAAATAGTAGTCTCCAAATTAAAGCAGGAACAATTAAGTGCTTGAAGAGAGACTCCAGTGTGTTATTTGATCAATTTCTGGTGTGCGTCTGTTCAGCCAACCATGGATTTGATCACTTGCAAACTAACGCTGTAATTGTTACTGTAGGTCCATGTTCAGTGTTAAAGAGAATCTCAGCTGATTTTACACATCACAGGTCTTGGGGAGTAACATGTGGAAAAAAGCTGTGTAAAGTATCCATGGCTCCAGAAATCTGTGTAAAATCTGATGAAGTGCCTCCGGTGATGTCTCCTGAAACAGCACCGGTTGGCTAAAGTTTGAAAATGAAGAAACCGTGGGGGTGTGGGCTTACGAGGAAGTGATCTAACCCCTGCAGTTCTCTGCTGAGAAGTTCTAATCACAAGAGTTTCAGTACCAAGACAGTACCAAGTCTTTCATTATATTAGATGAACTAATTCTCTTCCGCCAATCTTGTCCATTGGCGAACTGATCGGCTCCTCTCGGAGCATTGTGTCCGCTTAATTTGAAAGGGCTCGTGAACAGCCCGTGCACTTCCACGGCTTGTCCAAACATGGAATGGAAGGATTTGAGCTGAAAGCCATCTAATACTCGCAAGCCACCATCTGACATAAGGACATGGAATAAACGGTTCTTAATGAGGCTTCTCGAGATAGCAGGGACAATAATGAGACACTGATCCAGCCAAGTGGCATATGGGTGTCTGGTACTGATTGAACTTTTCAATGTTTTTTATTGGCTTTCTGGTGTGAAATCTGTGTTAGTGCTTATGGGTCGTGCTAGATGGAAATAGCAGTGTGCTTATGTGAACCAGTTCCTCTGCATAATTTAGCATTTTTTTGAGTGTTTGTACATAACACAGCTCATTGTCATTGTGTAATTTTGAAAATTAGCTGTGGATGGCGGATGGAATAATAACCACTGACAGCCTCTCAGAAACCTAAAGCCATAAGGTGGTAAATGTGTAATTCCCGGTATTGACTTAATCCTACAAAGCTGATCTTTTCACCACACTAATGCACTAATTGGATAAAGGCTTTCCTTTTTGTCAGGAGTTGAAAGGATTCGGTAGCAAAGGTGCAGCTGTTGTATTTGAATAATTTTAGTTGAGGATAGGTGATAACACTCGGATCCTGAGTGGGGACAAAGGGATGAAAAGACAACAGCTGTAAATGCCATGGAGGAGGACGAGGGCTGACCTCTTTGAAGCTACCTGTGGGGGGAACAGATGGGAGGGGGCTCTGACATTTCACGAGACTGCAGCACGAAGGTGTTTTACACACAAACATGTGCATGCCTCTAATGCGACTCCTCTCTTTATCTTTTTCACACACTCATCCAAACTCACCTCACACACACTTCAAACATATGGGCTGACCGTGGTGTACAGCGGAGATGTTTTACTGACAGCCTGAAAGCACTCAACACTATTATTTAGCAGCCGTAAAACAGACCATTCCTTTTTCAGTATGTTTGAGCATACCATTTATTAAGTCCACCAGCAGCTAATTAGCATCTGTTCATTGAAAGCTATCATCAGCCCAGAGAATTTGTCCTGGCTGTGACATTGATAACGGCTGTGGCCAGTTTGGAACTGATGGTTTAAACCCGCCTGTTGTGTCAGCTGAGGACAAGATAGTGATGGATTTAAAGCTTAAGAGCAAAGGCTACGTTGTGTTGTCTATAATGACACGTCAAGTAGTTCTATATGTACGCATGACTTCTGCAGTTTATTTAGCATCGTTAGCGGTTATATGCTATATAATCTGCTATATTGGCTGCCAAGAAATTTTGTACATTCATGGTTCATCCTCATGAATAACATGTTAAACTAAGGTAGCAACATGGTAAACATTTGACTAGCTCCATGTTAGCATGTTAGCATTTTCATTATGAGCATAAACACTGCTGAGCCTGAGTACTCCCAGCGCTGTTGCTGCGTTGCCGGACTGGCCTGATCCAAATGAAAGGGCTGCTCTCCATGCAGAGCTAAAGTCAGCCTGAATGCAGCATTCATCTTGTTTTCTGTGAGAGACACCATTTTTATATGCTGGCAGCATGAGCCTTTGTGGAAAAGGTCAGTGTCAATCACTTAAAAATGATCATAAACAAACCAGTTTTGATGAAGACAGCTGGGGTTTTGCTGTCATTCTTGCATTGACAAAACTAAAACACATTACATGTAAGTGTCACATGTCCTTCTGCAGAGTCGGCATAGTCTTCCATTCTGCTCTTCCCTTGAAGACCTCAATCAGCAGTCATCGATTGCTATAATAAGATTATCCTACTCTTAAGCCTCTGGTCACCTTGATTGTTCCATGTTCGCTTTAAAGTTTGCTCTAATAATTTCCTCTAAAGTTACGGATGATGGAGCGTAACTGTGAGTTCAGCTTAGGTTACAGCTTACTCTTGAAAGCTTAGAAGCAGTCCCACAAATGAGTAAAACAATGATAGGAAAAGAGCAAGGTAACATTTAATTAATGTTTGATATCCATTTTATGTGAGAATTTAACCTTTATTGGACAGGAAACAGTGGAGAGAGGTATGACATGCAACAAAGGTCACCGGCTGGAACTGAACCGGTGATGGCTGCGACCGTGTAGCCATGTGACATGTGCTGTGACCATTCGGCTGCCAAGGCGCTCCGTATTACTCATATTTTCTAATGAGTTCCGGATACTTCAGCCTACACAGAACCACTCAGCCACACCAGCATCACGTCAGTGCGCTACTCAGTGGCTGTCTCCTAGACTGGATATCTTCATTTAGTGATCTTCAGTCCATTAATCACAGTGTGTGAAGACTGTGAAAGCATGCATCAACATGCAGACCAAAAAGGGAAACATGTAGTCATTTTTCGCTTTTGCGTACACTAGACGAGTCCACAATTAATTATTTTGTTTTATCTCATTCTTCTTCTTCTTCTGTTTTTATTTAAATGTTTTGATCCTGCAGGACAGCGCCCGTGCGTGCAGCCAGTCATCTTTGAAAAGGACAAAGTGACCTGCTTAGGTGTAGACTGTGCTCAGAGGCGGGATGACACTTACCTTTTTATAGAATCCATTGACGGGAACAAAACGCTGTATTCACAAGACAGATAATTCACGCACTCACTTGCCAAATTAATCAAGCTGCATTGCAGCGCGCTGCATGTCCGCCCTTATCACAACCATGAATGGCTCCAGCTTGCATTCTTGACAAAAGTCAGTCTGCCATTGAGCAAACGTTACTGCAGAGTTCACTCCTGCCTTTTGTCATTAGCTTAGTATTCATTTCAAGGAGCTCTCCGGTAGCGCGCTGACCCTTTTAATGATTGTATTCCCAGCACATTTTTGACGCCCGTGCCGGACACAGAGCGAAGCGTGAGCATTCCCTGACTTTGCTTCTGCTCACCTCTTCTGCTTTGTTGCTTTAAATGAATTCTGCAGCAATGATAAACAACATTACTGCTATCTGACATTTAGGATGAATGTTGTTGGATTTGAAGCGTTTGTGTTGGAAACCATAATAAGCCGTGAGCTGTTTTCTTGTTTTGCAACCACCCCGCCGGGCCCTCCATCCTGCTTTTTATCTTCTCGAAAAGGGCAGAATTTCTCATTCTGACCTGCGGTGGCCCAGCAGCTCAAATCTGTAGTTTTGGCGTTGCTGGTTTGATGTTTAATAGTAGAGATGTACAACAATCTAACTTTGGCCCTCAAAAAGAAAAAAAAATCAATCAGGTGATCAATCTCAATTTCATATGGCTGTTGTTTTTTTCTCAGCTCGACCTCCCCGAGGGAATGTTTTCAGAGTGATTCAACAAAACAGTGCGTACATAGAACTGACCCCAACTTTCCTCTCATTCGCTCCCCGTGAGTGAGCGTGTGTGACACTGAGGGCTAGTCTGGAAAGGGTTAAGCCTTCAAAGGGCTGCAACAAGGGCTTCATCAACACAAATGATTATTTATGATGCACAATTAAAACACACGGACCATATTTGTCATTTTTAACCTTTTTGTGTGTCTTTGCTTGTGTTCGCTAGATGCATTAGAGAGGGCAAAGACAACCAGGCAGGTATACAAGCAATGCATGTGTCTCGTGACCTACAGTGAACACTCATCTTTGAACGTTACATAAAAATCAGCAGTCAGCAGCGATAACGCTGTCGTGATGTTAAATACGGCTGTTGAATCTACAAATTCAATTCAATACACAATGAATTGTTTAAAGTGAATGTCATCTCTAACTATTAAAATAAGTATTATATATTAAGGAGAAAATGAAAATTAATCACCTTGTTTGCCACATCAGGTGTTTCTAGACTGAGTTTATTCAAAAGGTTTGTTAAATGTCAGCGTCATTCGGGAACGTGATGTTCTGAGCCGCTGTTTTGTCAGCCCGTGTGAGGTCTTTTTTAATTGAATCTCCATAAAAAGCCACAGGTGATTGAGGCTGCGGTTGAAGAACTGTCTGTGCAAGTCTCAGTAATGAGTCCCTCTTTGCTCCCAAATATCTGATCAAGGTTCTTGACATATTAATTGAACGCCGCTGTTTCATCACTTAATGTTTTCCTATGTACACCCTTGGCAGAACTCTGACAATGTGAAAAAATGAAAGCAGTGTTCTGACATACTCTTTTTGTAAACCTTTCATACAGGTGGAGGTTTTTTTTTTTTTCCAGTTGTTCATTTGTACAATGCTATCAACCTTTCCAGACCTCATCCGAATTTTGCCAATTAATAGCCAGACTAATGAATGCTTAATTACATTCAGAGTGAGTGAGGGCGGGGGTCTGGACACAAGAATCTCAGGGTTCATTTCTGCACCAAGGACACATTTCTATTCAGGACTGAGACCACCAGAGAACTCTACATACAGCTGACCCAAACAGGGACGCAGTTTCATGAAAGGGATAGTTTGAGATAATTTTGTGCTTGAAAAATCTTTGATTCTCTTCTTCTTTTGTACCATGAGCTGAAATGTCGTATCATTATGCAGTGAAATGAATACTGAGATTTTGTTTTCCATTTTAAATCTTATTTTGCCATTTCTTGCTGACAAGCCACTGATTTATCTGCAGAAATCACCACTGTCCGGCAGATTTTATCAGCTGTCGCCAGCTAGCTTCTTAAGCTAGCGTTAGCTCCATGAGATGCTGTCTCTGGCTGACTTTTGAATGTTTCCAGCTGACAGATTTTAAAACAGGAGCCCTGTAAAAGGGGTCTTGAACGTCCCTTTGATGGCTAAACATTTGCTCTTGTGTTTTCCTGTTTGAAAAGGCTTAAAAAAAACACAGCAGCCTTCAGAGTTAAAAATGTGAATATGATTGTTACCACAGCTGCATGCACACCGCTTTGGCACACGCGTGTTTAGTTACAGTTGCTTTGGGGAGAGCTTTAGTACTCCGTATAGTACCATGTGTACAATACAGTGTACAGAGTGTTCGGGTCTTACTCGTATATCAAATCGCTTGTATGTGTGTGCACACGTGGCAGAGCCGTATTTATTGAACTTCAGAGAGGTGCAAAGAAAGGGCAGGTTATGAGGCCCATCATCACAACCGCTTGATGTGCTTAGTAACGTGAAGTACAATTAGGTCTTAATGCAGCACACTTAAGCTCATCACAAATCCAATACCAATCAGTGATGTCCTTGGCACTAAAATGGTGGCCTGTTTAGATATTGATCAGACACCGCGTTGCTGATGAAAGTGTGACGCTAGTTGTTTTACTATATTGATTAGAGGGGAACAAGAGAGGCTATTTTCTGTTCAGGCTAAGCAACAGAAGTGGTGTCAGTCTCGGGCAGGAACATAAACAGAGCACTGCTGTGTGGAAGCTTTGAGAGGATCGTTTTGTATTCCTCTGTGGTGGTGGATCGTATGTAGAAAAGCATTATAGTAAACGTCCTGCTGCAGGTTTTCAGTTCTGAGTGTTAATATAAAAATAAAATGTCTAGTTTCAGGTGTGTTCCTGTGCCTGTATTTGTCATGGTGATGGTTTATAACGCTGTGGTATTACTGTAGTTTGCATCATATTATATATGTTTGCAATATTGTGACGGTTTAGCTCTTTATGTACAGTATCTGTCTATAGTGAATAGTCGAAATGTTTAGTTATTTCTGAGTTATTGCATTGTTATTGTTGCTTATTTTTATACTACATTACCCTGCTAGAAGTTTATAGCCAGGTACACGGTCATTTACATTCAGAATCATCATTAAAATACTGATTACTGTTGGATCAATGACTGCATAATTCCCTGTGAGTCACATAATGGTGAGAGACTTTTTTTTTTTTTCACGCTGATTTTTGATTAGCGTAGACACACAGGACACATAGCACACCGTAACCTCTGCTGATTTCGTTAATTACAGCTATTTTCCCAGTGTGTTGACAAAATCTACATATTTTCGAACGGTAATGAGCTTATTTTAAAGAGTTGGATTACATTTGATCAGCCATCTGTCAATTTTTTGTTGTGTTTTTGTACATTCGTGGGATAGCGCTGAATGATAGTGGCCTCCCTCACAATGCGTCTTTTCAACAACAAATGCAACATGTCCTCAGGGTTTTCATGTTTATCATCTATATCACATGGAAATAATGTGTCCTGTGTATGTGGTCATGTATTATTATTCCAGTAGAGCATATTTCTCAGTCCTTTCCATACTAATCTAATGTTTCCGTTCTCTGTTTTGCTCATCTGTCATCTGTGTTTGACATTACAGCAACTGATGAGAGAGCGTCAGCAGATGGCCAGCCGTCCATTTGCTTCAGTTGCTGTTGCGCTGGATGCCAGGGGAGAACAAACAGAGCTGTTGCAGCCCGTGGTTGACGTGAGTCCTGTTCACTTGCTTAAACACACACACAGATAATTATCAAATTTATGCCAGTGCAATTAAAGGGAGCCGCAGCGTCACAAAAACTGCATTCCTGTCGAAAACAAACTGGATTCCTGACGAATGCCGGCAAAGTTCGACCATGTAAACCCTGATTTGTCATCTTTGAGATGTAGAGATTACATAATGTTTTTAGTGCGACATAATAAGTGCTCAACCAGCTCATGCCCTCTATCCACAATATATCAGCCTTTTATCCACTCCCCACATCAATAAGAAACCTGCCCGTGAGGCTCCTTCATCCCGTGTCCCTCCTCTGCAGTCCAGGCTGCAGACTTGCTGACAATTTACAATCGATCTTTAAAACATCTCTTATGAGAAGCGATGCCATGATGCCAAGACTTTGAAAGATTTATATCGTTTTTTCAAAATCGATATAAATATTTTTTTTTATGGTGGCTTTAATTGTGGCTGTTTTGGAATCAGGGTTGTGTGTTTTCATTTCGCCTAATTTGTCCTGAATTTGTACTATAATTAGGAATAATTTGTCCTTACATGCTCACATGCTTCTGCACATCTGGAAATATTCTTCACTGCCAAGTCGCTGCTGCACCTCTTTATTCCTATCATGTGATTACCTCGCATAAAAACAGAAAGTAGAGAAGAGGTCTGGCGCCAAGCACAGCCTAAGGTTCGATGCCACATGGGATAAAAGCGTAGCTTAAAGCAATATGGGGAGCTACATCGTCAAATTGACATTGGAGCACCAGCAGTGTATCCTCAGCCAGGGCCAGCTCTGTGTCACCTACCGCTGAGAGAAATAAAATCACTGTGGCAACCAGCAAAGAGGCACTACATTAGCTATTAGTGCAGTGCTGAGTGGTACTCACTGTGCATTATGGTATTGTGAAGGGCAATGTAAAGAACAAAAGAGGAGAAAAACAATGCTTCTTTGCTTTCTGAGTGCACTTTATTGTTGCACTTTTAAAGCAGTGAGATGCAATCTGATTAGTGTTGGAAACCACTGCTTTACCTTGATTCAAGTAAAATGTTAATTACACACTTGTCAGTGGGACCGTCCCTTATTTATTCATTTATTCCAGCCCTCCCTCTCCTGCACTGAGTCTCTGTTCTTGTTAAGGTTGAGACGTCGCAGCCACTGGAGGGTATTGCTGTAAACAATGTCCCAAGCTGTTTTGGAAATGATAACTGTTAAAAAAAAAAACACAGCACATCCTCGGTCTTCTGCTTCTCGACCCTTTCAAGATGCAGAGTGAACCTGGGAATGCTCGACTTTCAGTTTCTCTTGGACGTCCACACGGCTTTTAAGGAAGTTGCTATTAAAGTGCTGTTGTGGAAAACACCTGAGAACTTTGTAGTTGTTGAAATGATTTACGTGCCTGTTGTCCCACTTTCATCTAACAGAAATTTGGATCACTAGCTTATGTGCAAACAAGCAACAAAAATAGATTGCCTAAATGCATTTTAAAAATACATTACCATGAATTTAATTAAGTGCTGCTATGTAAATCATTCCAGATTGTCCTGTAGTACCTGAATGGTCTCAAATCAGAGTTAATATGCGAGAGCATCGTAGCCTTAGTGTCTAATGAGATGTTAATTCCACATGTGCAGCAGCCAAATCCAACATTACCATCTTATATCCTGCCTGAAAGGTCATGAAATGCACCTCGCGGGGAAACAAAAGAAGAAGAACTATGCTAATAATATATAATCCACATTTCTCTGTTGAAAATGCACATATTTTTCAGAGCTCTTGATGTAGCAGCTGTGATCGATGGCAGCTTCTGTGCTGTTTATACAAACACTGGCTTTTGTTCATCTTGTCTGTCCAACATGCAAGTTCTCAGGTCTTTCTCACTGTAACATATCAAGAATTTTATTGTATTTGAATATTTCAGGGGTTAAAATGATTTTCATTTCACGAGCTGTCTATATCTGATGTGTTTGTATATATGGAAGCATACATGCAACACATCCAATAATGCCAGCTTTCTAAAGGTATCAGTGTATTTTGGACTCTTTTTTGAGAGGAATCTAATCTACATGGTTTCAAATGTGCAGATTCATGCGTTGGATCATATACAGCTCCGTCACATGGCTTGGGCAGCAGCTGAAGGTGAACCATATGAAACGAGCCTAATTCTCCTTTATAAATGTTAATTGGTCAGCATCTGGCACCACTTAGCTATCAGAAATATTTGTTGATGTCAAAGAGGACACTGATGCCGCGCTTGCATCACTGCTTTCCTATTTGTTTCACCAGCTCTGTTTGCACTTTTAATTCAGACCCACTCACTCACTCAATTAAAAATTTTAAGCATATATACAAGAAGTGCAGTACACGAACAGTTTCGGGAACAAAGTTTCGAGTCCGGTCTTCAATATCACAGCCTCACTAAAAGCCGAGGCTTGTATAGGAAACAAGACAGACGGGCTGCAGCACCAAAATGACCCCTCACACCCGTTCCAACACATGAAAACATTTAAGGCCTCATTCAGTGATTGTACTGTCAGCACTGATCTCACTGCATTAGTTAGTACCCGCTCTCTGTCATGAAATCTTTGCAAACCCTCCAGCTGGTCCGAGAGAAAATGAAAACAGCCGTTGTGCCCATTTACTCAGTTTTTGGTTGGTTTAAACCCCCAAGAGATGGACGTTGCTTTTAGTGACCAAGATGTCAGCAGCTGTTGGACAGAGAGCCAATGGGGCCCAAAACATGCAGGCCTAGGCCTCGATGTCACAGATGTCTCCATTCACTATGGCTGGCATTCAACATATGGAACCACTAACAGACAGCTAGTGTGATGGATGACACCTGTCAGCAGGCAAAGGAAAGAAAGATACACTGTGTATGTGTGTGTATGAGCCCGGATGGTTATGAATGACCGTAATACAGTCCCCGCACCTGATTGATGCACAGCAGAAATGCAGACTGTGTAAACCGTCTTAGGAGGATATGAAAATGGACACGGCAATTTTCAACACCTTGATAGAAAATGCAAGCCAATGATTGAAATGGAATGAAATGATATGTTAATGCTTTTATCTTCCGCCGCGTTGTTGGCATGCGCCCCGTATCGCAGGTTAATATACAGTAAGCGTTTCACAGAGAAAATGAGAAAGAGAACTTTAACTTTCCCATTATTTGCAACCTCTCGCATAAACCGAAAATGTGTTGTTGTTTGTTGTTTGTTTGTTTTGTTTTGGGCTTTAATGGCAAAAATCAGCGCGCTGGTGTGACAGCGCTTCAGTGCACAGCAAACAATGTAATAGGGAAGTGTGAATAGTCATCATGATTTAATGATGGTGATTTAATTGAAGGACACCAGTGAAATAAAACATTGTTTGCCTCTAACTTAGTAGTAATGATGCCCCTACTAAAAAGACTCCCAACATGTATATTGATACTAATACTAATATATTATCAAATTTATGTATAATGTGTAAATGAGGAAATGTGTTCGGATTAATGGTGCAGTAAGGCGGTGTGAACAGAACAGTCTGAAGATCATACTGAATATTTAATATGTACAGTCAATGGTGGAAGAGTTATGCTTGGAGTGGCACTGTAGACAGGATGTGTAAGCTAAGGAGCCTTTAATGTAAGTTTTCATTGCACCAATCACTGCATATGTACAGGGTTACAAGTGTAAGAAGTTTATACAGAGTCCATAGCAAGTGTGGTGACTGGTAGAATAAAAGCAAACAGCTGTCTGCAGAGTGACATACAAACAAAGAGGGTACACAAATGAGTCAAATAGCAGAAGTCTGATCTGAATATGAACTAAAATCTCAGTGTTAGTCAGCTCTAAACCCGAGCTACAGCTGAGCTTGATGGGAATGTCTTTGGTATTGCACCAGTTAAAGGTTTGACCTGATGGTGGCGCTAGATAAAAAGTCAGGATCACTCAAGTCAGTAAATTTCACTCTTAAGGGATCATGAACGTCTGTACCAAAGTTCACTTCAATCCATGTAATGGCTGCTTCACTCAGAACCAGAAATGTCAGCCTCGTTGTATTGCTAGAGAAGTTCAGGGATGACCAAAGTCATTCGGAGTTAATTAACTGCTGTTATGTTCATCACTTCCAGTCCAGCTTTTCCCACAGTACATGAATAGTATTTATTCATCCTGTGGGCACCGTGAATGTTCGGCGGTTTCAAGGCAATCCACCCAATAGTTGTTGTGATAGTTCGGTTAAAGCCTGGTGTTAACTAGCATGTGGTGCGAGAGGAAAACTCAGGGGATGGGATTAATCCTTTGGGGACCATGAATATCTGTATGAAATCTCATCTCAAGATATTCAGTAGCTGATGAGATACGTCAGTCAAGTGGTGGGCTGAGAAGCCGACATTACCAACCCTAGAGTCCTGCTGCTAGCATGGCTAAAAATAGCACTTGCCCTGTATGTAAATCAAAGCGCATTGGTTAAATTCCCTCCCTTGCATGAATGTCTCTTATATAGCTATTCATTAGCAGAATCACTTGAGTGGTCATGAAATGGCTGGCAATTAAATTGCCCTTGTATGTCAGCGGTGTGCCGCTCGATCATGAATGTACCTGAAAAGATGCATGAGATTATCGTGTTCCGATCGTGTGGCCTAGTTGGGTCAAGTGACAGTCCTCATAAACAATCTGCCGGTCTCCAGCCCGCCCACAGCACGGAAACACGTCTCCTGTGCCTCTTGTGTTTGAAATTGAATTCTAGCCTCATTGTGTTTGCTTTCACACGGTGCCTATGAAGGATTGAAGTCATTCAGAGCATTAAATATACAGTGTAACAATTGTAGGTTAGAGGGAGCGAGCCTTGCTGTGAAGCCTTGAAGATACTTGAGCCCCTGGTGGACTAATGAGTGTACCCAGGTTGTCCTTACAGCTGATCCAGGGCTGCATGCAAATTAGTTTTAAAGCTAAGTGTACACTGTATTTAACTGAAACACACAGTGAAAGGGTTTGAAATCTGGCCTTGTAATATATATTTAAATAATACGGCTCCAGGAAAAACTGGATGAATGTTGGGCTTTTTTAGAAGAGTTTAACAGCTGATTAGCAATTTGAGTTTGTGTCTGTCACATTTAATGTCCTTTCTATTTCCACTCTGTCCCACCGTCTCTTTTTTCTTCTTCTTTCCTCACCTTTGTCCTGCTCTCCGTTCCCCTCATCTCTCTGTCCCTCTCCGTTAGTTCCAGCTGATTAACAGTACAGGCAAATGGAAAACAATCTGGGTCATTGCTGACAGCATTCATAACCTCTGCAAATGATCTGAATTCTTTTTGATGAAGGACAAATCTAGTCCCTCTCGGAATAAATATTTAGTAGCATGTTTCTGAAAATTCACCGTGTTTGTACGGCTTCAAGAAATGGATTAAAACATTTACACCTTTTTCTTTTTTTTTCCACTGCAGAACGAGTTTGTTGTTAAGCTAGCTAATCATTAGCTTCACCTTCAATTAGCTCTTGTATGTGGACAAAATTTGCAGCCATTAAAGATCCTTCAATCATACTTAACTTTCTCCTTACTTTCCTCCCATAGGCTAAAATCCCCATCAAAGGAAGAATAAAACCTAGTCTGCTTGCACAACAAACATGCTAAGACAATCGCCGATGCCTGCATGAGAATATCAATCACTGGCTAGGTCCAGTAAACCAAAAAAACACACATTCCTGCCACCAGGTGTGTCTTAAAATGATCAGGTGCTGATTAGCGACCTGATGCAGCAGCAGCTATGATTCTACCATCCAAAACTTGATATAAAAAGTACATTTCCTTTTCCATACCAGAGTACAAAATCTGGCTATTCTGTCTCTAATACCACAGAGGATGAGTTGATACAGAATGCATGCATTTCCATAAGATACCATAAAGATAATGGAGTATAAGGTACATGAATTTCCCCATAAGATGTATATGAAACACTCATATAAATCCATAAGAAGAAGAAAAAGAAGACTATTCGTTATGATACGTTTAGGATTTGGCTGAGCAGTGCTGTGCTAACTAGCTACCATTAGCAGCTATGCTATTAATGTGCAGAAGTCTTAGGCCAGCAACTGATTTGTTACTTCACTTCTGGCCTTACTGGTTTCTTTGGGTGTTTCTTTTTCAACTTTTCAAGATAGTTGACATTTCTTATTTGCTGACAGTGTTATCTGCTGTGAAGGTTCATCCACACGGTCTGTATTATGAGGCTCACTGTTAGAATTATTAATATATTATGTGGCCTTCAGTGTTACTGAGTAACTAAGACACATGCTGAAGTTGTGAACTGTGGCATTTGAAATGGCGAACTTAATTGGAAGTTGCATGGGGGATTATACTGCACGCTTCACAGGAAACAAGATCGCGCTTGCTTTTAATTAAACGACTCCAGATTGCAAAGAGTGGGTGAAACTGCACTTTCACATTAATTCACATTAAAGTGTCGTCTTCATGTGTCATTTATACTTAACATAGCACGTATAGCCCAGATTCTAAAGGAGTTCGGACTGTTGACCAAGCCCATGTAGCAATGTCCTTTATCCAATCACGTGTTCACAAAGTGGTGAACCTTGCTCCATCCTCGCTTGTGAATAACTGAGCCTTTCCAGGATGCCTTTTTCATACCCAATCATGATGCTACCACCTGTTACCAATGAGTGTATGGAGGCTTTTAAAGTCACTGCTCATTCAAAATATACAAATTAGCGTCAGTGGTTTTTTTTGGCTGTTTTCATAGGTCGAAATATCCACTAAATTCAAGTGGAACATGCTAATACACATTAGTGCACCACACCACATTCTCTCGTGTTTTTAGCCTCATTCATCCCCGTTTTTCCACGTTTTTGCCCGTGCTCACTCTCTCATCTCCATTTTAAATTCAGCCAGACACAGAGAAAAAAGTCAATTCTGTTCAGACATGTTATTATTCCCCAATTTCTGTCCCTTCATCCAAAACATGCTGTGAAACCCTTGACATTCATTATCAGGATGACATGTTTTTCACGCTTGAGACAAGCAGTTTTGGCCATTAACTCGGAGGGTAGGTCATTGCCTCGACACGTGGGCCGTCTGACAGGGACACACACAAGTGTTTTTGTTGTGTGACCAATCGAACCATTTGTCTCAGGAGGAGGGTGTGTCGGCTTAAATGCAGCAGCTCCAGCAGCCTGATATCGCTGACTGCTAGTTCCCAAAAAAAAAAAAGAGAAGGCTTCAGCAGCACATGTGCCTTTGCAGAAAACAACTATCAAGACTTTCTAAGTGTGGCTGTCACATCACTTTGATTTCAGCTCGGTCGGTAAAGCAGAGATACGCCAAGCGGGAGAACCAGGGCGTCAATTAAGTCCTTTCATCATGCGTTATGTCTGTCACGCCTTTTCTCAAGTTGCTGTTGTCGGTGTCGTCCGTGCAGGACAGAGGACACATTTATAGTCCAGTATTTTCACTGTAAGATCCAAATAAACCAGTCAACCTTTTTTCTATTTTTGGAAAGTTAACTTTCATCCTGAAACGGTGTTAACAATGTGTGGTTTTTTTTCCGGCACCTCTTCACAGGGTGCACCTAAACCCGTCGCGATGGAGCCGTGTTCAGGAGGGAAAGCTGCTGTGTTGACCGTCCTCATGCGTCTCCCCTCTGGGCCCTCGGGCTTACCTCCACCAGGACAGTCAGGTAACATGCACGCAAAATGCAGCAACTGTCATCAGCTTCTCTTATTTTCTATCATCTTGGCTGAACGCAAGACTATGTTTATCAGCCAGGCTGCACATCAGAATTTGTTCCTTATGTTGGGTGAACGATCCTTAAGTCCATAAGCACCATGAGAAAAAAGGTCATTTTTGTGAAAAACATTGTACCCCACATCAGAACTTTGATTGGAATAATGAAAATTGAAGTGATTTCTGTTTTCAGGCTTGGGTCGCACCTGCTCGGCTGACGATGCCAACGGCACCTAAATTAATTACTTCAGTAAACACAATTACGATGGTCAGTCGATGACATTTCACCGCGTACCAACAATTAGCACAACCTTCCAACTCTACAAACATTTCACATCCTCACGAGCAGCGGTTCCCCAAACAGAACCTTTCGCTCAGGCCAGTGTGTGTTTGAGCTGTATGTATTTTACCAGACACATGCTTAGCATAATCCAGTGGGCCGCAAGTCTGTCTGTGTTTTTGTTTTGTTCGAGCGAGCGGGACGCAATGACGCTCGTTGAATTAAATTACACTGCTTTTCAGAAAGCAGGTCCTTATTTAACGAGGTGGATTTTCAAACATGAAAAACAGCCGTCAGAAATACACTGAAAAACAAATCGCACATCACACCAGAACCATCACAATTAAATACAGTCTTCATTCCTGAGGATGCCACTGAAAAGCTGGAAGCTGCAAAATACTGAAATATGACAGAAACACATGGAATATCCATCGTTTTTGTGACTGAACTAAAGATTTTGTGGACATTGCTCACATGTCTTTCCTGCTTTTTTTTTCCATCTTTAGGACTCATCGTCGCCAGCGCTCTCATAGACATTTCACAGCAGAAACCAACAGATTTTAAGGATAAGTCCCAGGCTTTAAAGAACCGAAAAGCCCTTCCTCCAGCACACCAAGGCACCTGCGTCTGAGTCTCAACCCGTCACTCCGCCGGGTCCCTCTTTATACCATCTGAGGTCATTGTTCCAACAAGCCGCAGGTCCCAGTTGGAGGCCTTTCCAGAGACGCCACATGGCTACACGTAGAAGATTCCATTCAGCTGCTGCCGCTCAAGTTCCCACTGAAACTCCCAAGAGCACAACGCCTCTCTGACCTGTCCTCCCCTTCCCTTTTGCTCCTCTCTGCATCAATCCACCTCTGGTCAAATGATCAGAAATCCTTCTCCAGTCTTTGGAACAGCTTTTTCTCCACCTGCTGGGCCCCAAATCTCCCCCCTTCAGAATGGGTAGACCACCGCTGCAGAGCTTGTGCTCAGAGGGAACCTGCCTGATCATCAGTGACGTCAGATTCGTGAGGAGGATCTGTCTGTTGAAGCTTCAGTCACCAATATTTTGACACCTCATCATCCATTTGCTGAGCGGGAGAGAAACGTTAAGGTGTCTGTGCATTGTGGGTTATATCAAAGATAAACTGATTTCCCTCGCGCCTTGTTGGAAGAACACCAGAGGGTTTAAAAAATGGCTGGTAGAGATCCAGTCCATGCTGCCTGTGGGGTTTTTGTTCATCTTTTTGCTTGCCAACAAGTGGTATTCTATGGTGCTAAAGCATTTAGTTTCTACGACCAGCCTGACTCTAACTCAGCCTTCGCTGTGTGGACTGAACGCATTCTGCCTTTTTGTGGGGGAAGCCAATCCAGGACAGGAGTATTACGTCACACCACTTTTGCCAACTGGCATCAATGATCTGTTTTAGCGTTCGCTGTACATATGTCTCATCATCCACCCAGCTGAAGCTAAAGTCTGTATTTTCTGCAGAGACATGAGACTGCAGTCACTACCAGCAGCATGTGGGTGAAGACTGCAAACCGGAGGAGGCACGAACAAGTCATCAGTCACCAAACCCGAGCATGGAAAAGTCCCAAACTTAACAAAGAGTTTCGATGCGTCTTAATAGCAAACTGGAGGTTTAATTTGTTACAAAAACCCTGATTTTTTTTTTTTTTTTTTTGCTGTTTAAGAAGTTACAAACCGCAGAGAAACACTGAAGTTCTGCTCAGTTCTTTACTGTAGTTTATCATTTTGCTGTGCAACTTGAGGATTTTGAACTTGGATTGGTGTGGTGGGTGGATGCCACGTAGGAGAACTGCTTCTGCATAAGAAAATTAGACCAGGAACATCGTGCTCCTCTGGCTGTTTACCAGTTTGTTTTGTATGTTTTTTTTTTTTAAGAGTCCTCTGAAGCTACGACTTTATTCCCCTCTTTGAGTACAAGGAGTTACGTTACCTTTTTATAATGCCTTGCTTTCCATGAACTCTGGAGGAGGGGGCATGTTGATCTGCGGAATTTTAAAAGCTGTCGACCATTTTTAGCCCCGACTCCGCCCTGAGCTGTACAGTGTCTTGTTGGAACAAATGTGAGTCTTTGTTACTCTGATCTCTTGAGATTTCACGTGTTTGTCAGGTTTTTATGACAGAATGGCAAGAGATTCTCATTTATTTTAGGCCTTGTCACCTGTTACTATTATATCTATGATAAATTGTCTTTTGCTACACTTGTGAAAAGAGCATTTCTGTTGATATTTTTGTTTTGATATTTAACAGATTCCTGTGTAATAGCGCATTTAACTTGATTTATTGCTGACTTGAGTCAGTCGATTTAATGTCAACTCTTTTTGAATTGTGCATCTTTTAAGGACTGTATGGGCATTGTCTTTTTGTTGCAACGTGGTCATTATGATGCATTTCATAAGGATAGTATGCCAGCTATTGTGTTTTTACGTTGTGTTTGTAGAGAAATCCTATAACAGTGTCATTACACAGGAATCAGGGTCTCACTGTACCGTGAAAAAAAAAGATGATAAACTGCATATCGGTAACCTTCAGTGTATTTTAAAGATGGACAACATGCCAGAAAATAAAAAGAAAACCAGACCTGAGAATCTTTTGTGCGATGAAGTCTTTTCACATACAGTTCTTAAAACCCTGATGCTGCAGACATTTGACAGGTTAAGCTGAAGCCAGTTTTGCCTTTTAATAGTGAGCCGGCATGCGGTCAGAACAAGCAAACAAATGCGAGGAGGCTGAATCAAAAAGGAAAAGAGAGGTTAATTACACAAATACATTATAAAACCAAATTTCCCTGTAAAACAGTTTAAACCACAAATAAGAGGTCAAATGAAAATAAAGGAAATTTCCAACAACATTGCAAAACAAAGGCTGATGACTAACATTATTTACATTTAGTTGAATTCCACCTGCGAAATGCACCTCAGGCTGAACACCTGACAACAAGAATATGCAGTATTATCCTTTTTTAAAGATCAGCCTGCTGTTCAGAGGTTTGTCCTTCAATGCACAGGCACTTTCCAGAGTGCTTGTGCTCCCTCTTCAACATAAGTAGTTTGCATTTGAACAAGGATGTAAAGAAAATGGATGCAGCCTGCCAAAGTGCTACTCTGGATAATCCTCATTTATACTGAACAGTATACTTATTAGCTGCAGGCGCTCTTGGAGAAAAGCCACTCCAGTACCCTAAATGAGTGTGCGCCATGTGGGTATATTATAATGCTGTTGATGGCAAGAAAGCTAACAAGATAAACCTCTTTACTGTGACTGTATATATGAAGGGCGCATATATAAAGTATGTGTTCTTTACAAAGGTTTTCTGTTCGCAGTTCAGATTTTACAGACTGTCCTATTTAAACAATCTATGGTATGAAGTGCATTTAGTCTCTTAATCATAGGTGAATGAATGAATTAAAACTGTGTCATCTCCATTCCCTTTAAAAGCCAGGTGCACCAGCATATAACTCACTGCTTTCAATGATATGAAGTCTTAACCTTGTGCACAATTATGGGCATGGCCGCTTTGAGTGACAGCTAGCCACGAGCCGGGATTTGGTGGAGTCAGGCACTGCCAGGATGGAGCCAGTGCCACAATGAGCTTCACAATGGCTCTTCAGAAACCTATGGGTGACGTCACAGAGGCAATGCACATGTTTTAAACAGTCTATGGGCATTTTGATGCCAGGAAATTGGTGCACCATTGGCACCATTTTAGACCAGGCCCTCAAGTAGGCCACATTTGCTACTTACAGAACGTGGGCGCTGGGTGTGAAAATGACAACTGCATCAGTCAGAAACTAGAAAGGACACTGTGGCTTGTGCCAGGTGAGAGATATATGTGGCCAAATGTCCCTTTCAGACCACAGCACGGTCAAGAAAGAATGTAGCTTTAAACTCAGTCACGTCCCAAGCATGCACTTTGAGCAGAGGGCGTTTTGACCCGAACTCTCAGTCTGTCCGCTCAAAGAGAATCCACACGCCCTGTGTGCACTTGTAGCATGTTAAAAAGAGGTGACAGCTCTGGAGGTGACAGGTGGTCTTAAGGCTTCACTGTGCTTTGCAATTTCGGAGCCCTCTGAGCTGCCAGTCGTACATTTGTGAAGCCCTGTGCCTCCCCTGCTGTTTCAGTGATGTTGACAATAGACATGGTGAAACATCCTCAAAATAGGTACATTAGTGCAATTTTTTGCCATTAGTGCAGCAGCCAGTAGAGTCACATAACGACTAATGAACGATGAATAAATGAAACCTCGTGGAAGCAAAACTGCAGGGAAAAATTCAGGAGACGGGCGTGAATGCCAAACTGTGATTTCATGTAGATGGATTCAAGATCTTCAGAACATGACTGAGGCTTCATGCCAGGCTGACATACCTTTCAAGTATGAGGGACTACCAGAAGAAACTGGCAGTGAATATTAAAGCCAGCATTGGTTTAATGCTGTTTATCTCAGTGCCAAATGGACGAGGCACGAGGATGGACCGCCATCCGTTCTGTTAAGAAGGTATTTCCCAATATTTTTTTCCTGTGTTGTCTTCTGTGCATTCGCTTAACCATCAGCTTCAATTCTCCTTCCAGCTAAAGATACTTCATTGGATTACTGTTAACTTGTTTTTTGAATTAAACATAACAGTGTGCAGAGTGTAGACAGCCTGAAACACGAAGAGCAGGGGGGCGATGAAGTGTAAAAGAGAATTTGTGAACACTTATTATTGATTCATGAATGTGAGCAATGTTGAGCAGTCCCCACATGACAAACATGCTATTTTTGGCCCTTTTCAATTACTGCCGGGAGTCAGTGCTGTTGTTCCATTTCAGACTGTGTGACAGTAAACTCAAAGCATGAAAGGAAAGGTGTCCGTTATGATGGTTCCCAGTTGTTGGGACCAGCGCTGATGAAGAGCAGAGGAGGTCTGCTTACAGAGCAGGTCCTGGTGAATATGATCACGCTGTAAACTGCTAATAGTTGCATGGGATCACCAGTGTCAGCTAATGGGCCCTGTGTCTGAAAACGATCCAGGAAGCCACTAAAATCTGGGGTCTTTTGACCAGACAGGCTGGGGGCTGTTCCAAGGTGTGACTGGCTGTTATTTTTCAAGATGACAGTTAAGTGAACAGAGGTCACTGCTAAGTAGAGGAGGGAGATGTGCTGAAAATATTCAGAGTGACTGCAGCGCTGAACCTGAGTCACTGCTGGCAAACGGGCGACTCGTCTGCTCCAGCCCTGATGGTCGCATCGTCTGGCTTTTACAAATGAGAGATGGTATTCCACCGAGCCTGCTGCTCCATGATGGCTCGGATATTTTGATCATAATGTGGACATGTACGAGTGTGTCATGCCTGGTGTCAGCTGCCCGTGTTTTGGAGTGGGATGCTATGATGCCCACGGCGATGCTGAGCTGCACGACTGGAGGGGGAATTTTGAGCAATGTTTTTGGAAGAATGGACATTGACACTTTGGTTTAAATCATGCCAATACTGAATGCTACTTTAGGCTTTGCTCGCTTTTTTTTAAACCTTCATTTATAGCCACATAACCACACTTGGTGCTTTTGTACCAATGATTTCGGGATGTTTGAATGTTTCCTTTTTTTTAAGGTTGAATAGCTTAATTACTTGAAAACTAAATGTAGATATTCTCCTTCCCAGCCAACAGCTCTTGAACAGGCTCCAGCCTCCAGAGCTGAAAAATGAAGCCAACACGAAGTTCCTCCAATGGGCACTTAAGGCTGGTTCCAAAAGTGAGCCAATCCCCATAGACCCCCATATTAAAAAGCCTAACTTTACAGCAGGAATAAACATGTTTATAGCCTAGTCTGGGGGCAGATTTTTATATAACTCGCTCGTTTAATATATTAAATATCCGGCCCACCTCCGCCTCTTTGCCCATTTTTGGATTTGTCGGTGACCTCTCAGATCAGAGACTACGTCCATGTTTTCAGTCTATGCTCCTGAATGAACTACAGAAATTATTTGAACTCATTGAGAGCTAGAATCTAAATTCTGATTTTTAACTTGATCTCCCAACATGACTGCAGTATGTCATGAAAAGCAGTTGCTCAGTTAAAAATATCATCTTATGTTTTCTTTTCCAGTGACAAAGTCAAAGACAAAGTGTGTCAGTGTCACTGCGTGTTCCCTCCCTCTTAGAAGTATGACCTATAATTCAGTTTCCCTTCTTGTTGTCCTGATAGCATTACAAAATGTTCCCGAGATGAATTGGATAAAGTAGGGGAGACCTTGACATTGTCTTTTGTGCAAGTTTGTCACAATGCAAGACAAATTCCTGAACAGTTTGATTGCCATACATGACATAATCCAAGTGTGCGGTTTGGTGCACTGACTACATCAGACATCACAAGTGCATGTGAATGGGCGGATTGCCTCAAATGGGTCAGTGCGGAAATTAAATCTCTTGAGTTCCCTGATTCACTTTAAATGGAAGAGTATGGATTTTTATTCCTGTTTGTCTTGGTTCGTCTCCAGCATTAGCAAGAGATGGTGATTAATCTGTCACTTTTAGCAATATAATTCATGGGCGTGTGTCAGAAGATGAATCTGCCAAACCATCCGATATAATCCTGTTTGATTTTTTCTTTCCCGCTGTTGGAAGAATTTGGATGTGGTTGCACACTGTAAATCAAGCTGTCCAGACCTTAACGTCAGGCGATACTAAAATCAGTGAGCTTTACATATAATGGCGAGGAGGAAAGCAATGAACAAATGAGTATCTGTGATATAAATTGTTGCTTTTTGACAGAAAATTTTTATATGATATGAACTGTTTTGAACATAGGCTGTGTGCCCTGGCTAAAAGTAATTCCTGTCAGTTTGGGAAAAAACCCTCATTTACTAATTTACAGAGAGCATTGCACAGGAAAGGAAATATTACAGCAGTCAAACATGGGGATTCATTTCTGCTGCAAACAGTGCCAAAACTTTAAATAAAGTTTTTTCGGCGCTACGTTCACGTAACGTCCGCAGAATAGGAAAAACGGTGAATAAGCCGTTGCAAAGTCATACCCAATTTAAATGAATATACAGTAAATATATATATTTTTTCTGTGATATAAATATGTAGCAGTTTGTTAGCAGGGTAAACTAGATATAAAGATAGCTGCATTGATTATATTAGCTAGTGTTTTTGCCCAAATTATGCATTGAATATCCGCGCAACGGCAGCGGCCATATTGGCGCTGATAGTGGACACCTGAGTTGAACTTGTCGCGAAGTGGACGTTATCGTAGATAGCTTAAAGCGGATATTTTTTCCCCCAACTTTCTGGTCATATCAACGGTGTCTTATTTCCATTATTACCTGAACAACACAATTCCAGCAAGGCGGACTATTTGAACTGCGCACTCTTTATCGGCGGTTAACATTATGCTAGCCACTGCTGCGCCGCTTCTGTAGGCTTGCTGTGAATACGTAACTACCGCTAGCTAACCACTGGACATGTAACATTATAAGCTACGTTTGCTTGCAAACAATGATGTAATGTCGCTTCTGGACGGCTTTTTGAATTGCTTTTCCTGTTAGCTCTTAGTCACAAACTTTAAAACTTCCACTTTTAAAGCCGGAATCCGCATGTTTTGCTGGGACTGCGGAAAAACTTTGGATTTGGCTGCTGAGATTTTGACGGCTGCTGCTCTTCACTGAGGTAAGACTTGTGTGTAACGTTACAATTGATGTGTGTCTCTGTTCAGTCTGTGTTTGTGTGCCTGTTAGGCCACGTGGCTTCACTTCATGTTTGTCACAGGTGCTTTGGCAGCTGCTGGTTGCTAATTTCTTTTTATCCCGCTGCCTACATACAGTATGTGCAGCATTTGCTTGCTGTTCTTTTAAAGTCTGAGCTCATTTTTCTCGGGGAGTTGCATTATGGTATTTTGATTTACATAATAGTGAAATATGAGTACTCATGTTTGTGCCGCTTGTGTGTTGTGTGCTGAATCGCAGCATATTTCTTCCCTTGCTGTTTGTGGGGTCCGTGGATAGTATTGTATATTGGCTTCAGGGATGCATAATAATTTCTCTTCCACACCCACAACTGTTTCTCTGTAGTATTGGCTTCATGGCAAACTTAACATGGCTGTTGTCACATAATGTAGGTCGTTACCTTCACAGTTTCTCTACAGGCTTCATATCATTACTAAAACAACTTAAATCAACGGTTTCACGTGTCAGCTTGCTTTGCTGTTTTTCATATGATAATTGCATCTAAAGTGCTGAGCTCCTGTTCTGTGGATTACACTGCTGCTGCACTCAGCTGCACTCACTGCCAACCTGAAGCTTCATGAGTGCACTGCTGGTCATCTGCTGCTTATTAATACTGCATAATGTTTCAGAGATTGCTCTAAACAATCATTTTTGAATATGTTAGTTAATCATTATTGTCTGCTCCATATCTGACATGTTTTGCAGCTGCATAGACAGATTGCTGGATTTGGATTTGTCCATCTCGGTTCACTAAACAGTAGCTTACATTCTGCTTGTAGCCTGGTTTGCTTAGGCAGGAGAGCAGTCACATGGCTGGTGTCTGGCTCCGGATCTAATTTGCCTTTGAGGAGGACCTTCACTATTGCTACTCACCAATTTCTGTGGTGTTGAGCTGAGTGTATCCGTGTGGGAAGTGACAGGGTCAGAGCCTATTTGCCAAATATCAACTCTGTCCACATTTTGTTTTGACAAAATTAGGGTTTCAACAAACAATTACTTTCTTTATTGGTTAATCTTCAGACTATCTTCATGATTGTTAAGTGTATACCATGCCTAATGAAGTCCAACCAACAGTCCAAACCTAAAGTCTTGTCATTGACTGTCATGAATAGTAAAGAAAAGCAGCAAATCCTTGTAATTAAGATACTGGGCCAGAAAATGTTTGACATTTTTGCTTGAAAATTGCTAATTGATAATGGAAACTTTTCTTTTGCTCGACTAATTGCTGCATCTCTAGACATAATGAATCACTTCTATGTGAGCTGCCCCCTTGCTGATATCAAATGGCCAGACAACACAAGGCTTACTCAATCAGAGTCATTTAAGGTATCATGTTTGTGCAATGATTAGCCACCAGCTGGGTGTGCAGCCCTTTCCGTGAAGGACATACACTCTGTCAAGGTCTCAGATGTAACTGCTGTAAGCAATACCGCCTTCAATATAAAATATGTTGTTGAGCTTGACAGAACACATTTGCAGTAGCTGTAAACACACAGACAGACAGGTTAGCTGCTAGCTGAAAGGAGCGAGTGCAGACTTCCACCCTCTTGTGGAAAATGAATGGCCATCAGTAATTTAAAAGGAAGCTGGGCAAATTCTCTTGTGGGGGAGTCATTACTTCGATTGAGAACAGCTGGTGGCACATTCTCCAGTTTCACCCCAGGTTGCCCTTTGTGGAAATGGTGCTCTCCATGGTGCTGAAACACTGGCTGAGTCAGCCCACAGTTTAGCCCTCAGCATTACTCATAGGAATGATTGGCGTTCTTCAATAAGGTCTTTATGTTTTTGAAATGTTTAGACGTCCTTTTTCCATCCCAGACGTAGCACAACGTGGAGCGATAGGCAACTCTTAGCATGGAGTTTGTCCATTTGATCTCGACAGAAGATGAAACATTATAGGTTTTTTTCCAGGGTAAATAAGTGATATTTCTAAGCATCAGAAGTTGGCAAATGAAGAAAGTAATAGGAAATTAGTTGACCTACTTTGAGTTCCCATTACAGTAAATAACCTGAACCACTGATGAGGTTATTGTGTTTCCAGATGGTCTCAGCAGGTTACATTAATCCTACGTAATGCCATGAATTACTCATCACTGCAACTGAAATCCTTTGCCATTCTAGTTGTTTATGCAGGTTTACAGTGCTAGACAGCTCAATCATCAACTGCTTTCATAATTGGTTAAGTATTTGTCATTTATTAAGCAGAAATACCAATAATTTGCAACTCTCCAGTGTGAGTATATACTGACTTTTCTCTGTTTTATATTATTGTGAATGGAATATGTTTGGGTTTTGGACTGTTAGTTGGACAAAACAAGACATTTGGAGATGCCACCTTAGACCTTGGGTAATTGTAATGGGCATTTTTCACCTTTTTTCTGACCTTTTTTAATGGACTAAAACGTTGAAAAAGAACAACTAACAGGTTAATCAGTAATGGAGAAAATTATTAGTTGCAGCTGTGCTGTATAGCCTACAGTTTAGTGGCCCCCTTCGATTCACATTTGTTAGATAAGAACAAGTCATCAAATCCTATCAAGGTCAGCAGAGGTTAATGTGTCGTTGTCCAGCCTGTACATTAAAAGGTCATCTCCAGTCATATTTACTCTGGTCTATTTTCTTAATCCTCCCAGGAATTTAAAAAGGTTTCAGTCCCATCCATCTTTTCATTCAGCAGCTTATGGTTTTGGCTTCACTGTGCAATCAACAAATAGCATTATTGTCTCTTGTCTTTGCCCCTGCACTGTCCTGGAAAAGATGTGAAGGGAAGCTCCTCAAAATAACAGATGCCATGGAGTGCTTACTGTGAAAAGTCAGGCGCACCTTGACATTTGAGCACAACAACAAAAAAAAAAAAGTAATAAAGTGAAATTGCTGCTCTTCTCCTGGCTAATGGAAAAGGTGAAATCCACAGAGTTGTTTCGTGGTGCTGAAACACTGTTACTGGTGAGGTCAAAGTTGCAGTAATTAGATGTGATCCCTACCAGGCAGTGCTGCTATGATTGAACTGTTTTATCAGTATCCTCTTTAATCTATGCCAAGGGTGAACATTTGGATTGAGTAGACCTGCAGTGGGTTTATAGATGTGTGTGTGTGTGTGTGTGTGTGTGGGGGGGGGGGGGGGGGGGGCTCTCAAAACACTATCTCCCAGTCCTCAGGGCTTTATGGCAAGGGAACAGTAAACTGGGAGAGCAGTAATATTTATCATAGGTTTAATGACAACCATTGTCTAGAGGCAACTATTATGTGCGATGCATTCCTAAAACTTCAGCAGATGAAGTGTAATGTCATTCACATCTGTGAATGTAATAGTGCTAAAATCAAATCCTGTGAAGAGTTACAAGAGTTTGGAAATTTGAGTACACATTGCTGTGGTTTTTCATGACAGTCTCTAAACAAAATGCCTTGTATACACTTTTAGAAAGTGGAATAGTATCCAACATTGTATTTTGTGACTTCCTCATGCCGTCTCAAGCCCATTTGCTCCTAATGAATATGCACATTTTAAAAAATCTGTCACAAATATGTACTTTCATTGCTAAGAAGACTGCTTAAACTGCCAGGCACTGTATTTTTTTTTCATCTAACATTACTAAGGAATAAGTACCACATTTGTTCGGCGCTGTTTTCACCAGTGGATTAATCAGACGGCTCTCATTTCCAGGATGTCAAATACTGACGTTTTGTCCCGCCCCTCGGCGACTCATACAGATGTACCCGTCAGCATCAGTATGAGACACACCGGGCTTTCAGCTAGCTCCATCCACTGCAATCTTAGACTCTCAGAGCAAGGTGACGTAGTAAACAGAGTGGAAAAAGTACGTACGGGGAGCAGATTGGTGTGACACATAGGTAAAACACAGGACCCAGCAGACCAGAACTGCAACTGTCAGCGGCATGTTAGGAAGGTTTCCTTCCTGTCAGATGTCTCATACAGACGCATCTGTGTGAGACGCCGAGGGGAGCGATAAAACGTCTTTGTTTAACGATCTGAGAATGAGAACGGGTTTGATTAATACACATTTGGTGTTCTAGTAAGTGTTTATGGCAGCTGAAGGAACATGTCAGCTGTTGCGACAGTTTACATTTTGGGGTTTTAATCTTTTTTTTTTTAAACAACATTAAAGGTCTGGCACAGAGGAATAGACTATATCAATCTTTGGCTGCACAGGCAACACTAGCAGGATCAATTTATTGTTGATTTTGGTTTTTTGATGAGATTTGTTGGCAAGATAAGTATAGAAGATTCCCAAACTACTTCTTTAAAATGAATCTAAACAAAGGTCGTGATGTTCTCTTTGTAACTTTTGTGTAGGGATATCAAGGTTTTACATCTACTGTAGTTCTTACTTTAATTACCCATTCAGAAATGTTTTGATAAATGCTCCTTTCAACAGTACATGCACACAGTCGCAGGTAAAATGTTGAAGAATAGTTTGACAGAGAGTTAAATGAGAGGACTGATACTGTTAAATGTAAAGCTACAGCCAACAGCCTGTTAGTTTAGCTTAGCACAAAGACTAGAAACAGAGGGAAACGGCTATCCTGGCTCTGTGCAAAGGTAACAAAATCAGCCTACCAGCACCTCCAAAGCTCACTGAATGGACCAGTAACATCCTGGAGTCTCCACTGTTTGCATGGCAACTGGTCCCAGCCAGGAAGGGTCATTGTAGCTGGTAAAGTTAATAATCGTGCAACACCATATACAGTGAAACCGTGATACTCTCTGAGACGCAAAGTCTTTTCTAAACAGATGTTTTGTATACTCCCAAATTTTCATGAGGACTTGTTAGAAGTAAAATGTATTAGAACCTGTCCAGTCACCGTATTCCCTCCTAGATTAGTCAGAATGGACAGTTGTCATTTCCATCTCATGCATAACATGAGGATGATATTTTAGCTGTTTGGGTTCTATGACAAGTCTAATAAATCTTAGGCTCTCTCTCTAGGTCAAGTATTCCATCACTGTGCCAAAACAGGTGGGCCATATTCTTGGCGAGATGTGTCCCCCTCCTGTCCACTGAGCAGTCTGTCCTCTGTGGGCTGCGTCCTTGTCCGCCTGTGTCACTCCACGCCAGGGCTGATGTGATCTGACTGACAATAGCGGTCTCTCTGCCAGGTGCTATCTCATAATCCTGTTTTACAGGAGCCCCACCTCGTTGCTAAAAGAACAGATGAACTAGCGCTGAGGGGATAGAAATGATATGAGCCAAAGACAGGACGTATCATTTGCTGTTAATTGTAGAAACCAGCTTGAGTCACTGTTCACTGTTTTTATTTCAGCTGTTTGGCAAACACCGAACAGATAACCAAATTTTAAAATGTTTTTCGTGTTTACTTGTACACAAAGATGCCCTCCTAACTGGGTGCTGGTAATATCTGAAGGTCAAATTCGATACACCAAAACCTTCTGATCCACAATCCTTGCTTGGGTCCAGACCTTTGAATTTCACCCACTCCACCATGTTGACTGAATCATCCTGCGTCATGACATCGACCAGCGCGTTGTCGTCTGAAAGAGCAGACGATCCGCTGAGAACCGTGTGGGACTAGCGATTAACCAATCAGCACCATGGGTGGGACTGTCGCAGGTGTCAAAGGTCAAAGGCAAACCACAATGGCATCCACTACAGACAAGACAGACGCCGCTATGGAGGCTGTTCTTCGTTTGACATTGTAGTTTGTTTTTTGTTTTGCCGCACTCACCTCCTAAAACCCCCATCGCGTCAATGTCGACTTAAAAAATGATGTTATATTCAGACGGATACGTTGCTCTCTAGTGACTGGTTTGGGAAGATCTAATTGGTTAGGGCGGATGCAGTGTCAGACTGAAGATAGAAACAGTGTAATGAGCTGACAGTTCTGTCTGATATCAGGCAAACACAATCTATGAAGAAGTGCATCATCACAGGCTTTAGTTTAGATGTCTACAGGGATCATACACAGAAATGATTTGAACAAACACATTTTACACGTTTTTTTTTTTTCTTTTTTAAATGGCAAGGATGTTTAAAAACAAGTGTTGCGTTGTACATTCTTTTAATGTCTTTGATAATTAGGGCGTCATTAAGTATATAATAACAATGTTAGTGTTTTCTTCTTTTCCTCCATTTGCAAAAGCGGTAATTGCTAGCAATTAACGTCCACAGGCTTTTTTTTTTCTTTTGGCATTTGCTCTGCTTGTGGATATGTACACATTGTTTGCCCATGAAACCCCCGTCCTTTTGCTCCCTTCCAAGACAAAATAATTAGAAAAGAAATGATCTCAGATAGGGGCAGCCGTCAAAACATATTCACCGTCAGTAGAAGAGAAGAATAACATTGCTTCGTTTTAGCCATCAAAGACACTTTTGTAAATTCTTTATGTTCTTGTTGCTGTTACAGATAGCTTGATATTCCTCAAGAAAAATACTGTTTAAGATAACATTATGCACTTTGCCATCAAAATATAATCACACATTAAAGTCATATCTGCTGCCACATGAGTAAAGAACCATACCCAATCACATTTGAGAAATCATAGCTACAGTAGATAAAGGTGAGAGGCCTCCAGATACTAACATAGACTCTCAAAAACATTACAGACAATATGTTACAAGCTAACAGCAGCATACTGGAGTAGAGTATACACTTTATGTATCATATGTACAAAATGTTCTTTAGAGGCAATGTGATAAAACCACAAACCACCATAACAATCAAATAAATCTACAAAACTGATCTACACCTAGTACCGAACATGTAGAGGAGAAAATTGTTCGTGTATTCTGGCTGATATCCTTTTGTCCTTTGTGGATACGCTAACAAAATGGTATGGGCTTTTAAATGAGATAAAATGTTTTGTGAATCACATTCCATACAGTGTCTATGAAATATGTTTGTCCATTGAGACGTAGTGTAGATCAACAGTTTCAGATCAGCGCTCGGGTTTTCCTTTGTTGAACTAAAGCGGGTTTATTGGCAGGGCAAATCAAAGCACACTTATACAGAGAATGATCTTTATCCCCATGACGCGTCCAGCTCACTGGCAGTCCATTCAGTCAAATGTGCACTGATTGTACACACTCCAAAGAAGTGAATTCATTCACATGGTTATCAGATCACAGGGTTTAACTCCACAACATGAGCGTTCCCAAGTGTGGATCTGATTCTTGAAGTCACCAAATTGCCCCCACGAGGCATGGAAGGCAAACGAGCTGATGTTACAGCCACAGCTTCAGCAGGTCTGGCTTCGACACGGAATCAGATACGATCCGCTGTTTGTCTGATTTCTCAAGGCGCTGTTTTGAGAAAAATGCAGGTGTCACACTTTGGTCAATGTTTAAATTAAAATGAGTTGAATCAGTTCTTGAGTTGAGTGTCGATCCATTGTCCGTAGATCCTACAAAAGCTGGAAATCTCCCAGCGGTGGTAGTATTGGTGTTAAAGCAAAGGCTAGAGCGAGGAGCATACTGGAGGGGTGCAAGCAGGCGAGTTCAGCTGCTGAGCTTCTAGCAATGGCATTTGAGTCACTGGACTCGTCCAGTTGATGGTTCTGAGGGAAAAGATCACAGTGTTAGTATTGCGTTGTGTGCCAGTAGGCTTCAGAAATAGAAATAATTCAGAAATAATCTTCATTTAATTTACGGCCATGCTTGATCCAATAAGAACTACCTAGCCTTATACAATGGCAGGGCCCATAATATCATGATGTACTGCATTTGTTAGTGCATTTTCAGCTTAAGTGTAGTAGTGATTCATTTAAGGGCTCCATTTCGTATTATGTCTTTATAATATCTCATTATCCTCACAAATCCACTATTGTTCCCGGCTCTGATAGGAACCATGAGTGAATGCACAGATTCTTACCACACACAGTGCCGTATCCACTGTTTGATTTGACACCAGTTTTTGGGCCTGGAGGGAAGAAAACCGGAAAGAAGGCAGAGAAGCATTAACTTTCATTGATTGTGTTTGCCTGTCTGTCAACATGACAGACTTTATGATGGTGCAGCAAAAATGCTATAAAATATATAGCAGGCTTTTTCTTTGACGCTATAGTGCATTTAGCCAGCCTCCGTTCAGTCAAAAGCAGTCTTGGCCTGGAAGTAGAATTTTTAAGGAGGAGGAGACCGGGCTTACAGTAAAACAAGGTCGAGCAAAATCATTACTGCATCAAGCCAAACTCCCACTACAACAGCTATACTGCAAAATACACACAACAAGAAGATTTATGATAATACTTTTAATGGCCACCAATTCCCATAGTTTAGACCTACACAGACCTCTTTGTATAATCATCCTCCTCAAGCAAAAATGTGTGCGATTCAAGTGTGAGTGCACGTGTGTGTCAGCTCAAGGTTATGACAGTTTAATACATTAAAACTTTTCGCAGACTGCTCCAAACCTTTTTCAGCCACACATAAAAACACCCCTGCGCATACTGAACACACACAGCCACACAAACACAAACAGCCCTACACTCACAGATACAGAGATGGAGTACAGAAAATGATAAAGTGACTCTACAGTGGTTTGGGAACATAATAAACACCCCACGCGTTGGTTCTTAAGTAGAAGAAATACTACGAACCTGGGTTCTGGAGAAGAATGATTAATTGCTCTATAGGAGGTCCCTCCTCTTGGAGGATGTTTTTACTGGTGATAAATCATTTTATCGCTATTAAAAGCCAATATGATAGATTGTCTCGCTTAAGGTATATGTGATATCATCTCATTTAAAAATATAGCCCCATAGTATTTATCTAAGGAGAATAGCAGAGGTCTGAAGTGTGTTTGTGAAGCCAAAAAGTTCCAATGGAGCTTAACCAAAGCACACAGTTTATGATGTTAAATGTCAAAATCTGCTCTTTGAATAGATTTTCCTACAATTGCATTTGATATTTGAAAACTCATTTGCATGTCGTCATCACATTGGAAACGAGGTCCCTGTGCTCATGTTTATGATGGTTTGATTGAAGAGGAAAATACGAAAAATGACGACCAGAGCTTCGATCTAGCAGTTACTGGTTTTGGAGCTTTCAGACATATCACATCGTCTTTCTCAGCAGATGCAGTTCGCTCAGGAATTGAGGATGTTAAAATTGAAAGACTTCTCATCTGCGTCGGCTTAACATTTTAGATTATGAGTTTCCAGTAATCAGCATTGACATTTTTATAATTAACCATGAGCTGCTATGGTTTTTACAAAGCTAACAGGGATTTAAATAAACATATACCTCAATATGAGGAACAAAAAATGTGGCACTTCCTTGCAATGATACTGTGTCCCTGTGCGCACACACACACACACACACGTAGACACACTACCCCTGTGGGCCCTTTCTGATGTTACTGTGGCAACCAATTAGCTTTGACATGACAGCTTTGGAAAGTCTGACTCCACACTGACGTCTCATCTTTCTGCCCAGGAGGGGGGATTGTGAGCATGCCATCATAAAACTATCCCTGATCCATCAAGGTGACAGAGGCAGACGCTTGACACTCAGACAGAAGCTCTGAATGGATCTCGAACCTGATGTTCAGGTCTCAGTTTGGATCCAAGAACTTTCTTTCAGAAGTTTTGAGTGCGACATAAAGCCTCGAAATTTAGCAAAACATTTGTCATTGTGTTAAAGGATTTCACGTTTGTCCTTTTATTTTCCCCTGGGAACAGCTTGGTTTAAGCAGCAGAGGACCAGCTGCTAACTGCAAACAAACTACTGCAATGAGATAATTAGTTATTAAGAAAATTGAAGCTAATTACCTTGCAATTCAGTGGTGTTTTTTTTTGTTTTTTTTTTTTGCTTCAGAGAGGAATTCAAATCGAGAATCAATAAAGTTTCTCCCTTAATGAGATCAGTGGAGGCATAAGCAGTCAGAATCACATTAGGCAGCTCCATTATTTTGGAGATTGATAACACTGAAAAGTTTCTGTTGTCTGTTAGCATACATAAGCTATTCAGCCAAATCAAATGTACTACTGAGTGGACTAGATTGTGGCACCATAATGTTGCTTGTTTCTTTACATTCGTTTGTGTTTTTTCTTGAAGTATTTTCAGCTGCAGTGCAGTAAAATTCACAAAACCTTAATTAATTCTGATAAATGCAACTGGATAAATACTTTTTTTCAACCCTGCTCTCAGATCTTACAACATTTATATTTTCAAAAAATCCGGAGTGATTTAATCTGTACTTCTCTGTCTAGATTTTTAATCTTTTATGACATGCAGTTTTTTTGTTCTATATTGCATGTCATAAAAAAAAAAAGATGCAGCCCATATCCAGACACAGACAACTTCACCTGTAAGGTCCCGCAGATGTGATAAAATGAGTCGCCATCAAGATCCAGTTTGGTCATGTCTGTCAGTGCATCAAGCGCATTAGTGGTTCGGTCTTTACCCCTCCGAGTGATGCTGGGCTGTAGCACAGTAGGCTGAATCGGGGGTTGGGGTTGCCAAACTCCAACATCAGTACCATTGCCAAATGCCTGGATTGCATTACCTGCAAGAGCATAGTGCATTATTATTGTGCATTCTTGATCGTGTACTTATGCAATCAATATTTTACTGGACACCATCCACTTAAATGTAATGTAACAGGAAAACTTGGCACAATGTGAGAAAATATGCATCCAACGTCATGATTCATTATAATTACATGTAATAAGCATTATCCACCAGAGTGCCCTCTGTGTCCCTTTTTTAAAATAATAGTCTGCACATCTAACAAGTTAGCAGACGTCTTCTGTCCTTGCCTTAAAATAAGTGCAAGTGGCATGGCCCAAAACATTTTGTTCATGTCCAACTAAAAGCTGCTTATAATTGATACTTTAGATAATTGGGTAGGAGAAGAAATGACTTGACCTTAGTCAAGAGCCTTTTCAAAAGCAGTGCCTGCCTGTAATAGCCATGATTCACAAAGTGATAGGAAAATGAACTTCACAGCTGCCTGAAATAAGAAAACTTCAAAAATAGTTTATATGATGTAATTTTCCCATCACAAATTTGACATTTAAACTAAGATACTTTTCATAAGCAGAACTGAATGTTGGCAAAAAAAATCTTTTTGTAGTTATCTAGTCTTAATTATAGTAAAACCCTAGCAATTTAAGACACTGCCATTCAATTAAAATTGCTCTGTTTTTAAGATTGAAAGTGGAAATGCCACTGAGTGCCACTCTTTCTCACATCTGAGTAAAAAACAAACAAGAAATGTTCAAGACGTTGTTGCTTTTATAACAGTCAATGCAGCAGAAATTGTACTTGAAGAGAGAACATGTCAAACACAAGACAGACCAACATATACAAGGCTCACTTCCTGTTTCAAGTCATTATCTCCCAAGTCCAGACAATACAACTGGTCAGTCTGACCTTATGCAGTGAAAAACAGTGCAAAGCTGGCAGCGAATTACATATCTGCAGGGTGGCTAAGTACGGGAACTCACGTAGGCATCGATTGTTGGTGAAAAACTCAGCAAATCTATCACAGTCTGGCTTGTTGTTCCCGCTGCTGCTGCAGTCACACCACGGTGACAGACTAATGCCAAGTGATCGCACATAATTAGGTGTCATCACCGTACCTGCAGCATAAAAGAGAAGAAAAGCATTGTTAGCCAGTGTAAGTGTAATCTCCATTATCGTAATTGGACCCTTTTTAGCTTAGCCACACCATTTTGAGGCTCTTCACACTGAAATTTGTATGTTGTGGTCAGTCAGCGAGGATGAGCCTATTCAACTTTATACTGAGTCTTCACCGAGGAATTTTCCTGAACTTTCATTGAATCGCATTACATTGTAACCTCCTGCATCGTGACGATAAGCCTCACTGACTTGTGAGAGATTATGTAGCATAGCCAGTCGCCTGTTCGACAACTCTCATCATTCAAAGAATTACCGATGTCAACAGAGGTGGCAAACAGCAGCTCTGGAGAGTGTTGTTAAAAGTTTTCTCTTAATGTTTTCTGTTGCTTAATGCCTACTGGGAGTCAACAGTGGTGACCAAGCTAGGGCACATCATGGGCAGAACCTCAGAGGAAACCATTTTTTGGCTATTTTGTCATCTTGATGTAAGTGAATAAAGCGGTTTCTTTTTCCGAGGGAGCCATCAAGTTGAGGCTCATACTTATTAGCTGTGCAAGTGCATGCAAATTTTTGTGAGCGTGGACAGAGATGAGTGGTTAAGCCAGGGGGGCCCCATTAGAGGGGTGTAACCTGTGTGAATGGTGTAGATTAAAATGTCTGCCTGTTGAGTTTGCAATTGGTCACTGTTGCCCTGCGTTCAAATCTCATTACTAAAACTCAGTGGGCCATTATTTTTTCTTTCTACATAATGAAGCCTGGTGACAGAACAGAGACTGAACAAAAGGGAAAACTATTTCTGCGCAGGGCTATGATGTATGAACTGTGATGTCATGCACACCCTACAGCTTTTCAATTTATCGACCGTGATCGCAGCTGTCTGGCTGTCTAGTTGATCTGTGCCTTAATCTCCGCTCTGCAGAATACATTAAGATCAAGTTACTTGCTGGTTAAAATGTACAACTCCTTTTCCAAAACAAGTTGGGATACTGTGGAAAAGATAAATAAAAACAGAATGCAGTCATTTGCATTAGCGCACTGCAAAGACGCAATGCTTCTGCAACAACCTAATTTATAGTAAAATGCAATAGTATGTGTAGTTTGTGTTGTAATGTGGCAATTTTGTGTTTCTAATTCAAGTTCCATTTTCAGATTTATTGCATAATTTCATATTTTAGGCAGTATTTAACAAAAAACTGATATGATTTAGAAAGATGAAATCATTCATTAACAAGGGTTTATTCTTATTTGCTTTCCTTTATACATATCTAGTGATATAATTAATCTGGCAAATTCTGAAGCCCATGCTTCGGAATAACTTACCAATAAGACCTGAGTAAGACAGCAGACAGTCAGCGTAGTTCTCCCTCAGACAGCCGGATATGGAGCGAGCCTCAGGCTGACAGTTGCTGATGAAGTCTGCCAGCCTTGACCTAAAAACAGCAGAGATACAAATTAGAGATGCTAATTTCCTAATGCTCTTATTACAACCCTGATTCCAAAAACGTTGGGATGATATGTAAAAGGTAAATAAAAACAGAACGCAATCATTTGCAAATGAACTTTTTCACCATCAATGGTTTTACGAAGTGTTCCTGAGCCCATGTAGTAATATCCTTTATAGTGTTTCACAAAGTGGTGAACCTCGCTCCATCCTTGCTTGGTCACGGCTGAGCCTTTCATGGATGCCCCCTTCATACCCAATCATGATACGATCACCTGTTACCAATGAACCTGTTTCCATAGAGTATGTGTCAATGTTTCTGTTTTATTTATGTTAAACACAGCGCACCAACTGTTTCGGAATTGGGGTTGTGGATATTAAGTGTATAGCAGGCTAATTGCTTTGTCGCATTTCTAAGCAATGGTTCAGTAATGTAAAGCCACACATTAACTACCATAAAAAAAAATCAGTGTTTCCTGTTCTTTGCCAGTTTGCAGAAAAGAAAGTAAAGAACAGGTAATATAAAGTTGAGAACTGTCATTAGCTTGAACGAACGAAATTCTACTCAGTATACCATAACCTACTGTGCACACTATATCTTGAAGTAATTATTATTAGTCCCTCTTTAAAGTGACTCAACCTCAGACTGGCAATTTTCTCTCAAACGGCATTATGAATGTTCAGTTTGTACTTTCCATTAGAACAGTGGTTATCGTGTCTTAAAATAGACCGTCTGAATTACTGCTGAAGGTCTCTCTGCAGGTTATATGTGCCTCCTACAATTGTTTTTTGAAATGTATCGACATAAGAGGAGGCCAAGTTATTGCTAGGTGCAGATCTGAAGGCAGATGTGAAATGTCTTGGTTGTGGAACTATGTTTTCTATAGCAGTAAAGACAAATGCTAGTAGACTACATATTTGGAAAAAAACAATTAAATGTGAAATAAGATGAAGTGTGTGAAGGGTCCCCCTGTGCTTTCTTACCTGCAGATGTAGTTGGTCTTACATGTGTTCTGAAGAGACAGACAGTTCGGCGTGTCTTTATCCTCATAGGAGCAGATGGGTACAATTGTTTGTCGTCTGCGCTCTGCACATGCTGTCTGATCACCCGCTGGACAGGAGCAGAACAGCATCCCATAGCTGTATTTAGCTGGCACCTTTATTTTTTGGAAAGAAATTGAAAAAGAACACATGTTGACGCAGGTGGTGTTATAGCCTGGACTGCAAAAATCTCCCACTTCCTCTCAGGGGTCCACTGATATCTGTCCTCTTCCTTGCCATCTGAAAAAAACAACTTCTTCAACTTCCAATGCAGCTTCCACCTGTACTAGGGTAGCAGCTTTTAGTGGAGTTAAATGATTTTACCGAGTCTTTTACCAAGACACTGGATTCAAACTGCACTCAAAAATGGCATTTTTCCTTTGACATTTCACACTTGGTTTGCACATTGGTTTGAGCAGCAACTACAAAATCAAAGGTGCAAAAAAAGTGCTGCAAAGAGCTCCCAAAATTAACATGTTTAATTACCTTGTCAAAGAACTGGCGTAGCGCCTTGTGGCATTTGCGCTTGTTGCAGACCTCCGAGGCCGAAACCCTGCTGGTACACGGGTTGATGTAAGCCGAGCGGTATTTCTTACATGTGTCATTCAGGTTACAGGCCTTGGCAGCGTTCAGACAGTTGTTCTCCTTTGTGGATGCAGGCTCAGCTAAGAGAGAGGAGGGACACACAATGTCACATTTCCTTATGTAAGAATTATTGCTTTTTTTTTTTTTTTTTTGCACAGGCCACATTGTTTATGCATCATAAATGCATCAGTACTTCAAAGCAGTGAGTGAATGAGCTGAGAGGATTTTTCTTCACTTGGCATGCATTTCAAAAACATCGTAATTACATCGTTCTTTAGAAATTGCACATCTTCGCTTCTGTTCAAGGTCCTAAGGAAGTTTCTATGTGTGTCTTAGGTGTGTTGGAAGTACTATCTTATGTAATTAAGATGAAATAAAAGCTAGCGTATCACTATTTACATGAATTATCAAAATGATGGAAAGTGAGTATTGATCCCTCATAGCTACAACAAAGCTTTGCATGATATACTAGAATTGCATCATTTACCATATGCCTGTTTTAAACTGAAAAAGAACAACTGCATGAGAGCTTTGAGCCTTGTTGAACTCAATTATGCTTGTATTTGCTAACACAACATTATACAATTTTGTGGATTTAGACTTTTTTTTTTTTTTTTTTACAGGGGATTCATTATGAATTATTGCGCCAATTTTTTGCTCTAGTTAATCCATTTGTTGCAATTGCTTTGTTGCATGGTTTAAATGTTCTGTCCAAATGCTGTACTTGAGGTTGTTAGGTCTGCCATTTATGATCAAACCCCTGTATGTGCCACAGTTAGACCACACTGACCATTAATCTCTCTGAATACAACTCATGTTGGATACATCCCACTCTGTGTTTGTGTGACTTGTCACCTCTTATCCATGTAATTCAAGGGTGAATTTGTTGTCTTCAGCCTTGCAGGAAACAGAAATATACACCTTGAAAAACAAACACCTGCTCAGACAGTGCATTTTTCCCGCTTTGAGACGCAAACCAAGTCACCCAACTTTGGTTCCATCCCAGTATGCCTCTCCTGCCATCATAGCAAAAGCACTGTATGGCCAACTCAATGACTCTCACATCTCATTTTTCTCATTTGTTGTCGTTAAAGTCCTTTCTGCTTGATTGACTTCTGCACAGTAACACAAAGTGTATCCTCAGCCTCGGCATGGAAGAATGAATTCTGTAATTCTGCCTTTTGAGGTGGAATTGAAGCTCACTGCACTCTTTCATGCACCACAGAATGAGCCATGATTAAATCTGAATACATTCTTGAACCTTAGGTTAATCACATATTACAAAAACCCATTACTTACATCTGACAAGTGCCTCGAGATGTGGGCTGTGATCCTTCAGTGTTTTTTTTTTTTTTTTGGTAGCTCTTGGGCCATAGGTGTGACAGTTCTACCTCAATTACTGTTACCCTGAGTGAAATGCTTACCTTCTTTTTTTAAAATACTTTTTAAAAAAGTTCTTACGTTGAGGACTTGGATTAAAACATGTTTGCACACTTGTAGGGTCGTGCATGCATGCATGTGTAAATGGGTGCATGCCTGCGTGTGTGTGTGTGTGTGTGTGTGTGTGTGTGTGTGTGTGTGTGTGTGTGTGTGTGTGTGTGTGTGTGCATGGAGCAGACAGCCCAAGCTAAGTGTGAGTAAGAAGGCTGAAGCTGTAGGTCACAGTGTGACTCCATACAGACACAACACCCCACGGCAGGAAAAAACCTTTTCTATCAGGAGCATTTGTGTATGTCATAAGCTAATTTTGGGGTCCTATTTTCTCTGTTTCAGGAGCAATTTAAGTGCAAACCGCGTTTCACTGTCTCCAAGACCACATTCACTTTCATAGGAGGATCATGACATTGATGAACTTCGCTGTTTTTACTCAAAACTCCCACAAGAGTACAGTGGGTTATGTAAACAGGGCTGTGCTGAAGATTATTAGTAATGTTGCTTTCTGTGCTGCTTGGACCATTTAAATTAGTGTGTTGCACTATGATTATAATAGAAAACAATTTGCACTTGTCTCTGTAATCCTCTTACTGTCTTAATGTCTCTATTGTCATTTTTCTCTATTAAATGCCAGACATGTTTAAATTGACCTCACAGAGAAAGCCCCATCGGCTACAAAAACACTGATTTGTGAACAAGTGTTCTTACAATACAGTTCCAACACATCATTTAAACTTAGAGCATACGTCAGTTAATTTAATTCAACGTTATTCTGCTTTATTGTATCATTAGTCTATTGCCCTTGCAGTGCATAACAAGAACTGCAATCCTATATGCTCGCCTGCAATATAACACATCTTGTTAAAAGACCTACAGGCATAAGAAAACTCAAATCTCCTTCAGCCTTCTTAAGTTGCAACCCCAGAGCAAGGCCACCATGTTGCCATTGATGTAGACTGAATAACAAGCCAGTGTAGCAAGCACTGGAATCTGACCCTTTGACCTCTAAGAGGTTGATACAAAAGACCTTTTGAAAGGCCGCCAGCCAGGTAGGGTTGAATCTGAATCTCAAAGAAGGGGTTAATTATAGTGTCCCGGGGGTTACTTCATTCACTAATGCAGCGATTGTAAGAATATGAGAGTCACACGTCTTTATTGTGCAGCTGCGGGGACGTCCAGTGTTTGGAATGCTTAAACTTATGAGATGCCAGTGAAAGTCTGTCCACACACACGTGCAGTTTTAGGGTCACAGAAATCAGACCTTTTGCACGCCTTCACGCCTTCATGGTGACGTGTAAACTGTGTCCGTTATCTCCTTTGTTTATGTGATGCCGTTGTGCCGTTGTGCTGTTGTGCTGTTGTAATCTGGCTAATCCAACACTCAAATGACACAGACCCCGCCGCCAACGTTGGCCCGGTCAGACCTGTAGACGCGGTCGGACCTCTAGTTGGAGGTAACAGCTATTTTTTCAGGCTTCTGTTCTATATTTTTCCATATTTTTTAAAACCGTTCTTGTGTGCACATTTTCAAAAAGCCTGTGTGAGTGTGGACTACACCTTAGTTTAGTAAATATTAATAACAATGTTGATCTTTTTTGGATTACAGTCTCCTTTCACAGTTCCGTTTGTCAATTAATAATTTAGTCTCACATTCCCTGTCTGTAGCACTGCCTCCACATATCAGTGAGCCACCTTTTTACACACACAATGCCTAATTTTATGTAGCACACTGTTTACTTTCTTAGACGTCAAAGCTGAGTGACTTTTTTCACTGAGTACATTAGCGCAGCCACAGCTGTCATACTGCTTGATACACAACAGTAGAGCACACGTTTAGCTAAGAGTTATAAAGCACTACCTCGCTTGTGTAAATCAAGGGATTACAGTGGATGTCACACCAAAGCGCCCGTGTAACTCAAATCACACCCATATTACATAAAAGACTCTAACTGTTGACACATCCAAGGGTGCATCCGTCATCATTATAACCTTTATTTAACCAGTCATCTCAACAACTTGATTGCATCCATATGGTTACTAATATCCATTTAGCTCCTTTAACATGCTAACATTAGCATGTTAAACTTGTTCTTGCTTTCTTATCATCACGGCATGGACCACTGGCCAGTCAGGGAAGGCACTTATGCTATGCTACTTACGGCTGTAATGAACCCAACCTGGCACTATGGAAACAGAGCTGAATTGGGTGGGGCTGCACTCAGATGACAGGACTCAGCTACGACGTCATCAGACAGGGAGCCTTTCGCACAGTGTGTATTATGTATATTTGACACGTTTGTCAATTTTTCCCTCAAAATTCACTTACCCGAACCCTGAAAACCACAAAATGACTCCATTGCAGAGTCTCTGTACACTGTCTAGATAATGGTGCAGAATCGTCCTTTGCGATGTATCACTGCCTTACTTAAATCCTTCTAAACCTATTGCTCCACTTACTGCCCTCCTTGCTATCTCCCATAATGGAAAGAAAACAGCAGTGGTCAGAGCCCACTCCGTGATGGCACCCTGCCTTCTATACGGCTCCCTGCCAGCATCACTAAATCTATGTCTCAGTGTCTCAGTATTTATGACCAGACCCAGGACCCATTTATTAAGTGCACCCATGTAATTAGCAAAATCTCACTCAGTTCCTATTGCACCACCCATTCCTTTCCTTAATTTAATCTTTCAGTCAGTCATTCGTCCTGTAGTCAAAGGGTTAATATTCTGCTTGGCCAATTAAAATTTTAACTACGTACTGTCTCACCATCAGCAGTTGCCAAGTAATACTACTTTAGGGGACTTTGTTCTTTTATTCTTGCTTCTTGCCCTCTACCTCCTTTAAGTTAAAACCATGAGCCCGTACGTATATATTTATGTACCTGCATATCAATCTGAGATGTAAGGAGAACCTGAGGCGCTGAGATATTTTTGAATTTTGGAAATGTGACTGTCATTGTATGGGAATGGGCACAGGGTGATTTGCATGTAGATGAGGGTCTCTATGAAGCAGTGATACATACAGTATGAATGATTATGTGTTTGTGCACGTATGTGTATGGGTGCAGGGTGTGGTTAGCTCACATCAAATACTTCCATGCCTGAGTTACGTTATCCTGTGTCACCTGCAGCCTCCAGCGTTTTATTTTCTTATCGTAAAGCCATGATTAGCCATTGCCTGCATCAGTCATGGTTGCATATCCACTAGGCTCCTCACACACAGCTTGTCATAGCTAAGCCATCAGGTACACTCATTTTGGTGAGGAATTTCTGCTCTCCAAGCAGCTTTACTGAGCCTTCATCTTCCAGTAAGATTCATATGTGTCAGAGTGGCAGGGAATGCTGGGAGTGGGTTAGTCAGCATGTCAATGACTCTCTGTGTGTGTGTGTGTGTGTGTGTGTGTGTGTGTGTGTGTGTGGTCATGACTAACAATGTGTCTGATAGTATTTAATTTGCTTGATGCAGCCAAATCGAAGCATCAAAACACAGTGGAAAAGTAAATGATACTCAGGTATTTTGCACGTCAACATTTCAAGGCTTGTCTGCTTAATAGAAGAATACTTACAGTGTGTCTGCTCAGAGTGGGCTAGTCTCTGTCTGCACAGGTTGAAACTCAGTCTGGATTTGATATTAATCATTAATCGTTTTAATTATATTGGGCTTGGTTTGGCACTTTGGTTTCATTACTTTTATGAAGCGCTTTACAATTTGCCTCTTGTACAAAAACATTCACAAGCACAAGTGGGGCCAGCTACCATCCAAGGTGCTGACCTGATGCCTCTGGCCCAAGGACACTTGGACATGTGGACAGGAGGAGCTGACCCGCTCTACCTACTGAGCCACTGCCTCCCCTTGACTCCCAACTTATTTGTTTTTCATGTTGCCTTCTAAAGTCAGTTAATGCATCATCTCTGCAGTACTGTAAATGTGGGGGAGGTGGTCATTCTACATCTTGGATTACATTTTATCCAGTTTTGGTGTTATTGTGTCCACTCTAATTTCCCCTCTCTAAGTGCTGCATGCAGTGTTCTGTGAAATACAGTAAGCTTGCTAATATGCAGGATAAAGTTTGTTTGTTTAACTTCATGCCACTGAATGCTTAAGTTTTAATATTTGATTACGCAGCATCTAAGTGAATTACAAACTCCCAATCTACCACTTGGGTCTTTCATTGGGTTTTGAGCTCCCTCTGGTTAACTCAGTTGGAATAAATCGTGTTATTCTGCGGTTACAGAGGGGCAGAGCAAAAACAAAGGAGAAGCGCGTGAAGGGAAATGCCTTCAGATGATTCGCTGATATGGCTGAAAGCAGTCTTGTGTAAAAAGAATCAGCAGATTAAAAGTGTTTCTTCTACTGATGGCCACTCTGATGTTCAGCTGGAGCAGCCTGCTCATACATGCACAGTTCACAGGCAGGCCGGGCCAGTGGCAGAGGACAAAGACTACAGAGGATTAATCTGTTGCTTCAGGCAGCTAGACCCAATGAATTATTCTTGAGGTCTTGAAATGGAAAAATCATCATGCCAAGCTTCATCTCTTGTTCACCGACTCGATTCTCTGTAAGACTACTGATGAGCCATGAGGATAGACTGGGAGAAGGGAAATATACTGGGCTCAGTGGTAGGGCCAGTAATGGTGAGATTTCCTCTGTGAGAGTGGCTGCTTATATGTAAATTGAGGAAGTGGCTGGAGGGCTTTTTGAAAACTCCAGAAGTTTGTCACTGTGAAAATTAAAACATTATGCAGTTAAGATGTGCTCCAGTTTATAGTGCTTATAGAAGAATGGGAACATGAGTGGCAGGAATTTATTGATAGAAACTGAGTACAAGAAATGTGTCTGCATAGGGACATGGTTATATTTATTAAGGCTCCAACACTGATTCACACTGAAATATTCCTAACTTTCCTGCTGGTTATGTTGGGATATTGCAGTTTTGGATGCATATGGTCCAAGCCTGTGGTGAACTTGGCATGAAATTTATGAACAACTTGTGCTCTCTAATGATTGCCGCAATGAGCTGGTCCATTTGGGAGAGTTCAGGTGCCAGGCCCCCCCTTCCCGTAACCTTAATGCTGCAGTTATGAATGGCTATTCTTTATTTTGCCTTGTAGTTTAAGGTCAGACCATTTCTTTTTAATATCAGCCACAGTTCTGTCTCTCTGCCCCACCTTGTTCGCTGTGGAGGCTACACAGTTCCAAGCTGCGTGTTTGGCTTTATTTGTCAAAGCACTATTTAGTCCGCAGAGTAATATGTGTTGCCTGGCTTCAATAACCTCAACCATTGCTTTCATATTCCAAGAAGTTTGCCTTTCACTTTTGGCTGTTCCTGTATAAATCCTCATTTGTGCTGGCATTATACAGGAGGAAATGTGTTCCCTTGCTCTCTCAACTACAGTATGCGCTACTCTGAGGATGTAATCTCATACCACTGGTGTCAGACTTGCAGAATCTGCTCATCTCGTCTCTGAAAAGCATCATACTTATAATGAGTTAGGAATGTGATTGTACAAGATATGCCCTACAGGGATCCTTGCCCTGGGATTGCAAAGCTGCAGGTACATCTGGAGTCACCTGAGTTATCTTTAACTCAGTGTTATTTAGTAAAGACTCTGAGTTCTCTGCCCGAGTAAATAATTGTTAAAGATGTGTTGTACAGAGGCTCCGTTCTTCTGTTGTTAAGGGTAGCTCTGTGTGCCAGACATTTGTGTTTAGTCAACTCATTTATATTCTAAACTTGGCAAAGCGTGCACATGTGAAACTGTTACATAAAATCAAATTAAATCAAAGGCAGGATGGGAGGAAGCGTTGATGGAAGTCAGTAGGTGAGAGCACCTGCTCGTTTCACAGCCGTCATGTTTTAGAAAATGTAATTTCCTGAAACTTATTTGAAATAAAAATAGCTTAAATTTATATCATAACAAGCATTGATTTTTTTTTCTTTTTTTTTTTTTTCCAGTCACTCAGAATAGTGGTCATCATGTCTTCGCAGTTCACCCATGGGATATGGTATGGATTATTGTATGCTGGCTCACATATCCATTATTTTACACTGCGACTGCCTGAGGCCAGGCTTAGTTGCAGACAGGAATGAGGTCACTTATCGCAAATGGATTCCTGATATCTAACCCATTAAGTGATTTATTTTTTTCTTAGAGCCCCCTTTGGCTGTTTATGCATTGCTATACATTACACAGGCTACTCAGCTCCAGCTCCATCTCTGCATCCAGATTTATGTCGCTCACACACACGATGGTGATTTCTTAACAGTACCTAATAATAAGTTAAACTGCCATGTCTTCCGTACTGTAGGTCACTGACTTTGATAGAAGAGCACATTAGCAGCAGATCAGGTTTTTGAATACATCTTAATCAAGATTAAAACATTTGTTCAGCTGGATCTGCCGTCTTATCTCTGCTCCATCAAAGAAATGATCGTGTTGTTGAATAATGACCTGTACATTTGAAGCTGATTTTTCTACTTGGCATTTAATAATTCCTGTTTTGTTTTACTAGTAGACCCCATTATCTGAAAGCCTCATAAATCCTTAACCACTTTGCCAATTTCATTTTTCTTCCAATTCTTCTTAGTCTCGCATTGCTAGACCTATCTCGACATTACATTTCTACTATTCCGACACGGTAGACAGACCTGAATCCCAATAAATTTTTCCTTTGCTCTGCTTTTGGAATACAGTTAACCATTATGTCATCGCATGTGGAGCAAAGCCACTGTGATACGCTAAGTGGATTCAATCACAGCGAGAGCCAGAGAGAGAGAGAGAAGCCGAGCCAGAGAGAGAATCAAATGACCATTTTTTCACTGAAATGGTAGCTGGCCAGTGCAGCAGACGCCCTCCTCCAGCCCAGAAAGCCCAACACTGAAGAGCGCCAGGGAGCGCAGCACTTGTCACACACACAGCTCTTGTTCTATCAGTGCCATTGGAAGCAGACAGATGGTTAATTACTCCTCTGTGTGTGTGTATGTGTGTGATCTCAGTAGATCTAAATATGGGCCTGCCTAGGTGTATGCTCCTGGTCCAAGTCCTGGCATCTGACAACATACATGGCATTTAGAGTCACAATAACAAGCAGCGAGCAATGTTTCTGTCTGGATTTTCTTTTTCTCTCTTTTTTTTTTTTTTAAATCCAGGCATTCGGCCCTGCAAGCTCCCGGAGCTCAAACAACACAAGCTCCACTCTAAAAGGATGATTAATTCAAAACTAGTGCATAAATGCTACTTCCAGCACTAGTAATGTGATAGTGGGAAAAAACATGCAGACCTCTCATCATTGCTTTGAGAGCTGAAAGTGAAATATACTAAATTACTCTGCTTTGTGTACGACGGGTCACAGTGGCAGATAAAAGCTTTTGTGATGGATAATGGGCGCTGAAAGCTGCAGCCTCAAACCAGACAGCAATAGAAAAGAGTGGTTGTCAAATAGTGACAGATTTCTAGCAGTGATTTGGTGACTTCAACTGGGTTTAAAGCACAACTGAGGAATAATGTCTCCATGTATGGAGTGACTTAAGTTCACACAATGCCCAAACTTAAACCTGAAGAATGTCAACAGCATCTTACCAGCTATGATGGGGGCCAGGCGGAAGATATCTGAGAGCCGGCTGTTCACTGGTTCATACGGAGAGTACTCCAGCAAGTCGTTACCTGCATGGGAAACAAATGATCGTCAGCCAAATGCGCTTCAAGTTGGAGGTGTATGTGCTTGTAAACATGTGTATGTGGCGTAGGTGGGTGCTATCTGATACTCTTCAACATTATGATATCAATTATACTGCATTTATAGGGTTAATCCCTGTTAATTGCATGTGTAATGTTTCTTTTGTGGATAACAGAGCTTATGAAGAAGGTTGACCTCAGGTTCACTTTGTTACAAATGCAATTAGCTCTGTCTCACGCAGGTTTAACACCGTTTAACAGGAAAACTATAAACTGCTGAGCTGAAATACACATTTAAGGTACCTGTACCATCCTTGAATATTTTCATTTTAAGCTACTTTAGACTGCTATTTCACTACTGCACATTTTAGATGCCAATTTTGTACTTTTCACTCCACCGTATTTATCTATATCTTTGCAGTTTCAGGTTTCACACACAAAGCACACAGTGTGACGGGCTCATGCGTTATTACAGGTTAAACTACCAACCAGGAGTAAAATATCTCCACATTAACCAGCTATGACATTGAAATACTGCTTAGTACACATTAATGCATCCAGCAGAATGAGATGTGACATTCTGCCTGCAGAATATGTTCTGTCTGTTCTCTTTCTATCCTTAAAGTGCATTTCTCTGATGATACTTCTGGCTTTGACTTGGATTGGAATATTTACACAAAGTAATCTGAATCCTTGTCCCATCACCATAAACGCATACTTTCATATTGAGCTTGTTAATCAGTCAGCTATGAATAGTTAACTCGGGGTCAGTGCATACCCTGTAAACTCTGAAATATGCTCCAAAAGATCCGGAGGCAGTTCTTCTCCTTCTTCATGCCTCTTCTACACCTGCAGTTGTACAGGGGGCTCTGCTTCATGGCTTCTATGGCGCTGCGGCACTCGCCCTGCGCCTCGGGACCGGTGACCGCACTGAAGTTGCTCTCCCTCCCCGCCACGCACTGCCTCATCGTCCGGTACTTGGTGCTGCAGCTGTACTCCTTTAGACATTGCTCGCTGGCCTTTACGCAGTCCAGGCGGACGGCCCGGGGGGGTGAGCTGCCGTCACCCCTCAAGGTGAACACCGAGTCTGGGAGTTAGAGGAGGGAAGTCAAAGATTTGTGTTTTAACGGTGGAAACTCATTTGTCACTCACCAATCAGCCAGTTAACATGATTCAACTGGAGGGTACATTATCGTATTGCGGCCAAATAATACATAAAGATGCACTTAGGTGAACTTCCCAAACCCTGAATGTTCGCGTGCAACAACCAGAACAAATCTAAGAAATGAACATCTGTTTGCCTCATTCCTCGCTGCCGCTGTCTGCTGCGTGTGTTTAGTTGAACTAAAGGAACAGGCGCAGTTTTAAAATATATTTCTGCACATGTTACAGGCTAAACATGGAAATTCAACAGATGCATGCGTCACTTACCCGGGAAGGACAATATAATGACAAAAGTTGTGAAAATCATTGCGCTTAAGAAGATTTCGTTTGCAAGTTTCGAAGAGGAGTTTCGGGGATTAAAAGAAAATGTGAAGCGGAGTTGTCACACGGATCCGCTTTTCTTCAGGTTGCACATTATGGGAGCTCAAGTGATGATGCATCCTGTAGATCCAACAGTGAGAATCCCAACTCCCGACCCGAGTCCAGCAGCTAAAACCGCATCGTGCAGACCTGCCGGAGTTTAGGACAAACAAGTGAGACGCAGAGAGACGCGCCGACGGTGGACCATGTCCATTTCACTCTGCTCCCACCAACTCCTCTGTTAGTCCGCCGCCCCGACACACAGACGGCGCGGGCGTGTCAGGTCCGACACGGGAGCTGCCAGCGGCTCTGAGGACAAAACTTTACAGCCGCAATAAAACTCTGAACCAATCAGTTCAACTTAACACACAAAGTCATTTAACTTTAATCGGCCAGCACATCCCTGAGCGCACCGGAAGCGTGTTAAAAATCCCAACAGCTAGAAAAAAAAAAATAATCCCGTTCAGCAGGTGGAAAGACAACACAACAGCGTTTGATCCGGACTGATCTCCGCTCCGATGGATAACTGAGAAGCTCGAGGTGCAGCGCGTGAGGGCGTGACGTCACGCGCCCGCGCGCACAATATCCTTAATAGACCCATTAACAGCCACGATTTACATCAAACTGTTATGACAGTCTAAACAAATTGACGGCCAGCGGCGAGCAGGTAGCACGTGCAGTTCTGTAGTTCAGTTCACTCATTAACATCTACATTTATAATGGCTCATTATGTATTTATAACCTGCAGGCCTGCCCAGCACGAGAGCCTAACATTTTAAATATATCTCCAATCGATCAGCTAAATTGCAACGATTCTTAAGTGTCGGAGTGTCTCAGTTTAAGTGTTTGTCCTCTCAGCTCAGCTCGTCAGTAGCAGCTATTAATAGCCTGCAGCACTCTAATTTGAGGAAGTGTTTACTTTTTTTTTTTTTTTTTTGCAGGATGATCCGAAGTTTGAAGGTATTTCAATTCCTCAAATTGAAGGGCGAAAAAAATCATATTTCTTCTTTATCTGAAATTGCAGTTACCTTATAAATTGTGATAACTGTTGACAGAACTTTTCTCATCAAAGTTTGTTTTTCTGCACCGAGAAAAGTGAAAAATGAGATGGTAGCACTCAATAATTTACCTGGTTATTGCATTTTGGGAGGTAGCGGCTTGCTTTACAGTCCAGAAATTCTGCAAAGTTAAAACTATTTAACTACCAGTGGGAAAAAAAAAAAAAAAAAAAAAAGGCTGTGAAATTGTCAGCATTCATTATGTTTGATTGCGACATGGTGTTGGGATTACATATGTTTTAGTTCTAACATTGAGCTCAATGAAAACCCATTACTGCAATGGAAACCACATCAATGCAAACATTTCACTTTTCACTGTAGCTTGATTTTGTTTGATTCCATCGATTTGGGACCAAATGTAGCTTATTACAGATAACACATGACATTTGGCACATTCAGACACACACACTGCTCAGCGTGCAGGGCATCTGACATAGATAGTGCTTAAAGGAACCTCTGCACTGTATTTCAACAAATGCCATACGCTGCATTTCATGTGTGGGCTAACGCGAAGGCTGCCGTCTACAAACTGAACTGATAACATATGAGATGAGTCAGGATCTGGGTGTCTCTCTCATTAAAAATTGTTGATCCAACTATGTCGTGCTATGCTTCAAAGTTCTTTCAGTACCAACCCACCTTTCAATTATTTATCATCCTCTTTCGTTTGCCTCAGGCCACTGTGCTGCCCCCGAGCAGTGCCGACATCGACTTACTCATGTGGAAAACCTAGCCAAAGAGTAAAGGGCAGCTATATCAAGTTGAAGTAAAGGTTCATTTATTTATATTCTAGAAAAAGAAGGAGCAGGAGCAGCATCTTGGAAATTGATATAACTGTCTCCGAATACAAAAGAAGAAAACTCAAAGACTACCTGATTGGTGAAAAGAGTCGGTCCAGAGGAGGATCCCAACGGTCCCGCAGAGGCGAAAGTGCCGGAAATTGAATCGATTGGCGCATGACTGATTAAGCGTGAGTGCCCAGTGGATAAATTAGTATCATAATAAAAACTCATCCAGCTAGACGTAAGTCATGTCACATTTCCCATCCTAAGTAAAAGGCAGGCTTAAAGACATTGATTTGTCTGTTTACGGTGTCGAGGCCGATGCAGAGATGAGAAGGCTTTTGTAGCGTCGTACAGAAACGTCAACGCTGTGACATCCACCAGCTCTCATACTGTCCCACTGGAGTGTTTTCCTTGCTCAATTTGTATTCAGTTGTTCTGTTAACCACATGGCAATGAAGTGTTTAGAGATTATTGGATGGGCCTTTGTAAACACATTGTGCTATTAGGCCAATAAGTCAATATCTCTCTGCAGAGCCTGCGCAAGTGCGTAAACCCATAGACAGCGCTAATCATGAAATATTTATTTGCTACATACCGGGTGGATATCAGAAGTCAATGAAATATTTGCTCACACTTACAAAGTCAAAGGATTTTTGGCTGACTTGGCAAAGCAAATATAATTACATGCTACAAATTATGTTTCCGTGCAGTAAATGTGAAGTCGCTATATCATCGCCTCATGGTGCTTTCACTCAGCTGAAGCGTGTTTGTTACACAACATCTAAATAACCATACAGTGATAAAGTATTATAGCTTTAGGATGTGATTGATTACAGCTCATTAAAGCCCCAAGTGAAGGTGAGGAAGCCATCAGTTGTCAAGTTTCCATTGACGGTAGCGAATGCTGCATTTCCTGCATATGATATGTCCCACTTAAACAAATGAAAAATCTATACGGAATCAGCAACAGGAAGAGGCGCGAGCTCCCAGGCCCCTCGCTCATTCATGCCAGGGCTCTTTATTACCTCGCAAAAGCTCTCGCTCAGCATTATCCATCTCCGACCCTTTATGGTGATCATTCATTTGATGTGTCCCCCAAGAATACTGAAGCCTTCACTGCACAAGAACACTTGCAGGATGAGATTTATTAGCGGATAATCGATATCATTGTATATCACAAGATCAACTCTAACCAGTTACTGGGTCCCTAGGCCGGTCTCTTCTTACAGGATGCTATAACTCACTTCATGTTAAAAGGATTAATTTCCTGTTAAAGGCCCGGTCAGTCATTTTGTTGATCGTATAATTTACAGGTATGTTCATATGATTAAAGAATGTTTTAGTGTTGATCGGAGTTGAAGTTGTTTTGTTAACGAACATTACTAATTCAAACACACCTTTTACAACATCAGACATTAGTAAAGTAATGATGATATCAAATAATCACCCCCGTATGCTTGAAATGTGGCTGTTAAAAGCGTATCAAGTTCTTCCTAAAATGTAATCTATAATCAGCTTGGTTTATTTTGGACTCTTTGGATTTCAGTGGTGGTAAGATTTCCTGATAGTGACAAGTACGAAAACATCTATAGAAACTTCTCAAACCCGTCCTTCAGCACAGTCCACTCCACTTTCCATCTGCATGCTCACCATGCTCTAAACGCCCACGGTCGTGCCAAAATACGGCTGACTACTGTACACAGTCTACATTCATGCCAAAAAGTGGATGGCATCCATGTGCATGAGGAGCATGAAAATAGAAGGATGGAAGCTGTGTATTTAGCCATGTATTGGCTCAATATGGTCCAAACTCTATTTATGCCAAAGCCCCAGACTAGTGTGTCTGGAGCATATTGAGCATATGGATGGACAATATGTGTGTTCATTCATTTTTGCCAAAATATGGAAAATCACAAATGAGGTTAAAAAACAGGACAGTGGATGAGCTGGTTCCAGTGCAGGGGTGTCTGCATCCATATAAAGCGAGAACTTTGTATTCATATGGATGTCTGCGTTCACAGGGATGTTTTGATACGTTTTTCCTCCCATTGTGAAATGTGGTCACCTTCAGAAACTGTTCAGCAAGAATTTTACGTGAGCACAACTGCTGTCCTCTGCACAGAGGCGAAGCATAAAGTTTTGGTGTTGAGTACTGAATGTATCGGTAGACTTAACAGGTAATGACAGCAGATTTTTACAAACTTTGTTTTGTGTGTTGCTGTGAGTTGCTAGCAGTTGAAGCAGAGTCATGTTACCCTCTCAGACAGAGTCATTTCAGTAGTTAGTAGAAGCCTGAAAAAGGAAAAACGGTCCCATATTTTAACAAAAAGTCTCAAATAACTCAAACTCCACTCAAATAACAGGATAGTGCTTTTGATCACGTTAGTTGTTATTTACAGAATATGTCCAGTGGATAATCCCTGTCCCTGTCCCTGTCTGTGGGACGAATAGGAGGACTAATGCATCTTACAGCCTGTGGTGAAATGAAGAGAGACTGCAGTACCATCTAGTGGAAAGATATAACCGTGTACCTGCTTCTCTGAGCTGCTGAATCATCATGGTCTGCTTGACATGACTTCTAATTCAACTTGATCTCATAATGTTGACTTTTGTTTGCGCACATGCTTCAGAGAAATTGCATATGTTTTCTTTGTTTGGTTTATAGTTTTGGGTCAAGTGCTGTAATTGTGCATGGGCAGATGTTCTTTATTTGAATCACTACTTTGGGCCAAAAATAAAACCACTAAATTAACTTCTTTTTCACATCCAGGATGGGACAAATAAACAACTGCAGCTTATTTGCTGTTTCAGCCATCTTCTTCTTTACTCTTTCCTTCTTTGTTTCCTGTTGTCTGTGTCACTGATTATTTCTGTTACCCACCACTCTCTGTGCTGGATCTCTTGCTCTGCAGTGAACCTACAGCACCCACCAACCCTTCCCACCGTCCTGTCTTCCTACGGGTCAGTGAACACATCACATTACCTTGCCCGAAACTGGAGTATTTTCAGCGCAGCAGAAGTCGAAGAATTGGAGGAAAACATACTGAGAATAAAACTGATCTAATGTTGGAAGTTTTTGACATTGCATTACATTTACTGTCTCTCTCTCTCTATTTTCTGTCTGTCTGTAGAAATATTCTTTCCAACACAATAACTCTAGAACAATTCAGAATACAAATCCCATACTTTCACCACAGATTTCCCCCTGAGACCTGATGTTCTGATTAGATTTTGGGAGCACCTTGCTGCATTAATTTGCATATCAGAGATTCACACGGACAAAAAAAAAAAAGGCAGGTCATTAAGCAGCTCAAATGCCTCATGGTTAACTCAGAGCTTCCCTCAGGCCAGAACAAGGTCAGTTTGGTTGCGATTAGCATCAGGGAAAGGTTACTTTGATTAGACTAAAGTGATGGGAACAACGGACTCGCTGTGGGGTTGGGATTTGGCAACGGCGAACGCATCTGTCTGGACTGAACAGGACTAGACGTGTGTCCTCGAGCTCTACAACTCATCTCTCGTTTCCTCTGTGACCCAGAAAAAAAGGATGTTTGCGCTGCCATGTTTCTCGCTGTGCCGGTAATAGAGGACAGTACAAGTTTCACTTGTCTTGCTTATCTATGACTAAAGAGATGATATGACATCAATGAGAAAACATGAAAAAAACACAGCATGGGAACTGCCAGCTCGTGACTGTGAAAACGTTTAATTACAGTCAGCAGTTTCAGGTTAATGTGTGTTTATTCTGAGCTTATTCTGAAGGCACGGTAAAATCTACACGTGTAAGGCATATTGTGAGCCGGTACACGTCCATCTCCTCAGTAGCAGACATCCATTTTTGATGAAGTTGTAAATAAACCGTCCAAAACAGCCTTCACTTTCCATGGCCGCCGTCCTCTCCACCTGCATCCCTCCGCTGCAGGTGATTTTCTGGTGGGAGGTTAGTGGCTGTTCAGGAAAGAAGCCAAAGAGGAGCGGTGAAAAACCTTTATTATTATTTAAGTTCATTGTCATCATCAAGTGTGCATGAAGACGTGCCGCTTAAGTCAGTTTAATCACGGTGTCACTGTGACCGTGTTGACTCAACTCGCTGGAGATTTTGTGGTGGGTTATGTGGAGTTGGGGGTTGTGTGGCACAGTTTTATCAGCTTACTATAAAATCAGAGATAAAAAGTTGATCAATTCTTTATATTTCTTTATATTTCAGACTTACATGCAGCCCACAATGTCAGCAGTATTTCATTAGCCTAAAATAAAATGGGGGAAAAAATAAATAAATAAATAAATAAAAAGTGAGCATTAAACAAGCACATTTTAATACATGCAAATGTGCGGCATCTGGTTAGGCTGTTGGCCTGTTTTGACTTTTATTTGAAAAGTGTTGTCTATGATTTACTGCAAACTGCCATACAACCAGTCGACATATGGGTGCGCACACACAGACACGCCCAAAAGCGTGCACACAGCCAGCTGGCATTTAGGAAAGCAAACAGGCAAACATGATGAGTAAATTGCTTTATGGCACGGCTATGCTCATTTGGCAATTACTCTTGTGTCAGCTGTTAGTAAAGAGCATTCTATCATTTAATGCTCTCATATGGCAAAGAAACTGTTCCCTTAGTGAGCTCAGCATGCATGTATGCATGCACACTGTGTGGACGGCATGTGTCATCTGCTGCGCATGATGAGGCCAGCAGGGGGCAGTGTTGTTCCACCAGTAGGAGCAGCACAAAGACTTAAGGTGAAGACTGCACTGCATTTCGTAACAGCACTGTGGAGATAATCTTAAAAATAGTGCTGAGTGTTGCACTGCCATTGTCTCATCACCTCAAATGCTCCCGTAGAATTAAGCCATCATGCAACCATCTTGCAAGCTGGATTCTTTTTTTTTCATTCTTTATTTCCTGCTGCGTTTTCTCTCCCCCAGTTACGCTGAACTGCATTGACAGTCGAGATGTCAGAGCCAGTCATGTGAAACAGTTACATTTTTTTTTTTTTTCCCGAACCGTAAGCCTGGTATTTATGGTTTCCTTTCAACTCTACACATATGCACGTAGACGGTGTGTGGGCAGAGTCACAGTCCCGGAGGAACACCACAACCAGGCTTCATGATCACAGAAACAGGGCTTCACTAGCACTTGACAGTTTTGTCATACTGTATGTGTTAATTTTAGATGGTCCACTTCCAGGTGGCTCTTGCGCCATAGCAATGCTATTTTTTTTTTTTTAACACTCCACAAATATCCTGCAGTGTTATCCTGGTGAGGTGAGAGTCTCTATCTACAATGCAAGTCTTGGACAGGGGCCCTCCAACATTGCTTTACCTCCCTTTTCTGATGCCTGGGTTGTTTTGGCCTCCAGTAGGATTTAAGTGAGCGAGACATATTTAGGCTTGTTATAAGCGAGCTCCGTTCTTGTAGAGCAATTATAACAAGCTGCTAGCGGTTGCTCCCATTTGGGATGCTTCCAAAGTGGTTATATAAGATGGTATTTTCTGGGGATTGCATACAATTTCACAGGGATAGTGCAATATTTAAAGATTCTATTCACGTCATTTAATTGATAATTTATGTATAACTGTGCTGTATGGCTACCTAAAGCATAAATAGGGTATAGTAATTACATGCAGGACTAAACTAATTACATTCATGGGTATTAAGTAAACACACAGCAGTGGAAAGTTTTGATTATCAACCTTGCTGTCAGCTCTTTTGTAAGTTCATCCTGACAATAATATGAGACCAGAAACACATTGTCCTTTCATGCCGACATTCAGTTGTCCCAATTTATTCAAAGCTTTCTTCCAGTATTTCCTTATCTTGGTGAGAATGTTACTGCGGTAAATATGAAAATACCAAGAATAATGTGATGCTAAATAACTGATCCATTATCTATCTAACAGTTGGGTTTCAGTACATAAAAATGAGTAAAAGCACGTCGGAACACAATCTAACTTTCATTAAACAGTCATTAGTAAAAAAAAAGTTGTGTGTTTGATACTTAATTTGAATGTAGATTAGCTTAATTCCAAAACCCCAAAATATTTACAGGCTATGGACACACTATTTTCCCTAATATACCTTGTCATGACTGATTCATTCGATCTTAACACACCTTCCAGCATCCATGAAGGCTACACATCTGATCACACGGTGGGATTATGATGCTCCTGGAATTGTGGCCATGAAACATATTGTGTCACTTGTGGGCAGGCAGCTTGAATATTGTTCTTGGCTTTCACTGTTTTCCTTCACCGTCTTTTTGCCCTCACTATCCCCGCTTGGTATTCCCTCCCACACTTCCAATTATCCTTGACGTGATAACACACTATAATGTGACACACAAGGGCAAGCGGCTACTCTGTCTAGAAACAGATCTGCCCCGGACAAACCCTCCCCTCAGCATATTGGTAAAAAAAAAAAAGTGTCTCGAAAGTCCCACCGAGTCGTCATGAACGGACAGATCTTCCGATATTTGAATTTTCATTATTGGCAGACGACGCACTCCAGTCCTGAAATACCATTCATTAAGTGTTTTGCAAGGCAGCGAGAAACTGGCTACTTCTGCAGTTCTGATAATAACCTATCACAGACTATCTCATGCCATTTAAAGGCAGAAAAGTGAAGTGAGCCACACCACCTGCATACAAACTAAACCCAAGAAACTCGCAAATCACCATACGGCCAAGGCAAAATCAGCTCTAGCAGTTATACCACCACAATACTAATGGCAGCTTTTACATGCAACCTATCCACTTAAAAACAATATGCCAGCAAATGTGCCAGTTAATGTACAAATTACAACATCTAGCAGGTCAGTGACATACTGTACCTGCATCGGCCAGCTGGCTGCAAGCAACAGCAGGCACTCAATGCTCTAACTGCTACCTTAGACAAACCTTTACTGCTTGCTTTAAGCTCTGTCCACAAATGAACAAACACATTGATTTACTTGGTAGTGTTAAAGTTGGCTTTGCTACCCTATTCAGCATCCACTTTCCCCAACACGCTCGGTCTTTTGCAGCTCCACTGTACCTCTGCTGCCTCAGACTCGGTTGGAGGCTTTTTAGGAACCGTTTTCAGATGTGGAACACTTTTAGTTCCACGGCGATTCCATAAAAGCAACTCCCATGAAACGATTTGGTTAAGTTTAGCTAAAAATTGAATTCATTTAGTCTTTGGAGGCAGAACAGTAACAATACTGGACCTTGATTAGACAGCAGTAGCAGCCTCTCTAAATTAAATGAGGCAAACCTGCCCAGACAAGGCTGTCTGGTGGGAATGTCAGTTTAAATCCTGCAAAATGGCCTTCCCTGAAACTGACTGTAGGGCTCTTGATTAAGTTTCACCTTTCTATCTTGTGGTTTTTTTTAATCTTATTTTGAGCAATTGAGTGGTAACGCGTAGCCCATTTAAAGCTGACATCAGTCAGATCTTATTATTGTTGTTAGAGTTGACAGATGATGTGAAACAACTTCGCATACCTTGGTCGTCTCTGCTGTCATTTCAGAAAGCCTGAAAGCGTTAAGTTCTTCATTTGAGATACTTCTACTGCTTCTGTAAAAGTGTTTACACAAGGCATTGTTCAGTAACCCTTAAACAATGAATATTGGCAAGAACAATGTATATTGTTTCCAGTTTTTCTGGTTTTACGCCACGTAATGGACTTTAATGAGATATTTAACTTACTAACACATTGTAGGCAGTGAACTCTGAACCTTAATGGGGATAATGCTGCGCTCTTGCCAGCTGAGCTGAAAAGACTCCCTACTATATGCTTATGTAGTGTTTTCAGCTGTGCAGCTTCAGCAAGTATAAAGAGCAGCTCATACTGTAAGCCATAAGCGGTTCCTGAAATAGGATCCTTACATTTCACTAGTCTTATATATTAATCTTAATATCCAGCAGAGAGGGGGGACTGATGATGGCTTCAGACTGCAGCTCATTATTACAATGTGACAGAGTTTTAAAGTTGTAATACACATCAGACGCCTATTAAAACGACAGACATTAGCAGGTGGATCACAGCAGCTCGTATGCGACTCCAAGCTGTGACTCACGACACTTTAAAGGTGCTTGATTCATTTCACTACCTGCCCGTCTGATGAAGCACAGCATGTAAAACGCAGCATTCTCATCATCACATCACTTTCACCACCAAATAAAATGTCATCACGTCCACCAGAGAATGTCACAAATCGGGGGCACATTTTGATCACCAAGACGCTGCAGACCGAAGCCGGATCAGCAACGGAAAAGGAGAAATTTAATGAAACCAAAAGAACGTGGTCAGACAGGGTTCTGTGAGTCCAGCAGCAGCCCTGTCGGCTCTTCCACTGAGGTGTTTTCAGGAGCGTTGACTCTGCTGTGTTCCCACCTTGCAGTATAAAGCGCTCATCCTGTTATCACTCAAGGTAAGGCCTTTTACAAGGTGTGTTTAAAAGAAAAATTCTAACTGAGAGTTTCGGCTCATTTCCTGCGTCCCCGTACGGCTTTTATCACTTTGTGAGGCGCAGTGTTTGTTTTGTTCGTCCTGGCTTTTTGAGAGTAAACGTGAGTGAACGAATATCGTTTTGTTCTTTATTTCCATTTCATTTTCACACTCGGGTGTGATGGCGGAAGGAGAGTCGTAGCATAGCCGCATTTCAGAAGGGAAAACCCAGCATTATGAGATTAGAAATCAAGAATTAATTCATGAAGAGGAAAATACAGGAGCAGAAATCTCGAACTACGGCGCTCCTTTCCTATCTCAGTTCCATTATCGTGGCGTTCCCGCGTATTAATATGAAACTCTGAGTGGAGCTGAAGTTTATGTCCTATTATTATTCTGATGCACCTTTTGAGAGGTGTGATTTGTGGCCTCCCGTTCACTGTGATGGATTGCTTTGACTGCCTGAATTAGATGTGTCTGGAGTTGTTTTCTTCAGGTTTAGGAATTGAATGAGGCGCAGAGGTATGACAAAAAGCGATTTTTCCAGTGCTCTCGCTACGTGCATGCAATTATGTCACAATTGACTTTAGCAAGAGAAAGTGAAAAATCAGCAAAAAGTCATCTCACACTGTAGCTTACCTCATAATGTAGACCTGAATCTGGGTGTGAAGCCATGAACAGTTTTATTTCTGAATTTTTTCAGTGCGCAGTCTGACTCGCCGGATGTGTGTGGACTCCATTGTGCCGCTTGTGTTGCTGCTTCAGCTGTTCTCCTGCTTATTCATGGAGTGAAACTTCCAAAAAGGCCTCTTTCTCTCCGTCCTCAGGGTCACTCCAGCGTCTTTACAACTGCTCGCTGCGTTCATAAACAACTGCTTCACATTATTTGTTATTTCTACAAACGTGTTGTAAAATTGAAATGAGCAAACCAATAAAGGTGCCCTGTTGTGAGCCTTATGCCATCCTTTCCAACTGTTTCTCTTTAGCTGCACAGGAAAATATTACTCCCAGATCGTCTAGTCTTCAGCATTATCTTTAACCTGCGTTTGACTTTCGCAAAACGGACAGGGCACGCAATCGTGGACGGGCATTTCGGGCACGAACGGCGTTCAAATTACTGGTGAATGTGAGATAATCAGCGCATTACTAATAAATAATGTCCCCTATCGAGCACAAAAGGTCACGTTGACGCTGCACCTCCTTGGGTCCTCAGCGATGCACCCGCCAAGCGTGAAGTCGATCGGGTCAACGGTTGTCATTAAAATCAAAGGACAGCCAGACAGACGAACAGATGGAGACTCCTTCCGTTTTACTTTGATGTTTTCTCCGAGTAGCTTCTTCTTGGATCAGTGTTCATCAAGTACACAGTCAAAATTCCAACAAATTAAATGCATAAACTGCCATTTTTTTTTTGAGTGTCACCACTTTTCTGGTGTGAACACCCAGTTGGAATTAGCATATAGTATGAAATTGGGACACAGCTTGTGGGCCGCAATCTCTCCCACGCAAAGACATACTAAAAGAGAATAAATGCGGGACTCCGAGCCTTTTCCCAGGAGTTAACCGTTTTGTTATGCAGTGCATAGCTCATACAATCAAGTGCTGAATTAATCAAGGCAACGGACCAAATCACAGGTGCTTCAACTCTGACTTGCCTGCAAGGCCTAACCTCTCTGTCTTCAGTGCCTTTAAGCAGGGACATGCAGAGTTTAGCGGGTATTGTGGCTCAAGCCGCTGTCCTTTGCCCCGTGTGGGTGAAATGCCCCCCCCCCGGACCAAATTAGGAAATATTAATTGCTATCATTACAGTGTTGTTGCTGCTTGAGGAACCTTTTTCCTTTTCCCTTTCTTTACTTCTTTGTGTGTGCATGACATAAGCTTTAGTCCTCATTATAATGCAGGTAGTTTATTTTTCACTCATGCTTGGTTTGCATGGCTGCCTAAAATTAAGGTTATATGATGTCTCATTGTTAATTAGTCGATAAGTGGCATGGAAAACACCACAAAGCAGCTGTATTTTGGTTGCATTTGTGGTCAGCGTGCTGCGGCCGTTAGCTTTGAACCTTTGTGACGCCTGTTAGGGCGCGGGGATATTTCTGCTTTCAGTTTGAATCAGGTTTTATTAGACACCCTGGAGTTCAGTTTCTTAACACTGTGTTTTAGACATATATGTAGGTCATCATTTGGTTTATTCTGTAGTAGTACAGTTGTTAAATTATTCATACTGTCCTCAAATGGTAGCAGTAGGGGTGAAGCGCAGCTCTCCCTGAAGCCTTCCCCCACCTATCCAGACCCTTTGATGCCCTGTGATAAGCTCCCTTGCCATAGTGAAGGTCAAAGGGGAAACTGCGCTCGCAGCCATGACGGTTATTTTTGTATTATGCTGTAGTGTAGTTGTAAAGGCACCTGTCAGTATCTTACAAATATGCAGATGTTTGTGCGTGATGTTTGGAGCCCTGGATTTTACATCGTCATGTCTTATCACACTTGTCCACACGGTCTCCCTTTTCAGGCTTAGTGTACATTATATATTACAGCCGGCTTATATACTGAATATATACTCAGCACTATCTTTTATTAAACACTGTGTCACGGACTATGTTCAACTTTCTTTGTATTAGAATAAGGGGGCACAGGCATGTGCGTAATTTAAGATAACTCTATTGAAGGACATGTATCAAAATCTGTAGCATCAGCTGGTATTAGTCACTATTCTCCTGCCTCCTTTGACTCTATACTTGCTTTAAACACAGATTTGGCTGATGGAGCTGCGTTTGGAGTATGTATCACAGATTTAAGATGGATTGATTTTCTTTGGCGAAATAGTGATTTTCATACATTTTGTCCTCGTTTATGCTTCCTTAGAGAGGCACAGAGCAGCAATTACAGAAACAATTTGGCAGTAAATGGTTTGAAGGCCAAACTCTGACAGATATATGGGGTAAAACATTAATTGTATGCTTTTTTAGGTAGATTACATAAAGTCGAAAACATTTAGATACTGCACTCCATGTCAGTGTCTACAAACAGAAGATGTTCTTAGCCAGTTTGAGCTAATGAGATGATTTCTTAAATCTGTAATTAAATGCGTATGAATATGTGATTAAGGCACGTTAACTGCATCAAGTTTTGTGAGTTGAGTCAGAGGTTGCAGGGACAATAGCTGTTGTTGCTCCTCTAAGCTAGATAAGCTTTTGCCCTTTTAGCAGGGCTGTCTTATCTGATCCACCCCCCCTTATGATTAGATAACTAAGATGGTGGACCATCAAAATGTAATTTTGAATTACCGGAAACAAACCCAAATTACACATTCCTATGGCATGAAGTGATTTATATGGTAAAAACAGATGTCAAAAAACGGGTCTAATCTCAGGTTTTTACCCACCGTGAGCAGCCACTATAGGTTTAAAGCCAACAGGAAATCGACTGAATTCATTTGGTGAGTGTTGATTTCAATAGAGATACCAGACTGTGACAGGGACTGACAGACAAGGTGTCAGTCACAAACAACTTCCACACGGACACGAGACGCCGTCTGACTAAACCGATATCTTTTCACAAACAATACAATACTCATCAATCAAGCTCCCACCGCACAATAGCTGAACCCATTTCATTCCAAGTGTTACAATGCATCTTGTGATCTCTGATTATACAGGGAAAATGCTCAGGGCGACTCCACAGATTCATCACTGAACATTCAAGCACCATCTCTCTTACTATAATCTCATCTCTTAAAAGCTGCCGTCTGCATGAATCCGCAATTGCAGAAAATGCCCCAATGATTCCCTATATAGGGATAATATAATATGCAACAATTGATGCTTATTGTCTTAATCTATCCTCATCTTATTCTAATCTAAGTTTGAACTCAGTGTGCTTCTGTGTTATCTGAAGAGATTAGTGCTTTATATTTTGTATAAAGTATATTTACTGTGTAGACGTCGCATACTTATGTGAATGTCTCCATAATTAGGCATCAATTAAAGCATCTCCAGTAACATGTTTGCCATACGTTGTCATGCCCATTATCTGCATCTATATAGTAGGTGTCAAAGGGAGTTTAGCTGCACAGCAGAAGCAGAGAATAGCAGGGGTGGGTGCTTTATTCTTTCCCTCCACATTTTCTCATTTCTATTTTACAGAATGTTGTAAAAATGGTCTGTTTGCCAATTATCGAATTGTGTACGCAGATCTTGCTATTCAGTACATTTTATGGCTCTACATTGGCAGGTGTTGAAATAAATAACACTTCAGATGCTATCACAGCTTGTGTTTAAGAAAATAAAATTCTAAAAACCCAGCACCCTTCATTAAGAATAGCTTTAAATCTGCTGGTCTTAATCTTTCAGTAATTCAGAGTGGATGATTATTAGAGTACTGCATAATAGCCTTAAATTATTGAGGTGGCCACTAAGCTTGCCGTGGTAGTGGGTGTTAATATTACTTGCCCACTGCTCCCACCGTTGTTTTTTTACTTTTTTTTAAATATGCACATAGATATAGATCATTTTGTTCTTCAAATAGGGCCCTTTGATTTCCACGAAGCGGAAAACACAGATGGAATCACAGAATTTGATATTAAAAACAGCATCTCTCCCTTTTTCTAAGCGTTTTCTTCTCACAGCGCCGAAGCAGAATGAACAGAAGAAAACTGTGCTGCTATGTTTTGGTGTCTCAAACACATATGCAGTCATGTCAAAGAGGTCCTCTGAGAGGAAGAGAGGCAGCGCTAGCAAGAACTCATCACTTCAACAAACTCTGAGAGGTGCAACCTCGTCGTGGCTGTATGTGAAAAAAAAATGACGAAGCTGCATCCGTTTCTGGTCGAGCATTGTAAACAAGTGTTGCCCGAATGTGAGAGTAGCATCTGTTAGACCCACATACCCGGTCTGTTCAAGCTGCACGTGGAGGCTGTCCTGCAGAAGATCCGTTTGATAAAAAATACTGCAATCTTATGCTACATCAAATTCATTGATATTCATTACATTTTGAATATCTTCTTATTGATTTGTTGAAATTTTATTCATTCGCCTGATGATTAGGCACTTTTTCTGATGACAAAATGTGCTTCAATCGTAAGACACGGGATTCAGAAACATTGGGGGGGGCTGTGTCTCGGGAGGCAAATGAACGGTGAGGCTCAACGTGCAGCCGAGTCTGTGAGCCTCAGCTCTGCTTTTTGCTTGTCTTGCATATTACCAATGCATGCAATATGCCTATACTGCCTTTGTAGATGGCAGTTAGTTCAGCCTCAGGCAGCAGACACCATTTCAAGATAGATCGCTCATCAGAATGATTGACAAGCGTTGGAGAAGAACTTCACCTGCTGAAGAGAGGTAGCATGGGTATCAACTTCAGCACGGCTGAGATACCAGTGGGTAGATTAGGGTGCTTCGGTCTTGGCTGAGATTCAGCGAGGGTTTCACACTGTTGTTTGCAGCGAGAGGCAGCTGTTGACTCCACAATGTTGCAGGAGGGATTTCGTGCCTCTACACATTTCCGCTTTTCTAGACAAGGATTCTTACAGGGTGCAGTAACAGCAGGTGGAATACATTCCCTTGTTCTTCATCCTGTTATCACTGGCAGGATTAACAAAGCTCTTCCTGCATAAGAGTGAAAAGTTGGCAAAATGTATCTTATTTGCTAACTGCAACAAAAATCAAGAGTCCCAGAAACAAAGATGAAATCCTGAATGGGTTACTCCATATTATCTTCTTTATTTACTTAAGGTTTTCTTTGAGGTGTTTAATTTTTTTCCTCTAAATTACCATTGCTGAAAGCTGGTGGTTGTCAGTTGTAAGTTCTTAAGGCAATCCCGAGGACAGCTACTTTTTATTTCGCGTATGTCTGCCTTTTCAATTGCAAAATTGCTCTACCAAGTGGGAAAAAAGGGTATTTTGATGGTTAATCAATGCATTTAAGTATTGTTTCCTACATCAGTGATCTGATCTGTGCTAATAAGCTAAAAGCTATTTTAAGAGTGCAATTGTGGCTTTGAAAGCCTGCGTAGAATCTAGTGTTATTAGACATAACAGTCACTCTTAAACTATTTTATTTGTTGTTTTTCATTCATCCATCTTTCAGTTCCTCTCAGCACGAAATTCAAATGAATGTGCCTGGCAGCACAAATGTCACCGTCCGACATTCTGTGATCCCTGAGGCATTCGCAACCGCTGATTAATTCTATTAGAACAATCTCTTTTGTTTTGGCATCATTGAAAGCAACAGGGACAACATTTCAACACTCACACTGACTAACGGAATAAAGCGAAGCGACCGTCTGGAGTGAAAGTCAGGTGAGGCATTCTGTAAAATGTACAACAGCACATACAGTACAGCGTCTCAGTGCGGATGAGTAGCCCTGTGACGGTTTGAACTGCTGCAGATGTTCAGCTCGTAGGATGTCTGTGATGCGCTTTTGATGAAAGATAAGGACTGCGGTACGGCAGTGTAGTGGGTACATAAATCAAAAGACAGATAAACGATATGAGATACTGCCAGTTCAGCAGATGACACTTGCTGCTTGTTTAGACAGCACCACACCGGATACAATATTGTTAAAAGGTGGCATATTTAAATGCACTCTTAAATCATACCCTCACTGGACTCTGACCAAAAATGTGGGACTGAAAAACATTGGCTGTCATACCTAGAGGATATAAAGCTGCTTCAAAGCATTCGCTTTATATTTAAATTATGCTAATTAAATTAAACAAAGACTATTGCCAAGCAAAGCTCAATGGTTCCCACACACCTGTTCAGTTTGGATAGAGCAATTTGGCTTCACAGGCACGTCTGTAAATGGCATTTTTCTGTATTCCAATACATAATCTGCCGTTTTGTAACACCGTACGTCTATTTCCTGCGTTTTTAATAGTAGCACAATCAAATCAGACTCTTAAAGATGAGGGCAAGTGATATTATAAAGAGTGATGAACATAACCGTTTACTGTACATTGTATTTTCTCCAGTTTAATGGGACTGAAGGCCAGTGTTTGCTGACCCAGGGCGAGAAGGGCTGAGCAAAGTGAGAACATGCGTCACGACAGCGCTGGTGCTGAATCACAAATGAGAGCAAGGGAAGAGGAACAAGGAAAAACTTCAATGCTCTTATTGAATCATTACCATTCATCAGAGCTCAAATTGAGCTCTCTCACAGGAGAAGATCTATACCATCCACACCGCGTAGTATATCTCGTGATAGCCGGGACTTGTGCCAGTGTTTCCTGGAAAGACACGCAGAAACCAGCCAAACGAAAATGTAAGATATCCTGCTTTCCGGCACACTGAACATGAGAGGCACCCTCAGATCAAAGTCGCAGTGGAGTAGTGCTTCGGGTTGTCAGACAGTCAGAGTTCAGCCAGGGTAAGAACCCCATTCATCCCTCCTATAGGTATAGTTTGAGTCGCTTGTTGAGCATTTCCCCGACACCAACCACAGACTCAAGCAAGTGTAGGCTGACATGCTGCGGCGTACAGTATACTCTAACTTCAGTCTCTGTGAGCATGCGGCATCTGCACATGCTTCACCAATCATTGTCTCTCCATCCGCCCCGGCAATATCTTTCCCCAGGGAGGCTTCTCGACTCGTCGCGGCAGATCCTTCTTGCCTCCTTTTGCAGAATCTCCTCAGCAGTATATTCACACAGGAATGCCTAATGCGAAGGCGCAGATCAAATGTGGTTGAATATGTCATCATCCATTTCATCTTTAACAGTGGGATCCCTTTCTGCAGCGGCGGTAGCGGTGCAGCAGTTACAGTAGCTTAGCTTTAGGAAATGCCAGCTATATTTAAGATTTCATGCACTGCCACAGCTAATCAACCCCATCTACACAAGGGTGGAGTCATAAAATGCTTCTTTTTTCTTTGGCGCATTCCCCCGTCAGGGTTTTAGTGCACTGGAGCGTATCCACTATTTACTGGGTGGAAGGCAATGAAAGACAAAGCCAAACTATCAAAGAGCCAACACAGACAGGCAGTTTAGAGTCTCCAGAGACTTGCTTGTCAGAATGTGGGAAGAAACTCGTCCAGACTTGCCATCCTCACACGAGCCGCCATGCTGCCCCTCCAGTTTTAATTTGTGGTGTAATTATGGTGTTGCAAAAATAGTGAAACCCAGAGATTCAAAGACAATAACAATGTAAATGATTGCAAGTAATTGATTGCCTTGGGACAAACTATACAATTAAATGTTTTGGTTTTTTTTTTAATTTGCGGTTTTTCTCTGGAGGAAAATTATTATTATTTTAGTCATCAGGGTCTTGTTTTTTGTTGTTTTAGTCATCATTCCAGTCTGTTATTACTGTCTTTTACTCATTGATTTCATTGCTGGGGTTCGGGAATTTCAATTTGGCCAGATATTAATTAATAATCAGTTATTCATTCGCTGGTGTACAGTGATTAAGTCCCTGTCTGCAGAATGGTCTGAACATTAGAAATGTGCAGATATGGTTTTGTTCTCTACCTGAAACGTTTTTGGCTCGATCTTGAATTATTTATTTCTGAATGTAATTGTTATCAGCGACTGTTATTGCTGTGATAATGTTCAATGGTGTTTGTGAAACAGTTTATTTTGTGATGTGGTGCTCTGCCGACGGAGGGTGGCTGTTTGAAAAGGCGCATGCTTGCAGATTGAATAACCTCCTTTTACATCTGTGCAGGGAACCTGTAAAACGATCCCATTATTAAAATGAGTCTGCATTCATTTTGCATGCCAACGCTTTTCACTCAATAGTGATTTGTACCATTGATGCTGGAAAACCGCCCATCTTTGGATTATAAAAATTCACCTCCAGACAAACTAATCTCTTATTTCAAATGTGCTGCTTTAAGGTGTGTCTCTCTGATATCGCCAGGCAGCAAAAAAAACCTCCCGTGTGCGACATGAGCCCGAATTCCAATTTAATGCACACCCAAAGTGTTGCAAATTAAAAAGAAAAACTCCGCATTTTACGTTAAAAGCATTCCTCAAAGCCTGAAGATGAGACATTCCATTGATCTCCATCCTCTGTAACTCCAGCCTGTTTGTCAGAGTTCTTGACAACTGCTACAATCCCGCAGCTATGCCTGCTGCACATCAAACACTGTTCTCGACAATGAGCAGACTGCTTAAGATTCAACGAATGCTTGTCCTGCATCTGATACACGCATTCTAATCATATCTCGTTGGAAGAGATGAGCCCTCCAAGTGATCCGAGGTTAAAATCTCGCACTCGTTTTCTACTTATTCAAAGCAGCATTTAAAGCCATATTAAGCATTCTTCCACAGACTGTGACTTGACCAAAGTGCGATAAATAAGATTTGCAAGCTCATAGGTTAAAATGACCAGAGTATATCATTTTCAATTTGGAATAAGTCATTTGGAAAAAGAGCACTGCAGTATTATATATATAATGTAATTGAGTAACAGTATAATAAATACTAAATCACAAAATCAAAGGGCACAACACCAGAAAAACCTCGATTTAAGATTTGTTTTGCTGTGCTCATACACCCCAAAGTTTTGGCCTTGTGACCTTTAACAAGCTGTGTGTTGCTTTGATTTTCGGACAAAAAAGACCCCCAACAGCTTCAAGCGAGCGCTGGCACACACACACACAGACAGAGACGGATAACAATGAACACAGACAGGCAGGCGCGAGCACAGAAAGATGCTCACAGCAAGAGACAAACTGGGACCGACGTGTGCAGACGAACAGACTGAGAACAGCCCACGCACACAGACACAGAGCGAGAGTGACCCATACGGATACGGCAGGACAGCCGGCGGAGACAAAGGGAGGACAATCTGTCGAGCGGCAACTGAAGTTAATGTTGAGGTGGTCACAGCACCGGTGTGCATCCCCCGTGCCTAATGAAAACTAAAAACAATCTCTCTCTCGCTTACCATCTTTTCTAATAGGTGATTTCAAATGTATCCTCATATGGCATACACCTCTCAACATCCAGCACACCCCACTGTTCTCGCACCTTTTCAGAAGCCCCACCCGAGCATCCACCTGTAGGCTCAGAGCCTCCGTTCCTCCAGGGGGAAAGTCGTTGCCGTCACACCTGCACTCCCCGCTGCGCTCAGCTTGGTGCCTCCCAGCGGGGGGTGACAAGGTGAGAGGCGAGATGACAAGAATCAGCGCTGTATATAATCCACATTCATATAGTAGCCTATTCCGCTGACAGAAGAGGAAAATTTCAAATTTACAAAGAGCGGAGTGGGAAGTTTTGTCAGGAGAAGACTGCAGATGTAGTGAATGTAAAAAACAGCGCATTTCCCTTGTGACAAATGTTACATCTTTTGCATGTCTATTATATGTGAAATTGATGTTTTCACATGTAAAAATAACCAGGATGTTGCATTTGGGAGTAAACACAACATATTTGATTTAGGGTACAGCCGAGCGCAATATCCAAATCACTGAGGTTACAATTTTATGACGAATGAACAGCATCATAATGAAGTGCTGTAGTGCTGCAAATCTTGTTCTCCAGATCTAAGCAGACAGGTTTGATTGGTTCACACCCCAAGAAATGTGACATCATCATGATTTTAATAAAGTTTTTTTCAGTCAAAATTAAAATTGTGATGCAGAAATGATCAACCCCACGCATTGTGAATCATATAACAATCGTAACATCTGTCAAAATAATTGCAATATGATATTTTTTTACCATATTGTGCAGCCCTACTTAGAAAAGAAACAGTACAGATTGTGTAACTGTGGGTTTAAATGTCTAGAGTGCAGCAAAGTATACTGCCAAGAGAAACAGGGGCAGAGATATTGCAACTTGCACCATCCATCTTCTCAACAAATACAGTTAATAACATTTCTCAGTGGGAGTTCATTGTGAGCTGCAGTACATGCTCCTCAATAAAAATCAGGTAATTCAGATTAGTGGCAATATATTAAGAAGATAAAACTGATTTCTCATTGTGCTCCGTCTACCCTATCTCCGCACAACACGAAGGACGTCCTGCAGGAGACCGGCCCCTGCCGCTTTACTTTTAATGCTGCGCAGCTTAGAACTTAATGTGGGCCAAAGATGCTCAAATGCTCCCTCTATGACAGATAAGTCCTGCAGTCTATAAATTGATAAACACCTTTATCACACTGGCACTCAACTGTTTAGCTGTTGCTGTGATTCCCGCTCAGGATTAATACAGTGTCTCGTCCGGCAGCAGCGACTGAAACACATACTGTAGATACAAAGCGAGCGGGCTAACCCGGGAGTCGCTGCTTTCCAGCCAGCATTCAAACCCCACCTGCTTGTCAAAGATAGCAGCGCACATATAGAACTGTGCAACGATATCAAATTCAGAGCAGCGTTATAATTCCTAATTAACGCGCCCTTGCTAATCAGATGACCATTAAGAGAATTCTTCACATTTTTATGCACAATAAGAATAAATGTTTTATTGAATGTGGGGGGTCACGCCTGATGCATCTTAATTTTTCGAAGATTTTCACAGCCTCGTACGGTCTATTGCTCAACTGTGGCACAATTTAAAGACTGTTTGATCATCTGTATTTACAATCACTTTGGATCAGATAAGAGCTCTGCTTGTGAGGTCACTTTGTCATCAGTATTCCCTTCTGTTCATGGCCTCTGACAACCTACGTCCCGCAAATTACGCCCTCTGATGCTTCAAAGAGCACCGTGACAAGCCCCCCTCTGACTCCGACCAACTGCCAGTATTTGTAGACTTGGATTGACACTTTAAATGAAATAACCATTGAACAAGTAGAGAGGAGGCCATCTTTGTCTGCGCAGAGGCATCTGTACCCGCTGAGTGTTAGACAACAAAGAGCCGTAGGGGGCCTTCTTGGGTGTTGATGGGGGTTTCGGTGGTGTGGGCGAGTAAGGCGCTCCGCTCAGAAATGTCACGTCTGTGATTGTCTCTGGTGCTTTATGCCAGAGATGCAGCCTTTATATCTTTGAGTGCCGTCAGCGAATGAGATGCCTCTGGTTGTGTGTTTCCGATACGTTCAGCTCACAGTAGCAAGGGGAGTCAGAGGAGCGTGGCGTGTGTGTTTCACTGTCAGGACAACAGTGGTTGACAGATTTATGGGAGATTGGTTTGGTAGCTATAATGCTGAAACCACTATTTGTGGTCCTATAACTGTGATAAATCCAAAAAAAAAAGCACTTAAATACAAAGACACATGCTGTACTGTACAATTATAGTGTGGCTGACTGTAATCAGCCGACTGACCCCTTCACATCCACACCATCAGTGCTGTTTTCTCACAGACACAAGTCATTCTTTGCTATGCTGAGGTTTTCTTGCCACGCATATGCGTTTTCACATACTGTTTGATTTTAATAGATGTGCACTATATGTTTTCCACTTACCACTTTGTGGGAAATGCATCAGCAGGATATTTACATCACACACTGTCGCAAGCAAATTCAATCTGCGGCCGACTGATTGAGCAATTTGCTCAGCAATTGAGCACAATAGGCCATCGATGTGAGGGAATACTAATGTATGTCACAGGCCCTGGAGTAGCAAGGAGCTGCAAGAGAAAGAAAGCTGCAGCGAGGGGTTGCATTTCACCGTTCAGGAGTTAGCAAGCGCTGTCAAAAGGGAACCCAGTGCTTCATTTTCCTAATATCTAACGCACTAGCTGTTCTGCTGTAATGCTTTGTTTTGATGGTTGTTTTCAGAAAACTAACCTAAATCACACAAAACCAAAGCCACTTGTTAACTTTTTGATTTATGAGTTCAGACTGATTTTGATTTACTTCTGTGACACAGACTCGGCTCCCCGAAAAGTAGGCTGAGGAGGCAAACGGAGAAGCCTCAGGCAGGCAGGCAGATCAGAGTCAAAGGGATGTTAGGCAAAGTGATCGCGGGGTATGACATCATCTTCAACTGACAGATAGCTGCCGTCTTTGCACTGAGGCTGAGGGTCAGGTGATGAGCTGATAGCGGGTGGACACGTGTGGAAAGGCAGGTTTTGGAGTGACAGGAGGGGGTTAGTGTGCCAAACACTGATTGATCACATGAAGAAGAGTCAGAAATGTGAAGAGAAGAGAAACCCATGGTTCGGCAGCTGTCAGCATGACGGTTTAAAAGTGTCTCGTGGATGTAAACTGCATGTAAAACTTCCATAGCATCTGTTCCTGGAAGCTCCAATTGCACTTTGATTATGGGGATTTCACTCTCAAAGCTTATAAATAACTTTAAACTGGGATTCGGGAAGATTGGCTGCTGTGTGGAAATATGTATGAGATAACGCACAAGAAACCTCTGTTTGAATCTCGCTGAAATACATTTTCATAGGATGAACCACATCGTCTCGAAAACGCTTTGCTTAGTCACTGCAAAACAAATGAAAACAGATTACTCCTCGCATCCTTCCTGCAAATAGGAAACACGACTATTGAAAGGGGAAGAAGACATTGTACATTAAGTATGATTAAATTCCCCCAAAATATATGGTGTTTTTATGCAAGCAGAATCTCTGTGAAAACAAGGGAGCTCAGAAATAAGGGTTTCAGTGCATCAGTGCCTTTTGAATCCTTATCCAGTATTCCCAGAGACAAACTGAGCAGTTAATTAAGTTAATTAAATACCCTTGTAAGTGCACAAATACGCATACATACGGTGATTTAACGAACTGTACATCTTACACATAAGGGAACAAGGGCCATAAGGGAGGACACATTGTTCAACCTACTGTAGAATATTACTTAGGAATACAAAGACATCCCACTCCATATGGGCATCTGAATTCGTGTCCTCAGTCTGAGGAAAGCCGAGGCGTGAATGGCTTCTTACTGACGCTGCGGCGTCTACCACCGGGACGCTAAAGGGTTCTGATACAAATGCTGAGCTAAAACACAAGAAAAGAGACATCCAGGACTCAAACACTGGGAGTTAAAATAGGTTATTGGGCATAAACATACCCTCCGAAGGGATGAATAATGTAAAATAGGCTGGTTAGTTGTCAAAAGAAACTCCTCATGGATTTTGGGTTACTGCGATCTGCTTAGTAAAACTGACTTTGCTCTCATTAACAGTTCAGGGCAGGCTACCTATTCATGAGCTCCCATTAATTTTCAGCATGGCTTCTTTATTCCTCTTGTATTAGCCCCAATTTCAGATGGACAAGGAATAAGAGAGAATCATTTTTGCATGAGGCCTGACCTACATGACAGGAGAGAAAAAATAAACTGGGTTATGCTTTGATGCAGAGGAATACTGGCTTCTCTCCATGTTATTGTATTATTAAACTGTTTTCGAGCATCTGCTGAAGTGACCGCTGACATCGAGTGCTAGGTGATGCTGTTGCCAGACATGTGTACGCATAAATATGGGACGAGCTGGGAGCTTTTTTACAGATGTATCTTGTATTAATCGCATGGAGGGGAAGAGAGGACAGAGATTGCAGGGGGGGGGGTGATATAGAGGTTGAGGTAAAGATTGTGAAACTGCTGTTTGATCACACTATTGGAAAATGGTCTTGTGGGCACAAACTCTACAGCGCAAATAGAAAGACATAACGGTTTGCAGATGAGCAAACATCTTTCTGTTAGCAAATCTCAAGGCACTGAACGCTGTATTTTTTCACTAAAAGCTCATTTGAAACGACTTTTGTTGGGAAAAAATTTAATTAGACCAGAATTTTCCACTGGTCAGCCCGTGTGTGGACTGAACGACGGGGGAGGGAGGGGCAGAGCCGCTGGGTCATAATTGTTCCAAAATGAACCTGACATTAATTTGGGTGACCATGACAGGGGCACCTCGGAGTCCAGGGCAGGTGGGGGGGAAAAAAAATAATAATCATCAGCGCTCTGGTCTGCTCCCATAGCCCACCATCACTCTCTATCAAATTAAAAGGCCAGAGTCTATGTGCCCCCCCCCCCTCCTGGAGTGTCAGCCCCTCTTGTCAAAACCTAACAAGTCATTTGCTGAAGGTTATTGTTGTTGTGTGACATTTAATCCAAGTCACGATATTAGCATAATTTCCTGACCGGTCTTCTTAACCTCTAGTCACCTTTAATTGGTCAGCGCTTTTTAATGCCCGTATTTCACATTGCACTGAGCGTATTCCCGGTAATGATAATGGCTGCTGGACATTTTATAGATAGATACTGTAAGATTCAACAGCCAATTGGAAGCCACTCTCCTGGATTTCTCACACGTATTTTTTGTAGCTCTGGCAGGCTAACCCTCATACTTATTAGTATCTATTGATGTCAGAGCTGACGTTGATTCTAGAAAAGCAGTTGCGGTCGGTTTGCACAGTGCATCAGCGCACAGGCACAACAACAAGCCATCAAGTGTGCAACCACCAGGGTTCTCCATGTGAGGGCCAGATGTGATCACTGACAGACCCTGCAGCACCTTGCTGTGTGTGAGCTGTGTGCTCCTGTCTTCTCTAAGTAATGGCGTCTTGGAGATGTGTTAAACCCCTGGTGGCATGTGCGTTGTCAGGTGTGGCGGTTGGCAGCCATGCTGTCATGACATGTCTGTTGAGCGCAGTGATTAGCTCTCTAGCTATGTGCACCAGCCGCATGGACGCTGGAAGATCTCAGGGTTTACTGAGAGAGTGAGCACCTGAAGATTTCTGTAAAATTAGTGTCCAGTCATGAGTATCAGAGAGAGGGAGGCCATCCAGCAAACGGGTGGTCCCTAGTCTGCACCAGAAATGCCAGTTAAACGTATCATTTTATTAATGTACCAATTTAAATTGCATTTCCACATAATTTGCACCGAAGACTCATGTCTTCCCAGTCAAATTTAGCTCTATAAAAGACGACCGTCTGCTATTAATGATAACAACAGCAGTTACTGTAACTGTTGGCTCTGATATATTGCACAGCCAAGTTAATTCAGCGAGGTGGAAAGTGGGACAAAGATGATATCTCGTAAAAGCAGCGCGGTTTGACAGTCTTTTGATTGCCAAGAAAATGAAAATAAGGTTGCATGTAGGCTGTGTATTTAGTGAGTTGTTATGTTTTGGAGGATAATGTGCAGTGTTCATGATGACCGTCTCTTTTCAGGCAGCGTTTCACCTAATAAATGAAATTGTGTTATCTTACTTTTAAACTAGCCAGCTAGTCTAAGTTTAACCATCTGTTTAAACGTCAGGGAAATGTGTCCACAGGAACATCATGAACACTCAAATATGTCTTGTCCTCTGCTTTCCGCTCAGCTTGCATCTAATTCAGTTCCCTTAATGAGGCACAAACTAAAGCAGCAAACGTGATGGAATACAGTCTAAAAGTAGATGAAAAGTAGATAGCAAGGCTGCATTCATATTGCGAGCCTTAGTGTTCAGTTTTGATTTAATGCTCTCATTTTTCCCCAAGAAAAATACCAAAGACAGAACACTTGAGGCTCACGCAGTAATATGTATGTGTGAGAAGTATAACTGCGTCACATATGTCACCTGCATTGCAGCAAATCAGGGACTGTGCTGTCCCTCCCACTAAACTCCTTCATTACATCCTTCCTCTAATAGGAGACAAATGTGAAAAAAAAACAACAACAATAACAACAAAACAAAATCTTGATTTGGGGCACTTTTTTCCAGCAGTTTGAAGTTAGGCAGCTCATGCACAACATATAGAATACGTAAGACAGTTTTATTTTCTGAAATGTGAAACGTGAATAATTCAGATTGCACACATGACCACAGCTAGCAGCAGGCTGTAAATCTACAACATTGCTTTGTTCAGCCTGTAGTAGGTTCGGGACACATCTTCAGATTGATTAATCATTCAACTTTAAACTTCAATCTGCAGAGAAACGTCCAAAGAACAGGCTGTAGAATAGTTTGCGCACCGAGGTTAGCACAAGTCGTTGTTTAAAGGCAGCCTCAGTAAATAAATGTGCACTGTATATGTTCATCTAACTCTAGCTGCTGATGTTTGTCATGGACGGATCTGCTGTTTATGTGAAATTGGCATTTTAATGATGAGGACATCTGTGGAGTGGAAAGGGTTCACTGCAGCGCTGTCAAAGCTCCCACAGGCAACAAAGTAACACATGCACAGCGACTAAAAAGACCCTATATGTGTATATTTTTCAGCCGTCCTTGCATGTGGGCGCCTCCATTAATCCTGTCATCAGGACTATCCCTGGTTCCAATTCAACAGGCAACAGCTTCTTTGCTTCCCTGCATACTAAACACCTTAACTTCCCTCGATAACTGTTGAGCCAGATTGTGTTTTCTCCATCGTCACATCTTCTTATTTGCCGGCTAGCCAGCGACTATCCTACATATAAACAGCGGCAATCACTTTCAACGCCTCATTTTTCTCAGAGGAGCTGTCAGCCACAGTCTGGCCTTGAAGATGTTACAGGAGAGATCCCTCCCGCTCCTCAGCCGCAGTTTCTAATGTTGCCCTGCCAGTTTTTGTTTGGTTTGTTTTGTCGTGTTTCCTTTTTTTCTTTTCCAATGAATTAGTCAGTAATCGACCTTCGCTCTTTCATTCAAAATTCTGAGAGCGCAGTAGTCGACTGCAACTCTCCTGTTACGCCGGAAACATGTTGGCAGCCTTTGTGCTCTCATCCGATCCTCACCAACAGATAGCTGATGTATTAAGCATAATAGGACTGAAACTTCATTGCTACTTATTATGAAGAAAATGCAGCACATTAGTGGAGATTCATGGCTCATAGTTCCTATTCATGTGAACATCTCACTCAGTCAATTAATTAGCATATACATTTAAGAGTTCTGTAAACCCTGCGAACTCTGGGTGAAGAAACATAATCAATGACATGATCATTAAAAAAAATGAAAGATAAGACTGTAAATCTCCTGCTCAGTAGAGTGTCCTATGGCTGCAAGTGTACGTATGCAAATGTGCGTGTGTGTGTCCTCAGCTTCAACTGAGACACGCACACACATTATCTTGAATTAATAGCCAAAGATTGGTTAAATCATTGCTGTTATGGGTTTGGACATCCAGTGTGAAGGATGTTATGAAGCCTCATGACAGTTGTAAACAAGCACATTGCATATTTAAAGGTGGAAAACATTAAACATTTAAGTTTATGGAGCATCGATGGCGTGCAATAGAGGAAATGCATCGCACGTTTCCATTTAATCTACGGTAGATGTGTTTGAAGAGAGGCAGTGAAAAATGGAATTTAATTCAAGGCCTGTTTTTTCTTTTTTTTTTAATATCCTGTGAATTAAAGCATTTTTCATTTTTCAATACAAAGGGTCATTTGGCGTCGGATCTCAGGAAACATGCCCTTGGCTGAAGTAATGATGACACCTTTTGAATAACCAGTCGTGTGCACAGTTTCCATGAGCCCCCTTGTGAAGGAAAACACATTTCAGCCTCTCTCCACCTGTAAGAGAAAAATTTCTCATGGCCGCACATCCACCGCTGCGTTCTTCTAATGCAGTTTTTGGCTTTAAAATTTAGTTCTGTGCTGTAGAGGTTCAGAATTTGAGCTCCGGCCTCCCCCTCCTTCAACCTGACACTTCCCTAGTAATTTTATATCCTCCCTTGTGTTCCCTTTCATTTGGTGGTGACAGTGTAGTAATAGTGTACACAAGGGTGTAAGACAGGAGGATGAAAGGTGATAATTCTCTGGTCAGCATCAATAATATCATTACTGTACACTGAAATTCATCCCATTATGAAAGCCTGACCCCATTTACACCTGGTCATTCTGTGCGTCTTGGCTAGATTATATAAATGGAAAAAGTGCAAATGCATCCCTGAAGCATTTGCAACTGATTAAAATCCGATTGCTTCAACCGGCTCATGAGGTGATTTGAGACGCGTTCTGGCCAGATGTTGAAAAGGCGTGAATGCATTCATTTCTCCAAGACGCATATATGAGCTTTACTCATCCCCAGTGTAGCCATGTCAGTAAGTGGTCTGTGAAAGTAGCCTCCGCCAGGTCTGTCCCCTGTGATAACGGCAGCTAAAGTTACCCTGAAATTACACTGAAATTAGCCGTCCTGCTGCCTGCTTCACCATACAGACTGGAAAAAGTGGCTCCAGCTATTTCGCCACACACACGCTGTCACACAGGTGCACCGTGCTGTCGGCGCCACTGAATGTCTCATCTGTGTGGGTGAAAGAGTGGCGTGAATGACAGCCCGTGAAGATGATCTATCCATGGGAGTCATCCGTGTGTTTGTGCCGGATGGATCTCGGATAGCTAAAATCCAGTTATTGTAATTAAATTGCTAAAGTTCTCAATTCTTTATTTCAAGTTTTCAATTTTTACAAAGACAAAATATATTGAAAGGACACACAAAACGCCAAATGGAACACACACAGAACAAAACAAGAAAAGGCTGCTGGACAGTTTACATGATAATATAACTAGTCTTTCAGAAGTGTCACCATAGTAACATGTGGGATGCAGGGTAACAGGAATAAATGAATCGAGCTGAACTCCACAGACGCACGTGTAGCCAGGCGGGGCAGAGTCTCTGTGGATGCGGGGGAATGTGACACTGCAAAGACTGCTTCCCAGATTCTCTCCTATCTGTTCTGCGTACTGGCTTTATGCTGACGCAGTCGTTCCGTGTGTGTAACAGATAACATCTCCTTGAGCCGTCGCACAAAGCAGGCTGGAGCGGTGGACTTCCAGGTCAGGAGAATACGTTTCTTAGCAACCACCGTTCCTGAGAGCATAGCAATCTGCCTGTTATACAGCAGCTCAGAAGTCTCTGCAGAGCATCCAAAGATGGCCGGGCTGTGGTTAGACTGAAGGTCTCTGGAATAGGCTGAAACATCGTCGTCCGACAGTTGTATAATGTAGTGCAAAACCAGAAAAGAGGTTTAAGTGATCCTTCAGCAGAGCAACAGCTGTCGCATTCAGGAGAGACTGATGGGAAGACATGAGCAGTGCAGTTTATGCATTGTACTGGATTGAGCGGCAGTGTGAGTCGATGGGAAATGGTCAAGGTGGAAGGTTCATCTTACTTGAATAAATGATATAAACTGTCCATCGTTATTCAGATCCACTCATTATTCTTCTTCAGGTGTTCCCAAACAGCTTCAGGTGCATCGCCACTACCCAGGACTTGAGTGTTTCCTGTACTATTTGCATTTTGCTCAGGAAAGCTGCTGTGTGCCACCCACTCCAAACAGCCGTCCAGTTCTTAAAATAATGTGCAACTTATCCAGGCATTAACCCGGATGATAGAATCACTGCCCACCAAGCAGCAGAAGCACCTGTCAGATGTCGCCAGTTAGGAGCGATGGATTTAAAGGTGAGACACGAGATGCTTAAGGTTACGTAGTCAACAGCAGTATTTTTGTGTCGGACAAATTGAATGGAAGGCAGACCTGTAGCAAAATGTGCAGTTTAAAAGAGAGAAGAGACACTGCTGCGGGTTGCCGAAAGGCGGATCAGATGATACAGGGTCTGGAGAAAAAAAAGCTAAAGCTTGATAGCGTGGCTTAGAGCTATACAACGAATACCAATGAGTGACCTCAAGGATGTTTGTCATTGGCAGGAATAGGCCGATCTGTTAGCTAAGCAGGTATGAAGACTTCACCAGGGAATTTACTCCTGTTCATGGTTGCAGAAGCTGAATATACTTAAGCAAATGGGCACGCCGTGACATATCGAGCCATTTTCGTACAGAATCCCCCGCTGCCCAGTTGTCTGCACTATTGTAATACCATCTGAATGATTTCATGAGGATCCTTTCAACGGTTGCATCTTGTGTGTGTGCAATGTGGCGGCAAAATAATCATTTGGATGTCATTACCTTTTGCAGAGAGATAATGGCATTAAAGCCTTATGATCCCCATCTAAGGCTGCTGAATGCCCAACAGAAATCAGCCAGAACAATGATTCTTTAGCCGCATCCGTTGTGATTTACTTCAGCAAATGAGATTATTTCTGCCTCTTGAGCATTTTTGACGGAAACCAGCCACATCTATGGGGCAGGCACAGAGAGAGAGGTCAGGCGGTGCCTCTGAGAGGTCTAAACTAACCAAAGACTGTAGGCTTAAGGGTTTCGGAGCCATTTATTGACTGTAGGGGTTAGTGAACCCTGAGCACAGGTCACAGGAGCTTATTTGAGATAGCATCATTCCACCTGTGGTGAAAGGTTGCCCTAGGAGGCCGCCTATATTGCCTGCGCTGTCATCCACCACAGAGCATGCATGCATTCAGTTAGCAGATTGTTTGTCTTTCCTACGGCTCTGTTGCTCTCCTCCCACACAACCTCTCATCTCCTACCAGGAAGTATAGCTCTAATGAGGGGAAGGAAAATGTATTACGGAAGGAGGCGATTTGTGCAGAACTGGGATGAGACTTTTTTTCTTCTTCTTCTTCTTCTTCTTCTTTTTTTTTTTCAAAAATTGTTATCACGAATATCCGTGTCATTACATACCGAGTGGCAAGCCAGTTGCTGAGGCGTAATCATGTTTAAACGTGCCCAGCTGATTTAAAGTGCACAAGGCAACTGATTCTGTCATTGAATCCAGTAATAATTGGCATTTCGTACAGTGGCAAAAACAGCTGTATGTAGGAGTTCAGGATTAAGCCTGTACGCTCACATACATACAAGTTTTCTAGGACAGAGACTTTTGAAATGTAGCATCCAAAAAAACGAGCAAATGTTTTCTGGCAGCTACATTGCCACACTAATGTCACTTTAAAACACAGTATACTGTATGTAGGTCAAGCAGCTCGTACGTGGCGAGGGGCATCGCTTGTGAAGATACTTACCGAAAAGTTACTTCCATGTTTCCTCTGACAAAAACTGCTATGACGGATGTCAAAATATCGGGGTTGTCATCCCGATGGCAGGCAAACATCAGTCTCTTAGTCGCAAAGGAAAGACGGGAGGCAGAGACGGTGGAAGGACGAAGTGAAGGACACTGGAGAGAAGCAGCTGCGTGTGTCTGAAATTAAAAACGGCTGAAACTGATAGCAGGATAAATATTTAGCTTTCTGGGGCGGCACTAATGCCTACACGCATTAGCATGGCGTGATCACAGGTGTGGACACATCTACACTTGGGGACTTATCCATCCTGTGTTTCCCATAATAACAACAAACCTGAAATTACCAGTATTTTAGTGCCACTGCAGGAAATGTCACCTCAACAGCTCCCTCAGCAAAAATAAATCCCCACCAGTGGTGTTAGTGGTTCCATTTGCTCCCCATCCAGCCAAACATGAACACATTTTTTATTTTTTTTTTTAAAGTTTTAGACATTGGCTGACTTCCCACTTGACTGCCACGTGCAACCAAGGCACAACCCATTTTCTTTTCTCTCTGCAAGCGAAGGTGAAGTGTTCTGTGTGATTTCAACCAGGAGAAAGCAGAGATTGAATGGTAACTGAAGAGAGACTGTGGATTTATTCGCCCAGAACTGAGGTTTGGAGAGAGAGAGAAAGGAAACGAGTTCAGTAACTTAGGGGGAGTTACTTTTTGCCTGGCCTAAATTTGTAAGAAGCTTTGAAATGATTCTCCAGCAAATAGCTGTGGTAAGCTTCGGCAGTGTGTGGTGCGTCTAATTCCTAATGGTTCCTCCAATCAAAAGGGACACAGAGCCTTTTATATTTAGTTTAATATAATTGTAAAACTGGTATTGCAGTTCATCTCGCCATGATAAAACAGCTGCAGTAATAACCAATTTGGATGTAATAGATTTGCTGAGCGAATAAAAGAAGCCAAAGCATAAAAGCTCTTTTGTGTGCAGCGACTACCTGTTCCCACCCTTTGATCTGATTGGTTGAGCATTTTTTTCCCCCTCTACCCTAAATCCTGTTTGCCGTCGTTACAGCAACATGGTTCCTTTTTCACTTCTATGATCAGTGTTTTGTTTGTTTCTTCCCTTTTAACCCTATTCAAATGAACTGAGATGGAAGAAACTCATGAGGTGCTGCAACCATCCCAACAGCATGAGTGGAAGCAGGTCAGACAGGATGCGTTGTGGGGAAATAAGCAGTTAGTTCGTGGCGAGAAGCGGATTCTTCTTGAATCCAGAGCCTTCCTGTTGGTATGTAGAGCAGATAATGAGAGGCTGTGCCCTTAGATCTTAAGTTGAGTTTCTCCACTGATTGGATGTCTGTGTTTTCTGTTCTCTTTAATACGTCTATGGTATGTGCTACTTCTTCATTACAGAATAGATGAGGAAATACACCCATTTACTGCCTTTGAGAATACTACTCTTTACTAAATGAATCCTCTGACTGTGCGTTAAATATGGGGGCTGGCGCCCACACTTCACTAGCTTATCTTAGCACTAAGACTGACAGCAGTGGGAAAACAGCTAGCCTGGCTCTTGCGAAGTTAAAAAATATGCCCACCAGCAAACACACCATTCACTAGACTTCTTCCAGAGCGGCAGTGGTAGAAGCTTCAAAGCCATCAGGACAGCCCTTCATAAATCATCCTAAAGTTACCACAAATTGCCATTTTGATGTTATGGTGTGTGTGTATGTGTAAATTACTGAGCTTTAAATGTGTTACTTGGTGTGCTTTTGAACGTTGGAGACAGCCGGGCTAGCTTTTTCCCCATTTCCAGTGTTAACGCTAAAGTAAGCTAATTGCCCCCTGGCTCCTGCTCCTTTCAGAAATGACATTGATATTGATCTCCTCTTCTAACTCTGAAAAAGAAAGCAAATAAGCAGTATTTCCTTGTTGAACCATTGCTTTAATGCGAGGAAACTCCATACTGAAAAGCGTTTTGATCACTCGCCAGTCCGAGCCATCTGTTTTCTTGTTTTATTTATTTATTTTTCCCCATGTCTCCGAACAAAGTGACAGGCAGGTGAAAGGCATTGCCGTTCAGGTGTGTCAGCTAATCAAAACTGTTGCGCAGCTGGCTGAGTGAACACTTTCCAATGCGTGGAGACGTTGCAGACCTGCTGCTGGTTACATCTTGTCACTGAGCTGAGACGAAGCCAGCAGAGCGGGTGGAGCTTCTGATAGTCATTACAGAACTACACCCATCAAACATTCAGCTATACTCCCGCTCTACTTCATTCAGTCACAGAGGCATGTCAGCCCATGCAGTGAGCTTTTGCATGTATTCATTTGAATGATGATCAGTTTATGGTCATTTTATACACTGGCATGCCTCTCCTGTACAGTGCTACCACCTACTTGTACGCACACTGGGGACGCACTTGGGCTGTAAGTGTTGTAACGAGGGTGGTGTGCTGGCTCAGCAGTTCACGCTGCAGCCTCACAGCAAGATGTTTGTGGGTTTGAATCGTGGCCCTGCTCCTTGTTCGGAGGCAGGTTCGCTTCTTGTTTGTGTGGGCTTTCCTCCGGCTGCTGCGGATTCCTCCCACCATCTGAGCACATGCGGCTCAGGTCAACACGAATCTCGAAATTGTTCATAAGTGCAAATGCGTTGCCTTTGATTTCTTGAAATTTTTTTTCCCGTGGTTCACTCGGTGCATGATGGGGCAGGCGTACAGACTCCCGTGACTTAAAGTAGGAACAGGCAGCCATGGAAAATCGATGAAGGTGTAAATCAGAGAGGGATGTAAGAGTGTGGAAAGAACAATGGCTGTGTGAAATTTACCGAATTGTATCTAAATTGAATCCAGTGTTTTTTTACTGTCTGTCGAAGTGTTCATGTTTTTTCTTTTGTAAACCAGTTGGATGAGCTGAAGCCTGCAAACGGCTGCTTTTCGTCCTCGTTAAGATTTCTTTTTAGCTCTAAATGTAGATTTTGAACACATACATGGTTCTTACTGAGCTACAGCTTTGTATCATATAGATACAATAACACCATTAGCTGTAGAGCTGTGAGAAATATGTGCTATAAGGTTGAATCTAAATATGATGTATAAACACCATCCACTGCACACCATCTCATGTATTTATATGAAAGCAAAAGAGGGTGCGCGCATGGAAATCAGATCACTGTTAGACACATTTATACTGAAATATTGAGGCCTTGCTTCACGGGGACACTTTTATGGTGCATCTGATATATTCAGTTATCAGTTTCAAAAAAATGTCATTGAACATCAACTAAGATAAATGCTTTTGTAGTTTGAATTATGAAGGAATCGCATTAGCAATGTTCAGATGCAATTTTCAGTTCTTTCAAGTGACTTCAAACATCTGTTGAAGTTGGGATTTTACATAATTTAACAACAAAAATCGTGTGGGATCTCTTTTCCGTCTGCACGTCGAAGTTTTTCATTTGCCAAGGCTGGCACGGACGGACTAGATGGAACCGTTAGGTGAAAGGACGTCTAAGTTGCCTTGGTTCTGCATCAGCACTTCATTCTGCTCTACAAGTCAGTCCATGCAGTCTTCTACCCATCACCCATCCGTCCACTCACCCACCTACACGACCTTAACATACATCGCTTCGCCGTGTGCAAATGCTTGAAACAGGCGTGAATCATCTGCACAGGGAATCAGATCGGTGGATTAGTCCTTCCTCACACTGAGTCTCCAGGGTGCAATCATGTCATTCACAGTGGCGCTAATAAATACCAAGCTCATTTCACACCACGTTTCACTTCGATGTTGATGATATCAGAAGCATTATCCATTTCTGCCGTGTACTTCATGAGCAGACAGAAGAGTAGCAGGGTTAGCGAATCCATCAGTTATGTGTTTTTGTGCGCGTTCGAGAGGAGGGGGAGGCGGGAGGGTTAAACTGTGGAGTCTATTTAAACAGATGGTATGACAAATAGATGATAAAGGGAAAGAGAGAATGGAAGTGGAGGTTAGCATGCTGTGGGGTGACAGCAGAAATACACTGATGTAAGAAAGAGAGACGAGATGGAAAATTGTTGCAGAAGAGTTCATGGTGAAGTGGAAAAGGTTTGGTTTTAGAAAAATCACTCAACTGTGAGGGATTTTTATGTCATAATTACTTTTTAAATTTTTTTTTTTTTTTTAACTGCCCCGTTCAGTCGCTGGCAATTTAACTACTCGTGCCTGATTGCAGAGGAGCCCTTTCATTTTGGCAGCAAGCCAATCGGAAGAACCGCTAATTAATACAACAGGTTAACCGCTTGCTTAGTGCGTGTGCCTGATCCGTCGGCATAGCGGCTTTGTTCTCATCTAGATCAATATGGAATTATCATGGAGATGGCCTATTAGAGCATGAGCTTTGAACAGAAAGTTGTGTGACATTAAAAGGAAAAGCTGCGTGTTTGAACTGGCTCAAAGTAATTTGAAAGTATGTTTTTCCTCCCTGTCTGTCAAACAGTGCGGGTCAGGCTCGTCAAACTCTACCTCCGAGCGGGCCACACAGAGGAATTAGAGAGCAATGAATTAATGTCTGAGTGAAATCCGTTTTGGTAGAACACAAGGAAAATGTTTCAAACTCTCGTATGGCCTGCTGAGATATTAACGCACTTCAGAGTTAGAATCCTTAAGATTTCGAAACTCTTTATGCAGTGTGTTGATGTATTCACATCGCGTAATTGCCCCCTTTATAAGAGCTGCTCTTGTTACTGGCGGAGTCCGCCATTCCCGCGTGGTATTCAAATTGCCTACCCACGCACTGGGGATTCACAGGGATGCATGCATGTGATCTCGTGATACTGTTTGTAATTTTATCTCAATTATATCAGCCGCTCTGCTTACCGTTCCCTCTCCCAAAGCTGTTTTAAAGCCCTATTAAGTTCCTGCTATTGCAAACTCAACATTTCCTGATGCTGCCTCACATTAGAGGCATCCAGCTTGTCAAACATGTGGCTTTTATCGTGAAGCACTCACAGGACAGTCAGCGTATTTGTCAGCAAGTGGAGGTCGATCAATGAATCGGTTTGGCTTTTTCCTGCTCCAAAGTATCTCAGCCTGATTAAAAATCTGTTATTATTCGACTTCTATCAGCGAGGTTAGTGCACACCGCCGTTCATCGAAAATGTGTCTATAAAACAAAAGAAGATGAATCACTGCAGGCGGCGGGCTGCACACCTGCAACTTCTCAGCGACGTGAACAATTCCTTTCACTGTGCCCTGCTGCTGTGTGGAAAGCCTATCAGATGGCTGTTGCTCATAACATGGTGGACAAAGGCCAATTATGGGCCGGCTTGATTAAAACAGCATGAGTTTATTTGGCTGTGCTGTGAATACATACATCCTCTGTTGGATTTCTTTGCTCCGGGAGTGTTTATTACCCCAACAGTTCTGGGACCTGTACTATTAAACTGCACTTGTTGTTGCCACCAGTACCAACAGGTGTTGCCCAATCAACTTGGACTTAATTCATTATGGCTTTAAGGGTCAGTTTACATTGTGGTAATTTTTCTGGATTGCCGCGAGTCAGAAAAAATAATAAATGTTTTTTATGTCTCTGCACGCAGTTAAAGATATAGAGGAGAGAATGTTTAGCCTTTCTAATTTATTTTTTTTTAATAAATGCAACTATTTCCCACTTTTGTTGCCATTTGTGATAGCGTTTAGCTAATTATTTTTAGTCTGAATAAAGTCAACGACTAGAGGCGGAAACAAAGATGGCGGACTAATCTGTTTGCCCACATTTAAATTGAAATAATTAAGTATGCATTAGTCATAAATAGTGAGCGAAAATGAATTAATTAGGAGCTGGTATGTAAGTGCATCTGTATTACTTGAAACTCTCATGTACTGCACACCACCCCTTACACGTAGAAGCAGATTTGGAGATCATGTCACTGACAAGTCGGTGCAGTCTGCAGCGGATGCTAATGAGTGGTGACCATTTTTCATACTTCATTAATTGCATGTTGCGGTGAGCAATTAATGCTCACAGCAGTGTCATTGGCTGGTGGGCAAAGCAAACAGCAACAGCCATTGATCAGACTCAGAGGACCTGCATCTGCCGTGTTTGTTTGCATGGCTGCTCTCTGCCTCATCTCTGTGGCCCTGCCTCAATTTCTTTGACCTTGGGGATTCTGTGTTCCTCGGTATCTCTAATAGTTTCTTTTTCTGCCGTCATGTATTCATGAAACAGCATTTATTATTGTCAAAGGTGCTTCCAGGTGGCTCAAAAACTGAACTCTCTGTACCCCCAACCATCTAATGAAAGCTGAAATGCCCTAAAAATCATCTTTACATTAATTCCATTGTTGACGATGGTGGTTCAGTTAAAAACGCAGGCGATGCCGTTTGAATTTCAATGTGGGCTGAACGCTGTTGCCCACACTGTAGACAACTGTGTGGACTCATGATGTGACAGGTGGCTAATGGGACACTGTACACCAATCATGGGTTGAAGCGTCAACATAAAATGCCACTTGCTTCAACAAATAATAACTCTCTCATCCAAAGGCCCTTATCACAAAAACATCAAAAGCATAATTGAAAAGTGCCGAGAGAATGAAAGAAGCCAAGGACAACTCAACAATGTAACAGGTGTTTAAAACCGCCTGGACCTGATTATTACAGTATATTCTTGCCCGTTTGCTCGCCGACATTGCATGCAATTTCCTCCCGTGAAACAATGTTCGAATCCAGAGCTACGGTAGATTATCCCCCTGACTGAATCGCATCTGTATGAAGTGTCAAATGTGGGTGGCATCCAGCAGACTTTCACTCTGCTATCTGCATATGAAAGCCTTCTAAACCTCCCACATACCAAGATTTTAAATATGCAGAATGTAAACATTTTCTGAACTTGCTGCTGCTAATTCTTGGTTTGTACTTGGCATCGCTGATCAGCTCAGAAACCTCGCTGCTCCTGCTGTTCCACTTATTGTAGGTTTTTAGGCACAGAGTAGCCTGCGTCAGATCTGTCATTACACTCTCTGTTCTTCTGCTAATCTCCCGGGCCAAAGGGCTAAGCTTATTAAGCCCCTCGATAATAATTTAACAGGAGAACCTTTTGGCTATCAGTCTGTCCTCTGCCCCCTACATATTCTTGCCACGAGATTTCTCAGAGAGGCGATGGAGAGTTTTGGCTCCAGCTTCTGATATAATTCTAACTGTATTTCAACTGGTTGCAGCTCTGATTATTTAAACATGACAAGCATTCAGTCTCTCCCAAAAATGCTTGTCAGTGGACACGCATATATGAAGCCTGTATAATTGCGAAACTTAAAAGTCAAATTCTAATAACATTTTTTTTTTGCCTTGTCTCATTAGTGCAATGAATAGACGTGTTGCTAATTTTTAATTGATGGAGTCACACAAGTGTAATATTAGTGGAAATACATTGGAAATGTGTGTGTCATGTATAGAATCATGTCATGTTACTGCATCAAATTGCATTGGTTAGATTGAGTTGTATTGATCTGTTGGCTGTTTTTAATGTATTTAGATGTACCTGACTGATGTTTGTGTATTGAGATGTGAACTCAGTTGGTCTCAGTGGCACAACTCTCCGAAGTGTTTCCCAACCATGTGGCATAATGGCTCTAAAGCTCATAGACTTTCTTTCTCTCCTCAGTCTCTGCTGATTTTACTGATAAGATGCTAATCAATGAACATGTCGTCGTCCTGTGTATAGACAGCCACTGAAATTTGATTGCCTTTGACCATCATTTACCATATTATTTAGGTAATTTATTAGTAGAATCGTCAACCAGGGATTTGGAAAAAAAGTTTCAAGTTGAAAGTACCTGCATGAGCAATAATAAGGCGCAGCACTGCTGTGGTAATGCCAGTCAAACACCATACGCAGTCTCACCCACATGCAATAATAAGCTATTAGACAGTGATATGTTTTCATCGTTTTGGCTCGCCACACATTGCACTTGAGATAAGAATATTTTTAGAGTGTTCGAGGGAGCAGAGCAGCAGGACGGAGGCCCTTAACATGGAGATACAACAACCAAAGAGTTTTAATGGCCAAACAATTGAATGTTTCGACTGGCCAAATTAGTCATCGGCCCTCAGGCCAAATCATCATGCATTTCGTTTGCCGAAGACCAGACTGAGAGACCCTGGAGCAAGAAAGAAGGAGGTGGTGGCTGTACTGACTTGGCAGAACATCACCGCACAGAAGCAGTGTCTGCTCATGTCTGTAGGCTCCAGACTGCAACCGAAGTTTCAACATGATGACGCACTTGTTTACTTGTCCAATTACTTTATGCCCCTAAAATGTTCCTTCCTATACTGTTCATGTGATGTAAACATCCTCAGAGTTAAAGCTTAAAGTTAACACTTGCCTCTAAGAGATTTAACGTGCTGGTTTACAGTATAAGAAACAGGAGTTTTAACAAGCAATGCTGCACTATAAAGTTTGGAGTTATTGTCCTGCATGCTGAGGACAAGTCCATGTAGGACAAGACCCGAACAGCTGGAGCTTCTCCTCCTGATGCAGTCACAAAGTATTTTGTGGCGTTGTATAGCAGGAGACCAACACGGTGAGGAAAACACAGTTTTTAAAGGGAACCTGGACGTTTGCAGCCCAATAACCACGGATTTTACAACAACAGGTCTACTGAGCAAAATGTTAAATATAGACGCAGTAACCTTGGATTAAATGATGAACAAAATGAAGGCCTGTGACATCACCACCCCTTTTAATTTCCGTATAAGTAAGCGTATCAAAGTTAACAGTGCATCGGTCAACCAGCAAAGCTTTCCGTTTCCTTCAAGAGCAAAGGAAAGGTGGAGACGACTGATAAGAAGAGTGGAATGGCTTAGAAATTACATGCTTTATATTAAAATCCGTTGAGCTTTTTAAAAGTATTACTGCCACTTGTGGACCTTGGATGAACCTTTTGCAATGAGATAATAAGAAGAAAGCTTCACTGTCTCCTGAATGTTGACAACTGAGCGTACAGGTAGTAGACAGTGGTTTTTTTTTTTTTTTGTATTGTTTTGGGTCACCTAGTCTTATCCAGGTTAACCAATTAAGATTCAAAATGGAAGATTTCTTCGCACTTGGCCAGGACAGAGCAGCAAGAATATACAGTTGAATAAATTCATGAAAAGCACATGGCAGAAAAGGAGCCCGGAAAAAGTGAGAGGGCAGGAAGATGTATCGAGAGGGAAGAACAAAAAAAAAAAAAAAGTTAATAATTGGAGGAAAGTTAAAAAAAGGAAGACTTTGGAATTCAGTTCATGAGATAATGTGGCACTGCGAATAGAAACTGACAGCACCTCTCCACACCGCGTGGTAAGTGGTGACAGTCAGGATGTACTCGGTATACCATTGGCTCTTTTGGACAGAACGTTTGTAATTCCCTGCCAAAAATACACCAAGGTCTAGATATTGTTTCTCAGATGCTGTTGTTTAGGACTTTGAGTCACTGACAGGGAGACAAACACAATGATGTGTAATGAATTCAAATGTTCTGAGGCGTTGCATAGTCACGTAGTTGCTTTTGTCACTTGTGAAAATAGCATTTTTGTAGTACCTGACAGTGTCAAGTACCAAAAATACACCAAGGTCAAGGCCGCAGGGTTTGGTATGTGCTATGTATCCGTACTGGAGCACGCCTATGACTTACATGCATGTGTGCATGCGTGCTGTTAATTTGTGGCTTGCTTCGAAGGTTATGCAACCACATGATCAAACGTGGGATGGTGAAGAGTTTCATCATGTTCAGAATTTTCCACAGCAGTCAGCCAAACATCGAGATAAGTCAGGGGTCCTCAACTGCATTCGGAGGCAGAGTTTTTCCAAGCAGACGTTGTGCATGCTGAACTTCCAAATAAGAAAATTATATTGAGGCCTAATTAGCTTATTATTGTTTAATATTTTCACTTTCTTACAAAATTAATGTTGTGTTTAATTATCCTGCATCAGTGTGAACAGACTCCTAAAACAGATGGAAAATCCATAATTATAACTCGATATTTCACAAAAAAATTCTCTCAGTGCTCAATCCAAAACCCACAGTTCAACTACCGATGAATGAATCCTTATCTCAACAAATGGACTCTTCTTCAGGATCCCAGGAAGCAGACAAAATATTCAATTTGAGTCTCAATACATCAGTTGTCCAACAAATACAAACCCAAGAGTTGAATCTTATATCTAATCATCAAGCTTAGTGATTCTCCTGCAACTCACAGTCTGGGTAATGCGCTGCTGGTGACTTCAGGGTCTGACGGTGGGTGCACTGAGGGGAGGGGATGGAGCTGGAGAGTAGTCTGATTCTGTAGAACGTGCAAACTATTAATTCTGGATGTTTTGGCTTGTTGACAGGGGTTGGCGAGCGAATGCATGATCACTGTCAGGATGGACTGGACCTCTTCTGCTGGTGAGTAACGTTTATGCGTGCAATTTCAGAACAAATTCATATCCTGGAGGCTGGATGGGAAGCTTTGGTGGAGGTGGTCCGCAGGCCACCAGCTGACAATCGCTGAGCTAAGTAGTATCAGACGATACCATGGATGTAGTAGGTTGTAATTAGCGTGGCATTAAGCGATATAGGCGAATGAATTCGCAAATGAAGCCGCATTTGACATGTTCATTCTGAGGAAAAGCTGCAGTGAAGGCAGAGGTCAAGCTCTTCTTACAGAGGAGGCTCTGAAAATGGTCCTAAGCAAGCTTTTATTTCTTGCATGTCTTGCGAATGCAGCACAAGATGACCATGTTCAACAGGCCGGATGAATGAAAGGATGTTTTCCTGCTTTTTCATCTTCACTAGTTAATGTTAGCTAGCTCTGGACTGGAGGAGACATCATTTAATTCACTGCGCCACTCAAAGCCTACAGGCAGCTACTGGCAGCTTTTAAAGTGGAACGCTTTCTTGCATGTTACTCAACGCACGAGTTGACATTGTGAATCAATCAAAACGCCATAAACGTCAATATGATAACTGTGACGATTCCATTCGCGTTCATTGGCACTCTTGCTTCACTCTTCGCTTTAGTGATTGGATCTTCAAGCGCCTAAAAAATGTATATGAATTTCAACTGGAGCACCTGAATTGAGAATATTCCACTTAATCACTGAAAGTGGTCGAGCTCTGGCAGCACTGCGCCTATGGCATGTATGTGTAAATGTATGCACAGCTTGAGAAGAGTGGTTATCTGCATGTGCGCTTTAGAAGTATGCATGCAGATTGCTCCCTCTCACAAAAATGGCCACAAAATACAAGAAAGTACAGCAGGCCGTGGAGTATATAGCCACCTGTCAGTGCTTAATGCACCCATCTGTTAGTCATGAAGATAACAAACTTTTCAAAGACAGTCTTACTACCTAATTTATGGGCGTTAACAGGTGACAACTGGGGTGTAAAATGTTCAAAACTGCCCTTTCTTATCGTGTAAAGATCCTTGAAAATATCCTTAGATATGGACCACTTGTTTCACAGTCCACTAAGCCTAAGAACTTAGGGTTCTTTTGCAGTAGAATTAACACTCACCCAAATTTTTGTTATTTTTTCATACAGTGTGAGAAATGAACCAAATAAACAGGAGCATGAGTGCTCCTGACAGCTACCGTAGCTCAGGCAGCTGGGTTAGACTTCTCCATGGCCAATTTAATAGATTAAATCTTGGGTTTGGATATTCAAATATGGCATATGTCAAATCTTCAAATGGTTTCGTTGATTGCTCCGTAGAACCTTTCAAATTAGGGAAAGAGCCTTTGAAACTTAATTTTAACGTGAAGCCAAGATGAGTCCAGCTTCTAATCAAAAAGCATTTGGCTCAAATCCATCTTAAAGAGCTGCCAGCATGCTCAACCAGTCCTCTCTGGAATGCTCAACACCATTGTGACGGACCTGAAGACATTCTGTGTGTACATGTATGTAAACTCAAAACATATAGGGGGCTCCTGTTCTCCCCAAAATCCAAGGCATTATTATTCATTATCCCGCCTCAGAAAGGCTCCTTCGTATTTTCAGGCTTTTGGTATTCAAGGTCAAACTTTGTGTTGTCACCTCCTCGCGTTTCTCTGGAATCTGACTAATACCCAGATCAAAGTCTTTGCCATTTCATTGTTATCACCAGATTCTTGTGTAGTTGAAACCTCTTAAAATGTCGACTTCTCTATTTTCCGGCACACTACAAAAACTAACATTAGTCAGTACCTGACAACTAGTCTTTTTAGCTCTATAGGCAACGTATTTGCATGTTACGTAAAATTAGCAGCCGCTCAGATGGGAAATTATATAATTATGCTGCTGGATCCAATCAAACTACTCTGCTGCAATGTATTTGTTTATTCTTTGATTTGCACAGTACCTCGGCATCCTCCTACATAATGTTACGACATTATGGAAATAAAGCAGAGGGGCCTCCAGCCACTTCTCTGCTGCCTTGGGCAGATGCCTCTTGTTCTGACGCTATCATCAACTTTGCCACACATCTAGCCAGTGTCTCCCTCCCTGGAGCTTTAGATGTCCCCCACAGCTGCCCATCTCACCAGTAGCCATCCTCAGCGTGGCCTCTTTTCATGCTCTGGTTTGAAGCATTGCTCTGCTCTCCCCCTAGCCCTCCTCCACCAGAATGCTTCAACCACAAAGCCCGAGGACAAGTCTAAGGTCAGGAACTCAGGAAGAGAGAGCTCTCAGCCTCAGCACTGAGATGAAATTCAGATCTCACTTCATCTCCTCTCATTGCTCTGTTTTTATTCGAGAGTTAAGAAGCCCATCGTATCTGCCGACTGCATCCCGCACCCCGCCAACTTTCATGCCTACTTTTTTATGTTCTCAGTTTTTACCCGTCGTTGAGAGAAATAGAGAAAGTGCTGAAGACAGTATGTCAATTCCTGCAAGTCAGGAAAATAAGATATAAACCATATCCTTATCTATTGTGAGTGCTGCAACATACAGTTTGTGTGTGTGTATGTATTTATTTACTCAGTCATTGTGTATCTAGCAGGCAACAATTGTCCCATTTAACAGTGAAGATTATGTCATGTCTTTCAAGGCAAGCATGCACCAGAATGACAAACGCGATCTGTGTTGTAAACTCAGCTCCGCAATGCAGTGTCTCATTCATTGCGGGTTCATGCAAGGCCGCGCGTTTTTGAAAAACTCCGATCAGATCCTTGCGAGGAGTACTGACTGTTCCAGCTCCACTGGAGCCCAACCGGTCCCCCGAGGGGCCTCGGAAGAAAAAAAAAAACAATGTTTGGCGAGCGAAGGGTTTGCGCTTCAGTTTGGCACGTGGACGCATCACACTTCACTGTGTGTGCGTGTGTGAAAGGATGAGTTTAGAAGTATGATTGGCTTGTCGGGGGAGGGCCAAAAGACTAGAGAGAATTGCCATGAGCAATTAAGATGCTCTGAGTCAGAATGTGCTATTTCTGTTGCCTTTTGCACTCAGTAGTCATTCGTCAATACACTCATGGTGTTAAAACAGAGAGATCAATAGCCTAGTAGTTAAGTAACAAGATACATATGCATGATAAATAGATGGATAGATGGTTGCATAGTCTGTCCATTATTCAGCAGCTCCTGACTTCTTTTGACTATATATTAATGAAATGTTCCTGAAATTTGACGTGCACCAAACAGGACAGAATGTCTGCTTGCATGAATGCACGTGTGCATGTTTACGTAGCAAACTTTGACGTTCTTTATCTGCTCTGCTGATTTCCCCACTTACACTGCCTGCTGAGGTAATTTTCATGTTAAAGTCAGTCTAGCCCTTTAATAAAAAAATAAATAAATAAATAAATAAATAAAAATCGCCTCTTATCTTGTACAACATGTGCTATCCCGTGTTAATATTTTTAGCGCCCTTTTTAATTCTCGATTCCTGTTTTGTCTGTGATTCCAGGGACTGTGGACTGGAGGAGGGGATTTGAATAACATGACATATGGGTGTGAATATTAATGTACTGTAAATGTGCTCTGAATGTTATTTTAATCTTTAAAAGAATTCTGCTGTCTAAGCTTTGTGACGTTCCTGAACCAGTGGTGCACTCTCAGTTTAGAAATCCCACGTCGCTATTTGTCAGATGAAGACGATGCTCTGCTTCACACGACAAGACAAAAAAAAAAAAAAAACTGAAGTAAATGTCAGAAAATTGTGAAATTGTAATGCAATTACTTTGCTGCTCTAATTGAGGAGGCTCAAGGAACAAGGTAGGGCAACTCCACTCTGGAAGGATCTTATTTTGAAATGCTTGCAACATGAAACCCTCTCATGGCTTTATGTGTGCATGTGTGTGTTGATGGGTGGATGCAGGTCAGTATATGTATGTAGGTAATAGATGAGCTTGTGAGAGGAAATAGGTGCACTCTCCAATTTAAGGTCAGCTTCTTAATATTAATTAATTAGGGTTTGGCTCTAATTGCAGTTTTGTGTCCTGGAATTCATAGTTTTTGTTTTCTTCTTGGAGTTACTGTCTTTGGTAGTATCACTGGACGAACGTTACCAGTTATGGCTTTCAGTCTTATGAGAGTGTACAAGTGCATCTCTGATGTTGGAAGCACATCTCAAAGACGATCGTGGTGAGAACTTTGTTACGTCTTCAAGCGCCGCTTCTGCTGCGAGTGTGCGCCTGTTGATGTTGTCAGAGCAACGCTTGAAGTTTCCTTTTTTCTGCCTTGGCATTAGTTTATCCCGGGAGGTTTCTTTGTATGCCAGAGCAATATTATTGTTGTGGGTGAGGCGAGTGCCCATCTTTCCTGCTTTATTTTGAAACTCAGTGAGGTTGAAACATTTCCACTGTAGACCTGACAGCTGCCCTCTGGGAATGCTGTTCTCGAGCTGGTGTGGGTGATGATTGCTTTTAGCATGTAAAATTGTGTTGGGTTTTCGAAAAAAAAAAAAATGTTTCGGTGGTCTGAGGAAAGTTGTTTTCATCTTTGATCATGTGTAGGTGTAAAGATTGATTCAGTCTGTACCGTTTTCCACTGAAGCGGGAGAGCTGTCATACAAACATTCAGTAATACAAAAATGCTTCTACGTTTGACTTGATGTAAGTTTTTGTGGTTCACTATCTACTATGATGTATGTGCATATGACTTTTTATGTGCATTTATCCTTCACTAAACTTTATTATTATCATTATACAACTACCTTGTGGTTAAATGGATGAATGAGTGAGTGATTCATGAAGGTTTGAGGTGATGACCGCGTGCTGTTGCTAGCTAGCTGACTGACGAATCGAACCTCTGAACTGCTGAGTGATGGGTGGATGTCGTGATATTGACCAGAGGATGAAGCTCAACCTCATGAGGTGCATCCATTTAAGGTATTTACGGTGTTGCTTCTGAACACTTTCAACCTGGTCTTCATGAGAGTGTTTATGAGGTCACAGCCAACCAATGTGCATGCTAAATCGCTGCCACTGATTAGATAAAGCTTTTGATTGTGTTTACAGTACACAGCAGATGATCTTAATTTTAAATTAAGGCCTTGTCAGGAGAGATCACATTCCGAATGACTGGTTTCCATCCTGAAAAAAAAAAACATCTTACAATACAAAGGCGTGAAGTCACATCTCCTTCTTATTCTTGCGAAATAAACACTGAACGCATTAACATCTTTTGCCATGTGTCTTGAATGCCCCACATCCATTTTGGGCACCTCTTTTCCCTTTAAAAACAAGGCTTAATGAACAGAAATGCACTGCAGTAGACAACACAAATGAAGTGGATATGTTAAAACATTAAAAGGAATAAACAGACCAGAGAGAACGCGCACCTTCCCCCTGGCGTGGAAGCCTCGGCGGCAGAAATCACAAAGGCTGCGGAAGAACAATAACAGAAAATAGTCTTTTGAAGCATTTACATGACAAGTTATAAGGGGTGCTTCTCCACAGAGATACAACTAAGATAAGTTACGTTACAACATGTAGGATACAACGTATAAACAAAGAAGAAGAATTACAGCGAGCTCTCGGATTGGAAACCGTGTGTCATGAATTATGCAAAGCAGGGATTTCTCGATAGATGGATGGATGGAGACGGAGATAAGGGCACAGAAAGCTTGGCACCTTGCTCCTCAAAGACACAAAGATTAGAGAACGGCCGTCTCAGTTTTAGCCGTGGCTACAGTTCCATTCAGGTGTGGACGTTATGGCTGCATGCTGTTAAGCCTCCATCTCCAGCAGCCGCGGGGCATTGTCCTGGAGTTTCCTGCAATGTGAAAACAGGGGACTACTGTGGGATTTAGAGCGAAATTGAATGTTGTCTTTTGTGCGCAGCTCAGTTCCTAGGTGTGGTGTTTGAAATGAGAGATAAAACAAGGAAATCACCCAGCAGGCATTGAGCAATGATTTTCTCATCTATCACCATGAGAGATCATTTCATTCCAATTTGTTGCTGGAAGGAGGAAATAAAAGCATGTAATCACCTCAAAGGCCTTCCTTTTTGCTTGACAAAACACTTTTTGTTGTCTGAAAAATATTCAATAAAAATGGGTGACCATTCGCCATGTTTACACAGTGGTCCTCTGCCTTTTTGAGGTCCTTTAGGGACAAAACACAAAATAAATCAAGCCCATGTAGATGATTTTACACTTCTGTTTGTGTGATGTTTCAGTGAAAACAAGCAGGAAAATGCACAAGTGATTTATTATTTAGGCTGCAGGAAACTAGCCAATAAACACTCGCACACATTTCTGTTCATTAGTTACATTAATGAGCACTTAGGAAGGACCTTCACCTTTTTTATATTATCAGGAAAGCACTTTCAGTGGCATGTTTTCGTGAATTGGGTCCATCACACATCCTGAAGGCTCTTTCTGCTTTCCACACTGATAAAGTTCAATCAGTGTTCAGTGTGTGCAGGTCTGCAGACACGGACCTCTGGAAGCGTGGAATCATGTCAAATTCACACACAGTTTGGTCTTACAAGACCCTTACCCTAACCCTAACTAATTGCCTAAATTTGGCTACAGCTACTTGAATGACATCTTGATAAATCATCTGATTTCTGCTCATGAATCTGCACCTCGTTAGTTGCCCCTGCACTGAGGTGGGTAGCTGATGGGTTTGGGTGGCTAACAGTTGGCGATGTCACAAAAGGTCGGTTGTTTTTCCGTTGGGTGACAGAATTTTACAGACAAAAATAAGAAACATTTTAACCAAGGCCACAACTGACAGTTATTTCCATGATTAATGAATCCATCCATTAACTTTCTGGTGATCATCTCATTATTTAATGCAGCATTTCAGCTGTAGTTCCAGTCCTCTTTAGATCTGTCTGCCAGGTTGTCCAGTTATCTCGCCTGGAGGCAAAGCGCTGAGCTGTGTTTAATATTCCTTTATTCACCTGTATGCATATGAGGAGGAAACGCACTTGAAGTTGCATTCTGTGTCAGTTTATCCCAGCCTGGTGGATATATTCACCCTCCTTTGAATACTCTCTGAAGGCACTGTTTTCTCTGCACTTTAACATTGCTATGGTTACAGGCAGCGTTCACAGCTATGTGGAACTGCCAAAGGAAACGTACTCTATTGACTTCTTCATAGACAAAGTTCTAATTTCACCCGGCTCAGCTGTAACATGTACAGCACAGATCTGCATTCAGCCTCACAGTAATTATTGTTTTCAATCCCAGACACTGAGGGTTTGATCACAGTCTGTGACTCAGCTTGTGTAATGATACTGTGATTGCTTTACTGCGGTTCTGCGGACGTTTGCTAATGCAGCACGGGAGGAAAAAAATGAACTGAGGATACCGGAGTTAAGAACAAGATGCATTGCTGGGCCTGTGACATAAACACTGTGCCCAAACCTCATTAAATAGGAGAATGTTGACATTCATTAATTATTAACTGCACCCATACATCTATTTTTGTAGAGAATGTGCTACTTTCTGGCTGATTCGGTGACCAATTTTGATAGCAGACTGCTACTTTGGGAGTTATTATATGTCAGTGAACCTGACAACCCATTTCAGGAGGAATTAGTGTCACGAGCAGACTGACGTAAATTTCATTTGCTCATTGTTTACATTACACCCTAGAATTAGTCTGCTCTAAAGGTGTTGATGTCAGTCGCTCAGCTATCTTCACGAACTGTCCACGTGCACGACTCTCTGCTTCCATTTATGTCTCAGTGTGACATCCTGTCGCTTCCATTAACTCTGGTACTGCTCATATATTCTTGTCCTCCTTGATTCAGTTTCACTGTCTGACGTGGTGTTTGCAGGCATTGATCTAAAGATCAGCAACACTTTCTGAACTGCAATTTTGTTTCTGCAGCTGTTGCCAGTGGGCCAGTCTGCGTGTTAGCAGTTCAATCTGTGTGTTTACTGGCCTCCCATACGGAGGGAGTGTGTTTATTCTTTCACTGAGTATCTTAATTTAATGTTCAGTTGTCTATTATAAAGTATATTGTATTTAACTGGAAATGCTTTTCGTTTTGAAAGCATGATTTATGTTGTTGACTACAACACCTCTTTTTCCCCGGGTTCATTTACTGTCACTCCCCTCCTCACCTGGACTTTCCCAGGAAGGAGGCAATGGCAAAAATGGTGATATTGGTAATTGGAGTCAAATATATGCACTTAAGCCATTGCAGAGCAAACGGTAAAGGCTGTTCACGCTCAACTAGTCGTCCATCCGCTCGCCTTGAACTACTGTATTTCCCAAATGCAAAAAAAATCTTCAAAGTCTCTCGCCTGGAAACTACTGCTGAATCACTATCGACAAAACCTAATTCTCAGCTGATTGTCTGGACTTTTTCCTCCTGTGTTATTATTGATGAACTTTCCATTCAGGGCAAACAGTGTTCATTGTGAGGTAGAAATGTACCATGTGTATGCCTTCCGAGCAAAACATAATGCCAGTGGAATTCGTCCTTGTTGAAAATATCAGTTCAATATGCTGTGAGGGGCGGCAGCGGAGAACTGAAAGTTTTTAATAAACCAAGGTACAGGCCTCAGAAACACAGTAATCCTCTGCACTGGAAGCGCGCTCGCTCATTTTTCGACAATATTCAGAGAAAGTTAGAAAGGAGGGAAGTAAGCGGAACAGATCAAATTATTTGAAACATGGAGAAACATATTGGGATTCAAACTTATAACTGCTTTTAAATTAGGTATTATACTTAACAGTGAATTTAGTTTTCAACTGTTAGCTGTCGTCTGAAATCAGTCAGTTTTTCAGCGCCTGCAGCAGGGGCTGTGATTTAATTGGTCAAGCTGGAAATGCTAAAAGATTGAACAATTAAGTGTGAAATAAACAAATGGCAATTCAACATCTAAATATCACAATATCAGAAAATAATGCCTACCATGCTAATGTGATTGTATGAAACACAAACAACCTTATTTTCCTTATCAGTACCATTGCAAATCCGCCCAAATAGCATTTTACCACTTCTTTACCACCGTGCAAATCAGCTGTGATATTCTGACATTTTGTAGTAACAGTGTGGACAGAAAACACAATACTTGCACGGAGGAGACTCGAAATGTTAAAGGTAGCAATATGCAACAGTGCCATCTAAACGAGAAGCCTCAGTACGCCATGTAATTTATCAATCTAAAAAAATTGATCTGTCTGCCTCAGAGTTGGCTTCTGTTATGTGTACAGCCACCCCGACTCCACACACACACAAATATCCAACCTAATCACATCCCATCCACAGTATGTATGCAAACCAGAAAATCAAACCTCCGCCTTCTGTCTGTGTTTGTGTGTTTTCACTGGCTCTCTGTAAACCCTGCTCCTAACCTACAAGATATTACCCTTCCCTGCTCCTCAATATACCGTATGACTTATTGACTCACTCCCTGTCAGCCCGACTGCAATGTTCACTCTCAGGTTGCAGGACTGCAAGGAAATCTATATATCAGAAAGAAAAGCAGTGGGGGGGGTCTTTTCCTGTAGGGCCTCCTACCTCTGGGACAAGCGTCTCGTCCTTGTCAATGATTCAGACTCGACAGTTTTCAAATCCACACTCGAGAGCTGAAATTCAGCACAGCTTGCAACCTGCAGCCTGTGCTTCACTTTCTTCTCCTGCAGACTGTGCTGGTAATTTTGGCTGACTGGATGTGATTAGTGGATATGCCGTCGTGTGTGTGGGCACATACAGGCAGTGATATACTGTACACATGCGCAATCACAATTGCACACAGTCTCCCTCTGTCTCCCTCTCATGCAAATTAGCTCTGTCCTTACTGCATCCGCGTTTGTCGCATGTCGTCTTTTGGGTCGTCTGATTTTGTATTTGTGCCATCATTTGCATTGCTTTTCAAACCTTAATGGTGTTCTCGAAGTATACTGAACAGGACTTGACCTACTTTTTCCTCTTCGACCTCATTGCCATGAATAATTACATTATTTTAGAACATCTCTTCAACCTGGGCCGTATTTTTCACTAGATAAACACGTTGGTGTTGGTTAATTATGCAAAACAAATAAAACTGAATGAAATTTTTTTCCACGCTAACAACATGGCTCCAAGTATGGTACTGTGGGTACGTTGGTCGGTCCACCACTATGGTCCAGACTGAAATATCCTAACAGCTGCATGGACTATCGTGACTTTTCTTCTAGCGCCGCCATGAGGTTGTTGAAGAATTGTACACATAAGTATGATAGCATTATCATTGTGAGCATGTTAGCATGCTGATGTTAGCATTTAGCCCAAAACACCAATATGCCAAAGTACAGCGTCACAGAGCTGTTAGCATGGTTTTAGCCTCTTAGTCTTTTTAATCATTCAGTGCCACTATTTTAAAAAATACATTTTTTCTGCAATATCGGCCAAAAGTTACTGTATAGTTCAGGTTAGACAGACATGATATTTGTGGCAAATGAACTATGATTAGAGTACGTAAGGCAACTCATATTTAAAGTTCTTTTCTGTGATGGGTCAGAAAAGGTGACCTTCCCTGTGAAAGACAGTCAGGACCATCCTCTGCACCCTTTCTTTCCACCTTGTTCTATTTCCTGCATTGGCACTGGATGCGCATCATGACCTGTGGAGTGGTCCAACATGAACATAAAGGGCACGCTATTTCCTGCATTGGCACTGAACGTACATCATGACCTGCAGAATGATCCAACATGAAATAAGTCACGGAGATACTTGGCAGTATTTTCCGGGCGTTTGGCGTCATGTTGATTGGTTCTGATCAAAGCATTGGCTAGTAAATTTACTGTAGCAACACATGATGTACCTCAAACAAAAAAAAAAAAAACAGTTCCAACAAGTCCACTGAAAACAGAAGCAGGACTGGCACATGTATTTATCTGACTGATTCAGACTATACAAAAAACTAGAGAAGCTGATTGTAAATTGTCAACTTGAAAGACAAAATAATACCCAGATTGAAAAATGAATGGAATTTTCCCTGAAGAAATCAATTGAATGAAACAAGAATGTCTACACAAGGCGTTCATAAGGTATATGACTGTCAACTTGTGCTACCTCGGCTGTGCCATCATATGGTTCCCTGAATAGTCATGAGATAGAATTCCATATTTTACACTCCAGCTGGTGCCTTTTCTTTTCACTCACTGACTGCTCTTCTTGGCTGCTTCAGAAGAACGTCTGTGCTCTGCTGTAATCCCAAACCACAAATCCCTGTAGACACCCACTGCTGCTAGGCCACCATGATGAGCCCGCAGTCCATGAGGTCCAGCATTTTTGTGGAAATCCAGAGCTCTCAATTAAATCTTATAGTCTGGATACTGCAGCCAGAGTATGTATGATGACATTACTGCATCTGAGACTTGTGGCCTGCTTTGTGTGTGGGTGTCCCTTGGCTGAGAAGACCCATTTATCTGCATTAAATGAATTACTGGTCTAAACTGCAACTCAAAAGGTGGATATCTTTCACTTTTCTTGTATTGGCACATAATGATTGAGAGGACATAATTAAAGATATGTTTTCAATTATGTTCCCGGGTAATCTTGACGTAGCAAGTGTGTTTTTTTTTAGCTCACCAAATAATTAATGTACATTAATTAGAAATAATAAATTAAGCTCACCCTTAGAGATAGGGCAAAGAGCTCAGACACCCAGAGGGAGCAGGAAGTAGAGCTGCTCCAGCTGGATTAGCCTGTCGAGGTGGTTCGGACATCTGGCGAGGATGCATCCTTAGCTCCTTGCTTTGGAGCGATTTAGTTATTATTAGTATCCCATTATTTCACAATCTCAAGTAGTGTCGTACTATTGTGCACAAATACTGAAGCTGACAACAGCTCTTACTTTTTCAGGGAAGATAAAAGTCTTTAGTGCAAGGTCGATGTGGAAAAAAAAAACAGTTGGGATAATTACATCCATGTTCTGTGCAGCTTTCTATACAACTGTTGACAGTGCATGCAGTTAAAGACTTTTAGTAAAAATAAAAAAATAAAAAATCACTGGTATCGCTTTCATGAGTCACTTCACAGTGTTTCAGTGGTTCTCTTTATAGCAGTACTGGAGGCTAAGTGTTAGCTCGAGCTCAGTGGAAAGTCTAAACCTCGGCTTGTTTTGTTGGACTCGGATTGGGGACACAGATGCCCTCAGAGAGCACTGCTGCAATATGTGAAAGATTTAATGTGACCTTTAGACGATCTTTAAACGTTACTCTTTTATTCTTTTGGTAGTTCAGCTCATGGGCTCTCAGGTTAAATAGCGGGAGGCCTGTAAAAGGAACAAATCGCTGGAGAGTTCAGCGTTTAAAGCATCGAGTTTGACCGAGACTTTATGTCTGTGGATTAATTATAGACTGTGGCTTGGCTTTCCTTTTTCCCCTGTCGTAGGGAGTTATACAGTACACCATGGTTATATGACACTTCAACTTCGGTGCACTTTATCTGGACTATTTCTGATTTTTGAAGACATTTTAGAAGATATAGGACATGATACATATGCAATGTCTAACCTACTTTTTGCAGCCATTGCAGCAAGCTGAACACCCAATTTATTTGCTCAGTCTCTTAAGATTGTTGATGATAAGGCAGCCAAATGTGGGCTCCGAGCAAGCCTTTTCTTACTAACTTCCAATAGTTAAAGAGCTGCATACTGTCTTAGTTGTTCGTGGATGTCATAAATCACGCTTGTTTCCGTAGATGTTTTGTGGGAAGTTGATTCTAATTTAAAATACAAGACATAAGATACACAGCACAAATTACACAAATACAAATTTCAAACTAAAGTTAACCTTGATACAGGAAAAGTAGGAATCGAGGGATATATTTCAAGTATATGAAGTTCTAAACAAAAGATGTCCACAGTGTACTTTTCCACTCTGCTAACAGGCCACAGAAGTCAAAGTTTTGAATAGACCTGTGCTCGAGGAAAAGGAAAGAAATGCCTCAAGTCATCTTTATGTATCATCAATTAGCCCAGGATAGAAACAGTCCAGAGGTGTCGGCGCCAGCCTGCATGGACCCAGATGACTTTATCCGCCACAGTCTGGCCAGAATAAAACTTTTGATGACTCATATTTGGTGTTCCGACAAAATGGCAACTTTAACTTTGACGATGAAGGAAATTAGAATTGATCTCTGCTGAGTCACTCCAATGTCGGCAGATGGTGATCTGCGACACCTGCAGTTAAGATAACATCCAATATCGATGCATCTAATAACAAAGGGCCAGGAGAAGATATTCCTCCTGCACAGGCCTATCAATCTTTGAATTTTCTCCATTTCTTAATTAATTAGTTTCAACAATAGCTGTGAATTTCCAGTCATATATCTACTGTTATTACTGTAAACCACACATTTCATCAGTTAATTAGTGGTGGTTTGGTCCAAACGTAAAGTTGAACGAGGTATCTCTTCTTCTATTCTTCTGAGTCTTCTGAGTTTAAAAAGCCACCTTAGCAACTGTTAATCAAATTCGTTCACACTTTTTACCCCCAAATCCACGTCTCCTCCATTGTGTCAGTCTATCATGGATGTGTCTTTGAAAAACTAATGTTGCTTTATTACCGACTCACCTACAGTAAGTCGAGGCTTTAACAACTTTTAGCTTCACAGCGGAAAAGGAAAAGCACTAATGTGAGAGAAAAGCTTCAGATGCCGTCTTGCCGCCTTCTTTTCTGTCAAGTCTGAGCACTGATATAATTTGTGAATGAGGGTTTGCCTTTAAAATCTCACCTTGATGATTGCACTTTTGAATTCCCTTCATGAGGAAAATAACTAAATTATACCTTTATGCGCCTGAATCTCAGTAATAGGCTACGCTCTTACAGATATACTAGTGGGTGTAGTTTGGAAGTGTTTTGATCAGTCCATTTAGTTAGCAATGCATGATTTGAGATGCTGCTTCCTTGATTTCATCCTGTGAATGATATGTCTTTGACAGCATTTACAGAACAGCAAACTGAATGGGATGCAGTTGCTGGAGTTTATTAAGTGTATCTCTTATAATTGAGACACCGTCAGGAAAATGCAAAGTAACTGCACTGGCATTACTTAATTATCTTTAAAGTCAAGGCCTCTGTACATAATATTAACCTACAAAGAAAAGTGGGAATTAGCAAATCAAAATGTTGAAGGTTACAAATAGATTCCACTTAATATCACTTGAACACTTGCAGCAAAGCAATGATAACGTGGCATTTGCATAGTGGAGGCAGAGATCAGCGAAACATTCAAGCGAGTAGGAAGTACCTCACGCCGAGTACTTGTAATTCAGATAAGTAAACAGTAAACATCAAACATGTTTTCTGTGTTTAGATGTGAGTCTTGTCTATCAGCCGGAAAAACATCTGATTCGAAGTGAGGAAACATCTTCCTCATTTAAGGCAAATTTATGGTTTCTGCGAGTGTGCAGTGTTTGCGTTGTTCTACTGGTAAATGCAGCAGCAGCAGTGCAGTTCGTCACCTGAGGATGAATGGTCCAGCAGAAACTACTAGATAGTTTGAAAAACAGTTGTCACATTGTACTGTGGTATTTTTTTAAAGCTATGCCTCACCAGACAGGTTCACCTGAAACCAAAACTTACCCTTATATTTAAAGTGTAATCAAGTTGTGTATTCTTTTATATGTATTTCAGATTTTTAAGTACTAAGACAAGTTGGGACAGGAGCAGCAAAAGACATTTTGTCAGGTAAAGAGGTTCATTGGTAACAGGTGATAGTATCATGAAAGGCTCAGTCGTTCACAAGTGAGGATGGAGTGAGGTTCATCACTTTGTGAACCCACAGTTCTATAAAGGAAATTACTGCATGGGCTCAGGAACACTTTGTAAAACCACTGGAGGGTAACACAGTTCATTTGTGAATGACTGCTTTGTGTTTTTATTCCCAAAGCGTTCCAGCTTTTTTGGAAACAGGGTTGTACTTCAGATCTACCCACATGTAATTCTCTGTATTCATATTAAATTATTTGGCTGCCATGGAAAAAAAAGAAGTTGTTTTCCATAGGAAAGTTTCCGCCTTGATATTACTCAGGGTGCTATCTATGTTCATGCTGAGGTGGATATCAATTAGGTGAGTCAACCATGTAATTGATTTCCACCCTGTTACCTTCAGCTCTGGTACTTGAGATGTTCACACGGCTCTACTGCTGCCTGTCTTTTTCTGCTGCCTTGTGTCAACACCTCCACACGTAGACGCACTTTATTACAATCATGGGAATAAATATGATCGATGTAATCCATTTAGACCACATGATCCTCTGCTCATCGTGATTTCATTAACTTAAGCTGCACACGGGCGCGAGATGGACACCAAGTCATTACCAAGCCACTATTACAGCCATTACAATAAAATCAGATATGAGAACAAATTACATTTTTGTCCAATCTAAATGACTGTCTGATCTGCAACGACTGCTGCCTGACCAACCATTCCGCTCACGTAACGGGAAAAGGTTGTATGCACCTCTTGCTCTTGGCAATTTGAATAATTCACTCAGATGTGTGGATGCGATTGGTCCTGCGACCTGTGTCTGTGCGGTCTACCTCACTGTATGCACCAAAGAGATAAGAACGTGAATCAGAGACAAGAGATACCTCGGGGAGGCTTGAGGAGCGGAGCAGAGAGGGGCAACCCGGGGTCAACTACCTGCCCAAGAATGACAACTCCTGCCAAGGAGATGGTGGAGACTTACAAGATAAGTCTGTTTTTTTTTTTTTTTTGAGAGGGGGAGTTTTGAGAGATTATGATAAACTGGGATTTTAAGGTTTTGTGCCCCTATCTGACACCTCAGGTTGAAAAGAAAATGAAACCAGTCCTAAACTACGCCATAACAAATCTGAGCCAAGAATGAGGAGAGAATAAATCACAAGATATCAGAGAAGAAGTCAGAAGTAGAAATGCTAAGGAGTCATTTCAGAGCTATGATTACTTTCACCAGGAGGATATTTACATGCCTCTTTTCTAACTTAATACATTCAGAGGCTGAGTTGTTTCATTTCAGGTGTTCTTATTAGATTAAATCTACTAGATTCATGACTTAGTCTGTCACATGAATATAAGCAGCTGCTTAATTTCAATCGCATTATGTGAAATGAGCCAAATAACTCATTTCTTGCCTGTGTTTGGTGCACCAGCTGTCTCTTCAACTTTTCTAACTTACAGTACTGGCAGTATTTTAGCCTGAGACCACCTCATGTTCGTATCTCTCAAATAAAAGCCACATTGATGTTAAATGGAATTTTATAGTGTGGACATCACAGCTGGTTAAGTTCTTTTTATCTATCAGGATAACGTGCGGGTATCTTTGTATTCCCTGGAACACTGTAATCCAGAAAATTAGATGGAATGAAATGGAGAAGAAACCGCGTCAATACGCCGGCGTGTTTTTCCACTGATAATCGGGATCGAGGAAAACATGTTCCGTAAGAGATCGCTTTGATGGCAAGGCACCTCATGCCCTGCATGTATACTGCTTTAAGATAAACCTCCTCGTGGAAAGATAAGTGTGAGTCTGTTCGCTTGGATGTCATTCATGAAGGCAGTGGTCCGCAGAGAAAAGAAAATCCATCCTGGCTTGAGAATGGAGTGATGAATGTCCCCTTTTCTCATCCTCTTTCACCGCCCTCTTTAGTATTCTGTCAACATAAACTATGAAGGGTTACTCATGGAAATAAAGAGGCAGAAAGGGAGGTAATTTTACTTGCAGCCTGCAGATCCAATAATTTGTTTTGTGGTCCTTGTGGGTTCTCACGTACTCTGAAGGCAGCACTGCTCAATGCTTCAAGGTTAACACTGAAGTGCTGTTTTCATACGTGCATTCCTGGAAAAGCAGAGTGCCTCACTCACTAAAAGCTCCTGTCTGTCTGCTGGTGTGTGTGTGTGTGTGTGTGTGTGTGTGTGTGTGTGCGCGCCTTTTCTTTCTGCCGACACGCATGCACCATCTATCAAAAGGTCCCTGTGTTCCCTGAAGTGGAGAAAGGAATTTTATTCCACCACAAACTGTTGCGAATACAAACACAGGCAGTCTCAGTTTGGCCCCAGCATCAGGCTAAGTTGCTCTCATTCTCAGTTATGTTATCAGAGAGGGGTTGTCTTGAAGGACCCCTGTGCAGCAGTCATGGTCTCTCCCACCGAATTTCCTCTTTTCGCTTTGGATGCGATTCAGTGGAAAGGGAAAGACATGCTTGTTGTTCCAGGCGCGAGCACTTGTCCCAGCCTCCCGAGGTTGCAATATGGATCAATTTATACCAGGGGTCACTAACAGGCGGACCGCGGTCCGAGTCCGGACCCAGACACCGTCCTATACGGACCCGGACCTATATCCAGTAAATTATTAAGGGACTTCAAATTTTGACGGGACACTTATATTTTAACCGGCGCAACTTTTCTAGTCTTTACGGCACCGGTTTAGCGGCTCAGGAAACGCACAAACCAATTGCATGCGAGTTAAGCCATCCCACGTGATGCTACCCAGCCAGTCGCATCTCTGCATTGCGGACGATAAACATAGCAACTCTGACTGCAGTCAGATGAGGAGTGAGAAGCGAACGGAGAAACGATAGAAAATTAGAAAGTTAGAAAGAACAACAAAAAGTGTGGAGAGTGGGAAAAGCGGGAAAGAAAGAGAAACTGTATAACTGTTCAGCTGTTATTTTCAAATTCGTTGAGACTGTTAAGATGTGAAAGTTAACAAAGAAAAAGGAATATTCAAGCTGTTGCTTCACTTTTACTTTTTCTAAAATTAAACACTTTCTTTTATAATGCACAATTTTTCAAAAAACATTTTATTTTCTCTATTTCATTTTTAAATTCAAATCTGCCTGGTTTAATGTTAAGTGACAATAAATACTGTCGAAATGTTTTTGAATTGTACTTTCTTTATTTGATCAGATGTTGATTACATGCAGATGTTGATACAACTACTAGGCTACTTCAGTATATATATCACACAAATCATAACGTTATGACATTATGATGTTCCGGACCTTTGCTTTAGGAAATTTTCTCTAACCGGACCTCTTTGAATTTTAGTTGAATACCCCTGATTTATACGATCAGAGGAAATGAAGCTCTTCCAAATGCTGTTGGTGAGCAAGAGAGGGAAGCTATCCTGAGAGCTAAGGCAGTGTTTTGTGGACACAAATGTAGCGAACATGCTAACAAGGTGCCAACAGGAGGCGTGTACGAGAATGGACAGTAGTTGGCGGGCAAAAACATTCAATCTGAAGGACGGAAATTAACTCAAATATGCAGTCTTGTCAAAATGAGTAAAGGCCCCTCAGCTGGAAGGCCCACATCAGGTCCATCTGCTTGTAATTCATCCTCACTTGCCCTCTGTTGGCCAATCAAAAGGTCCCTCCAAAGGAAAGTCTTCCTCAGCACTTTCTGCTGCTGCTGCTGCTTGAACAGCTACAAAATCAGAGACCCTCTAATGATCTAATGCAAATAATGGTCCCAAAGTACAGACAAGCAGTAACACAAAGAGTCATTAATCTGAAGGATCGTCAGCGTGCGTCCATGTTAACATGGAAGGGACGAGAGCTTTTTTCTTCTAGTGACTGCTGTTGCCTTTAAAGATGAAGATATTTGTGTTATTTTTATTCTAAAATACATTTGGATAGTTTTTGTTCAGTAAGGAGAGAAATGGGACTCCATCACTACTAGCATACTTTTGGAGGTTAAATGTGTTGTACTTTTCATGCAGAAATTGGTGCCTATGCCAGGGATAAATCATTCCCAGAATGCACCAGAATACAAAAATATGAAACTGCACCGTTACAATAATAAGAATTCCTGCAGGTCCCGGACCTTTGCCGCTCATCACACCAGTGAAAAAAGACTTGAATCAAAACATTTCTCCTCACCTGCGCTCATGCATGCGCCCTCAGAAAATCTATATCTTGACTCTCAAATTGAAAGCTATCATCCGCAGTACATCTTCATGATGACTTCAGATGAAATGACTCCCATGTCGTACATCAGTGGTTCCCAAATGGTGTGCCGTGATGCAATTCCAGGTATGCCGGAGGATTCTGTGACATCCATACGTTATTATTGTAATACACAACTCGTGGTAAAACATGCAGTTAGGCTCGTCTCTGGAGTCCGTGGCAGGAGGAGGAATAATCAGCTGGATGTGTGTATTGGGTTTCTCCAGGAGTTGCCAGTGTTGGCGGAGCATTGTGGGGATCCGCGGGAAAACCCGGCCTCGACTTTTTAGCGATCTGTCTTGTTTTGAACTGGATTGGACGTGAACTGTTTCGACGATGAGGCGGGGAACGAAACGGAGACTCTCCCAAATGGATTGAACTCTGGGACTATGGGACGAGTCTCTCTCTCTCTCACACTCACACACACACACACACAGTTTTTTATTTCTCCATCTTTTCAGTTCCATTACCTCATTTTTCATTGTGCGCCCTGTCTGTTTTGAATGGGTGTATTTTTGCTCTGGTGTCATTTTAAAAAGGTTCAAATGAATTATGGAGTAATATGGCTGTTAATTGAATTTTATTTGATATTGTTAAATATTTACAGAGTGTTAGGAGTAAGGATAATGTGTTGTCGTGGCTGGTGTTTGCAGGGATATGATTACAGATGTGCCTTCAGATCTGGGCTTGACCCTGAAATCCACGCTCATAGATCATGCACTGATAAGCCACGCACTGACTTTCTGCGTGTTGCTCCCACCAGGTGTGAAACTGACCAGATTACAGTGAGGTGAAAAGCCTCTTACACTGGCCAAAAGCATACATCAAGGCAAACCTGAGAGTGTGAGGAATTGCTATCAGGCCTTACCAATCGCAGGTCTGCTTGACATGACAACTTTGAATTCCTGTCCGGGTGAGAAGATGCTTCTGAATGTGGTTTGATCACACCGGAATAAAGAAGCCTCGTTGAAAATGTGTGGGCAAAAAAAAAAAAAAAAAGTCAGCAGTGGGAATGACCTTGATGCTGTCAGTGCCACGGAGTCTGGAGATACAGTAACACAGAATTATGTTTCTTTTCGGTGCATCTTTTGTTTCCCCCCCCCCGCGCGCATCACGATGGCTGACTGATCTGAGAGCTTCTGGTCTTTGAACGGAGCTACTGAAATGTTCAAATCCCACTCGATGACAAGCGCCTTCTTGAAATTTTGTTCACTTGGCCATTTCCCTGCGATTCCAGACTTTTCAGATACACCGTGTTGAGCAAATTAGCTTGCTGCCTGTCATCCCACCTATCAGGGAGAGATAGGAGGTAGGTAGGGCCTGTGTCAGTGATGCTGTACGTGACAGTTTGACAGCCAAAAATGCTATTACCAGTGTGCCAGTTTCCCTTCCATCTGTGCTGTTATCCTCTAGCTTCTTTGGATAATGTTTTTCAAACCGCAGCCTTCATGTACTTTGCATTGATTATGTTCCTGCTTTTGTGCAACAAGGGGAAAAGGAAGACTTTCTCTTTTCTGTGGGAAACGACATTGCCTCTTCATGCCCTGTGAGCTGAATGCTTCATAAGCTTATTGTTTCAGGTGAATTTGCTCTTTGGTGCTTAAAAACCTTTGATAAAATAATCAGAACTCAAGGTCCCCTCACTGCCGTTTTCTGAAACTATCACGCTCATATCCAAATCTTTTCAAGCTGATGTTCCACACTGAGGTCATGTGACTAAGCTATCTCCATGACAACTGAGCAAACTCTGAAGACGCTGCATAGTGTTACAATTAAGCCCTTATTTTTCAAGGCCAAACAACACAAAAAACTTAATATGTAACATACAAACATGCATACAAATCTGTCTGTTTAATATTTCACTTTTCCATCAGCGAGCATTGATGAGGCATACATTTAGACTTATACTATGGCCACAGAATAGGAATTAGTCATACCTCAGTTGTGTCTGATGCTGATGATTTTCTCGTGTCGGTTATTGTGTGTGGATATTTGCTGCTTTGGTTTGTTTTACGTCACTGGAAACTGAATATCTATGGGTGTTGGTCACACAGAAGAAGACATCTGAAGACGTCACTGGAATTTAGAAATTTTGAATGTTCAAAAAGGTGAAATATTGCAGTTCTAGCTCCAACAAATGATTGTTTTCTCAAGTATTATTATTCTTTTGTCAGAAAATAGTGAAAGATATCCATTAAAATTCCCCACAGCCTAAGGTGATGTATTATGATAGCTTCTTTTAATCAACCAGTAGCACAAATCCCAAAGACATCCAGTTTATTGGCATATATGTCAAAGAAGAGCATCAAACCTTCACATCTGAGGAGCTGGAAACAGCAAATATTTGACATTTTAGGTGAAATATAAAAAAAAGGTGGCCGATTCATTTTCTTTTGAATGACAAATGGATTCATGGGCTGATCCTCGGAGCTGTAGTTGCAGCCCTTCATCAGTTCAAACATTTTATATGTGAGATTGTGAGATCAGAGCTTTTCCAATACCATGATAGTTGTTTTTGGCTGTCTTTGATCATTACGGGCAATGTTGTGAATCAGTGAGCATGTCGATTGGCATTGAATTCCAGTAAATTAACAGACAGTTTAAGCTTATCAGGATAGATACTTGATCGATTCTCACATTTTCTCACTAACAGTGCAACACTGATTTCAACGTACACACTCTTGTTTGTATCGTTTATTGGAGCGAAAGGTGATTTCAAAATATATATTCAGTACTTTGGAATGGTCTGCTACATTATGAAATAGAAAAAAAAAGTTTGGAAAGTATGAAAAAAAAAAAAAACCTGCACTAGTTCTGCTGAGAAATGCATTTAGATCAGCTGAAAGAGTTGATGCACAAGATAGGAGTCTATCTAATCTTCCCCAACATTATTCCATTAAAAGTTTTCGTCATTGTCGTACTCAGTGCCACTTTATCATTGATTTTGTTGCATATTTATAAACTCGTCTGTCGAATTTCCATTTGTGAAATCCTCTCTGTTACGCCTAAGGTTTGTCCACTCCGTATCTCCTCTGGTTATTACCACGATGATCATCTCTGCTGCCTTCCCCCACTGTGTGTGGCACTGAGACACACTGTGTACCAAGTTGGAGGTTGTTTGTGTCAAATGTCACTTTGAATCCGTCAAGTCTGTTTCATTTCTATAGCCCAGTATCACAAATCACAAATTTGCCTCTAGGGCCCGTGCAATCTGCACAGCATACGACTCCGTCTGTCCTTACATCGACCTATAGACCTTCAGCAGCAGTGTTACGTCATTACGCAAAGCTGGAGAGTGGAGATGCATACACAGGGATTACAAGGTCAAATTCTGTGTGTGTGTGTGTGTGTGTGTGTGTGTGCTGAGTGAGAGATGTCTTTAACAGTCTGAGCTGTAGAAAAGGTAACTGTATGAAGCGCTCAATACAGCTCTTACAAAAGAAATACATTAAAAACAGGAAAGCTTGTTTGCTGACATGGTTCTAACAAGTGCTTTGTCAGTCAGAAAAAAATAACCGGTTGGGTTATGCCAGCGTAATGCTTGAAAGAGATGTCAGAACGTGACTTTGAATTTGCTCAGTTATGAATATTTGTTGCTATTTGTCACTTTCACAATGTAATTTAATGAAGATGCGAAACAGCTGCACTGGTTTTACTCATAATGAGCGATTTGTTCTGCTGCAATCCAAAAACTGAGTTTGGAGCACTTCAGAAACTTTGAGAAAGTATGAAATCACTGGACACTGAACATTGTTTCAAATTGCTGGACATAATTTGGAAATTTATTATCACACTTTCTTCAAACATGTCTTTGAGGAATCAAACAGTATTTGGAACTTGGCTGCATTTTGTACAGTAATTTAGAAAACACATGTTGTAATTTGATTAATTGTTGTCACTTTTTTTATTTTTTTAAGTACAGACACACACACACACACACACACACACACACACACACACACACACACACACACACACACACACACGTCAGTCAGTGAGCTGGCCACTGTTTCTGTCCCTGTAAGTAAATGTATGACTCATTACTCGTAGATGTTACATAACTGGCACTTAGCCCGTGAGCTCAGTGGTAACACATAATGGGAGTTAACCTGCTAATGGAAAGTAGCGTCACGAACACGTTAATATTATCTTAAAAATCATCCATTTTACTGCACATGCTTAAAGACCCCCTTCAGACATGCACTAAGGGATTCATAAAAATGGTCTAATGTGTGTCTTTTGCAGAAAAAAAATAATGGATTTCACAAATTTTGAATTAGCACAGAGAAAATTTCCACCTTCATCAATGAATGTGAAAACAGCCTTCTAGTGTCAAACTCTGCCCATACATCATACGAGCTAACTGTGGGTGCTCATACTTACAGGCATTTTTCCTGTTTTTTTCCCATTCTCTAGTGTTAGAAAAACAAACATCACAATAATGTGTAATATTTTAGTGCAGTTCTTAAGAATCGTAAGAGAACGGCACCCAAGTATCGTGAGAGTAAAGCATATCGTACCAGCCCTGATAACTAAGATGGCAAACACTGTCAGCATTGTCATTTTGAGCGTGTTATTATGCCGATATTAGCCTTAAGATCAATGCTCTGCTGTGCCTCAGCGCAGCCTCGCAAAGATCAAGAAACTCAAAGCAGGTGAAGCCGTGGTGGTGCTGCCTGTTGCATTCAGACAGTAACAATAAACCACATCAATATTCAGCATAAGGACATCCGTCCCACTTCTGTTCCAACCACTGTAGATATTTTGTCTGCTGTAATTGATAACATCAGAGCATCATGACCCGCAGGGTGACCAGCACTGCATTCTTACTGTCAAGGCAGGTCAACCATATATGTTCTTTCTGCTAATGTTCAGCTATTTGGTTCATGTCGTCCACAGCTGGACCAAACTGAATCTGGCCTAACCTTTTAAACACTGTTTTAGACTGGTTAGAAGCAGCACCCCTCTGTTTTACCCTCCATCTGATGTGTTTTTCTCATTATGGCTCCAGGATGTGACACTGGTCAGGGGACTACTTCCTCATTTAAAAAAGAAAATCCATGAAGCACACACACACACACACCAAGCACAGTCTCTAATAATGCATTATTAACCAGGGGTTTGAATAAAACATAAAGGTTAGTGTTTTCCAAATTATTCTCACTGGAAAAGAGAAAAAAAAACTTAAAAAACATATTTGTATGGCGCTGTCCTGCAGCTTGAATTAATGGTGGTTAGGATTTAATGTTGTGTTTTCAGCAGTAAAACAGGTTTTTAAGTGGTCATCTGCTACACACACGATACATAGCATTAGATCCAATATCTGGTTCCTGTTCCAAAATGTGACAGATTGACATTTGTGTGAGGAAATGCCATGTATTGTATTTGATTTAGTTTTTGGTATGTTGACTTTGGCCCCGCCTGGCTGCTTGTATGTCATTTATCTTTATCTTAATATCCCTTATGGTTAAGTAAAACAAGCGTATATTCACTCACATGTTCACCATCTCCTTGTCCAGCCTCGAGCTGAGTTGTGACATCACACAAACCTCCACAAAAGTCACTTTTGAACGTCTTTCTTTGTAACTTTGGATCTCAGGAGATTTGGGAACATTTGATTTAAAGCCCCCCTTGCTATCAAAGTAAAATATTGTGTTGGAAATTGCTCTTTCCATTAACGATGGGGTGAGATAAAGGCGGTCTGAAAGCAGCAGAGGACAGAGGCTAATGCTACCTTGAGGAAATATAGTTGTTTCACAGTTTAACAGAGATTTACCATCCGATGATTATGCTCCCCAGAGACAGGCCCACCCTTTGAGTAAGACGCAAAATGGTGTTGGATAGAGCACTCATCAATAAGTCATTGGAGATCAGCTAAGTGTTTGTTGGTGGGAAACTGGTGGCTAATCAAGTAAAGGGAGTCAGTATTGGCTGTTTAAGGTGTTAAAGAAAACAAATGATGTGTGAAGGACACATTGAGGAACATTAGAGATGTGAGAGACGAGCACATGTAAAGTATCTGTACTTAAACTGGCTTTTGAAATTCAAAAGAGGATGTTCACTCCACTAATTGAATAATTTTTCGTTTGACATTGACCGTGTATTCATCCAAATCCAAGCCTGAACATGAGAAATAGCAAAAGCACGTGAAGGAAATATTGCATGAAAAAGCGAACATTTTGTCCTCAAGACTGTATATGAACAATGCATTTAGTGGTTTGTCTTTTCTCAATGAAATATTAATGGCATGTTTTCGTAGTTGTGTGTGTGTGTGTGTGTGTGTGTGTGTGTGTGTGTGTGTGTGTGTGTGTGTGTGTGTGGTCGACTTCACAGCACAAATTACCACTAAAACATGAAACAACCAAAGCAGAACAATGTTGTTTTTTTGTAACCTTGGGGGAAATATGTTAGCACTGATGCCTGGTCAGAGAAATACCAAACACAAAGGAGAATCACTGCTAAGTCCTGCTGTCTGTTCAGTCATTATGCTGGAAATACAGACATGCCCAGCTTGAATAAAGATCCATCCAGCCAAATAGCTGCTCTGCAAACAGAATTTAATTCCAATATGGGCAAAACATATCACAGTTGACACAGGCAAATTGAAAGTATAGGTTGTTGTGTGTGTGCAACACTGTCGCCAGCTGGGGTGACCAAATGAGCCCCCCTTAGCACCACCACTCCATGCCCCCCCCGGCTCAGGAGCGGAGAAGAAGCCTCATAAATGGATGATGCAATATGCCCTCTGGCGGCCATGTTGGAGGTCCACTGCTTTTGGCCACAACAGCTGAGAGCAGCTGATCTCATTTGTAAGCTTATGACTTGGCTGCCTCAACAATATGGAATAGACATGGCTAATTTCTGTGATGTTTCTAGTTGGGGACTGATGATTTAATTACTGTTACATCTGTAATATTATCTGCCTGCTGTATCCCAGTGGTTAGAAGGCTCCAGACGAACTTTCTTAAATGCATTTATAAAGAACTTTGATGCCTTAAGCAAGACTATTGTTATTATGGTAGCATGATGATGTTGTTTTTAATCACTATATGAAAACAACATCATCATTAAAATGAGATATAATTAGGGTAATTAAGAAAAATAGTTCTTGAGGGCATGTATTATCTTATGGTGGTGTTCATTAGGAATGACTTGTTAGTCATTTGCGACTCATCGAAAATGCATTTGCTTCTCAGAAAATTCTGAAATGGCATGAATTCATTGATGGATGGTGCTCTTCTTCTCTGTTTTCTTTACCTTCCTGGTTTGCTGTGAATGAAAGAGTCTTGAGCTTTGAAGCACCTTTGCTGCAACAGCTACAGCACTTGCCGTCCCCACGCTCTCCTTCTGCTTGGCAAGGGTGCACTAGTTATTATTTTGAGTATCATTATGTCTGCCCAAGAGGTCATGTTTTCATCCTATTCATTTGTCTGATAGCTACCAGGATAGCTCAAAAACTATGAAAATTCTATAAAATGCCAATGAAATTTGGTGGAGAGTTCAGCCATGAGTCAAGGAGGAAATTGAAATTTGTAGTGGGAACAACACCAACAAGGGACCTTGGCCTTCCACTCCGAGGCGTGTAAATGAGCAGAGGCAAATGGTAAAAGTCAGGTTTCAGTCCAAATTTAGTGAAAATTTCCAGGAAATTTTAGGGGTCTCCTCTTTATTCCACATATATCTGATATTTTCCATCTCTTTTGTGGACGTTTAAGTCACATGATTTATGCTTCATTCATGCTTCAGCACTGAAATGTTGCCTTTATTTTAACCTCAGACTAGTGTGTGTTTTTGATTTTTTTTTTTTTTTTCTGAATTACGGGTGTTTCCGTTCGGGCCAAATGGATAATGTTAATAAAAACAGGTGGATGGAAATGCAGCCAGCCAATGTTTTCGCCATGTACAGGTGCATTTACTGTCACTGCTGATAAACAAAGCAAGGTGGAGAGGCTGGATGGTTGTCCTGTTTGTACACAATGAACAAACACCAAATTATGCATCTGCTAGTTAGTGCCGGGAGGTTCCAGTATGTGTTGCCTTGGTGTACTCAGATCTGGACCTCTACATGTATCGAGTTTTCATATATTGGCACCTTTCAGGCCATAAGAGTACAGGGGACACGAACATGATATGCATATTGAGTGGAAGTAAAGCAACATCCGTCAGTATCTTCCCGAACGATTAGCCTGAAGGCTGTATAAAGCTGGAAACGTATTCATTTACTGATAATTCTGTTGATGCAATTTGTGGATTATTTTTACAGTAAATAAACATAACTCTACTGACTGTGTATGTTGTATCAAGTGTGGCCAAACTCCCACAGGCAGCAAGAATAGTATCCACAGGCGAACATGCTAGCAAGCACTGAGTCTACTGTGCCTCTGGTACACGAACAAAGCCCTGAAGCTCCCAGATGGTCTCTTCGGTATTCTTTGGCGTACATGCTGCAGTTCGGCATGTATGAGAAGTGTTGAGGGCAGCGAGTATGTGTGAGAGCTGGTGTCATCAGCAGCCAAGTCAAGTTTTCGGGTTTGTTGCACTGAACGGTCTCTGCAGTGAGCGAATACAGTTACGGTAAGCCCAAAGGACAAACGTGTCAGCCTGTCACCATCTGCACTGCTTAAAGCAATCTAAACTTTGTCACACAGTACTGAGCACTGAGTTTCTAACACTGTTTTAGATTGGAGTTGCTGCCATTTATATAGCTGGCAGTTAATTTAGTAAAATATAAATGCCAAGTAGGAGGAGGTGAAAGCTTTTGTCCTGTAGGGGTGGCGTGTGAGCAGACAGTATGGCTGTTTCCTAGAGGCAGTACATACTAGTGCGAACCCAGTACTCTCAAACTTGCGAAAGTACCAGCGGCACACAGAAAAGATTTTTTTGTTCATTTTTGACCAGCGCTACTGCAAGTCACTGTGATCTGTGAAAAAAGTGTTCACGACACATGTAGTTCTGTGATTAAGCAGCGTCCAGGCAGAGCTCTATTCGGTGAGACTTTGTCATTTTGTAATGTGAAAACTTGAGGTCTGATTTCTTTTTTAATTTGTTACATCTTCTGCTTTTTATTTTTTTAAACCTACTTGAATGAATGTCATTTTTCTTTTGAATTATGGCATAAGCCACAAATCGTCCCCCAAACAGAGGCCATGCCTTTGCTTTCGATATGACGCTGCTTCCATCTGTATCCCACAAACATCCAGTGCCCCTTGTAGCCCCTGATATTCTTAAATTCCAAGTACCTCTATCTGAACAACGAAACATCCAGGTTGAGGAGTCAGGTCTCGTCCACCGTTGATATTTACACAAAAATGAGGTACATTATAACAAAAGTCCCGTTTTGCCTCACTGGTTAGTCCGTGGAGAATGTGAGGACCCGGCATTCAGCAGGGCAGCTCTGGCTCTTAAGAAGTAGACATATTGCTTAACAAGATCCTCTACCCTTCTCTGCATCAGGTACCTGCACATCTTCGTTCTGCTCTGACAGGTAACCCATCTGATGTTCAAATGGAGACTTCTCCATGAACAAGACCTGCAGGGTATTTGCAAGTGCAGTGATCCCGCTAGAGCTGGGATTTCGAAGTGGATGGATTGGATGCAGCCAGGCAGTGCAACACGGTCTCTCCTGATTACCCCTCTCCATGTGCTCATTTAGCTGAGAGTGGAAGGCCAGGGGGAAAAGATACAGTGATAGTTGCAAGAGAAAAGAAAGCCCAGTAATTAGTGATGAACTGAGGGCCAGTAAAGATATGACATCCTGTAGTGTCCCATCCAGTAGAGGCTACACAAGAGCTTGACAACAAAATTCCTAGCTTAGGAGAAGCTATCCAAAATGACCACCATGATTTTTTACGGCTGACAGAAGACCAGAAATGGAAGTTAGCAGTGATGTGGGACCAACTAATCATTCCCTTAACAAGAAGAAAGCTCCATCTGTGATCTCAGAAGGCCTACTATACTTCTAGAGTTCAACAGCAGCAGTTAGGGATCTTAATAAATGTATTAATTGAAGCAGCAGTAGTACTAAGCTTCCCACTGAACCACTGGTAGAAACCGGTTAACCCCATTAAGCACTAATTCTATTTTACAGAGTTGGATTGGGGCCACTCCAGGATTGCATTCAGCTTTTCAGGCTTCAGGAAGCCGTGAAGATGTGTCCCAGGAAGAGGACACAGCAGCATAAAATAATTTCAACCACATTGGCTCGAGGAGTAGTTGTTGTCCTGAAGTCTTTTGAGCGCTGAACCGATGCTGAACATGCCCGTGTTTGTTCTGGGAATACGCCCGGATGATGTCCGAGAACACAAATACAAACCTTGGCATTCGCCATGCCGGAGAAAAGGACAGAGTGTTCACAGTGACAACAGGAGTGATGTGTATCTCTCCGGATGTGCACAAGGTTGCACATTCAGGGTGGTGTGCTGATCAGTCTTGGTAAATAGTGGCTCCCTGGAGATGCTCAAACGCAGACAGCTGCAGGAGGAGGAGACACTGAACTTTAATATTATGCAGGGGATTATAATCAATACAGTGATGGATGTTGCCGCTGTTTATGCCCACAAAGTGAGGTAGGCAAGCAAAAGTACCACCTGCTAGCACATTTTTTTTTTTATTTGTTCGTACATTTTGGCTATATTTAGCGTAGAGATAGGATGACAGTGGTGTCATAGGGACGGTGCAGATAGAAGTCACCCATTCCCTCCCAAAGCACATCTTGCTCTGGAGGGACACTGGTATGGCTGACAGCTTTGACATGCAAGGAAGACCATGGGAGGTCTCTTGGACATTTTAGACAGGATAACTGACACAATGGACACACCTGCTGCTGCCCAGCAATATCAAATCCATAAATGTCACCCGACCAGGAAGACACCCAGGCGCGATGGACCCGATGAGACGATATCTCCTCCTGGTGACAACCTTGCTGGACCAGGATGAGTGAGATAGCAAAGAGGTGAACTTTTAACTGACACCAGTGGATATTCATCAAGGGTTAGTGAGCTTAATGGCTCCCTCTGGACAGCACTCTCACTCATGGCCACCTGACCCAGTCATAGACCATAGTACTAAGGCAACTTGAATCACAAGCGAATATGATGTAATAGGGTATACCATTAATAACTATGGGCCTGCATCACCTCAGCCACTCACAAAACCCTAAGAAATCCCTATTTATTGCCTACATTAGGATTTTTTTTTTTTTTGGAAGCGTTTGAACTCCAGAACAAACCTCATAGAAACTTTCCATCCTAACTCCTCATTCAAAAAACAAAGTGTTACACAATTGAAACCAATATTTCAGTGATTTGAATAAATTCTTCCACTGGAAGTCCTCAGATTTTTTTTTTTTCTTTGCAAATCTTCAGATACTTGAGAGGGGTAAAAGGAGCACAGCGAATTCCTGGGAGGAAATGCCTGTCGACAGCCTGTCAGGTTCAAAGGCGTCTTCAGAGCGGGACATTACCTCTACTGCTGAAACGGCAAACAATGCAGTAAGACTCATCCTAAGCATTAGCGAGCCGCTAATGAAAGATGTGATCCACACAGAAATATGAATAAGCATGGAGACGTCGCAGAGCTGCAATTGTGTCAGTCATTTTCTTTTATTTATGAAAACCATTTGATAAACCAACCTCAGGGTAATGCAGATTGTTACTGTGAAAACAATGCGTTCAAAATGGCATCATTTTGGAGTCATTCGGGGAATGCGAAGAGTTTCAAAAGGACCTAATTTGTTGCCGTGAGCAATAGGCAGTTTAGACAGTAATGAATGATTTTTGTAGGAGTGATTGCAAGGGTTTTGATCTTGAACTGTCTAGCAGACGCTTACGTAAGTCACGTGAAAAAAAAAGCAGCATTTGCCTCATTGTACACCCTCCTACCTGTTTTCCCCCCTCGACTATCTCACCTCCCTCTTTCTTTCTCACACTCCCCTACTTTCTTTCATCCTCGCAGATTCACATACACACATTTTCAAGGGTTATTATTACACAATATATCCGCCCACATTTTCAGTGATAAAAGATTTTCCCTGAACTCGTCGATTACTCCGGTTTCATTGTTAAGAAGAATCAATCACGGCAACTTTAAATACTGTAATGCCACAACCCTACTTATCTTGGAGCAACAATGAATGAGGAGCCTCTGTGTTTGTGGGTCTTCCTCTGCAGGCGGCGAAAGAGGCTTCATTCAGTGCCACTTTGAGAAAATTGGAGACACTACATGTCTGATTAGCCCTTTAAGAGCCACAACTTGCTTAAAAATGCCTTTTTTTGATTAACGCAATTGCAACGGCAGAAGTTAATTGAGGAAAGGGAAATGACACTTTTAAATGTAATAACACTGCAACGATGACGTGTCTACAAAAAGTGAAAATTGACTGCACTTTCTGCCGCGCGCTCAAGACTATATATAGCACTCCGAGTGATACTGGATTGTGTCTCCTTTTGCACACTTCAGATCTCATTTGAGATACGTTTAAAAAGGTTAACTCATATGCCGATAATGAGTTAGCTCATATTGTGATTCATGTGCCCTTGTGTTCACATGTGCATTACACTCATAGCTGCCCTTAAAGGCCCTATCCATGCACCATGGCTGTGTTGCACACTTTTTCTAAATACAAGCCAACCCTGGCTTTACTATACCGTACCTTGAGTGTGTTTTCCCACTCATTTTCTGATATCAGTAAGTCGCCCTGCCCATAAAACCTGACTGGCTGAGGGCCTAAAGCACTACTGTCCCTTGTGAACTGTAAAATAAAGGATTCATCCACTGCCCATGGAGGTATCAAGTTGAAGTAGTGCTCTAACTCGCCCATAAATTATGAGCCAGGTGTTTGGCTTGTTTGCTCTTGTGTGCCGCTGGTGGAAGACATCGGGGTGGCGGCTCCCTCCTCCCTCCTCCTCCTCTCATCTCATCCTCTCCCTCCCTCCATCTCACCGCTCCCTGGGGTGTGTCTATGGCATCGCCTCTCCTTTCCACGCCGTGTGTGTGTGTGTGTGTGTGTGTGTGTGTGTGTGTGTGTGTGTGTGTGTGGCGTGCGCCGCTGTTGCTGCCGCCTCCTCCCTCTGCCTCCTATCTGCATCTGCTGCAGAGCTTAGCCAACACGCATCTATGCTCTCTCTCTCTCTCTCTCTCTCTCTCTCTCTCTCTCTCTCTCTACCTACCTATTTCTGCCCACCAGAATCTCTTCTTTTCTTTCTTTTTCGCTGATGAGGGAGTCAGCGCACACCTACACCCGTGGAGTCTGGAGGGGGAGAGAGAGATGGGGCAGTCACTAGTCGTCACTTTGGAGTATTGAGGACGGCGGTGAACCGGAGGAGCGCGCCGGATGGGTTAGGAGCCGTGAAACCCACATCACTCACCGCGGATTGAGCAAGCCTCCCTCCCTCCTCCTCCCTCCCTCCCTCCTCTCTCTCCCTCTCTGTCTCTCCCCAGTCTGCAGCCTCCAAGAACAGCCGCCGCATCATTTTTTCAGAGCAGCAGCCCCCTCCCTCCCTCCCTCCATCCTCTCTCTTCTCTCCATCTCCCTTTCTGCTGCTTGCACCACTGTGGGAATGCAGCGAAGGTAAACGAGGCTTCTTCTTTTTTTTTTTTTCCACCCTCCTCCTCACCAACACCGGATCTATCATCACAGTGGCGGACTGCAGACAGACAGCTCTGGAGACGCACGGCTGTCACTCCGGGAAAATCAGAGCGGGGTGGTCGGTGTAGGGATTGGACCCGGATCAGTTGGATTTAGCCCGCGACACCCCCTCCCCGGACACCGCCACTGCCAACACCACCCCATCTCAGTTGCGGATCACATCAGATCCCCTCTGCCCTGCCTCGTTTCAGTTTCTCTGGCTTTCTCCGACTCTCCTTTCACTGGATTACCGGCAGCTGGAGCGACCAGAAAAAGGTGGCCGGGCATGGAGAACTGAGGGGCTATCAGAGGGAAAACTTGAAGTAGCCGACAAAGACACCCTCAACAGCAAAAGAAAGCTCTGTCATGTGTGTATAACAGGTTAAATGAACTCCAATCTCAGCCCGATAGTTAAAGGAATAAAGGAACAATCGGTGGTTTGTATTTTAAGGACCTTATGCGGCCGATAATCAACCAATTGAGAGTGGAGAAGGGTGCTGCCGTAGCCTGGGTTGTTGATCTACGCACGCACACACGCACATGGATTTACAGCTCCAGTCTGAAGCGGATCGATATCCTTCTCCGTTTTTTCTTCTTCTTCTTCTTCTTTTTTTCTTTTTTTTTTTTTTACATCGGCTTTTTTAACAAGGGAGTGAAGCATCCTGGGATTTATCATCGCTTCGTTAGCGCTGAACTACAGTGAGGCGCCCCCTCGCTTCGCTCTCTCACCTGTCCATAACCTGTGTGCTCGTGTGGGAGTGTGTATTGTCTTGCGCATATCTGTGTGTTTGCGCGCGCGAGAGTGTGTGTGTGTATGTGCGCGCGCGCGAGGGAGAGAGTGTGTGTGAGAGTGCAGTGTGTGTGTTCGGTTCGTTGTCCGCCAGAGGGAGTGTAGGTTATATTGCTTGTGTATGCATTTGAGTGCTGTGCCAGCTTTTAATTAGTAGTACGTGACTGAGTGATTGTGCCTGCTGTTGTTTGTTGCGTGCTCGTGAATTGGTTCATGTTTTGGGTTCATGCATGTACATATATAAGATAGGCATTGTGTGGGTAGTTACTTAAGATGCCCAGCATTTCTCCTGCACCACACCCCCTTCCTCGTATATGCCCTTGTGCCGCCCGGCCACCTGTTTGACCTCCTGAACACCCCTAGAGACGAAAAGCTCCAGCAGGATGAGTGAGCGCTCTGGTGCAAGCACTCTAGCGGCCATGACGCTGGAGGAGCCAGGGGCTGAACAGGCATCTCCCCGAGCTCCGGGCCCTCTCCGCTGTGGCCCCTGTGCTGTGTGGCCTCGCCAGCAGACGTGGCTGTGTGCTGTGCCCCTGGTAATGGGTTTTGTTGGACTGGGACTCAGTCTCATGCTCCTGAAATGGATTGTGGTGGGATCTGTCCAAGACTATGTCCCCACTGATCTGGTGGATCCTAAAGGTAGCATTGGACAGGACCCTATATTTCTTTCCAAACCCAGTGCCATGCCCAAAGGGCCCGACATTTCCACCGCCACCACGACTTCAGCTGCCGCCACGACAGCAATGGTGGCGACCACCACGCCGTTAGCCGCGGACGGTACCGCTCCAGCGCCAAGAACTCGATCAGGGCCACCAGCAAACCACTCAGCCAATGGCAGCACTGCCAATGGAGATGGCAACCGAGCCCCACACCTCCACAACCGCGTTGGCACTCGCATTGGCGGGACTGTGGTTACCACTTCCACCCGCGCCACCCGACTCACCCCACCACCTGGTGGTAAGGAGGTCACCCCTCGCAGCACTGTCGGAAAAGGAGGCAGCCCTAGTGATGGACGTAACGGAGCCGCCAACTCAAAGCCAGGACACACTTCTGCCACCATCACCACTACAGCATCCACCACAACTACAGCTACTGTGAAGACCACCGCCAAGCTGCAGCCGACCACCTCCCAGCCGGTCAAGGCCACAACACGCTGGAATCACGGGCGCCCAGGAAAGGGCCCAACCACACGCCCACACCACCGCTTCCGAACACGTAAGTCCACTTTTTGGGTTTATGGATTTGTGTAAGTGCAGTTGCGTGAGGTTATCTGTGGACGTTGAGATGAGTGTTTCACAAGAGCTCTTTTCTGGGCCTTTATGGCAGTAATAACGGTATGTCACTATAGTTGCCAGTTATCACATATAACTGTATCCCTGGGTAAAGAGATGGAAAAAACTCTTTTGTCAGATGTGCTTCGATATGACTCATGGTCTGCGAATATAAATTATTGCCTTTCATATCCACACGGAAAGTGGATACTCCAGCAGCTTAACGTTAATCGTATTCATTAGCACAGACAGATATCAGGGGATATTCTCAGTATTTTCACCCCTCTCGTCTTTATCTTTCACTTGTGCATTAATCCGATATGAATCTTACCTCCGGAGGAGTTTTTTTTCCTCCACAAGCTGGTTGAAGTACCATTAAAGGCAGGGCTCCATCCAGAATTTATTTTGTTTTGTCTGCTAGAGTTGGGATGTTAAAGCTTTGTGATGTGTGCTGTGACTCAGGACAGCATATTTGTGTTATGAAAACAAATCACAGGAGCTGGTGAGGTGTCGAAGTGGGAGAAAGGTTAGCTCTCACCTCCTGTCTAGAGGAATCAGATATAGCAAGGCCACACATCTCATTTAGATGAGAGGATACTGGGAGCAGAGTGTCGCAGGTACTGCTTTCACACTGCAGGGATGATGCTGAGGGGGAGCGAGAGGGAAAGAGGCTCAGAGGGGAAAATGGATGGATGTAGGGATGAGAGTGAGGTTGCGAAGGACAAGTGGATATAGATGAGATAGGAAATGGGGAAAAAGAGGGAAAATACTTGGAGAACAACATAAAACTGAAGAGGTCGTGGAAGGAAGGAAGAGTCTGCAGGAAGCACAACAAAGCAGGAGAATGAAGAATGGGAGCTGCGAGTTGAAAGAGATGGCAGATGGAGTGGGCTAAGTGAGGGAAAGGCTTGAGGGAGATGGAGGGGATAAAGCAGGGGAGCTGTGCATTTTTGCATATTTAACATTGTGTAAAGATGGAAGGCTTCTTGATTATTCTTTCCACGAGGGGCATGTTTTTAACATCACAAGGTGTTTGGTTTTTTTTTCTAGAAGTGGGTGGGGCAGGATGTGAGTGTAATCATGTCTACTGACTATGGAGCTTTTTTTTTTTATTCTCAAACTCTAGTTGCTCTATTTTCGAACAAAATCAGTTGGAACAATGGATTTAATGAGCAGCTTTGATTTAAAACTCTCTTTTGGGTCATGATCATCTATATTCCGTTGCACACTCACCTCAGCATCCTTTTGTTGTACCAGTGCGAAGGATCCAGTGACAAAGCAGCACTGTGACCAACATGTTAAGGTGAAAATATGAGCAAAGTGTTATTTCAATGGGAGTGAATTATAAAATGGTCATTTTTCTGCTCTTTTCTTCAGCAGAGTGCTCTAGGGGCAATGGAAAAAACATTAACGCATGAAAACTGAAACCATTTCTCCACATTTCTGGTATGGGTCGTATGTTTGTGCAGCGGTTCCGGTTGACTACATTCTATCCTCTCATTTATCAGTTTGATGCGTCATTGGCATCGATTGCACGGGCAAACAGTGATCAAGTGACACAGTTTTCCTCTACTTTACCTCAGGGTAAAATATTTCAGCATCGCGGGATGGACATTGGATATTAAACTATTTGTACTCTGTTTGCGACTTGGCAGAAAATAACTTCCCCAATTGAGGGAGAACACTGGCTGTGGTCAACTTGAATTCACAATGGATTCCAGTGGTAACAAAAGTATAGAAATGCCAATGGGCGGCCCGCAGACTCCTCCTGCACTATAATCCACTGCTTCAGAGTCAATTACATCACTCGACAAAGAGCTACCAAACAGCTGAAAGCTGCCAAACTGGGCAGCCCCCTTGTGTGAACATCAGGACGCATCTGTTTGTGCTGCATACTATAAAAGGGCACTGCCTTCAAAAGCTAAAGCATACTTAACATACTAAAGCTGCCCTCAATTAATAAAAGCTTTCACATATACAAGTATTTTTCAGTGGAGGCTGATGTTGATAAGTCTCCAGCCTGCTGCATATTGACATCATACAGAGTGGGCTGACATTTTGGCCCACTTGTGGAGTCTTTATCCCTGTATTTAGTTAATATCTGTCAGGCAACAGGTGGCGCTTTACAGGCCCCCAAACACACCTCAGCTATGCTCACTGAGTTTCAAATCACAGATTTTTGCCAGTATTTTTGCGAACTCTACGTTGCCGATAGTGTAAACTCTCAGCCTCTTTGGTGTCTGCCAAAAGCATCACCATGACAGCAAGCATTATTAACATAAAGTAGTGCTATTTGTAGAAATGGATCCTGTGGGTTTGCACCTGTCTGTGACTTATTGAAAAAGACCTTTAGTATCTTCTTTATAGCAGTTAAAAATAAAGAAAGGGTTTGATGTAAAAGACAAAACTTTGTGAAAAGACTTTGTCGGGAACATCAAGTGGGAACTCCCTTAATGTAATATATATATATAGATATATATATATTTAAATATCTAAGCTATAATGATGCAGTGATCTGACACGATGTGGCTTTTTCAGTTGACATTTCACTAATAAGACTTATTGAAGCCTCTCCTTGCAGTAAAATTGCTCTGGGTCTTACTCAGATACAGTCTATTCTCCTGGCCCAGGATCTGTGCATGAATGATTTGCTGCCATTGACTGTAGGCTGAGACATCTGTGGCAGAAATCGGGTATAATTAGCTACTTCTTGCTTGTCAAGAAGCAGTAGAAATCCTCGCATAGTCACACTTTAACTTCAATACATGCCCTCTGAAGAAAGACGTTTGATAGCACAGAGGAAGCGTGTTAACAGAAGTCATTAGTGACTGAACTGACCAGTTAAATTTGCTGCATTCACTCGGTTTTTAGAGGTCTTCTTTTGACATTTGTGCAAAACCACAGCTGTAAATCCACTGGTTTATACAAAACATAAATCTTAATCTTAAAATAGGCCATTAAACTATGATACGTTTCAATTATTTGTGAATGATTTGAGTTTATAGTGAATTAAGTCAATTCAATCAATAATAAACTTTTGGGCATATAGCTAGAATTGAATGGTTATTGTTGACTGGCAGTGTTAAGCCACAGCTATGCTTTGGCTTCTTGTGGCTATATTATTCTGTCTAGTATTAATTGTTACCATTAACATTTTAAACCTTTGTCTTTACCAGGTATTGCTTTTATTCACGTAACCATTTGTACTGCGTTTATGTGCTGTGTTACATGCACAGCACTCTTGAACACGAGCCTTTTATGAAGCTAACTCTGGATTTTCGGGAACGTAACTTCTTCTAAAGCTTGGCTATATCCAGTTTACAGTGATAGTATGTAGAGTTGTGCAATGCAGCGAATTTAAAGTGTAATCATACACAGAAAATGTGTCGACTGATGATGAAATACTCTGTAAAACGTGGCTTCAGGTGCATTTGTCTTTACCCGCAGCCATGTGATCTCATATTTTATTTTAAGTTGTGTGCTAATGCAGTTATACTATACAGTCTCGGGTTTCAGATAATCCGGACTGCATATAGGAGGCAGTAACATGATTTTTCCCCCCCTCTATTCTACTCTATTGCTATTGCGCCTGCTGCTTGGTGTGTAGATCTAAATGAATCTCTGTCCTGGAAGAAAGACGAGCTCTGTCCGTTGGGGATAATGACGTATTTTACTTCCTCCTTTTGTCTTTTTTCTCGTCTTGCTCCCTCATTCTCCCTCTTTCCCAGTGGTTATTGTGTCTGCTTTCTGTGTCATTGTATTCCTCCATCTATTTTCGCATTGCCTTTGTGTTTTCCATCTTCCTGAGAGCGTTAGCTCCTCGGCTCGGAGTCACGAGCATATGGGCAGACGGAGGAAAAACTGGCACACTTGTGAACACAAAGACAAGCATGTAGCGTGTGTGTGCCCGTACTCATGAATCTATCATGTCGTTTTTTGTATCTGAGGCTATTATGTATCCGACTCCCTTCTCTACATACAAGCCCCATTGGCTCAGAAGTAGCTAAATAAGAGGCGAATGGAGCAGTGCACAATGGATGCCTGTTGGGAAACCACGGGACGTGGTGTTGGATCAGGGCCCATTCAACTCTCTTCTTGGTTGTAAGAAATCTTCCTTAGTGAAGTGTGGTTGTAATTCCGTGCACACCTCACTAGCCTGATTCCAGACTGGTGAATCGCCAGCCACATTGAAATTTTTGTCAGACGATTCAAAGGTCTGGTGTTGCTCCTCATTTGAATCAATGGCTGTTTCCCCAGTTGGTGGAAACAACCGAGTCAGTGAGCACCTTTCATAGGTGGGCCTCATTTGGGAAACGTCATCTGTGCGAGAGCCAGACGCAGCTTTCAAGGCTTCTGTAAATCAACTGACTGAGACAATGGCTATTAAATAAGAACAGCTGTGCACTGAAGGCATTTAAAAAAGAGAAGATGAAGAAGTGTTGTTGTTGCTCTCCCCATGGGTTTAATTTATCCGCTGGCTCCATTTGCACTTAAGAAAATGCATCTGAAGGATTCAGTGCTTATAGTTAGTTAGTCCTACATCTTGGAGCTGATTGGAGAAAGCTGTCCCTGAATTCGTGACTTTGTTCTTGCTTCTTTATCCTGTAAAATAATTTGCCATAAGTAAACATGTTTCCATCAACCAGTGTTATGCTCATGAATTGAATTGAATTACTGCACCAGAAAAGAAAAAAACGTCCTCAGTTTTGCACTTAATGGAGGATTGACACCTTTTCAGAAAGACTATGATGAGTGGCATGAAAGAATGATCACAACTTGCCTAAATGAATAAAAATCTTGAAGACCATTTTTATCTTCTTGATGGCCAAGGCGACCTGTTTTGTCTTCTTTGAGGTTTATTGGTGGTTGGTGAACAGCTGGCTGGAATAAACTGTTTATTACAGCCAGTGTAACGTAGCTTATACCGCCAACGTCGGATAAAATAATTAAAATTTGCCTAACAGTTAGATGCAAACACGGCTCTGATCAGCATGTTAAAGCTGATTTCTGTTAGCCATCACTCGTGTAGATTCAGTGAAAATGACATGAAGCAGATGGATACTTCACTTGCAGTGACTGGTCAGGACTGATAAACTCCCTCCCAAACAGAAAACAGCTCAACAAGAGGCCAGTGTCAAGCTGAATGCTGGGCCGGTAATGAAATGACATTTCAGCCCGAATGAGAGGTTAGCATCATGCAGTCATGAAGTCAAAAGCCAGTCAGATATCGTCCCACAGCTGATTTTTTTTTTTTTAGGAAAACACAGGAGAGTGGCCGTTTTCTCTGATGTCACGGCAAAAAAAAATAGACCAGAGATGGATGTTTTTCCTGACACGCAAGCCCCTGTACTTTTTTTTTTTGTTTTGTTTTGTTTTGTTTGTTATTTCCTGGCTATACATGAAGCCTGCACAAAGTACTACTGTAGGACCAGTGGAGCGTGTAAGGGGGATTAAAAACAAAGATATAAATCCAGTTTGCCTTTCTCTCTCTCTCTCTCCAGGGAGGTCAGGCTCAGATTTGCCAGGCTGCCTCTGAGGCCCCTCTGTCTCTCCTGAGACACGTTCTGCTTGTTCGTCGAGGCTGGCCCAAGCAGGGCTGCCTCTGCACAGTGTGTGAGTGCAGCTGCAGCGATTTACAAATATCTTCCTCGTTGGGAAGCAAGCTATCACTCCTCGGCTTCTGTCATTTCGGGCTCAAAGTTGTTAAGGAGCATTTGAACCTGAACTGTTTCTTGTTCTCGGCATGTGATTCGGCGAGCTACAGTCACACTGGCTTTTTGTGAGCCTCAGAAGAGCGGCTCGATGGTGCAATTTGATGTTAAAATACTGAGTAATACTTTCAAAGATCTTTCTTTTCTTCAGCAGAGGGGCTGGTGCCAGAGGCTGTCAGTCACACTGAATTAGATTTTGCTCTTAGGAAATACCTGTTTGACATGACTGCAATACAGATGTGAATTTGCCTGTCTGTGGTGGCCCCTGTACATCAAAGTCACATTTAAGTTGTTTCAAAAAAAATCTTAATTATTGAAAAAGAATGTGCTGTTATTTCAGTATCCATAGAGTGCCTGCATGGATGTTAGGATACCAGATATAGAAATTATTCATATTAGCATTGCTGGAGCAGGCATTAGCAAAACTGTGCCTTCAGACATGCTACAGAACATGTAATTTTTCTGACACTGTGAATATGGCCTCCATTAGCGTGTCTGTTATTCCAAAAATCTACATATACCATCTCAAAACAAAGAGCTTTGGCAAATTAATCAGACAGATTTCTTAAAAAAAAAAAAAGCATTCTTATAATATTTGCAGATTCATCAGGCAGTAAAAGATGTGTGATATGTTTTGCACATGCAAATGAATGCATCTGTGCAGCATTCTGCAGTGTTTGCCCTGAACATCTAGCCAGCAGAGACACTTGACACTGATGGGCACCAATTACAAAGCAGAATACATCAGTGTAGTCAGTGGGGATAAGCCTGCAGACAAATTATCGTAGAGTGACAGCCCAGCGAATGCTTGAAATTTTGTGGGAATTGATCCCATGCCCTTTCCATTGCTAGTGCCGCGCTCTACCCACTGAACCTCACAGAATCAATAAAGAAGAGGGAGGGAGAGAGCCCCTAGTAAGGAGAGCTGAAAGAGAAGGGGGAGAGGAGCAGAGGAGAGGGAGCAGAAGGACAGAAATAGGGTGTGTTGGAAAGAAAAAAATGAATTTATTTGGGGCGAAGACTGTCAAAAACCATAAGAGCATGCTCCAGAAGTAAGGATCCAGCTGCAAGGTAAAGGCATATTCTCATCACAGTTGAGTGAATGAGCCTTGGCCAGACATTTTACATATCTCAAACCACCATTCTACCCGTTCTATTGTTATCTCTCTCATTTTCATGCAGATTGCCCTCGAGGTATTATCCATATTTGAATTTTCAAGTATTTCACTTCAATCCTGTCACCACAATGTCTGCATGATGTATCCTATACAGAACTGAATCAGAAGGTCTGTGTAAATCAGCGGAGGGGATCAGTGTATTATATGATATTATACATAATACATATATTTTAAGGCACCGTTGGCGTGTGCGTGTTTCTGGAATATTGTGCTATGCGTCACACTACCTTTTGGTAAGAGTATGTAACTGGTAGACCACAGGAAATGAATGTGTTCTCGTAGTCAATTAATCATTTCTGTCATTTGTTAAGCAAAATTGACAATCAGTCCCTTGTTCCACAGGATTTCATGTTTTTATTCATCATATATGATAATAACTTGAATATTTTGCGGTTTTGGTGGGAATCCAAGCAATCTGGTCAAGTTAATTGAGAATTAAAATGGTTTCCTGCAGCCCTAAACCATGAAACAGCAAGAAAACCCGTTTTGTAGTCGTCTGTGCTCTTTGTCCAGCACTCATCATACATGACCATGACGCATAACGCTGTTGAGGGCATGCTAAAGAAAAACAAGCTAGCATTGACAGGTGAGCAGTATACTAATGGTTTAGACACACGAAGGTGAAACTGCTAGCAAAATGTGTCATGTCGGCTTAGCGGTCCAGCGCAGAGCCTGCTGTGTAACATCCCAGATTGGAGCCTTGGACTTTTGTTGCATGCCATCCTCCCTCACACAAACGGACATTTGATCCTCGACTTGAGCCTCTTAGGCAACCCTTCCTCTCAGGCTGTGTACATATCCCTCCTCCTTCAGTTGATTTGGCAGACCCTAACCACGACCGTGGCCGTAACCCTAAGCTTAACCTTTTATAACCTTAAGCATACAGAGCTCGTTGGGGCGCTAAAAGGACCGGGACCAAGTGTTCCCCGGGGGATTTTGGCTTTGTGTGTTTTGTTGCTTGTCAATGTTTACTCTGCCGTATAGGCAAGACCTCGAATGCATGTGCAGGCGTACCAGTAAAACTTTGTGTTGCTGCTGTAATAGATACCTTGTGAAGTTTGATGCTTCAGAGCGTCATTGGACTCTCAGGCAGCAGTCAGGGGACTCATAGATTGGTACAAGAGAAACTTGCCTATTGTAAGCACTGACTGAGGCCATCTTAAGGCTCCTTAATGTCACCGTGTGATTTATGTAGACAAAATGTCCACCGGGAGGTGGCAGAGAGAAGAAGAGGCAGGGCGGGTGGGCAGGGCGGGGGCTGAAATATTAATGTATGGGAAGAGAAACATGTGGAATGTGTGTTGCCGGAAATGTGAATAATTGATGAAGCTTCCCTTTTATAAAGTGCCTGAGATGTCCCATACTCAGTGGTCTAATGGCAGAGGCATGGTATGGGATTTTACTGTAAGGTATTTGCCTCCACAGACTGTCTTTCAGAGGTAATAGCACCAATAGCCATAAGTGACTTTTCTCTGGCAACAAAATCAGTCAAAGTTTAGATTCGCATTTGGCTTCTTTGTGCTCATCTCTTCTCATAAATGCGGCCCAGAGTTAATGGTTACAAATGCTTCCACGGAGAAATAAAGGTGTTCTTAGCCTAAGGAAAGAAATAATCCTAATTGAAAGTAAACAGCGGGATCATTATTGTCTCTGAACATGACTCCCTCACTTTATATCTTTTCAAATTGGACGAAATGGAGGATAGAGAACAATTTTAAAGACTGGGTTTAGTGGTGGTGGTGATGTGAGGGTGCTGGGGGAGCACTCACTAATTCACTCATTTTAATCACACGCTGTCATGCCTACTTACCCACAAGTCTGCCACAGTGCTTTTTTTGCATTTTTGGAGTGGGTACTTTGTGGAGGCCTACCTCTAATCAACAAAAACCCGCCATTCGTTCATTCACTCACTCACTCACTCATTCATGGCCAGAGAACACAGTGACTTGCTGATAGCTCAAGGGGCACTGAGATATAGTAGCGCATGTGGCTGTGGCAGCGCAGAGAGGATTACAGTCCATCATATCTGATCTGAGACTGTTAGATCCCAATATTGAATTACGGACCCTGCGGGGGTCTCTGGTTCCGTTATCAATTTGCAAACGTGGAAAGGAAGGGGATGGGAGACTGGGGGGGGGTACGACTGTGAGGCAGGTTTTGGTGGGATGTGTTGAATCTAATAACAGCCAATTTTTTTTTTTCTTTTCGAGGGACTGCAAGTGGCAACACAACTGCGGTGCCATTTGTGATTTAGGTATTATGGAGCTTGAGTTCTTCCCTATTCAGTTGGATATATGGTCCCATTTTGGAGGGATTACAGCCATAGTGGCAGCATAAAGCCTTCATTAAACATTATAAAAAACATATTTATAGCCCTCATATCCTTTAATACAACATTTTAAAAGCTGTATGAGGGTTTATAAAAGGAGAGCACCACGTGTACGCTTTTAAGACACACATGATGTATGATGCTTTTGACTTTTATTAACGCTAAATGACATTTCCTGTTTGAACAAACACTGAAGTAGCAATTCATATAGAAATAATCTCAGTCGCTGCCTGCCACGTTGGTAATTTCAAGCTTGCACTTGCGATGCTGGCCTGAAATACAGCCTCCGGTTGTATTCAATTCCTCCAAACTCTAAACAGCATGGTCTGTGCAGTCACGACTTCAAACTGAGGTATGCGCGGCATGTGGAACATGATTTCTCACCATCCCTGCTTCGCACATAGCATCTGGGAACATGACGAGCCCGCAGGAAAGTGTGGATTGCGGAGGTAGCAGCAGTCGGATTGATTCACTGCAATGTGTGGCCTGCTGCCACCCCCAGTGACGGGAAATGTGCCATGGCGCCCGGGTTGAGATAGAGAGGCTTGTTGTGGCGTGTGGAGGTGGAGGTGGAGATGGAGGTCACCTCTCTCTCTCTCTTGTCTCCCTCCCACTATCATTCATGCCTCTATACTTAGTTTCTCCTTTTTTTTATTCTCATCCTCCTGTCCTCTATTTAAAGGCAGCCTCTTGCCTGCTCTCAGTTCTTCTTTGTGGGTTTCCTTCATTCAACTCACATCTCCGACAATAACGGCCAATGAGAGCTCTTATCTTCGGAGTGTACCGGAAGCGATAAGAGCATCATTCATCATTCCATATTAGCTACTGTCACCGCTTCCTGCAAAGAATTCCCAAGGAAATTCTCACAAGGAAGGCAGACTGTTTCATTATTAGTATTATTATTATCGGTTGTACTGCTTTTTCACAGAGGCCTCTGAAGTTCTCCTTCTTACACTGAACCTTAAAGCTGCACAGATGTGACGTGCTGAGTCATCGCTTTCCATGACAGATCAGTGCCCTACGCACTCTTATGGCAGACTGTCAAACAGGATCGCGAATAGATTATCAAACTCATCTGTTATTTCGTGAGGCGTCACATCATGGTGATATGCCTCAATTGCACAAATGGAGGAATTAGCTAATTTTCCCTAACAATACAATTCTCAGAGCAGGTATTTTTACAAATAAAATGACACCCCTCTGTGCTCGCTCCTTCAAAAGGCAGTTTATGAATACATTTTCCTTCTTCAGAACTCCTTTCTTCTTCTTTCTGAAAGTAAATCCTCCATGTTCTGTCTTCCTACTAGATGTTTTAAGCATGACTTTAACAATGTCTCAGATATTGTCCTGAAAATTAAATACACATCCCTTGAGAGCGGGCTTTTTTTTTTTTTTTCCCAGACTCTTTCAAAGCCGCTGTTGTTAAGACTCCCAAGAAAGCCTTACCTAGACAGAGAGGTCCAAAGTAACTTGTTCCCATTTTAGACATTTCCTTTTAGAAGAAAGAAAACCTCATCTGAGACTTACTGTACCACTGCCTCCGATAACACTCGTGGTTTGAAGCATTATTTCCTAAGAATTGGTGTTCGTACATACATCTCATGGAGGACATTTTTATGTGGAGGAAGCTGCCTTGCTAACACGCTCCTCTGCCCTCCGCAGAAATCTAAGAAGCTGCAGAATATTCAACATCCAGCCGCTAGACGTCTGATCAAGACCAAAAAGAGAGAGCCTGTCATTCTAGTTGAAGCGGAGTGATGAGCTATTTTCACGCAGCTCCCAGTGTGTTTTGAAGAACGCTGGCTCCGTGTATCATTAGGACCTCACTATAAAGTACCTTTGATTGTACATAAAGCTTTAAGTGGCTGTAGGTCTCGTGTGGTTTTATGTTTGTCCACAATCGCTGATCCTACCGCTGGGGATTCGTTAGATGCTGAGACTCTGAGAAAGAGAAGAATTGAAGAAGCAGCATTTTTGAAACTCTGCTCCCGAGCTATGGAGCCGCATTCCCCACGATATTAGGGAGGCAACTTCAGTGAGACGCCTTAAAAAGACGTCTATTTCAGTTGGCTTTCAACTCTTCTTTTAACTTGCAGCTTTTCTGTGTCCCTGCACCTCTTTTTTAGTCTTTTACTGATGTTTAGCTCAACCGTTTTCTTGCTTTTTTTCACAAAATGAAAGGCTTTCAATTACACGTTATTAATAAAACATCTATGTAGGAGGCTAGATTTAACCTGCCTTCAAAGATTAAGCGATATCTCATTTAAGTTTTTGAAGTATTGGCTTCCCGAGTATTCGATATAAACTGAGAGATGACCTAATGCCCCTCATGAAGATACAGCAGATGCCATAATTTTCAAACACTGTGTCAGAAGCCCCAGGTGTGCAGATCATGGCATTGATGAATAGCGAGAGAGGGAGAGCCTGAGTGGAGAGTGAGGGAGAGGGAGGCAGGCATCGACTAAGGTCCTCTCATGTTATTTTCCTGGGGGCGCGCACAGCTTGTCTCATGCGGTAATCCATGCATGGTAAAACCTTATCCATGGGGATAATGTCAACTCACTCCCGAAGATAACAAGACAAAAGCCCTTGCCTAGCGCTCACTCCAGAGTGTGTTTCATATTCCCGTAATCTGCCATCTTACATGGCTCTGTTCTATGGATTTGTTGCCCGAGCTTGCCGATTAACACAAACATACACACTCTGTGGCTTTGCACAGTTGCCTTCTATCAAAGACGACGGTGGACAGAAATGACATTTATTTCATTTCAACTGCATCAGGCGCCCTTTTCTGTTCGAGCAAACACAATTGCAAATACGCGGTTCAAGCATAAAGGCTGCATTGGAGAACAGTGAGCAGTCGGTGGAGCTACAGCTGTTAGTGCACAGTGCACCAGCAATAGGAGCAGTGGGGAGTAAACACATTTATCAGCTGTCACGCTTGCCAGTATTAAATGTTATTTTAGCCGTGGATATAAGTGTGCCAGGTGTTTTTATTACTCACGGCACTCATGGACGCTTGATTACTCATGGCAAGTTGATTGAGCAGGCGTAAGTGGAGAGTTACTGTACAGGCCGCTGTGCTCCTAAGTTATTACCATGGTGTCGAGGTGTGTGAGTGCGTCATACCTTTCTGGTATGTGTGGAGTGTTGCAGGTCTTCCGTCGCACGCTGCAAGGATCAAAAGATCATGAAAGGACATTTGGCAGTGTAGCTCATGCTCAAAGTAGCCTAAGAGATCCAAGGTTGAAGAACACTGAATCGTCACCAGACTGGAAGAGCATCCATCACATTAACACCCAAACCTGTCAGACAACTCAGTGAATTATATATTGAAAGTTCCCCCCAAACATCCAGGCAGAGACATCTTTCTCTCTGTCTCTGCCTTCCATCTGATGCGCTGCATTGAATCATTGATAGGACATCCACAACAACAGCACTCCTCCCTATAAAACACCTGTCACAGGCAGCCTGAAAGGAATACAACCACAGCGAGATGTGGAATCTGTTTTGATCTTTTGAATAGGGAGCATGCGGCAAAATGATGCGTATTGGACCTTGTGTACAAATAACGGTGAGGTGAAGCTGCTTACTGCAGTACCTGATTCAACACTTTAAAAATGAGATTTTCTGCTGCAGCCAGCTGTTGACAGACCAGAGTCACCAGTGAAAACTGGCAACGAATTCTCATCATCGTAACTTCTTGAAACAACACCGAGGCGCGAGCGACGTGCCCCCTCAGTGTCTTCTCCTGTTGCGTGTCTGTGCTTACTGAGGAAACGGAAAAACCAAACCCTATTACGCACTTTCCGTGATGGCTTTTAATGGAACGGAATGAAGGAGGGTTCGGAGCAAGTGAGACACCGCCGTTGTCGTCACTAATATGCGCTCCTCTGTAAGTCATCAAGTATACTCTTTGATCCCAGCTGGAGTCAGGGATGCTTCAGGGATATGATGGAATATTTTATTGCTGTTGTGGGAAAGCAATTGGCGGGGATGCCTCAGTCCGTCTCTTTCACCCTCTCCTTCTCATATTAAGTTAAGCTTTAAAGCCTCAGTCGGGCACCCATGTGACTATTTTGCATGTTGTTACTCCTAAACCGTCTGTTTTACAAAAGGACCGCGTTCCTTCTAAATTTGCAAAGTGTGTGTGTGTCTGTCTGGTAAGGGTGGTATTGGACTGGCGGGGTTCGGCAGGGTTAGTGAAGATGAGGCTGATGCTCCTGCCGGAGAGAGTCTGTGGCATTACAGAGAATAATGAAGATTAAGCTGAGATCGGGCAGTGGGACGATTGGAGGGTCAGTGTCTAAGATCAATGTATGGAGGGAAGTTAAGATAGATGAAGGTGAGAGCAGACAGATTTCCTGTTTCTCAGAAGTGGAAACCGTCTTGATTAAACGAGCCCACATTTCCCTGAGTGGCCACATCAAGGCTTGATCAGATAGGAAAATAATGTGCAAGGCATAATTCACAGCCTCCTCCTTGGCAGAGGGTTGGGGAGAGTTTTCAACAGGTCCATCCTTCAACACAATCATGTTTTTGTACTTAACTTGCAGCCAAAGCCTGCGGGTTTTATTAAGTTTAAAAGTTCACCTCTCATTCATTGCATCACTGTAAGAGCATTTTCTCTCCATCAGTACTCACTTGTGTACATCTAAAGCAACGCATGCAGTATTATAGTATATAATAATAAGCACGCTGGTGCTTTTGTGTTGGGTCACATCCAGGGCGAGGCCATCAAACACTGGGCATAAATCAGAAGATAGACCCGCACTTGTTCTTTGGTAATCCACAACAGCTGGTGTGTGTGTGTGTGTGTGTGTGTGTGTGTGTGTGTGTGTGTGTACATGGTAGATATCATGCATGTCCACACGTGCATGTGTGTATGTGCGGGAGACAGAGGGGAGATAGCAAGGCCAGATGGGTCCAGCTGTGGATCTGGTGGCCTAGATAAAGGCTAGATGGGTGCCACCACCTTCATGAGGTGCCAGCAGAACATTTAAAGTAGGTGTTAAAAGCTCGAAGGCTTTGATGGACCCCAGCGTCAGGGGGAGAGAGAGCGCTCATTAGGAGCTCTGTTTTTAATGAAGTAGAGGAGAATGTTAAAAATTGATCGCCTCACTGGGTCGTCAGTGTCCATTAAGGGCTAAAATGTGACCGCTTTGATGTGGCGGTCAGGAAACTGTACCTACCTACTTAAGAAGGGATTAAACTTATAATAATTAGTGTTATCAATCAACATTTCTTTTGAAAGGTTAATTGATTGTTTCATCTCATGATCTGAAAATAGTTAAAGTGACTGTTAAGCTGTTATTATTCCACATCAAAATGCTAGATAATTCGATCTACAGTGATATTAGAGCTGCTAGCATGTTTTTTTTTTTTTTATTGATTACTCTACTTTCTATTTATTGTTTATGAAATTTCAATAAATGCCCATCACAGCCTCCCAAAGCCCAAGGTCAAAAAAAAAACAGCAAGTCCTCACACTGAAAACAAAGAAAGTGCAGCATCTTTTCACTATTTTTAACTTCAAAACGACTCAAACATTTAATAGATCATCAAAACGGCTGCAGATTTACTTTCTGGTGATCAATTAATCGACCGTAAATAATGTGAGACCGATCAAAACTGCAAATTCTCACATTTTAGAGGCTGGAGCCAGCAAACTTTAGCCTGATTAATGGCGATGAATCATCCCAGCGTTTCTTAACTTTCCGTTTTAAATGGGCGGGAAAACATTAAGAAATCTAAAATTTGATCAGACAGTAGTTGCAGTCTGTAGCGGCCATTTCAGAAAGCCCGAGCACGCAGCCCACTCCCACACAAACACTTAAATGGCCATTATGAGAGGAGAGGTGCTGAGCCGGTGCTGGCCTGTAGAGGAGGAGGAGGAGGAGGAGGAGGAGGAGGAGGAGGAGGTGAGGTAGCCAGCCTCTGTCCTTTTTCCAGGGAACTCTAGGACAGCGAGAGCCTTCACCAGCACCCCAGGGAGAGGGAAGACAGATTAATGCAGAGGCTTTAATATTTCAGATGAAAACGTATTACTGCTCTCTTGCTCTTTCTTCTCCCCACCTCTCTCTCTCTCTCTCTCTCTCTCTCTCTCTCTCTCTCTCTCTCTCTCTCTCTCTCTCTCTCTCTGGCTCAGAGAAGTGGGCCTGAAAATTTTTCGCCCGCTCCCTTCTTATGTCTTCCTCCCTGGCTAGAAGCATGAATGTGTTTTGCTGAGGGGTAGATTTCCCCATCCAAAGCCTCTCTGGCTACTCGTTGTGACAGGAAGTGGTAGATCAGTGAGAGACAAATCTAAATGAATGGTGGAGTGTGTTTTTGTGTGTGCGGGGCTTTTCTGTCAGTCTGTCTGTCTCTATGTCGAACGCTCACCCGCCCTCGCTGTCTATCTTTGGTAACATGTTGTATCTATAGGGAGTGAGATTTCCTGTGGTTCACTTGCCTTGAAAACCTTCCTGACAGACACCACACCCAGCGTCGCTTCATAGGTCAAAAAGCCACTGTCTTCTTGCGTCAGAAAAAATCCATTGTGATCACATGTTTCATCTGATCCGGTGGCTTCTATCCTGGCTTAAGAATAGAGATTCAGCATATCATATACTAGAGCATGCATAGGTTTCCAGCATGTCTGCTGGCAAGAAAATCCAGTCTAAGAAGATTAGAACGGACAAACCCTCTCCACATGTGTGTGATCAGGCCACATAAAGGAGCTTGATGAACGGGGCATGCCATAAAGGGACCCGTGCACGATGCACCAGGCTTTCAGACAGTGATGGGAAGATTCTGTAGCATCTCATCGCCTTATTTAATGTCAGTAATGTCCACAGATACTCCAATCTTTGCTCATCTAATGCTCAAGTTGATCTCCATTACACTTTTGTCCAAACAGCCACCAAAAAGACAGATTGATGCACGGCTGTATTAAAAGAACTGGATGTTTTCCAAGTTAAGGGTCTTCAGGCCTTAATATTTTTGGACCAAAAGTAAATGCACTAGAGCAGTCAGTGCGAGCACCAGCCCCGGGTTACATCTAATGACAATGACAATTCTTTCTATAATATCCTGGCATGACAGCCACAGTGTGGATAGGGTTAGGGAAAGATAGTGGTTATGGCAAGTAGGACAGAAATGTAAATGCAGATAGTAATTGCAGGTCTGACCGGAACCGAACTCCCACACGAAAGCCTCCAGCGCTAAAGCGAGATGTTCTCCTCTTCCTAAGCGACACCCTACTTCCTGCATTTACACTCTACGTTGGCGCTGGATGTAAATCATGCGTAGCAAATTAGCCAGTGTGGATTTAATTCCATGTGATACTGATACTGCTGCACGCACATGAATGACACAAAAATAACGTACTGATACGGCTCTATTTAAGTCACACTGGACCTGATGCTGCGTATTGTGATAACTTAAACAATATCTGAATGTGCGTCGTGCTCGATACATCTTAGCCGCCTCTTCTGTCATGGTTTTATAGAGGTGGTGGGTGGGTAGGGGGGTGCATGTGTGCCACATGATTGCAATTATGAGTGGAGATCTGCAGATCCCAGCTCTGTTCCTGAAGGCTTAGTGTGAAGTTGTACCTGATTAATCCACGTTGAGCTGTTGCAAAAGAACATATTAACAGAGCGGGTTCTTGCTGACACACAACCCAGATCGCTCTGTTTGAAGTGCAGTCTCCACTGTATTCCATTTAACAGCCATCCATTACCTCGCTACATGTCCAGGTCAGGGTCACAGTGACAACATGGCAAGCAGAGCGGCCCAACGCATGCTATTCTCCAATGAGTACCTCAGTGGGGGGGGTGGGGGGTTGTGTGATTAGCCCCTGGTCCTTCAGGGAAATGTATTCCCTGCAGTGCATCTTGGGTCAGACCCTTGGTACCATCTCCTCCTGGATTAGGAAACCCTCCAAAGGGAGACCTCGCCGGTGCTCAGTACTCCAGTGTTTTTTCAATCAGGAGCTCGCGCTGGCAGGTTCATTCTGTGCTTCTTCTTCTGCTCATGGTGTTTGGTTGATGCATACTATTTAAATTGTCATTCTTCATCTGTCTCCGCTCCCGGGGCCCGAGGCTGTTCGTCGAATGAAGTTCTCTTCCTCCCTGTCTTCCTCCTCGCTTTCAGAGCTGCACATGTCAAACGCACAGGAGCACACACGTGCGCGCACACACACACGCCGAGGCACACGGAAAGACACATGCTCACACTCTCATTACACACTCTCTTTCACACATGCATAAAAAAGGAATGTTTTCTTTCTCTCGCCCTCAATCTCTCCACTTCTCTCTCTCTCTCTCTCTCTCTCACACACACACACACACCTCTGCAATTCATCTCCCCAGAGGCCTCCTGCCTCTCTCCAAGCCAAACAGTGTGCTAATGTGCTGATGTGTTTGACACAAGCCCTCCCCCTCGTTTCCCCTATTTCTTCTCTCTCTCCTTCGCCTTTTCCTTATATCACTTTTTCAGGGCTCCCTCCCAGATCCCTCCCATCTCTGTGAACACACATACACACACACACACACACACACACACACAAAAACACACATGGTTATCTGTGTTGCCAAAGCAGAACTCTTGCTAATATTTTGTAAAATTAACTGTTGGCCGTGACAATCGAGGTAATGAACACAATGAAAAAGTAATGGAGATCCTTTTACCGGCGACTGGAACCTAAGTGCAAAGTGCAATCTGAATTGCCGGTGGTTTCATTGGATTCAAGATTTAGAGAGTCTGTAAATTGAGCTCAGATTTGTAAGCAGATAGTAGGCGCTACAGAGGTGCTCAGCGATCTCGTTCTTGGCTTCGTAGCGTTTTAAATGTGAAGGTAGTAAAACTTATAATTGCCAGTGTTTCCTACGACGCAGACGTACGCTGTAGCTTTATGGTGTGCATCCATCAAGACACACATCCGTACAAAACCCAGGGCTACCTTAAGCTGGTTGCTTTGTCCAAATATTAATTTTGAGTAGACTGTTATTCCTAAAGGACTGATTCAAGCTATTAAGACACAATTAATCAGTTAATCATTTATATTGTTCTTAATCATCATTTAATGCTTTTCTCCGTTTTGTGTGAAGATAAATGAAATATCTTTGGGTTTTGAATTTTTGGCTGAACATATTGAGCAATTTGAAAATGTAACCTTAGGATCAGGGTGTGATGGGTGTAAAGTTATGTAAGTTAGTTGCAGTCCTAATCAATAGTCAGGTCAAGTCAGTTTTATTCATGTAGCTCAATATCACAAAGTTGCCTAAAGGAGTTTCATTTTTGGTGAATCACAAATAAGCTAAACATGGAAAATGGTCAAAAAGCATTACAATAGTAACCAATATACACGAGAAATGTTCAAACAAATGTGAAAAACTCGACAGACCTCCTCCAAAGGCAAAATCCAACATTTAGACCACACATAGAGCATTTTTTTCAACCAGCAGTCGTTTGTCAGCGCCTTCAAGAAACAGTTAGAAGTCACTGTTGAGGAATAAGTCATCATCAGTACAATCATGTGGTATTCTTGGGCACTTGCTGAAAGTCTCCAGTATCACTCATGACAAACAGTCAAATATGGAAATGGGAGGCAAGTATTGAGAAAAGATGAAGATTAATCGTGGACAGTGCAGACAGAAAGGATACATTTTAAGAAACTGATGGTGTCTGAGCCGCCGTAATTGTATAGAAGGAGAAGCTCTTGATGGAGGAGGATGTTTTCAATGCCAGATGTTATCGTTGCCATCATAGCTTCTAGCTTTTGCCACAATTCCTCTTATGCTCCAACTTCTACTTATTCCTGCTGTTTGTGTTCTCCTGTTGCTTGGTGTAGTCTTTTGCTGCGGACAGTTTCATCCATAATACCACGTCTGCTCCCTCTGAGGCAGTATTACTTACAGAAACACTGCCTCCGCAGCCTTATCTTGCTCTCCTCTTGAAAATAAACTGGGTCTGTCCAGTCAAGGAGCTGTCCAGTGCTGAAAGTGGTAACACAGGCAGCTACAGCACTGAGCTTTTAGAGGTCAGCAAGAGTCAGCAGAAGACAGGGTGCAACAGGAACACGATGTTGAGAGGCAGAGACACAGTGAGAGCAGCTGGCCAGGAAAGATGGGTTGGGGCGGGGGGGGGTGAGGAGCAAGAGGTGAAGCCAGAAACGGAGAGAAATGCAAGGGTAGAGGGACGGAGGACAAAATGGGGAATGGAGCAACGAGAGTATCATTCTCAGTTACACTGTTTCACATGGTGGAGCCCCTCTTTAAAAGGCCAATTACTCTGTAATAGTCCTAGACTGACTAGGTGATTTCTCACTGTGCTGAGTGGAATGGCAGTGCAGGAGTGGAGTCAGTCCAGTGGAGAGACCCAATCATCATTGCACTGGAGTGAAGGGAGTCAAGGGACACGCACATTTGCGAGTGCGTGGGTGTGTGCTTTGCATGGGCGTGCGTGAACAGTCTGTGTGTATAATTGTCTCTATTCCACTGAATTCATTATTGAATGTGACCTTCAAGCACTGCAAGCATCCTTCAGAGGAGCTGAAATCTTGTGTACGTGTGTGCCGACACGCCTGCACATGTAACAGCCCTCAGCAGGGATAAATGATACGTACCTCGCTCGTACGGTTCAATACAGCAAAGCTGCGAGACGATACCGGAGGCGAGGCTGAATTCACGTTCAAATCAAATTGGAGTTCTTTCTCGACGTATGTTTCGGTTTTAGTTTCGGGGTTAAATTGATTTAATTGGAAATGAATTCTGTTTTAAAAGGCTTAGCAACCATTAATTGACAGCCATGATAAATGGCGGTTCGCTGTCACCTTTTTCCCCGCTGAACCTTGCCTCTGCCCACGCTAAAATCTCTTTTATTTCTTTTTTTTTTTCGAGCCCCTTTATCTTTTCCTGCTGTCATGCTTATCCAGCATGGTGGCACTGTGGGCTTGACATGGACAGTATTCCATACTAATTAGTTGCTTATAATTTTAGTGATGTAGGCATTTAAGCTTGTTTCAGTGTTGCACTCTCGTCACTTTGGATAAAAGCCGTCAGGTGTGCCTAAGGTATAAATGGAGAACTCTGAGCGGATTTTAGGTGTTATACGACTCGGCAGTAACCCGTCCTGACAATGAAAAGATTATACTCACGTAATATCTAAGTTAATGTTCTGTCCACCGGCTGCACTATGGATCGCATCGCCAATTGAAAGAGTAATCTTATTAGCTGTCACACATCTCAGTGTGGTTTCAGGATCATTAGAAATTAATCAGGAAAGGGCAGCAGCTTAGTGACATTGCCAAACATTAGCAACTCGCCAGCCTGACATGCCAGTACTTTAGTTTTAGTGGATATAGATGATGAAAAGCAGCAGCTTTTACAATGGGACAGTTAGGCCTGTCACAATTATTATGCGATCATTCTGCATAAATGTCAGATTTGTTTCCATTCACCTGTATAAAAACATCACAAGTGTCACATCTCTATCACTATTTCCAGGTCGTTTTCCACCTTTTCAGGTTTTAATGCAGCGCCACCTTCGCCTGAGTGGAGAATTAACACCACCAACAGTTTATTTCAAGGCACTCAGCTTCTAATATTCGCATAATAGTAGTGGAAGGTAGTGGATTGCGCATTACTTTGCATTTTCTTTTGCTGATCTTCTGTACATTCGGTTAAAATTTGCACGACGTGTGCATGGAAACCTGGCAAATGTTAGACCTGCTGCAACAAATAGAGAGAGGATTAGGTGTGTTTCCATCGGCTTGTTGAGGCAAATAAACTGTTTACCCGAGCACAAGGCTCCAATGTCAAGAAAAGAACATGGGGAAAAAAGAGCTTGTCTGCCTGGATCTCACTGCTGTTGGACAGGTTCTTGTTTCAGCTCGTATGAGACCATATTGAAGGTGCATGTGTCTTATTAAACTACTGTATTAAGCTTATGACAAATCGTTAATTGTAATTATTTGTATGACAATAAACGGTCAACTGAAATTTAATTGATGGTGACAGCCGTAGGGACAGCAGCTATTTGGAAAGAGTGATGAATGGCACCATTCGTTGATGGAAAATGTGAATGAATGAACGTGTGATTCGGGAGGAAAGTGAGTCATTTTCTTTTGTGCTATACATACCGTGATGATTTAAGAGTGGCAGTTTTCCATGAAATGGAAGAGGAAATGGCTCGATAAAACTAGGCTGGTGTGCAGATGATCAAACGTCGGAGCGGTTGTTTAATTTGTTTGTGTCGGCTTTGTCTCAAAAGCCTGGAAAAGAAGGCGAGACTATTAGTGTTTCCTGCGGTTTCGCCAGCATTTTATATAGTAAATGAGATTTATTAATTGAGCTGGTTGTGAAAGTTGATTTTACTTAATTGTTTTTGAAAATCTATACAGAGTTCTTTGGATCAAGCTTTCAGTTATTTGGCCATGCGACACAGTAATAAACATTTCAATTATTCATTAAAAAAAAAGAAGCAGACGTTCGACACAAACACACGCCGACTGACTTCCTGTCTGATCACAACAATAAAAGAAGCCCGAGTTTGTGACGAGCCACCGCTCGTGTCAACGTGACAGTGACTTCAGCAGACGAAAGCGAGCGTCTTTCAGATGTTTGAGAAAGAATGATGGACTCCGTCATGAAACAGCCAATCAGGAAGGTGCAATGAACTTAACCGATACTTAGTCTCTGGAGTCAAGTGAGCAGGCTGACAGTCTGTCAATCAAGTCTGTGCGGTTTGGTATCAAAGACAAAAGAAGAAGGAAGATCTTACATGTTGGAGCAGATAATTTAACCTTCAGTAGCTACTGCTCGTCTGTAAAATATAGAAAACAGACTCTGCATGTTATACGCTATTGTTTTTCATAACAGGCCAACGCCTCTCCTGAGGAAGGAGAACGGTGCAGCACGCATGCATAACTAAACATGTGCCTCTGACTTCATGAGTGTCTTGAAAAGGCTAGCGAGCATCAGAACTGTCACAATCTAATCTAATTTGATGGTTTCTGGAAAATAAACTAGGGCACGCTCAAAGCACAAGACAGAGAATTCCCTGACCTCCCAGACTGGTTCCTCCTCTGCGGTTCCCTTTAAAAGCCAACTTACCACAAGCTAATGGTTGTGTATGAATGTTTAAACACATATGGAGAGGATCAAAGATTTTTAGATGTGCATGACAGGAGCCACTCCTTCCCTTGTGGCCTTTGCTGGCCTCAACTAAAGATCCTCGAGTGAAGTCATGCTGAAAGGACCAGATGACACGGCTGCTGCATTAGTGCGCTGTATGTGTGTGTGTATGTGTTGTGTGTGCGCGCGTGCATGTGTGTGTACTCACAAGGGGAGTGTGTGGCATGATGGAGGTGGAGGAGAAGCGGTTTTCACACCCCACAATCTGCCAAGATTGGGATTTCAAATGATACAAATGCTTTGCATGTGGAGCGATACGGTTGGCTGGCTTCTTGTCCGAGATCGAGAGAGGTTCGGGCTGCCAAAATGGAGTCCCCCAAAACATACAGGCCTCTGCAGATATTAGAAAATATATTCTTCTGCTACGACATCTCATTCCAGAGCGTTCCCTCTCCATTCCACTCTTTTCTCTTTCGTTTTTATTGATCAGGCGCGTGCGGTCGTGCTTGGCGTGACCTTGTAAGCTGACTAAACACACATGTGCATGTAATGATGTTCGTGTATGTGGACCAGACTGAAAGTGCACCAGAGTGGTTTGTAATGTATTGATGCTGCTGCCTTTCACTCATTTGACAAGTTCACAAGACTTTCTAGTGCACACGGCAGACAAGCACACAGTCAGTGTTTCCAGATGTGAGGAAGCCAGCCAATACCTATCAGCATCTTTTGTTGCCGTCATAATGTGACATTTGGTACGGTGAATGCAAAATTGTCAAAACAGATCAGTGCAGTGGACCAACTCGATTTCACAAGTCAAATCAAGCCGCTTTAATGCATCAGTTACATGTCCTTATTGCCAAGTCTGGGGGCAGTGGAGTAGAAAAAATGAATTGCACCTATTTTTCTGTTTTCTGCCACTTTCCAGCAAGTCAATAATATTCCAATTTCTCAAAGTAAATGCAAAACGAATGATGTCAGTCGGAGCGGTGAGTCAGGGCGGCCCTGTCTAGGGCCTTTAAATTGAATCTTTCCAAATCGGGCGGCACTTTTTGCCTGAGCCTTGTAAACAAAGACTAGTAGCATATTGTCTAATCCAGGATTAGATTCACCTGTAATTGGGCCTGCGCAGGGTGACTTAACTGTTAAATTGCTCTTCAGTTAGGGGACGCCACCCTATACGCCTGGGCCAACCACCTGGGGAACACAGTGATGACTCTTTAACATGACAGCAAGACAAAGACTGGTGGGCCAAGAAGCGGAAACGCTCGAGCGGTGCTATGAGCCACTTTGCAACATACACAGTTGATTCAGTCCTGCAGTAGACATGATGGACATGACCGTAATCGTCTTTGTCCACTAAACTCCTCATTGGCTCGCACAATGACACTGCACTGCAGACTTTGTATGAGGAAGTTGTGACCACATTAGCTGCATTCATTGATGCATTTGGGGGCAATTTCATAATGATGTAGAGTGGCAGCCATTAGGGTTGTGGTGTGGTAATCGTAATAGACCAGCCATTGCAGCAGGTGCTTACAGGGGTTATGAGCCCATTCAGGCCTCATCATTATGGGGCAGTTAAGAATTGAAAGAGGATTCACTTAAACCTGAATGTGAGGGAATTTAACACATGCGTGCTTCATGTGTTGTCCGCTGTAGTATTTGCTTCTTCTAATTCTGTGGCGGTTGTTGATGTGCGCTGCGACTAATGGAGAATGGCTTCCTAATGTGTTTCCGTTGTCTGTGAATGATGGAATTGAAACCTCAACACTTATGGGAAAAAGCTGTGCTGTGTTTCGCATGGTTAATGCCTTAAATATGTGTCCGTTTGGTTCTTTCGAATGCTTGTGCCTGCCCAATTCCTCGGGGTCTTCAGTCACTGGGATCCTATTGTGTTCCTATGCTATGAGCTGCCCCCTTTGCGTGGCATTAATATTCCAGAGGGATGTGGCTGATGAAATATTAGCCATGCTCCTCGGCAAACCCGACTTATCATCCTGGACAGCATTTAGCCAGTGATGTATTATAGAAGGTGATTTGGAATAGACAACACGAGACACAACGCAACCCAGACCGACAACACATAACATCGACTCTGCGGCCGACTGTAGCCAAGACATTACATCAGCCCATTTGTAGAGCTGGCGGAGTCTCCTAATGGCCTTTTTTTCTTAGCTGTATGGGTTTACAAGAATGACTGCACATTGGCGTAAATGCGTTTGCATCCATCGTTAGCCAAAACCTTTCTGAATTACCCTGTTGCAAGCCTCTAAACTCAAATGGCGTACAGAGCGGATGAAATGAACAAACATCAAACAAAGCTCCACGTGTGCAGAAATACTCTTGGAACGCAAAGGTGTTGAGCTATTAACATTATCAGGATATGATCAGTATAAAACGCACAGGACCAGTACATGTTAAAATATGTTGTTACAGTATTTTCTGGCTGAACATGGAACTCTCTTCTGCTCACTGAACACAGCTGAGCCTTTGCAAATATGTGGCCAGAAAAGGCTGGATTATTCCCCAGGCTTTTTTGTAAATATATAACCAAAAGTTTTAAAAATCTCCACATCTGGGGACACGGGCGCTAAGTTGACACTGGGCTCCATTTGAAGAGGCGGGGAATGGGTTGCTTTCAAACTTTCATGGATGTGCATTTAGGCCATCTGTGATTTCTGGAAATCAGGAACACCAATTAAGTGTGCAAAAGCTGCCTTTTATTGAGCGATAGTGACACAGATAAAACAGAGAGTATGTGGCATGAAAACCAAAACACCAAAAGTGGTATTATCCCATAAATACTGCATACAGGGGCCCGCGTTCCCAGGACAATTGTGGTCCACAAAACTATTTTTTTATGAATATTCGCCTCAGATGAATGAATAATATGCCACAGTGGGCCAGATTACATGTGTGCGTGCTGATGATGCAGCTGTGATATAAGGAGTTTTAGAGGGCCATTAGAGCCATAGCCTGATTGGACCCAGTGGCTCTCACCAAAAGTTAGATTTCTTGGTTCCAAATAGCTGGTAAAAGATATAATTGAAAGGGTCACATCACAGCTCGTATATATGCATGTGTTATATCCTCAAACTTACAATTAACATGCACAAAAACCAGCATGCACGAATGCAACAGTAAAAACACATGAACACGTGATGTCAAGGCTTGAGAAAGTCGCCCTTCGCACTTCTCTTTTTAGGAATATCCCACCGAAAGACAAAGCCGTAACGCTGCCTGACATTTTATGTAACTTACTGCCACTCGGCCCTGCCATTTCACATCAGCTGTCGCCTTGTCTAAGAGCATTAATTTTCATCTAGCACAGCCAGAAACACAGTGCAGCCCTGATTAAATTTGCTCTCACCTCCACTGCAAACACCTTAACAACATCCCCGTGAGGTTTATGAGGGGGCTATATCTGGGATCTCTCTTTTTTTTAATTATTTTCCCAGCCCCTCTTTGATTGCTGTGTCTTTATGATGTGCTCTTTGCTTGGCCTGCAGATGGGCAGTGGCCCTACAAATCATATCAATTATACCTCATTTCCGTTGTGAAGTAGTCCCGCACATCTTAATTTGAGCGCACGCATGGTGATTTATCCTCGCGCACCTCCAGGGACAGTGCACACGTGACAAGCGAGCTTTGCCGTCCTGGATTTCTCGCTATTGCTGTGGCGTGAACCCGGTGACAAATTGCTGCTGTCTTCATGGACAGATTCTAGGAGGCGAGGATCTCTGAGGCTCTTGAGCCAGTGTCAATATCTTTGATCTTATTAACACAGAGTTGTGGGAAATGATCAATGCATTTCTGTCATGCAGCCATAGTTTTCCTGATGTCTCAATTATAACTAGTTGTCATTTTAATATGGCCATTTGGCATAGCGATGGTAATTGTCCCTCTGTCACTGTTCATTTGTCGCCATTTCTTAATATGAGAATATAGTCAGAGCTGCTAAATGAAGACCATGTTTTAAATGACATACTTAAAGCTCTTTCATATCACTTGTCCTTAATGAAAACAAGAAGAAGAGTACAAGTCAAGTTGAATGATTATTACATCATGTATATATCACAGTTCCAGACAGTATAATACAATACAGTGCAGTGTTTTACAGTGAAGGTATTTTGTAGCTTTGCTGAAAGGGAATCATGCTCTGCACAGTCATCCTGCAAGACATTTGTCAAATAGATATTGTGTGCTCCTGGAAAAATAAAGGCAGCACATCTAATCTGTGAAGGGGGGCTCTTTTCAAATCACAGCTATTGGAAAATGTGTGAATGTGTGCTTGCTTTCATTTTTTTATGGATAATATTTGGTGACTTGCGGAGCTGAATTGTCTTACTGACTTCAAAGCTTTGGGTAGAAATATGAAGGATTAATCTATCACCGCTTTGAAAGAGTGGTTTTGTTTTTAATGCATGACTGTCTGGAATGATGGTGTTGATGGAACTGCTCCACTCTACCATTTTGCACTGCACCTGCAGCTGAAGACATTGTAATGGGGCTGTTTTATGTAGTGCGCGAGAAACGTACTTAAACTGCATCTCACGCTTGTATTACTCATCATTTGAATGTAGCTGATGTAAATGGTGTTTTCTCATCCTGGTTTTAACATAATACTCCAGACTACTTAAGTGTAATTATTTCCAGAAACTGTTGAGCACCGCAGTCAATTTGTGCCAGTGTGTTTTCAAGGCTTGAAGTCAAACTTATGTGACTGATATAAGAAGGGTTATCATTCATGTTACATCCCTGAGGAAGTCGAGGGGGTGGGTGGAGGAGTAACAATAAAAATTTAACTCAAGTACAAGCAAAAAGAAACTAAAACAGATAACACACACCCAGTTTTGTCATAGTTTCCGTACCTCTTTATGTTCAAAGATGTTTGAATACGTCATTTTCTGCTGTAATATTTTGGTTAGTTTGGACTTAACACCAGAGCAGTTAAGATGAACCTCACCTCTATGTGGTGCAACCAACCGCTAATGCTTCTGTGAGGCTGCACTTCTTAAAGCTAACCTCAACATGCTAACGTGCGCAGTGTCTGTGATGACATTCCCATGTTACACAGGTCATTTTTTACCACCGTTACCATCCTTGTTTAGCTCGTTAGCCTGCTATCATTTGCTAGAACAGTACAGCTAAACAAGAGCTAACCAACGTTATTAAAATTGATCCTCTGAGGACCTTCAATATCTGTACTTAATTTCATAGAAAACCCTGTTTTTGGAATCTTTCATTAAGAAATAGAGGGATCACCAAAGTCATTAGTCTTCACTGACTGGGAAGCACAAACATCTCATTTTGGATTAAAGTGGTGATTCAACCTACATTACCATCACTGCAGCCACTAGCTGCTAACCCTAACTTGGCTAGTGTGGCGAAATGCATTATGCACAATTTACTGAAATCCAAATGGACTTTCTGTCCTATCAGCTATTTAATTGCATTCACCAGGCATCCCAGGTGTGGACTAATCCCAGCTGATTACATCTCTAGAATATAAACCAGCAGGACTCCACAGCACCAAGATGTAGAACCATGTAAGACACATCTGTGCAGATCAGCTACGCAGTTTCCAGATGACTAATGTTGAATAAGAACTGGGCAGCACTCCCTCTGCCACTGCCAGTTTAGCCATAACATCGCTTGAAGCCATAGAGCCCTCATGTCACCTTCATTAATTAGCCATATTAGCAACAGCCATGTCTCAGTGCTGTATTGAGAAAAGGCCACTCACAATGCAATGTTCCCCCACGTTTGCTGGAAATTACAGGAAATAAATACATGAAATTTGTCAAAGAGCTGGCGATCTGAGAACTTGGCATAAACCAATGATTTGGTGCTGAATGTTTGTCCTTATGTGATGGCTTGACCTTTTCGAAGGCGATCCATAATGGCCTGTTCAGAGAGAGACGGAAGGTGATCAGACTCTGGCACACCATTTCTGCAGGCAGCGTCTTAATCGGCCCATGGCCTTTCCTCCTGAGAGGCTGTCAACATCTTGTATTTTTCCACTTGACCGTATGACCCAACAAACAGTCATGTCTTGGCATTTAAATCATTAGAATTCACCCTTAAAGCAGCGTTAGATGCTTATTAAATCCCAGAGGGTGACATGTGAAGAAGCGTGGCTGATTGTTGACCAAATGGGACATCTTTGCTTTCCCTGGCATCATTTTGAGGGAAGTCAATCACTCATTGCGTGCAGCTGTATCACATGTCACCTGTTTTGTTGTCTCAGAGCTCGCTTCTGCTGAACTTATGTGACACAGTGCTGCTCTTGCACTGACTGATGTATTTCTCTGTCACGTTATTGCCACACTCTTATTCTGTTAGTCATTTCCGTGGCAGATACGAAAGTAGGATGTGAAATATTGTTTCTATTTTCCATCAAAATTGTGCCATAACTCCATACATGCACAATAAACCGCCAAAAGAGGAAGCGAATGAAGTCAGTCATATCGAGCTCGTGTATTCCACTTTTTGTAATAAGGGATTACACCTTCCGATCATCAGTCAATACATTTTCATGCTGCCTAATTAAATCTTTAAGCATGTTAAAAATGCCACTGATCATCATGGGAGCTGTCGATTTTAAATTGCACCAGCTGCCAAGAGTTACAGTAATACTGCAGAGTAAATTAAAAGATCAGAAGTTCATTTACTGTTCATATAAAATGGATAAACCTAAAGAATTTCAGGCAGTTCACTTGTCTCTGCAGCTGTCTGCCGCTCCCCTCCTACATTTTAATTTCGATTAATCCTCAGCATGCCAAGGCTGTTCTATAAATGAAGGAGGGATTTACAGATTGCAGGAAGACAAATATGTGCTCTGCGAGGTAAAATTACAGGTTTTTGTCAAAGGAGTCTGGTGGCTTTGAACAGAGCGATGTGATGGCTGCTTCTGGTTCAATAAAAAGGATCTTACTTTTTAACCAAAAGGTCTATCTCTGCAGGGATCCTTTCCATAATGTTGTCAAGCACTTAGAATAACAATCTGAGCCCGTCAGTGCCAAAAACAAGCTCTTTCAGTGGACACACTTTGATGGGTGCATTTGCCTCCAAGGATTACATTGCAGCCATTGCAGCATGTTTCGTGGCAGCTGGCTGAGGCGATCCGCTAAACCAATTTCAGAAATTGTTGTACCTATTAGTCATTTAGACCACAAAATATGTAAAAAACAGAGCCCAGGTTTGAAAATACCAGAATTACCCTTTAAAGTGTTTCAACCTGACAGTGATTGATTATGTTTTCTGCTCCGATACTGATGATAGATCGATTGCGGGCGTCACAGACTGTGACTAACTGGAAACAACACAAATGGAAAATGAAAATCTTTTCATTACCGAGAGAAAAGGAGCGAAAGGAGGCAGCATTCAGAACAGCATAAAAGAGCTAAATGAAGTCTGTGCTATAGCTTGTTTGGTTTGACGACAGGTGCTCGAAGTATTCTTTTAAAGCTTTGAAATAATAAGTCTGATTAAGGCTGATTAATGAAGAAAAGATAGAGAAGGTGGAAAAGTGTTCTTCTGATTCATTTGTGACTCAGATTAACACACCTAATACATTTGACTTCATAGTGGAGGAGTGGGATTAATGTAACACCCTTGGTTGCTGCTGTTTTGCCGTGTCCCCGTGGGGAGCTCGATACACTCGCAGTCTTTCACCAGTCACACTCTTTTCACAGTCCAATCAGATGAGCTGCCGTGACCAATCAATAAACAGATTCCCAGTTGAAGCGGTGTTAGTCTTAACAAAAAGAAAAACAACTTCTGCATAGGATGCAATTGTGCGTCTTCCCTCCGAGACCCCCTGGAAACCTCCTTTCTCTCTCCTCCCCGTGTCCTCTGAGCTGCGTTTAGCTGATTGGAACGTCCTCTGTAATGGTGGACCTTGATCGATTCGCAGGTCAGTGAGTGGAGAGCGAAGGAGGACTGAGCAGACGAAGGAAGGAAATGGAGCTCATAACGTAGCTTCAGGCAGGAAGCAGCCACTGAAGCATCCATATCAGCTGAGCATCGGCTGATCTCAAATACCATCTTCAAGCCCACACACACACATTTACCTATGTAATCTATTTAAAGGCCTTCACACACCAGTGGTGCACCCACACACCGCTGTTTTGAGCCATTTTGGCTCTTTAGTCCTCCTAGTAGGACTCTGTGTATGTCTGTTTCTGCTTGACTGGACATGCCCCTCACTCTCCTGTTGTTGTTTTTTTTTTTTCCACTTTTACTCCTTTTATGTGCCACCGTTGAGGCTATAATCTCATGACTCACTGACTTGTGCCTTTGCATCAAATCAAAGGATAGTCATTCTGACTCATGTGCTTTTTACATGTCAAAAAGTTTAGAAGACGTGCGTAAAGGCAGTATAGAACTTTAAAGGTCACACTTCCATCAGCCTGTGTGGATGTTTGCGGTGGAGCTGCCTTTTTATTTATCAGCTTATGTAGTTATTCTGTTATCTCGTGTCGCCATGTCGCATACGTTTAAGTGACCTTACGTTAGGGACCTCTTTTCAGACACAACAGGTGTTGTTGGTAACATTAGCATTGCCTGCTACTCTGCATGCTGGCTCACTGCTATGCACATGTACTGTTGCACCGCAGCAACACTTAAATTGAATTATTAATGTTATTAGTTACACCTGCGCTTCTTCCGCTAATTCAAAATGTGTCAAAATGTCTGCCGTGAAAGAGATCTGTTCCCGACATAACGTCAGCCTGAGCGGAGGCCTAATCAGCCAGAATAACTGGCACACACCTCTGCTGGTGCGCAGGGCCTTAAATGCCCCTCCACATCTGATTGCTGCTTCTGCTGCTTACAACGAGGTGTTGCTGTCTGCCGTTGGCTTCTGTTAACTTCTGTTACCAGTCATACAAAGACGAATGGCAGCAGGATGAGTGATTTTATGCTTTGGTTGCACTCACTCAGTTTGCATTAGGGGTCTTGTTTTTGCCCTGGCCAGCATTATGAAATGAATTCCTGATTGAACAGAAATTTTACTTTAATTTGACTCATTTTGCCCATTTCAGTTACAGTTGCTGGAATATGTTTCCGGCTGAACTAGCTGTTTGGAAAGCCCCCCCCCCCCCCCCCTTGTGTGGCCTCCTTTCTAATCCAAAATCACTTCCTCTGGTTGAGCTCACCCTCCAGTTAGGTGATGACCTCACTAACCCTCCAACATCCCTTTTTTTTTTATAAACAACAAGAGCCAAACTACACCACCAGAATGGTATATGTTTTTTTTAAAAAAAGGTATTTGTCGTATCCCAGCATGGAGTTCAGGATTGTAAGACATCTGCGTTGTGCACAAGTACTAAGAAATCACCCTGCAAAATGTTTTGACGGAGGAAAATGAATGATGAAATCTGGCTAAACAGGAAAAGGTGCTCGAGGGTAATAAGGGAGTCACTGGAAAACAGCTTGTGTTAACACATCAGTAAGAGCTTTAGACAAATATGTCAAGTTGAACCCCCTGAGAATAAATAACACCATGAAAACTGCACCACCCCGAGCAAAAGTAGTAGTGGTTTGTTTACTGTTTGGTTGGCTTCTTTTGTTTATAGTGGGACACGAGATGTGACACAGCAAATCAAAGAAATGTCAAACAAAATCAAAAGTCATGTCGGCTGTCAGACATGAGGCATCCTCCGTCGCTTTGAAAAACAACCGAGCAGTGCAATGGCTGCCTCGCAAAAGCACCAACATCACGTTAAGGCGCAGCGGCATCACCGAGAACGCCGTCCAGCTGCAGCAGCGAGCGACAGTGAGCTATTATCAAGCCGGAGAGACAAAGAGAGATCAGATTAGACAACTTTGGCCCTTCTTGCAATCAACATTCAAGTAATGGTTATAATAATATGATGATTAAAACTACTTCAGCGGTAATGACACTATAGTGGAGATGTACGCAAAGAGCACTTTACAGGAGCTGTCCGTTCAGCACCACATGCAAGCCAAAAAAAGAGCCTCTGAATTTCATTTTCCACACATCTTTCTTCGCCTACTGCTGTCTGTTTCTTCACACCAGCATTTCTCCAAACTTCATTCATATTTCGCCCAATATTTACTTCCCTCTCGCAGGTTTGGTGCAGTGCTTGTGATTAGATCTGCCAATCATAGATCAATTAAGTACTTGATGAGTTTTCTTGTTTGTTTGTTTGTTTGTGTGCAGCAGAAATCTTGTAGTCTGTTACTGCCTGCTCCCGTGGGTTTGAAAGTTGAAGAAAAATCCCACAAGAAACTGAACTTTCAGAATCCTTAAAAAATATATAGCAGAGCAGCACAGAAAACCCTTATGTTTTGTAGCCACTACGCAGTTGTATTAATAAGAGAATATGCTATATATATTGAAGTAAATGTTCTGCACAGAGGGCCTTTAACACTGGCTCAGTCAATTGATTGATAAAATCTATAAGTGGTGTTAAATTCATGGTTTTAATTTCAGTGAAAGTGCAGGTAGGTCATTTTACTGCGCGGCTCCTGTTACACTACCTGACTACTGTACTCCATATGTGGAGCTGCTGCAGCTTTGATCGTGCAGCAGTCCATGTCAAAGTAGGGATTATGACCAGTAATGATTTCTTCAGTTCATTTAAATGCAAAATTACTTTTTTAAGGTCAGGATTTTCATTTGTGTTGGGATTAGTATTATTAAACACCTTCCCATAGTTGGACTATACAGAAATACAATAGCGTGCTTGCCGCAGAGCTCTCCTCTGTTTTAAAACATCTTAAGTTAAAGACCTTTCCACTTTGCACAGGGCAACACAGCCTTACTGCAAACGACTGGACTTTTGCATTCAAATGCACCAGCAAAAATTATCTAAATCCACTGCAGGCAGCCCTGATACGTGGTCTTCAGAGATGGCAGGGCGCCATCGTGAAAGGGACACCATCCTTCAGCTGAAGGATCCGGGTTTAAGCTTCTGTGTTGGTAAGCATTCACCCTGCTTAAGCATCCTTGAGCAAGACACTGATCCCTGCCAGCTTTCTGGCTGCTGCTCTGTAGCTGACCTTCTTGTGGAGGGTGGAAAGCAGCTAAGAGAATTTGCTTTTGTAAATTCATTACAGTCATTATTACAATTACCTGATTAACACTGGTAATGTTAACAACTATTAGGATTCTTTTGAAGTCATCAGATTGGTGGACTTTTTGCATGGATGTTTTCGTGTACAGCTAGCAGCCAAAATGCTTGATAAGTGATGACAGAATTCGTGCCAAGGCCTGCACCACTGTGCTGTTGTCTGTTTCAGAGGATGCCAACAACTAAATTTTATTTCCACATCAGAAGAAAATCACTTGGAACAAACGCCGGCTTCCAGTAAGTCTTGTTTGTTCCAGTGGAAGTGTTTGATAAAGTGGACAGCGTTGCCTTTGTTAAAATGTGTGTTTTAAAAAAAAAAAGTGTTAAGAATGTGGCTTGTTGGAGTTTTCCATTGACCAAACGCCTTTGGCACATTTGCAGCCTCTCAGGGGGGAAACAAATGATAATTCGCAGGTAAGCACTCGTGAGCTAAACCTGCTGTATTTGCGTTTCCCTGTTTGGAGAGGCTTTTTGGAGAGACCGCTAAGTGCTCGAGCCTCGCTAAAACAAATGAGCTCTGGGGAGGCGAGAGAGGGAGAGGCGAGGGGACGGGAAGGGACGCGACATACGGGGACACTCGTACAAAGACTTCATGTGTGATTGAGCCAAAAGTTCCATTGAGGGAGGTCATTTCATTCCCTCATGAGATTGAAAGCGTTTGTGATCTTCTGATCCTCCTTAATCTCTGCGCAACAGATGCCTGACCTTCGCTCAAAATGGCTGCCACGCACCCACAACACTGTTACAGTAATGATTGACAATGATACTAGATTACAGAGCTGAGCAGAGCACTAATAAAGAAGGGATTACAAATGAAATGCAGCGTTCAGAGGAGTTACGAATTAGTTGTTTTGAACATTTTTTAAAGGCATCCGCTCGCCATCTTGCACGACTTGAAGCGGTTAAATTAAAAGCTAGCGCCAGTGATGGCAAGAAAGATGCATGTGGATCTTTTTATGTGCCAATTAAGTTTCAACAAGTAACATGCTGGCTTCTCTCCAAGGATCCGGGGACACTTGGGTCTGAAACACAATTCAAAAAAACTCTGATCAAACAAAATCAGATCAGATTTTCACATGCTAGGACTCAAACATGGAGAGTTCATGTCGACTCAGCTTTGGGGGAACACATATACACATATGTACACATATCCACATGTTTATTATTATTGAGGCAGGTCGATTCTCACAAAGGTTGGTCTTTGCTTTACCATCTCCAGAAGGATTTCCTTAAATTCGCAAGGTCACAGGATTTTCTGTTTTATTTATGCTGTTTCATCGGGCATTATACAAATAAATTCCTTCACTGGACCTGTTTCGGAAAGCATTCTGGATGCAATATATAGAGGTCGGGGTCAGTTCTTTGAAGACATCTGAAGAATTTCAGATGCCGGCTGTGTTGAGCTCACCGTGACCTTGAGGGAGCTTAGACTGTTGAATTCACGGTGGGTGACTCAGAGAATAATCTGTTCACTTTTCGAGCAGTCATCAAGCAGTCAGCCTCTCATCTGCATGATCCAGAATTAATTATTCATAAGGTCTTTTTCAACATTAAAAGGGGAGCACATCTCACAGCTTTTGTCAGGCTTCAAATCTTAAAATCGGCAGTAAAGGCTTGCATGTGCCTCCATCTGCCCGTGTGTGTGTGTGTGTGTGTGTGTGTGTGTGTGTGTGTGTGTGTGTGTGTGTGCTTACAGTGCATATATATGTGAACAGCACAACCCTCTCCACACTGTTTGTGTATTCTGTTTTTCACTCGTCTAAATAATGAAGCTACAGTGACTTACAATGCGGTTGCTGCGCTGACTAACTATATAAAGTCCCTCTTCTGGGAACTCCTTTATAATTAATTCAGTTTGTGTTTCCATTGTATTTGTCAGATTTACTCCCAATGTACAGTTACTACTCATATGATGAAATCTAATAAACACTGGATTTGTTAGGAGGATACTGTCGTCCTGAAAAACAAGTGTTATTATACCACCATACGAATGTCCTGTAATGTAAGCTGCATGCAGAGCAATATTGGAACAAAGCAGCAAGTTGTTAGTGTTGCCAACATGGATGTTGCATAATGCATGTGCAGCGCTTGAAAGGCGGTCGGAGCCAATGAAATACTGAAGTAATATTTTGCAAAAAACATGAAATGACAGCACGTACAGTAAGACGATGAAAAGGAATTTCTGCCGTTCACTGAAATCGTGATGGAACCGGAGCAGCAAATGGTTGAAACTTCAATTAATCTGCTGATTATTTTCTGGACTCACTGATTAGGTGTGGAAAAACTCTTCAGAAGCCCAAGGTGATGACATCAGAGTGCTTGTTTTGTCTGAAGTAGTCTCCAGAAACCCTAAGATATTCAGATCGCTGTCAACAAAGACAAAGAGAAGCAGCACAATTCAGATGCTGGATCTGTGGTTGGAATGTTGAGCATTTTTGCTTTTAGAAATGAGCAAAATGTTTCATAAATTATCAAAATAGTTGCCAATTATTCTTCTGCCAGTGCGTTCGTTTCATTCCAGTAAATAAGGAGCATATTTGAAAAGGTGCACGTTCACCAGAAACACACGCTGAAGAGGAGTCAGCAGCCTCTCACCGTGTTGTCTTTGTGTTACTGAGGTGACTGCATATGTTTTACTTTGCGTTTCTATAGTGCCTTTTATCTCGTGCCCCAGACGCGTCCCCCTGTAAACAGTACAATAAATACATTTTCTGTTTTATTGCTGCTGCTGAGTGAAACCGAGCTCCTGGGTGGACCACTGTTAACATTTCTGCTGCTTCATATAGAAACCGTGTTCTCTCCTCATTTTTCAGCTTTGCTGCCCACACGTTGGCTACATGACTCAGAGAGGCATTGTGACATAATATATGCATCTGATAAGATAATGAATCTTTCTAAGACTGGAACTGTGGAGGTTGCCTAAAGTGGTCTGATTCTCAGTCTGGATCCTCTCGGGGCCCAGAGGTCTTTGATTCCTGGACCTTTGTCTAATAAGTGTATTGGGTCATTATTTGCGGCCATGAAGAAGAATAGTTGGCTCAGCGTGTGTTGAGATACTGAGAGCAGGATTTGTTTGCAAACCTTTTAACTGAAGAATATGATATTTGGATGACTTTCAAAAAAAAAAAAAAAAAAAAAAAAACCCTTCTCAGACTCACTGATTTCTTCTAGTATTGCTCCCAAATTCTAACATCTTCTCCTCCCTATCATGCTAAAAGCCGAACACAAGTGCTTTTAACATGAACCGAAGGGAATCCCAGCTCATGATTAATTAGAACGCCCTACAAAAAACAGAGAAAAGCCCTCTAAAAGAAGTTTTAAATGCAGCAATGCTGCAATCACTCAAGGATTACTGCTACCATTTGTACAGTGTATGGCAAAAGGCTGCCTGAGGTAAGATTAACTTGCAGGGTTATGTAATCCAGATGTTAGAAGATGTTCTCGCTGCTCTCCGTTGTCCCTTTTCTGTTAACTATACTGAAATATCCTCATAACCTTGTTACATTTTTAGTTCCTTTTCTTTTAAGTTCAGTCTTTGTCTGCTTCTTTGACATTAATGTTATCTAACAATGTGCATAAGTGCATGTTTATGTAAATTTGTGCACGCAGGCTTATCCCTGCCAGCAGAGTTTCTATATCCATCTGTGGATACAGAGTATGTATCTCATATAGATGTATTTTTCATGCCCCCTTGATTATTCATTTGTGTTTATTTCAGTATGCAGCCATAAAAGTCTCAGTGAGATCTAGTGAATTCTGTTTGAAATCTTGGTGGGACTTTGCCAGCCATTTGCAGAGTTTACAGAGCTGATGACAGGCACGTCTTACAGCTGGCACATCCGTCTATAATGTGTCCTTCACAGTTTACGAGCTGGCAGGGCTGCAATGAAATGTATGCAGAGATAAACAAAATAGCACCACTGCTTTTTAGTGGCAGGATATATAAAATCCGCATACAGTGTAAAGCTCACAGTATGTGCAAGCATATGCGGATTATCACATTTAATAGAAACTCTGCTGTCAGCATGCACATGAACTCCAGTAGGTTCTGAAGTGGTACTATGTAGAGCAGAGAAAAATGCTCTTTGAGCATGTCCCCTCACAGCCGTAACCACTGCTGAAAGAACTCTGAACCCCTCTCTCTGACAAGCACACACACACACACACACACACACACACACACACACACACAACATAATCTATAATTTAGTGTCAGAAAGTGTGATGGAGGCGATGTGTATAGGCAGCTGGAGCAGGCGCACACACCCAGCATCTTAGAGCCTGATCAAAGTGTCGTCAGGTCAGAAGGTTACATATGCACTAATCAAAGGTGATGTGAGGGGAAAGCATCGAGGGGTCTGTGTGGACCCTTATGTATTCAGGGCTCACAGTCACAGGCTGTTCATGCTTACCAAGGTGCACTAAGACCGGTGGAGTGGATATAGATTTTCATGTTTTTATATGTATGTGTAGCCTGTCAGCTGTGTGGACCTGAGAATAAAATATTTTACACATGTGAAGAAGTAATAGAAAAAACTGCGGCCACTTAAAGTAACAGGACTCCAGGTGTGACACTTTTCCAGAGTAACTGATAAGTATGTGCTAACAAGTGTGTGTGTGTGAGTGTTCAAACTTATGGTGTACGGCTCTAAGGAGGCACTTGCTGTGGATCTTAATTAGTATTGACTTTTGCAATCAGTGAAATCATGCATTCAAGGTGTTTTAGCATTTCAGGATGCTGTTAGTAGGTTTGCAAACCTGTCAAAGTTTTGTTTGTAGGTGCCTTTATGTTATGGAAGTGAAATAATGTGCAATTTAATACTCCGCTAATAACCATACAGGACAATTACTTCATGCAGGTGAGTGTTTGCCAATCATGCCACTACTCTGTGGTGATCTGCCTCGCTAGATTTTGGCTAGAAGTCACCAATATCATGAAGACAGAGACGGTTGAAAACAGTAAGGGAGAGTTGCTTCTCAGTTGGGCTAACTAACTCTTTCTTCTGTAAATGTTGTGAGACTTGGAGTGTAGCTTTTTGTTAGAGTGGCCTCTTTGGATTCCCATCTCTGCAGGCAAAGAGAGAAGAGTCAATATAAAGTAATCAGAAAGTGTCATGTCCTCCATTTGCCTGTGGACAAGCCCAAATGAATGTTGAGTCTGGTTAGCCTTGGTTGGTGGCTGCATCGTTTGTCACTGAAGCGCTGAAGGGGCAGCACGTCCGAGGCCCTTCTCAAGGGTCATTGACTGGTTTGTAAACAAAGAGCTTATGCTGCTAATGTGGATACGGACCATGCCATGGCACCAACACCATGGGAAAAACTTGACTTCTCAAAGTTTAAAAGCACAACTTTCTTAACATGTGTGTCACGTTACGTAAAAGCATCTTTGAGACATCGTACCTCACAGCAGACCCTGTGAAATTGAATTGAACTCTTTGAACTGTACTGTTCCCAGTGTATGTCCCAGAAGAAGAAGCAGCTGCTCTGTCCACTGTTTAAGTGCGGTTTGCACACAAATCCAATTGGTCTGTCTTGCTGTCAATCAGCATATCCATTGTTGTGCATGTTGTGTGCTACGAGAGAGCATTCATGGAAGCATGAGGCATGCCGGCGTGCTAGCGCTACTGGCAATTTAGACACAGCTATGAACATTCGAAGGAGTTTTATGCAAATCGGCCCGAATAGGAATATCCAGAACATCAGCCACATCGACAACGATTATGAAACAACAGATTGTGTGGAGGCATCCGACCAGACAGCAAAGGGCTAGACCAAATGGGTTAGCTTTGTTTCCCAACAAGTTGACACACTTGTGCTTGACTACACTGTAGGAGACCTGCAGCCTTTGCAGCTCATTCAAAGAAAAAGCAGAAGAAAATAAGGTGAACTAGTTTATTTTTTTGAGGACTGTGAACTTATTTCAGTATTCTGAACTACGAACATGAACAAATTCATTTCAGTCTGTGCACAACACTGGGCATATCAATAGCCCCGGTCCTTACGAGCAACATGAGCTATGATGCTTGATTATGACCCCTCCTTGCATGTTGTAATTGCCAGATGGGTTGTTTCCCATTCGTCGAGGAGATGTTTGCTCTCGGGTTGACTTGAATCCTGGGTAGAAGTTACAAAGAGTGTTAGTTGTTTGTTGTCTTTGTGTTATTCATCAGTCACAAGGCTGTTTTGAGGCCATAGTCAGATACAGATCGCAGATTCACTGATTAGTTGTGTTACTGTTCTGTAATGACACTTTAACATCTTCAGAATGAAAAATGTTTGTAGGCAAACCTAAATTCTATTTTTATTCATTTGTAGGTTGTAATAAGGGAAAACACCGTTCAACATCAGGATCCTTATCTGGAGCCGAGGAGAGAGACAGGAGTGATGCAGCTTGAAATGTTTTAATACTGTGAACCAGAAATAGGTCCTACGGTGCCCTGCAGTGCTGAGCTATTGACACAAACAGCCCTGATTAAGATGAGCCAAGCTACAGCTATTCTGCTGAGGTTGTTATGTTCTGAGGTTATTTCTAAAAATATTCTACATTGTTTTGCTTATTAGCTAATTTTCAAATTAGAGTATCCGCTCTCAGGGAAAAGGTTTGAGGACAGTGAGCATGCCAGATTTTTTGCAGTGCAGCCCATTTGGACCACATGTTTCAGCATTTCGTTTGCTTTTTAAAGCCTGAACTGTAGTCTCCCTGGTGTGAATAACTTCTTATCCCAAGATAAATGCGATATGGTTTGGGGTAACATTTCATATTTTTGCACTTACTGCTGCAAAGGAACATTTAAGGACGGAGGGAGTGCGAAGAAAATGTGGCTTTCGCTCCCTCCAAGTCTCAATCCCTGTGATGCTTCATAAGTTAGCTTAAAAGGCAGGAAATCAGGCTCGCCCAGGGTTAAGTTTGGGAGCAGACAAGTCCAGAAATAGTAAAACTCACCCAAATGTCAAACGAGGTCCCATAGAAATACCAGTAACTTTCAGCCGGCTGACTGCGTTTTTCAAAAATTACCTGCCTCTGCTTCCAGCAGCCAGTCACAGTGTGGTCTACTGTACCGTGCCTACAGTACAGAGAGGCTTACCTCCACCATCACCTCCAGCTGTCCAAAAACTACAGCGATGCAAAAGAAGAATTTGTGCTTTTCTGAGGCAGCCAGCAGGCCGAGGGAGAGGACCGCGCGTGTTGACAGGCTGGCGATGTGGTATTCTGTCTGTAGGACACACATCAGAGCAGCTAAGAAGGAGCCATGGAAATCCAAACATCCTGTTTTCTAAAGTTACACATGGAAGAAGAGCGGAGGGGATTGCAGGAAGTGAGGAGAGGTTAGGGATACACGGGAGGAGACTAGAATTCTGAATTTGTATTTCCTATCTACAACATCTGCTTGTTTTTTTTTTTACATGAAATATTAATATCATGTGTTGGGACATGTCTGGTTCTTCTCAGTATCTATAAAGTATAGCAATGGCTGAAACAATCAGGTCAAACAGTACAAAGTGCAGAGCAGTCGAGGCAGCTTTAAGGACGATTATTTTAATACACGAGAGAACCAGCCTTGTGTATTCAGGGAGATGGTTTCCTTCTCAGCGCTGCTTAGGTGGAAGACGTATCAGCAGACTTTTTCAGCTGAGGCCGGACAGCCAGCAGTCTGTGGTGGGAGGATCTGAGGGGCCCAGCGATGCTGCGGGGGATTGTAGTTTGCTGTGGAGGAAGTTTTCAGAGACCATGCAGAGGTGTGAGGACAAACAACAGAATTTTAGAGTTTGGAAGCGGCGTAAAGAAGCTAGTATTGGAGTAATGTGGTGCTTTTTTTAACGTGTGAACAATAATCAATACGTTGGACATAGCAGTAGCTTGGAGGATATTAATGCAGTGAAGACAGACAGGGGCTGATTTTGGAGATAATCCTTAATTGGAAAAAGCAAGGTCTCACCACTGAGCAGATCTGTTTGTCAGTCTTCAGAGTGTAAATATGAGCCCGAGGTATTTGCCATGTAGCCTGACATCGGTGGATAACAGATCCGAGTTCTGGGCAGTGACAGGAGCTGCGGGGCCAAATAATATTCTCATTCAACTGTACAGAGTTGTGTTTCAGCCAACTTTTAATGTTGCAGTTGCAAATGTGCTTTAAAGGCTTGGACCTTCTGCTCTGTTGGAGTCACAGTTAAAGTTCACTGGATAGATTAAATCAATTTTCACGCTACAGGACTTTCTTTAATTCCAGAACAAATGGTGGCATGTGTTACACTTTAAGTGAAATGACACTTTGGGAATTGCGTAGATTAGCCCCGAGTTAAACCTAAATTCCGCTAAGAAGATATAACCTGTCCTGCCCCCGCTACATCATGCACGACATAGTTTCAGCACACGCCACTCCAAGCGTCATGTGACTTCACGCAGCATACTGTATGATGATCGTCATGCGGCAGGAACAAAATGTTTACCCAGTTGTGACTCAAGCTTAGCAGAAATATAAGCAGCGCTTTCAGACGTAATTGCATGAAATGAAAAGCTGACAAGCGGCAGGTCCTTAAAATCAGTGTGGCGTGATTGAGGGGGAGGGAGGAATCTTCTGAGCGCAGCTGGAGTCCCTGGGTGTATGAAGCCTGCGGCTGTAGCACTGTGTGTGTAGGTTGATGGCTTTGTGGTAGTATTTGCACATTCGTGTTATGTCTGGGTGTATCACTGACTATTATATTGTGTGGGTGCTTACCGCAGGTCTGTGGCGGTGTGTTTTGTAGCTTTGTTGCCGTTGACGTGTTCATATGTTACATGCGCTGTGAGTGCGCTGCGCCGTACATACGTGCTGAACGAGTCCTCAGGGTAAATTCCCTGTAGCGCGATAATGAACACGTACAGTAGTGTCATTGAGGAGGCAGGTGAAAGCCCCATCCAGCAGGTTTTAATTACATCACAGCCAGTCCTGACATGCTCGGGTGAACACTGCTGGCTTAGCAGGTAATGGCTACTGTGCATGTACAGTGGGCAGAGCGACGAGGCGAGGGGGCGTGGAGCTGGGGACCAATTTCACTTGAGAGAGCAAGGGCCCTCTTAAATGTTTGAGGTCAGATGGCTTTAGGGTAGCAGCTCTGGTCTGTTTTACTGTGAAGCGTTTCCTGTTTGAATTTGTCCTGTCTAGTCAGTGTTTTCTCATGTTATACGTCTCTTGTATATGTCATTTGTGGAGCAGGCTTTTTCTTTTCGCTCTTACTACGTCCTGCAGCTGCCCTCATTAAGTGCATACTGTTGTATGCACTGAGCTGTGTGGAGGATTGTGGGAAAGAAAGAAGGCTTGCATTTACTGCAAGATGGGACTAGATGTAGTAGGACATCCTGATACTTTTGGAATACTGACATCTGACATTAAATATTTTTGGGTACTGGAATGCAGCACATATATTCGCGTTCACTTTTTTCCTGTTAATGCTCCAAGTCTCTAATCATTAAATATTGCACAGACTGGCGTTTGAATCTTAACTCCAGCACAAGCCTTTATTTGGTGAGCTTTATATATTGACAAAAACAAAGTGTGGAGGGTACAAAGGCACACTGGGTAATGTAGTTGATTCATTCCTTACGCTGGAAAGTGCGAGATAAACACAATTCAAAGTGTGAAGGATACTTTTTGTGAATGATCTCAAGCCGCACCATGAAAGCAGCACTTTGCATAATGGAGCTGGTTAATTACTTCAAGCTTCAGAAATAACCTTCGCCTACGCCACACCTCCCCACCATACATCAGTGGGCCACTCCACATCATTTCACTCGCAGGCTGAAAAAGAGTCCCACTCCGCCCCCGGGTAAACAGCCGAAGCTTATTACCACAACGTCCAGCAGCAGTTTACAAAGAGCAGCTCCTGCATGTTTGCACTTTGGGCTCTGCTCGTCTCGAAAATGCTGCACAGGTACACGCACGAACACAAGACTCCCCTGTAACCATGGAAACAGAGAAGACAAGGACGCAGGCTAACAATCTGCACAGTATATGAGGGATTAATGATTCATAGACAAGAAAAAGACCATTATAGATTCATGATAAGGAATGTGTCGAAGTGACATTTGTCTTTCGTTGCGAGGCCGAGTGGAAGTTTGGGAGCAGTGTTCTCCCTGTGCAGGCTTAAATTTTGCATGACTCGTCGACAAACATGAACACATCTGCAAGCTCTTTTGAAAACTGTAACATAGAAAATATAGTGTGCGGTACATACGAGTTCAGCTTCTAATTAACGCCATTGTGTCACTTGCTGTGTGTCATATATCACTTTGTCTTCCCTGTTAAAGGCACCTTTCCCCGGGTGTCAGCCTCAGTGTCATCGCATCTTTGCCTTTGCCACAAGACTTTCCACATCTTTCCTTCCCCGCACGTAACCTATCCAGCACGCGCTTTTTAAAATTTAAAGACTGCGCAGATAGATGCACACTCACCCTGATGTTTTCTCATGTGCTTGCACTCTGCACATCTGCACGCTCACAATAACTCTGAAACCTACTTTGTCTTTTAAGGTGGAAAAACAGACCGCGAAGCACAACTAACGTCTCCTGTAAATACACGGTGAAATTTTTGTCCACACTCTGAAGGCAAACATCGACGCCATCTCATAAATTGTTAAGATGGCTGGAGGTGAGTAAATTAGGGAGTAGACTCATTACCTGCTGTGTAGAGTAGCCTAGACAGAGCCTGGAGCAAGAGCTGTAAACACACCATTACCACAACACTGCACTCTGTCTCAGTCCTCCCTCTCATGAGATCCTTGCTGCCTTTCCGGCTTTCTGATCCCCAGTCAACCTTGTTCATAAAATCTTTCTAGGACATGACTCTCTCCTGTGGAAGTTTCTTTTTTGCAGCCTTGACATCTCAGACCTTTTCAGGCAGTCAGGTATCATTATTTTCTTTTTTAATACAAAGCACAGTGTCTCAGGAAAAGGATAATCATCTTAAAGAAGTGGACATTTTGGGAAATAGGGGGATGTTTTATAGGGGCGTATTTGCTGGCTTTATCCCCTTGTTTTCAGTCTTTGTGCTAGGCTAAGCTAGCTTTATATTTACTGCAAAGACATGAGAGTGGTATCAATCTTCTCATCTAGCTCTCAGGAAGAAAATAAGTGTATTTCGCAGAACTATTCCTTAAGTAATGCTTTGCAAACACATACAAATAGCTTAATAAGGATATATTTAAAATGAAATGAAAGCAAAACATCTCATGAAAAACTGTGACTAATACATCTTGATCAACATATACTTGCAATACTTGCTCATCTGCTTAAATAGGCACATGTATGCCTGCTGAGTGGATACAGCGCGGTAACCTCAAATGCTGCCAATTTGCCCGACAAGAACACCTTTAGCAACTGTTTCCTGAAAGGCCAATCAAGACCAAATTCAGATATAAAGTGCTTTTTCTCTGTGTGTAGCCCTTATTCACCATAACAGTGTCAAATAGCTTCCCCTCGCCCACACCGCGAATAAAATAAATAAATGGAAATTACAGATCCCAACCTTGCACCGAAGACCAAGGTAAAACTCCCACAGAAGCCACTTAAAGTGTGATGTGATGACTGGAGTTGATTCAGAATTTCCTGTGAAAAAACAAAAGGAAAAAAAAAAAAAGATGAATATTGGATTTAGACGCTCACCAGTTTGAACAAAACCACTGTTTGTTTTAATTATCTTTATACATGTACAGAGGAATAACTACAGTGAGGACATTTTAAACATTTATGGTCCTCTCTATGACGCTGTGCTTAATGCGGGCTGTGTTTCTCGGCCTTTGTGCAATTTTGAAGGCTGTCAAAAAGGGTCGATGTAAATGCAATATTGTTATGCACCACACAAGATAATATAGGGCTGGAGAGGGCCTTGCCGGCGCTCGTTCAAATGCAGAGCACGCACAGCATTACCATTACAAGATCTCTTTACCTGTCTCATAGGCTCTACCACACTGTTAACACACTTGGCATGCAAAACAGAAAAGTAAATCCGGTTGAATCCAGCTGGAGAAGCATGTATTTTAGAAAATGAGTGGAGTGAAGTAGGTCTATAACAGTGGCTTTATTTGTTGTATTTGCAAAATATAATATACATTGTTCGGTCACTTGTGAGCATAAAACATGGCTGAAATCAAATGCAGACAGTGTTGATGTGAAATAGGTGTAAATGTACAGTTAACTAGCTCAGTAATGACTGCACATGCTTGGCTGCATGCACACTCCCTCCTTCGTCTGATTACATCGGTCTGCTTTAATTACAGCCGTCATTGATTTAAAGGCAGGTTACTGCTTTATCCATCTATTACCTGATGAATAAGGAACTGACCTGTCTTTAGTTATGCTAGGTTGCTGACCTGGTCAGCATAACTAATTCAGGATTAGTTATGCTTTGTTAGAGAGAGTGCTGGCACACATCTCCGGCTAATAGACACAAAACACATCATAGTGACTATTTTACAGGGCACAGCAGGATGTCAATAGCTGTCCTTTTGTTCCAGTTTGATTGTTGAGGATGAAATCTCCATCCTTTCAGATGTCAGGCGGGAGAGGCATCGTTGATCAGATGTAGTGTATGCTTAGGGGGATTCAAGAAATGATATTCAGCAGATCACAGAAGGAATGGCCTGACAGTTTCACAGTGTTTCAGGATGAAGATTAGCAGCTTTGAACATTACCCTGTAGCAAGTGCAAATTGATTTTTTTTTTTTTTCTAGCCAAGGTCATCCTCAGTTGCAGGATGAGTGATAGGATGTTTTGGCACCTCATATACCCAACAATTGCAGAAACTGTGCAGCCTGGAGGATTCTTCTATACTTTGTAAAGTGGGCTGTAAAATAAAGCTTCTTTGTATCCCAATACTAAAAGCCTGATTCCCAAAAAGTTTTACACTCTGTGAAAAACAAATAAAAACTGAACACAGTGATTTTCAGGTCCTTTTGAACCGATATTCAACTGAGCAAGGTACAAGAACACAGTCCTTAACATTTAAACTGATAAACTTCTTCTTTGTAAACATACACTCATTCTGAATTTGACGCCTGCAACACTTTCCACAAAAGTTGGGGCAGCAGCTTGTTTACAGCTGTGTTACATCACCTTTTCTTTCAACAGCACTCAGCAAGCGTTTGCGAACCGAGGACACAAATTGTTGAAGTTTTTAAAGTGAAATTCTTTCCTTTTATTGCTACATACACGATTTCAGCTGCCTGACTCTCATTCATTGTGGAATTTTGCACTTCATGTGCCCCACATTTTCAATGGGAGACAGGTCTGGACTGCAGCTCTAGTGGCTGCACTCTTTTCCTATGAAGCCATGCTGTTGTTGCACATGCAGAATGTGGCTCGCCATTGTGTTGCTGGAATAAGCAGTTGTTGCATTTTTTTTTTTTAATGAGCTGCAAAAGCTGCAGATCTCCTACGTCATCTAGTGCAAGTCTGTCTGCTTAAGTACATTCAAGGTCGTTGTATTTCCATTCAATGCTGCTTTGTACCTTTATGCCACAATGTCTCAGAGGCAGATATTCCTGCTTTTCCCCCACTACATGTGACAACTTTGCGCTCGTCAGACAGCAGCGCCCTTTGCCACTTTGCGTCAGGTCAAACTTTAAATGTGTTGTCTTTTGAACTCTTTTGAATTGATGTCAAAAAGGATTTGCAAGTTCTCACATTCCGTTCTACTACGCAGCGGGTTGTGCATTTCGAAAGTGATGAGCCATTTTTTTTTTTGCTCTTTGGTTTCCAATCGTGCCTTGAAGAGGGCCCAATGATACACTGATGCTTCAGAAAACCATTTCAAAAAATGGGGATACGGGTAGTTTATCTGACAGCGATCGCATTTCACTTCATTCAATTCCAGCATTCGCAAATTCGCCCTTATGCATTTCATAACATAATCTCAATTGTAGATTGTGTGGAACAAGACACAATTGCCTGCAAACTAAAATATTTCAGTGATTGATTTCAGGGATGGTGGTCTCTATGAATTGCAAATAGTTGCTTAGTTGGGCGGATCCTGATCTAAAATGTGTTGTGAAATCAGCGGCACTAGATTTAAGCACCGAGTTTCGCTCAGTGTTTCGCTTCGAGGGGGCAATGGGGTAGTTAGAGCTGATTTAATGCTGTGTGATTTCTTGGAAACTGTCAGTAAGTGTTCTGTTGAGGGTTTGCTTTATTTCTGGCATCAGCATAAATTGGTGTTTTTAAACTCCTTTGTTTTCAGATGTAGGGATTCACTTTTCAAATATATATAGAAATAAAGATAATACAAATAATTACATTTCCGTACGGTATTGATTGTGTTAGATGAACGCACAGACGCATGGAGCAGAAGGCCTGAGGAACATGTGCATAGACAAAGCAAATAAAAAACGGTGCACGCCCACGCAATGACCTTCCTCTGAGTTGAAACTGGCACACATAACCAGTTTCTTTATTTATCAGGTTATAAGCTTTTCGAGCAGACTGCTGCTTCATTAACAGAGTGCTTCTTTAGCTGTAATCAGTTCAGACCTAGTCAGAGATCCTTGGATGCCATTTCCTTGCCTTGATATCTGTAGTTCTGTTGCAAGGCGCTAATCCCGTTAGCATGAGGAATAAATGAACAGCTCAAAGACTGGGGTTGCTTTGGTTTGTGGAGAAGAGAAAAAAAATATAAAACAAGTGTTTTCTTTTTGAAGCTCTGGTCCAAATCACCCAGACACAAAACAGAGATGTAATATTAGTGAAAATGTATATAGTTAAAAACTATTAATATTTCAGTAATCCTCAAATTAGTTCATCTCTCACATGACTTGCCTTCGCAGAGGCCTTTCATCTACAGATAGAAATGTGCTCTTTCAGAAGAAATCAATTAGAGACCTTCGATAAAAAGTGGTGGGTATAATTTTGTATTCTATAAGGTCTTGGAGAGACTTCAAAAGGTAGTGGAAATTAACATCAGCCCTGCACAACATCAGCATCACAGCACAGAAAGATGGGGCCATGTTTGCTTCTCTCATCGAGACGGTTGTGAAAACCAAGACTCATTCTTTAAATTCTAGTTTAATCAGCTGCACTCACACAGCGCTCCACTGTATGGCGAAGAGGTCCTAAAACGGCTCAAGTGTCATTAGAATTTCAGATTTGATGGCATCATTGTGCTCGTGCGGCACAGGAAACATGAGGTAGATTTCCCTCCCTGGCTTTGAGAATTAAAAAAAGAAAGCTGGTGGTGAATAAACGCCTGCCGGTGAGCGTTTTATCATGTCCACATTTTCAGATTTGATGGCATGTGAGGTTGCAGCTTGTTACATGTAAGTCAGTGTGAGGATTGTGGGCTTTCTCTGTCATCTTCCTAATGCCCTGGACGATTCGCTTGACAGCAGGTGTAATCACTGGCAATTGAGCTCATATTGGTTTCCGGTTATTTGTGGCAATTCGCACTCCCATGCAAAGTAAACACTCATGGGTCTCTCTCTACATGTCACCTCCGCTATTTATGTTTGTCTCTGCCTCTCGCCGCTGTTACCAGTGAAGACATAACAAGCGCAGACAGCTGATGTCGCGTTGGGTATCAGCGATGCTGGGACAATGAAAAGCCAGAGCAGTACAATATCTTTTAGGCTCCCAGCACAAGGCTAAGAGACAATGTGTAATGATGCTCCAAATAACACAGTGAAAGTAAGCTTTTGACTCACACAGAGCTGCGGTCACATTACCTTTTGTGACTCATCTCTGTCTGCAGCTTTGTATTTACCCGACTCGGCAATCGCCACGCTGGTAATCCTGAGCGTCTTTTAAGAGATCACATGCAGCCTGATAAAGGGTTTTCGTCTCTTTTGGACATGGATGAAAAATAAGCGATGCTGTGCTAAACACGGGAACCCTCTGCTCGAGTCTGGTCTTTCATTTGGCATTTTGAAAACTGTGCAACTTCCTCCTGTGGAAGAATTAAGCAAACCTCCTCATTAAATACTATAAATAAAAGCTTTTTTTTTTTCTTCCTCTCAGCGGGAGTTGAAAAGCACAGTCCCGCTTTACAGTTAAACACCGGACTCATAGCGTGAGGCCTAGTTCAAACCCAGTCAGCCACTGAGCAGCCCCAGTGAAGCAGCTGGAGGTTAAATGGTTCACCCATGAGCTTCTTAATGTTGTGGAGACATGGGACACTATAATGTATTCACTCCTCCCACTCAGCATTGTGAAATTCTAAGCTATGGATGTGGTTGAAGCTGTAATTCACACATACTGTATCCATCATATCACATCATTTTCAAGTGCCTGTTGCATCATCCGATGGCCAGATTATTCCAGTAAGGGTAAATGAATGTACTTTTACAAGAACAGGTTTTTCATGATTAGTTAGTCACTGGGGGGCACTTTCAAATGTACCGATGATGATTGTATAGACAGAATTGCAATAAATAGCATTTTAATCATCCCTCCTTTGTTGAGAAAAGCAGCCTTGTAATTATGCTAATTCTGATTATGAATACAAAAGCTGCGTGTGTCTTATAGCAAAGCAAGGAAATGTGCTCAGCCCAGGTTAAAAGTGGTCAGAAAAACAAGGCATTGCTCTTGGTAAATGTTTTTCTTGCAGTTGAACATCAGCACACCGAATTTGAGAGTGTGGCAGGCATTTAAACAAGTTTTACATCGCAGACGTTGGTAACGCAATAGAGTTGAGCCAGACCTAGAAAAGGGCAGCTGTCATTTGACACAGATTAAGTCGCAGATAATGAAAATGGTGAACACAGTTCACTGTGAAATGACATTTTTTTCAGGCAGTTAGGTAGAGGGACAGAGGGGGCCAAAAAGCGCAGACCTGGCTCAGTGGAGGAGTGCTGGCTTGTCCTGCAGTGCTGCAGCTGCCAGGTTGTGTTCCACTATGCCGGATGGAGTAGCCCTCCTCTCGCAATTGGATGGTAATGAGAGTGACTGACGGGGATGCTCGGAGAGGCTGCCAAAAATAATGTTTTGTGTTCCTTTTGCTCTGTCTGCCTCTATGTCATGCTGTCTTTTTGGTGTACCTCTCTTTCCTTTTTCACGTCTGCTGCTCCTTATTTAACTCCATTGTCAGACAAAATGCAGGGAATTTAGCAGGATTAAAATTAGGATGAGTTTGTGCATTTCCAGCAGGGAAATTTAGTCACTGCAGCAGAAAAATAGGACAGGAGAAATAGGGCAGATGTCATGAATATAATAATTCACTGATTTTGGGGTTAGAAAAGAGCAGCTATGGAAGAGAACAGACAACTATGCATTGCTGGTAATGGGTATTATTAGATTTGCAGAGCAAAGGTGAAATGTTTGTGTGACTTCCTGCTGTCAGGAGATTTACAGGTTAAAATAATACACAGAAATGTGTCTGTGAAAGCTGTGAGAATGGAGGAGTGGGAGGCATGATTGAAACCATGATGGCGTCTGGTTACAGTAGTTGTAATCCCGCGATTACCGGGCGCACAACATTACACGGAGCATCTGCATGAGCTGACTGCAGACTGGTAACAATGAGAGCAATGGCTTGTGAAAGTAGTGTTGTCTTAAACCCCTGGCCAGCGGTTCAACATCCCGACCACAGATATGTGCCTTCACTGTTTTACAGCCGGGATTACAACATCTGTTGTTGTCTAAAAAAAAAAAAAGAAGGGAAAAAAAAAGGCAAGACCACATCGCTTTTCCCCCGTCGCTCTCATTCTTTTTGTCAGCCTGCACTCTGCAGCACTTCTGGAGGGTTTCCAGAGCTCTTGCAGTGTGTTGTATTTCTGTGTAGCCGTGTCTTAGTGAGGCGCATTAAGCCTCACTGTTCTTCTCTAGTCCCACTCATTATTCCCTTCGAGTACTGATGAAAAAGGACAGAGAAGTCGTCCTTCTAATTCGACGGAGTTCTTCTTCCTCCTATAATGATAGAGTGAAGATAAAAGTTGATTCTTCTTCCTCCAGCTCTCACCTTAACCCTTCAGTGCTCACCTGCCCTGCACCTTAAACAAAGTGATAAAAAGAGATGCAACGCTCACTTCAGATCAAAGAAGCAAACCATGCGACTTCCACCACACGTCTGTTATTATCAGATCGGCTGTTTACTGTTGGGATGCTCTTCCCCCAAATGTTGTTTTGTGCACTGATTTTTATTTCAGTTCTTTGCTGCACCTTCACAAAGACCACATCAAGGGAGAGAGAAGAATACGGAGTGGTGAAAGCAAACTTTGCCTCCACAAAAGATGCAGTACCTCTCACAGCCACTCAGACCTTTCTTTGTCCTCTTATTGTAGTGTCATTTAGAAAATAGCACAGGTCAGTAGCCAAAAGCATGAATTCTCCCAGCTTGTCAAAATCCACTCTCAGGTGTGTGTAACACTGAATGTGATGGGATGGTGCGTGGACTAAGGACCGCAGTCATCCACCTTGATTTCATTATGTGGGTCGGACTCTCCCTTGCTTCCGTTTTAGAGGTGTACTCTGGCAAGAGTGATGTGGAAAGAAGGGCCAGGCATAAAAAATACTTTTTGAATCAGTTTAACAGGAAAGAGGCAAAGGATGAATAAGGAATTTTTTACTTTTACTGACTGGAATTGGCTTAAGGGAGGTTTCTATTACTGCAGAGAAGTAGTTTGAGCAAAGGCTGCTCTGTATATGCAGCTGATATTTACAGAAGCCAGGTTATGCATGAAATTAAACACTGAAGTCTGCCGTAAACATGTATCATGTTGTTTGAGAGATCATATCGAACATCCATATATCCCTTGAACATTTACACATGAGAGATTCTTTACATCTTCACAGAAACTAACTGTGTTGTAAAGATATACACCAGCAATGCTCTCTGTCACATAATAAAAGAGAAATAAAAGGTAACGCTGATTCTGAGGCACAACCAATGTGATTTCTTGGGAAATGAAATGAAAATTAAAAAATATTCCGAGTGTACCAAAGGGGGAATATCCTTACAGATTTTCATGTGGGAACAACTCATTGCCTTTTTTGTCCTGATTGCTTCAGCATCAGTAGATTGCAAAACCAATGTGCTTCATTTACAGTCAGTAACGCTACAGTTTGGTGTTTCATATTTAGGCTTGCAGCCTCATTATTTTATCCTCTGTTACCTTGATTTCCCCTGCCTTATCTGTGCCACTGTCATCATTTCATACCTCCTTTTTAAAATTTTAGTTGTGTATCGACACACTTTTCACAGTTCAGTAGACAGACAGTGCTTTGAAATGAAAGTGTTAGGGTTAGGGGTTGCTTTACCTGTGTGGCCCCGCGGGTGAAGCACACAGAGAAGAATAAGGTAGCTCATAAATAGCAGGAACTGGCATGAAGAAGACAGAAGGAGGGCTAGAAAGAAAGAGGGGTGTTGAGAGGAGGAGGTGGACAGCGAGCTGAAAGTTGAGGGGTTAGGGGGATGGGAGGTGATGAGGGCATGTCAGCTACCAGGGATCAGAGATTAAGCCAGTGTTGCTGGGGTGGGGTCCGCCAGCTGTCCTGCCCCAGACAGCTTACTCAGTGGCTTAGGATGGGTGGCATCTTATTCTCATAAAGGTCCAGCCAAATGTCAAGCATATTTCAGGAAAAGTCAGCAAAATCAAACAGGAATTTGGTCTGTAGAAAGCAAATAAATGCACCTACCATGTATTTCCTGTTTATTGTGTGCAGTTATTGCACAGTTCATACCCTGCTTTATAAAATCACGCTACAAAAATGTGCTGCACACACGTTTCACAGCTGTACGCTGTTTGCAGGAATAACTGTGAGGTAATGATGTGATGTGGTGGCTTGGACATGGGGGATCATTATCCAGTGGCAAGTGTTCGCTTTAGTTCTCCAGAGTGTGGCACCTTCCGTATAGCTGATATGCCCGATGCAGCATAGCAAGAAATGGGAAAAGCAAGACTTTTTTAGCGAAATGTTGGCATACTTCCAATCTCTTCTTCCAGTGTTTTGCAGTTCTCTGCTGTGCAGCTGTGTACTTCGGCTGGAAGTCATATAAAACAGATTGTGTTGTCTCCACTGGCCCACGTTGCTTCATACAGACATGACTGCGAAGAATGGAGGTTTGAACAATTCCTATAGTGAATAAAAGAAAACCAATGGTTTGGAGAAAGAGACCAAACAAAGCCAACAGGAATGAGAAAGGACAGGTCACACCGATAAAACTCCCCGCACTGGAGAACCAGAGTGAAGAAAACTCCACTCATCCAGTGACCCAAGTGACAGATAGAATAGACATAGTTGCTCTCAACAGTCAAATTGTGCCCACAGTTGGCGGGATGGATGGTGTTAATTTCAAGCCCTGATTGGTGATATTTCATGCTGTTCCAACACAAAAACAAAGAAATGCAGTTGGCAGCAGAAATAATGTCCAGCCAGCCGCAGCAGCTGCAACCCACTTCCGAAAACGAACAGCAATTTTGGACAAAACCCTGGATTATGTTCAATGATAACGTTTTCTAAGTCATTATTCATACAATGTATGTGCATGGCAGCTACAGTCCAGTATTTTAAAAATAACTTGGACAGCTAAAATGACCTTGTGAATGCCAGGGAAGCATCCCAGCTTTTTTTGCCCTTTGTACTGTTTTTGAACTGTGACATTGAACACCTTTTAGCATTATGCACAGTATTGAATAAATGATGTAGACTTTCTAAACAGCGGCAACAAAAAGCTCAAGCATTTCTATCAAATCTTTTCCTGCTGAAACATTTCACTTAGTATGAAAATAAAAAGGAAGTCAACTTTATAGATCAAGCATGACATCTTTCTTCCTTTTCACTCCTCTATTCTCACAAGCAACATGTTATTTTTCTACTTTTGAGCATTGTTCGTATTGATTATGGTAACTGACTCGCCAACATTTGATTGAGTAATTGCAGAGGTATGAGGATGCAGTGACACCACTTGACACTTTTGTACAGTGGACTCCATTGTGTCACGCAGTAAAAGCAATCAGACGGCTTTTTAACAAGTGCCTTTTTAACCTTCACTTTCAGTCCCACTTCAAAAACAATGATTGGAGTATGGTGTCTGATGGACTGAAAGTTATGCTGAAAATGTCTAAACTGTATAAAAATCTTTTGCAGAGCAACTTCCCAGGTTTGCATAGACCTCCTATACTTGTGTGCTCATGCAGAGTCAAACTAAAAGTGACAGCTTTAACAGATTCGTCATATTCATTCTTCTAAAAAAGTAGAGATAACTGGGTTAAATAACTTGGCTTGATGGGCTCCATGTGACCAAGATGTTAAAAAATCTGTCTGTCATGCTCTCTTTGGCTCTTAACATGAACTGTAGGTGCTCTCCCTTTGTTTTCTCTTTTGAAGGCAAAGCAGTTATGCTGTTGGCGATTAAAGGACCTCCAAATTCCTCCTAGAAGTGTTTTTAAATCCTTCCCAATACCATTGACTGTTTGCCCAGGTACATCCCTCAGAGGAGCCAGCAGAGGGCTCAACCGCTGGTGGGTGAGGAGGGATTTAGATTCTCCCTTGTGAGGACAGCCAAACCCCTGTGATTACTGCATAATCCTCTCCAGCATATCATGTGCATCATGGCAGCACAGTGAGCCTTTGTGACATCACGGGGGAGGCTGATGTGAGGCTCTTTAGGCCATATTTCTCTCTGTCTCTGCCTCTCTAATGCTGTCTCTCCTAACCTCTGTCTTGCTATCTTACTCTCGAACACTATATCCTTGCTCTGTGTTTCCCTTGTCAGTCTCTTTCTGTCTCTCACTCCCTCCCTCTCCATTGTCTGATGGTTTGGGAGGACGGGGGAGAGGCGGAGAGGAGATCAGTGGGGATTATCACTGTCTGGAGAACACGGATGGATTTGTACGCCATCTCCGTAGTTGGATGTTGTGCCAACCTGCCCTCGACTAATGGGACAGCAGTGCACTGTCGCAGCACAAGTTGTTATCAGTCAAATGCTCTTAACCAGCAAAACTGTGCCTTTGGTGACTCGTCTGGGGCGCTTGTCTTCAGCATGGCTCCGTGTGAGCGATCCGTTCATGAGCAAATGTGACAAATTAAAAAACAACAAACCGTCGTGTGGGGAAACTGGGATGGGACAATGGGTGCAGCAATGTGAAATTCCAAAATTAAACCTGAATCCGCTTATTAAAAAAAGAGTAAGCCCCTGGCTCCCTTTCTCTCCTATTTTAATCTGCCTTTTCTGCTGTCTGTTTCGTGTCGTGCTCTTCGGCATCTATCGCTCGCACTCAGTCTTTCAATCATGCCAGCTTTCTTCTCTGGTCAACACCGGGGTCACAGAGAGTTGGATGAGGATCTTAAAAAAAAAAATGCAGCTGCAATCAGGATCCTGTGCCAAACGGGCACTTGCAGGTCTAGATGGCAGGCACCGACTGAGGGTCCCGTGATGCACTTGTAAGCGAGCCTTTGAGTTTCGCTGCTTTTGAGAATCAAGCATTTTATATTTAATGTCAGTAACCCAGTGTAAGAATGCATGTTCAGGGACTTTGAAGTGATACTCAGAAATGTAGCATCCAGCAGTATGTCTGCTTTCATTGCAGGCTCATGACATGTAATGATTGGTATATTTATTTAGACTTTTTTATGTCAGCGTTGAAACAAAACAAACATCAATTGAACCATCGTAGCTTTTGAAAATGACATCTGAAATATGGCCTGTAGGGTAAAAGTACTGAGCCTCCCCTCCCCACTGATGCTCTTCTAGAAAGCAAGCAGGAAGTGATCTTAAAATGCTTGTCATGTCTATTTCAGGAAATCTAAAATTGTGTGTGTGTGTGTGTGTGTGTGTGTGTGTGTGTGTGTGTGTGTGTGTGTGTGTGTCGGCATCTCCGTGAGAATGTGGATTCTTGTAATATTTCTGATATTTCTGACAGGCGTTGGTGTGCCTCCACAGCTTGTCTTGTGCTATTTCCAATTGCAAATGGATTTTACATTTGTCTGGTTTTTTTCGAAACCTTTATGAAGCTAGATCAGGCAGCCCGACGATGACGCATTCACACCTGAGTCTTTCTCACAGCAGGTGCCAGCGAGCTGCAGGGCGACTTTGCATTTTTGCTGTATCAGTCTGAGAGTTAAATTGGAAACCAAAGCTTTGTGCATGCTCAAACTACACTGAAAATAACGTGTCCCATTTGTGAACTTTCATTTTCTTACTATACACTTTGAATATGATTAATCAACGAGGTGACGTTAATGTCGACACACAAGTGTGACCTGACAAACAACATATACACCATTGTTAGCATTTGTCACATTTCATTGTACATACAGATACTATACTTACAATATATCAAAGGTGGAGTAGTTTGACAGTTTGTTAAAAGCTATTTTATGTGCTTTCCTAGTGAGAGTTAAATAGAAAGAATAATACCACTTTCAAGTTTATTAGCTAAATATGAAGCTGCAGCTAGCAGGAGGTTAGCTTAGCGAGCATAAATACTGGAAGGAGGGGAAACAGCTAGCCTGGCTCTGGACCCAAAGATATCTTTTAACCGCCTGTGAAAACACACAAATGCTCATTTTTTAGGGATTAATTAGGATATAACATGTTAACTTGTGAGCTTGAGGGGTGCTGGTGGGCAGATTTTGTGTTCCTGAGACGAGCTAGTTAGCCGTCTTAATGCTAAACTAAGCTAACTGGCTGCTTGCGCTAGCCTTATATTAACCATACAGACATGAGAGTATTATCTATCTTCTCATTTATCTTCCTGCATGAAAGCCATTGAGCTTATTTATTTCTTTGAAAAAAACAGTTAAATGTTTAAAAAGACTTTAGGCTTTATCTCAAACAGGCTTCTGACGGAAGTGTTTGTTTGTTGCGGCAAATTTTTCCTGGATTTGGACCCTCATGAAAAAGAATGAGTGATAATATGATGTCTGAAATAGTCAAGCAAAAACCACTGTGTGTGTGTTTATTTCTGTCTAGTGAAAGGGGAGGAGAGATGTCTCTCAGCCTGTAGGTGAATGCTGAATGTAATGACAGTCTCTGACATTTGAGTTGTCAATCAACTTCTCAATTAATCACAGCCGTCAGCGAGGGTTTCAGGAGAGTGCTTAGACGTATCCCTGCATGCTCTCACACATGAAAAGAGTGTCCACGCTATTGACAGAGCCGCTTCTGCCCGGCGGTATTAACCAAAGCTTGATAGGAAATACTGGCACAGGCGCAGCGGCACATCACATAAGGATGGCTGAACAAAATCATTACCGAGTTTTCAAAAACAACTTTTTATCATGCAAGAATCAGTATTTGAGGCATCCAATATACCCCGATATTCTTTTGCTCATGAAGCATCCACAAATATGGATTTTATTGTGAGTAATTCTGCTTGTGTAAACAAGAACAGAGTTAAAGTCTTCTGGAAAGATTCACTCTGTATTCCCAGTCTTTCATCACACAGTGCAGCAACACAGAATCTGAGCTAATCAGCCGCAGATTTATTCTAGATATGAATGTAGATTGTCGCACATACTGTGGAGTAAGGTCAAAGGCTTTTCTTGGCTTGCATTGTGTATAATGTATGTCCCCCTGCAAATATTGGAGGCCGTTTGAATGCATATTTTATAAGACTTCTGTCTTCTTACATCAGGAAACCTACTGGATTCTTCTTTAATGGCCGCCCCATTGGCTATTCATAATGGGCGCTGCTAGACCTCAAAGCCACATTCACATATATGCTCGCTCTTGCGTGGAACCCATAACAATAACACAGTCAATTCACACTGTCACAGCGTAAATGAATGTGCATCACATGAGATGAAGGCACATAAGATAAATCTCAGCTTTTGTCTAGTAAATAATAATAATCCATCATCAGGGATCAGCTCCCGAACAGTAAAAGACCTGAGAGAGTAGTGGAAAATAAATACCTTGGTTAAGATTCCAGTGATATATCTGTTTTCTGAGCGTGAGCGCTGTGCTCCTCCAGTGATCTTTTCATCTCATATGATATGTAGGAGTTGGTGCTCTAAGAGGCCAGATGAGCTGGTGCAAGAAACGAGGTGTCTCAGGCAGTGGGCAGGCAGTGGTGATGAAGAGAGAAGGATGTGGAGGTTTCTTGAGTACAGCTTCTGGACGGGGAACAAAGTGTCAAGTGGAATGTGACACAATAGGAAAACACTCAGAATGTACTTGCATCCCTCATTTATGCTACATTCACTATTAAATTCACAAGTAGACATGGAGCACGCAGCACAGCCACGCACTGAGTCTGGGGCATAAACGCCAGCTGATTTGCATTTTCTCCCAATTTTTTTGTTTACTCTCCAAACCTGAAGATTTTCCGCGGTGTCCTGTTGACAAGGGGATCTCATTTACTGTAAAATATGGCCATCAGCATAACTTCGTGCAGGAGACAGCACAACCCCAGCTGCTCGAAGACGTGAAATATGTGAGAAAACAGAAAAACAGAAACGATGATATCTCATAGGTGCGGAGTACAAACATGAGCGCACATGCAATAACCAGCAATATTTGTATACCTCCAGAGAATCACCACAGACCCAAGCTGTTGACACCTTATTATACAGAAAATATCATGAGAAATATAATTCTACTCTAATTTCACCTGCTAATATGCCATATAATAATACTTTTCCGCTATTGGTAAATGAAATCTAGAAATTTCTGCATGCCAACAGAACACATGCCCCTTTTGATCAAAAGCAAAGTCTCCTGTATTTATTACATGCTCAGTGAATTTGTTTGGTGCTGAGCAGCAGAATTGCATCTTCTAAAAAGCAGATAATGAGAACACAGGGGAGCACACGGGAAATGTAGACACCAAATTATGTAGTACTGAGTTACTGTGAAGGAGATGGTAATGGTCAAAAAAGGTTGCAGAGATAGTGCACAAACTTGTTTTGCATGTGTGCCATCCTTTGTGTTGAATCCATTAAAAAGTGCAGCGAAAGCAGACGAGAGGGAGGCAGAAAAGATGGACAATAGATGCTCAAAGCAGTAAAGTGACACTTCACCCTCGAACAGCGAGGTCTGAAGTGGCTACTGGTAAGAGCATATTGGCTAGCTGGCTGCTGTGCTGTCAAAATGTCTCTATGACTGGGGATGATGGCGCCAATAGACCCATTGACACAATGATGGCAGTGACCAGAAAGGCAGAGAGCTGACCGTGGTGCTGAAGTGAGAGGCCTCAGCGGCGCGTTTGTGTATGTATGCGCCTGGTTCGGTCGGGTGTTGTATGGCAGCGGTTGTACTATCATGTTTCCAAAAGTAATCTCTGCTTTGGTGATGTGTTTGGAAGGCGTGGGCCTACTGCAGAGTGTGAATGATAGACGGGCTGCCAGCATGGATGGATGAAGAGTGTTGGCAGTGCTGACGCTCGTCTTTGCCAGCGCCCGGCACACATTGTTCATTCTTGGCCTCTAATCCATGCGATCTGAAGCAGAGGTGCTGACTCAAGTCAAAAAGCCTGAGCACCGTCATTAAAGAAAGCTACCCCCTGCTCACCATCAGACGTCATGGTTTAAAAATAGCTCCTCTGTGAAAGAACACACTCTCTCGTCGGTCCAAATGCATTTCATATTCAGTCTGTGCTCCTCAAATTCGTCCCCCTTTTATTAGCCCTCAGGATTATGATTACTCTCCAATTTCGAAATCGTGCCAGCCGGGCCCTGACGGTTTTCCATCTGATCCTCAAGGCAGAAACAAGCCTCTCCACACTTAGTTGCTAACACCCGCAGAAATCATATTTCCATGTGCAGTCGCTCAGTAATGCTCTCCGAGGAACATTTTCTTTTAACTGTGTGTTTTTAGCCACAGTAAAGAAAAAAAAAAAAAAACTAATGTAATGCATCTCTAAAGTTAAGGCCCTGTGAATTTCCTCTTCCTACAGCAGAATCCAAGACAATCATTATTTGTGCCACACCAGGGAATACAAATCACTGAGCATTGCACCTGTCTGCACAGCTCTGCTTTGAATGAATATTAACAGGTAGAAGGTTAACGAAGCACTTATCATTTGAAGAAGATTATGAATTGTATCCCAAATACTGGAACTGACTTCTTTTATCTTAAGGATATTTCTAGTGTGCCTGCAGCCATCAACCTAGACTTTGTTCTCTCTAAGCCCTATTAGCGAGATTAAATTTGAAATCTGCTATTTCTACCCATATAGAAAAATTAATTGAAATTGGATGAGAAAAGGTACCATCCTTTTTTTTTGGAGTAAGTTATCAGCGGCTGTTCATTTTTTTTTTTTAAACCCTCCGGCAAAAATCTGTAATTGAAATCTATTCAAGCTACAAGTCAATTTAAGACCAGTTAAATGTTGGCAGCAGCAGCGAGTATAAGCAAGTACAGTTTCAGAGAATATGAGCATGTAAACAACAGAAATTTCATGATAAACACCGCAGAGCTGGCTGTCGCTCGGGGATATGAATCCAGGTCATGACTCTGCATGTTCCGTCCACATGGCCAGGGGAGGCATCACATCGCATCATCCGTCCATAAGTGGACATGTTTGTTCTGACTAGTCCAGGGGATCTTCAGCGCCCTCGCCCCGCCACCTCCAGCTACAGATATCCCGCGCTTCAACTCTGTTTAAACAAATCAGAGTGACTGGCTGCTCCTGTCAATGTCATCACCTACCAGAGTGAGATCATGTCTCATCCGCCCACCCCGCGAGCAGCAGTCTCACTTGAGAGGGAGTGTGGGAGTGCTGGGGAGAGACACTTTCAGATTTGAAAGGGCAGGGACGGCGGCTTCCATGCGGGGCAGGTGACGGGCCGCTGCGGATTCTGTCACTCGGTGAATCAAAGGCAACGGTGACGCTGATGTAAAACCAGAAGGGGCTCCGTGTTTTCTTGATCCTGACATCTTCGTGGACGTGAGAGCGCGATCTGAAAGCAGCCCATCAGAAAATAGAAGATTCACAACCTTATCTGCCAGGCCCTCAGCATAAACTCATTTCTATGCTCAATTACAGTTTATGCTAAATGAAAGATGCCACAATTAATGTTTATGACTGATTAGGCATTGAAGTGTGGGTTATTGTTTCATGGGGCATTGAGCTCGATGTTTGTTTAAGGGCTGTAAAGACGAGGCGTTGTCTTCCCATTGTCATGCATTTTAATTACCACTTGATTGTTTGATTAGGTCGTGAAGGACATTTTTGCACAGATTACGGAAAAGTCATGTGACTGTGTTTGCAGAAATAAGACAGTGTCTGCTATCTGACCTCGGCTGGGAGCGTCTTGAAATTGTATAAGGCCAGCCATGAAAGCAGACTGTCACATTCGCTCTAAAGATATCGTATATGTGAGTATTGGCGCCATCACACTTCATTAATTAGTGAAATTCATCACAGCTCGGGCCCCTTCAATACACTTTAGGCCTGCACACTGATGATAATGCCTTTTGTCTTTTCAGAAGCGGTAATGGAGAGTGAGATACACTAAAACGAATGTCTGGCCTGAATGAGTGTCTTCCAGACAAATTTATTGTATGTAGTACAAAGTATTTAGCTCATTCTACCAAACAAATTATACTGTACTTTAATCCTTGTGTGCACTAAACCTCTGTTCTCTTCTGTAAGGCACGTCATTGAGTTCGTCTATAAGTTCAAGTTGTTGTACTCGCACATATGTGCTCTGTAGGTGCCATTGTCAGAATTCTGTGCAGGAAATGCTATTATCTAGTTCCCTTTTTCACCAGTCACCATTGTGAGAGCTGCTCAGTCACAGAACCAAGGACGCAGGAGCTCCTAGTTCTCTGTGTATATCTTTAAAAGTCCCTTGTCTGCTTCAGCCCCTAAAAACTCCTCTCTGTTCATCAAAATTACACTTTGAAAAGTTTTTTTCCATGAAGAAAAAAAATCCCATCATGCCTTTAAAGGGCTTAGATGAATGTACGTGTGGATCTATGAATATGCAGACAGCCCGCACCTCTGTCTCCACCCACCCTCTGACGCTCGCCTGCAGCTCGAGCGTACCTGCTCGCTCTGCTCATCAAGCACACAAACGGTTGTTGTTGTTGTTGTTGTTGAATCCTCCAGAGGAAATGCAGTTCTTGTTAATGAACGCCACCACGACGTCTCTCTGCCATCCTTCATCAGCAGCCTAGTTATTATCCACAAGCCAGGCTGAGTTAGTGTAAAGAAACCAGTGCCAGGGCGCCCTGATAGCTCACCTGGTGGAGCGCCTGCCACATGTACCAAGACGGCGTCCCCACCGACTCGAATCCAACCTGGCACCCCCTGCTGCATGTCATCCCACCTCCTTTCTGTCTTTTAAACAAAGAAAAACATAATGGTAGTCTTTGGTTTGACTGCTTTATCATGATATAAAGTTCCACCCTGCACCCAGTTGGCAGGGCATAAAAAAAACATCCCGTAGACATGTTAAAAAGTTGATTTCCAATCGGAGGGGCTCTAGCAAATGTCTCAAGTACTGACTGTACTCTGCAGAATAACTTTTCGTCTCCAGTCTTTTCTGGCTTCTTCACACTTATTAAAATCACTTTGTATCTCAGTGGCTCATTTGCCAGCACCTGCTGAGACAGGGCCGCATTTAAAGAAGGGTTAATTGAGTGCATGTACCTACTGTGACCCACCAGTCCGCTCCTGACTCTCCTCGCCTTGACCAGGGCTTGTTGGAAAGCCACACACTTGGCATTTCTGCACATTCTTGTGTTGTTTGCGAAGCCTCTCAAATAATATCAAACAGCAAACACAAGATTTCAGAACAAAAGAACGGCAAGCGGGGTGGATGGATAAGGATCTCGATGCCGCACATCCGAGAATCCATTTTCTGTGACATGGCAGAGATGAACAAATAGGAAGCCCCAGTTTTTATAGTGAGAATAAAATCCAAACGCTGCTTAAGACGATTGAATCTGCTAAGAAAACAAACAGCTGTCTCTTTTAAGTGACTGTACAACCTCAAGCACATAGTTCCTCTTAAACTGTGAGGATGCGTTCTGCATTCTTGACAAGTTTGCGATCTCTAAGCCTCACAATATCTTTAGCAAACAAATGCGCTTTCTTAGGTTAGTACTCTGGAATCAGGTGACCATATCGTGTACACAGAAAACAAAATCCAGACTTCTTCGTCTGCCAATCGCACAGTTTTCCTCCTATGTTATATTCGCGCTTTCGTCAAAGTTCTAATCTCTCGTTAGACTCATTAGTCGTTGTCTTATTGTTTCAGTTTAACATTGTGCTGTTTTGCATTTATGCTTTAAATTTTTTATGTGGACCTGTGAAGGGTACACGATCTCAAACTCTGTATCTGAGAGAACAGGTACTCAGAAGCTGAAAAGTCGTGACAGAAATATCAAGGGAAATATAAGGGAGATGGATGGCAGGCTTTGAATTGCTGTGTCTATCACAGACACATTCTTTGGCAACTCCATTTGAAATGAAACTCACTTCCAAACCACCATAGTGTCAGATTTATTGTACGTTCTTTTCTGTCCTTTTGAGATATTCCATCTTGCATCCAGCGTGTTTATTGTGGCATATTTCAGTTGGGGATGGGGTACATGCTCATTTGCCTTCCTACGCAAGCAGGTCTCTTGCCCATGACCTGTTATCTTTCATTTTCACCCACAGCATGGAAAATAATGGGTTCAAGGGCAAGCAGTCAGGCAAAAGCTTCTGGAAATAGATTAAGACATGCCCTGCACACCAACCCCCTCTACCTACACTTCCCACTTCAGTGAGATTCATTTTCCCTTTCATTTCCCTGGCCACTTCTTCATGACGTCAAATCTCTGCGTGCTCTCTCTCATCCGTTCTGCAACTCCCCAGCTGTTTCCTTTAAAGGCCTAAAGGTATAATCGACAGTATCTAAGCTTGTCAAGCACTCACAAATAGACACACATTTATCAGTATGTATGCAGAGAAACTGGTACCTTGAGTGACTGCTAAAAAAGCAACAGAAGTGTCCCCCCGTCAATACCGTTTCTAGCATTAATATGTAGTGTTGTATAGTAATATACAGCAAACACTTACAATAGAAGACCAATTGGTGTATCTGCTTACAGTGCAGCCAAACAAACTCTCATTGTTTTGATCAAGAAGTCAGCTGTAGTTGCCTCTGTGATCTGATTTCATGCTGAATGAACAATTGTGTTTAGTCACCCCCTGTTGGGCCAGTTGCTTTTAATGTGAAGCAGCGGCAGTAGGACGTTCTGTTTGCATTAGCATCAGCTTAACGCAGCTCTGACATGGTGTAAAGAAACCCAAAACAAACAGTGGCTGTTATCAATTAGATTAGAAATTGCGTTGAATTCCATGCACCCGTCGTTTCCTGTGGGTGACCTCGTTAGTGTCGTGGTTATTTGAAGCCAGTGTGGGAATGGCGGACCCTGCCACTAACAATGAAGACCACAAAACAGTAGTTTACACTACTATACCAGACATGATGTGTCATCTTTGTACTGTACATTGAATGACTAATGCAGAAGAAATGCTGCCCGTAAACGAATGATAAATGGGCTCTGATGTTATGAAAATCTTAAGCACTGTAATGTTAGCGTGTTTTTTCAAAGCTCTCGTACCTCTCGGATATATTCGAAACAAATACACAAACGAGAGTTTTTTTCCGGACGCTCCTCTGTTGTCAAGCAGATTGTAAATGAAACATATCTTTTGGGATGACTGCCTCTTTTTTTCCGCTCATTATGAAGGTCTGAATTTTAAATACAGCGAGCACAGAGTTACACATGAGAGATGAAAGGGGTACAATACTATCCCTCTCAGAGTTTGCCCACGGTTTCCTCAAGCTAAATGCTGAGTTGGTGACACACACCCAGAGCTCATGAATTATTCAACAGCCTAGTTTCATTTTTGTGGAAAACTTGGGCTGGAGGTGATTATTATATCTACTGTCTTCAGGGTGAATAAACACTGTTGCTTTTGCTCCCCCACCCTCCCCCACCCTCCCCACCCTACGTTGTATATTCTTGGGCTTGAAGAGGATGAATATATCAGCTACAATATGAAGTAGCTCCAAGCAGTGTTTACATACTGTATGGTGTTATTTCAAATGTGTAGAAGTGGAGAAATGACCACGCAGCTTTTGGGTTCCTTTGGGGTCTCTCTGCTTGGCCTCTGTGTTTGTCTTCCAAACTTAGGATTGTTTATGAAACCTGAATGTATAGAGCCACTTGGCTATATTGACTAATTTGTGCTGATCTTATCTAATTTGATATTATCCCAAGCATTATCCTCTTTTCCCTTTGGCAAAACTAAAGGCCTGCATTAATTAAAAAGCTTAAAATAGCCCCTTACGGATCAGACCTTAAAGTAAGCGCGCGGCCTACTCCACAAATTACATTAAGGTTTCGATTTGTTTGCTTTTTGAATATAGGTTGGAGCCACTTAATCGGTGCATGTTCGCTCTGTAGGTTGCCTCACATGTTCTGCACCTGAATCGAGCTTATTATAACTCACAGCTGATCAGTGGAGAATGAACACCACATGGTTTGCGGCTTGCACAAACCTGGATCTCCGTCTTAAATTAGAGGTGATCATTTGAGTTTTAAACGTGCTGATAAGCAGAAGTGGGAGAAAAAAACAAAAAACACGGTAGGTGAAAGAGCACCAGCGAACAGTAAACAGAGTTTGCAAACATGTAATTGGGATCCTCTGGTTAATGAGGTAGAGGGCTGGTTTGGAAATGAGGATTGCAAAATCTGGAATGTTCCAAAGACTCTAATTTGAGATGCATTCTTCAAAACAAACCCAGTTTTAATAATGCATGTTTATTTATCGTTTAATAAGCTGACAACTGTGCTGAGCTGCGCCAGGTTCCGTGATGCGAACGCTTTTTTCATACGGTAACATATAATTTAGCCAAATGACAATGGATTTAAGTTTGCTTTCCCGTGCACAGTGATAGTAAACCATTTATGGTAATATGCTTGGTTGGTTCATGAGTGGCCAGCTCTGATAAAGCACTGTGTCTAATTAACACGCTGACAGCAGCACTGTCTGGGCAATCACACTCTTCCAGTTTATTAAAGTGGTTAAGGAAGTCACTCTGGCCCTTGGGGGACTGGTACAGTAATTTTCCCCCTGCAAGCCAGATGATACGCCCAGAGATGAGGCAAACCGAGTGTGACTGTCTCTCCCTCCCGCTTTCTTTCTCTCTCCCTCATCTCCTCTTTTTTTTTTTCTATTTCCCCTGCCTTGCCCCCCATGCGTCTCTTGCACATCAATATCTCTCCTCCCCCTCCTTTTCCACCCCCCCAACACACTCCCCCCCACACACACACACTCTCGGTGCGCGTCTGAAATGTAATATCACATGCATTTTTCTGGACTTCTTTCTCCAGTGGAGTCTAAAAATAACTCTCACAGCAGGAAATGCTGACTTTGGCTCCCCACCCCACTTTAGTGTAAACAACGGGACATTTTGATTGGTCAAGACAGGCTTCTGATGGCACAGGAGAGCCGAGCTTGATTGGTGTCTAGTCAGCAGCGGTAAACAGCAAAAGCACAACACAGAACACTTTGAAGCCGCAAACAATAATTAGCATGAGAGATGGGGGAGATTTGTTTATTGTATTTACTACTTGGCACGCTGAACTGTAATACTTAACACAAGCCAGGCAAATTCAAATATAATTTAAACGCTTTATTCCTGATAATTGCCGTTGACGCTTTCCCCTTGAAATAAATCAGTTCATGAGATTCCACACCCTTTGCCAAATGCTCCACGGTTCATTAGAGGCTTGTGCATTCGCCGCTTTTTGTAGTGAGACAACAGAGGAAAATCTTTTGAGATGACATGAGACAGACGAGGCCGAAGCGAACACAAAGTCACACAAAGACATCAGCGCACGGAAAAAAAAGCACGTTAAAATGTGGGTGAACGTCTTTTTTTAGCTGCACGCGGGGGAGCAATATCGTACCTTCCTGCATGTTGCTGAAGACAGGATGTCAGCTGGTCTGATTATGTGCGATGGGAATTCAAACAGCATCAGAGCTGAAATGGATACCTCTCTGTTTCCTGCCAGCAGTCCCTTTGTAGGGTCCAGTGGTTTTTTGTAACAAAGTGGTTGAAGCACAACACTGTAAGGGCCCAGGGACTTAAACATATCTGTTTTAAAGGAAATCCAGTGCCAGAAAAAAAACGTTATCTTAGCTATAGCCACCATAATCTTGGCACAGTGCATCATTTTCCCTTTGTAAAATTCATAGTAGCTCTGAGGCATCAAAGGAAATATTTCTGCAGTATGTGTAGTATGCGATAGGACTGACTGTGAACAAAGTTATAGCAGAATTTCAGCATTTTCCACTCGCAGGTCGTGCCGGTTCACCGTTACACCGTTTCTACTATCAGATACCTTCACTGCTTTGATAGGTTTGGCATTAAGCTCATGTTGTGTTCTGCTCTGGAGCGCTACTGTATGTTGACTAAGCATGTTAATGTCTTTACAGGCAAGGAAAGCCTCACTGGGATAGTTAAAGGCTGTTGTCATTTCCTTCCCCGCGCTCTCAGATACACCCAGAGAGACCTTTGGGCAGATCTTAGCACTCCTCTAGCTGATCAAAGGTCAACACTTGGCAGGGCGGTGACACTGACCTTAGGCGTGTGTCGTGTGAGGTGGCGAAGTCTAAGGCCTTCTGACATGAGCCATAGTGACTCAGTCGAGCTTTAACCCTCAGCGCACACTGGCTAAACTGTGTCATGTACTTTTGCTTACCTAGCATGGGAAATGTTCACATCAGTGAGCATCTCTTAGGTTTCTCTTCTTCTTCTTTTTTTTTTTTTTTTCCTCTCAGTAAACTTCACTCCTGGACTCAGAAAGGTTAGGGTGGACATGGTTCAGAGCATTTCATGATTATTCATGCTGAAACAACCTAAAGATGGAAAGCACCACAAGCAACTGGCAAGGTATGAAGTCGCTGTGAAGATGCGTTCAGGGTGCTTGTAGTGTAGTTGTAGCTGCTACTTACAAGATGTATAAAGATAGAAGTTACATAATAAAATTCCGTTTCTCAAGTTTCAAGCGTTTTTTGTGTGAAATAATCGTGATTGCTAACACTGAGTCGCAATCATTACAGACCTACAAAGAATCTACCAAATATATTAACTTTACTTCTTGAAGGTCAACTGTTTCCATATCAGCCAAACCCAGAACACTCACGTGTCTGTGAGTGAAACCGGAGCCAGGAGACTCTTAGCTTAGCATAAAGACTCGAAATAGGGGGGAAAACATTGCTAGCTCCCTGTAAAACTGGAACCCTGGACACTGAAACCGCACAATAAAGTTTATTTGTTCGTGTTGCTTCAAAGCTCACTTACGCTTCAGGGAAAGACTTACTATCTTTGAATGGGCCACGTGTTTTCTAGCTGTAAAACCCACAGCCCAGCGATTTACATCAAACAAATACACCGAACGGAGCTGGTATTGATCCGCTAAACTTAGCCCTAATCCTGATACAGCAGCTCCCCTGGAGACATCCTTAATTCTTTACATGCATATTCATCGTCTCCCACACACATGCACGTGAATCAATATTGACACGCAGAAGGAGGAGGGAGAGAAAAAAAAAAATCACATTATTTTAAAATTATTTCCTCCTTTAATTACCTGTAATTTTTAAAAGCGGAACAGCAATGTAACCCTGCTGTGCCAGTGATATAATTAAGCTTGTTTTTTTCCCCACCTGCCTCCAAAGGTTACACTTATCAGAACAGTAATGATGATTGGAGGGAAGATAAATTACCATCGTGCTTTTGTATATGTGGGGAACCCCGTCCAAATCAGCGGCTCATCCTGCGACACGTCGCTCGTGAAGCAGCCAATCTGCTTCCTGTTGAGCTTGTTATACATCGGCTTGTGTAATAATGTTAATGATAGGAAAGTGGCACCGTCATGATAAGGATGGTATCGGCATTATTTTGAAAATTTATTGGGAATTGGGGAAGATGGTGGTTTTTGATTGGTGATGTCATCAAACTGTGTCTGCTGTTTTCACTGAGCATTTATTATACGGTTACTGTTTCTTCAGGAAACAGGAAAAGCCAAAAAAGCAGCTTAACTGATATCTTCATGATATTTTACATAAACAAATCAGGTCTGTATTGTGTCCTTTGGAAGCGGCTACAATTGACTGGAAACGATTTTTCTATTTTCTGTCTGCAGATGAATGTTAATTTTGACTAAGCATTGTGTTGCTTTTAAAATGGGATATCTCTTTGACAGCAAATGCATGTGTTTGTGTGTCTTTTGTCCGCCAAGGATCATGTAGCTATTATCATAAATTTCTACAAGTAAATATGTGTAACAGGGGGATTCAGGCTGATGCAGGCTATTTCCCTCTCCCCCAGTGGTAATCAGTCAATGCACAAAGCAAGCCATTGTGATTGTAATAGCTTCGAACCTTGATATTGTAGTGTTGTGTAGAACATGCCCTCTTGACACCCTGTCCCAAAGGTCTGTTTCAATCCAAGGAGATCCAGTCTGCCTGGGGGGGCGGGCGGGGGGATGCAAATGCGGTCTACAAGTTAATGTCTGCTTCAACACACGGGCAGAGGATTGGAGGCCTGTGCTGTCAAGTGTTGCCTCCATCAACAACCACGGCCAGACAAAGTAAACATGTGGAATCCTGTTACAGCCTGACTGTTCTTCCACCAGCAGCACCCCCCCCACCCCCCACCCCCCCGCTGTCGTTTTCTGTCCTTCCCCCTGGAGTGGTGGCGGTAACAGTGAATGAGGAGGCACGACTACCTCTCCCAAACACAGGAGAGGGAAGCCTCCTTCATGCCTCATTGACTTTGTTTTCTCTGGCTAATTTTTCCTTTCTCCTCACTGCCCGCCCCCCCTGCCTCCCCCCAAAAAAAACACACACACACACACACTCTGTTCACCACATAGCCCGCTCCTCTCCACGCCTCACCGTTTTGATGGTGATTTTGACACACAGGCTGTCACGCAGCACTTCTCTGGGAGGCAGCGATTAACAGTGCTGTCGCCATATGGAGTTAGATCAGCCGTCAAAACCATACATAATTGGCTCAAGGAGGAAAAATACTTACATAACCGGGCTGAGGAAGGGGAGGGAGAAAGTGGCGAGGGGCGTGCACCTTGGTTTCCACATCTGCCAATATTAAATGGCCATTAAAACACTTGCAAGTGATTCATTAGTAATGAGAAAGTAAATGCATCGTAAAACCCAAAGGAAGACAGGACACATCGAGCATTCTGTGCAGTAGAAGAAGAGAATAATTCCCCTCAGCCCAGAGAGAGGAACTACTGTGACAGAACGAAAACATTAGCCCGTCGTGTGTAGTGATAAGCCACATAGAGAGTTAAGAAACAACAATTTATCAAATTAATGCAGGAAAAACTCACATTTGATGAAGCCATTGTCATGTCTGCACCTAATATTGAAACGGACTGGATGTCTGAGCCAGGGGTTTACATTGCTGACGGCCTAATTATATGGATTGGCTGCAGTAGAGCGTAGCCTATCAGCTCTGGGGAGAAATTAATTCTGGTACAGGGGAAGAGAGAGAGGGGCAGGCTGCAGCCGGCTTCACTGCTGTGAATTGATGGCTGCAGAGGGCTCGGCTGCTCTGCGCGTGTATGCACAAGGTTCTGGTTCACTTAAAGCTGCACACAGCTTTACTGTAGGGTGTATTCTTTGTGATTTAGAAACTGCGTGGAGCTCTGACAGATATGTGTTGAATTACAACAACAGCCGTAAGCAAGATGTAAACTGCGTTACGTTGATTCACAGCCGCTGCTGCACCTTCCTGTGTGCACAGGCTGATTTTCTGAGCTGAGCAGTTTACATACATTAGCCCTGTTTACTGCCTAAACAGTTGGTGGTCAAACTAATGCACAGCATCAGGATGCATGCTGTGAATGTTGCCTCAAAGAGACACTTTCTAGGCATGAAATACAGACTATAAGCTTGTTAAAGAAGCATTTAGTTTCTGTAGCAGCTAAATAGATAAAAATAGGACTATTTTAAATGAAGGCAAGTAAAGGTAATGAAATTAAATGAGAATTATTGGATCATAAAGGTTATTTAGACAAAGGTAAAGGCTGAGGATAAGATATGGGGTTAGAGTTGATGACACTAATCATCTTTTTCATCCCAGAGGCATCAAGCTACAGGATCTGTCACATAAACACAAACAACACCACAGATGACCAGCTAATAATGCGTTTGTCATATATCTGACAGTGCAGACATGCAGAATGCAGAAAATTATAGACCAGTTCTGTTTGTGTTCATCACCGTCTGAACCTCCTTCACACTACGGGAAGATGCTAGCTAGCAGGGAGCGCACGGACGGATGATTGACAGCTGTGTTCAACTTTCTGTTTCTGTGTGCACCAGCCATGCTGACATTTCTGCCACACCATGCGCAGAAGTCCTGTCAGGCATACACTTTGTGTCCGGGTCTAAGGTCTTTAATTATTTCGTAATCTAATAAGGATGATGCGTTTGCATTCATGCATGGTGGCATTTTTGCTGGCACTGATTGGTCAGCCACACACTTTATAAGTCGAACATGATGTCATTTACAGTGTCTGCTGCAGGGCTCATCATGTCACACCCTCACAATCTTTTATTAGCTCTCTTGCATGGACCAAGCACAGGCTGGAGTGTGAGGTAATGTAGTAAAGGACAGAAACATTTTGCTGATGTTTACTGCAAACATTTTTTTTTTTTTACACTCATTTCCTGCATTTCAAGAAGAACTTAGATTATTTGAAGAAAAAAAAGTTTAATTCTTCTGTGCCGTTAATGATCGCTCAGACGATGATTTTAATTAGAGTGAGAATAATGATGTACAGAGTGGGGGGTTTGATGTGACGGTCATTATAATTTCAATCAAGAATGATAAAAATGTCATTGTCTCAGTTGCGTTGGAGCTGGCGCCTCGCTTCGAACTGTGAGACGGCGCAGAGCGAGAGGGTTCGTGCCATGACAAAAGACAAAATAAGTGTGAAAATCAAAATGTGGCAAATAAAAGAGAAAGTATACCAGACGAGACCTTTGAGTTTTGTGCCGGCAGATGCCATGCAGACAAATTGGAAGGATATGGAGTCAGAAGAAAAATACCCTGAATAGTTCATAAGGGCAGTGAAAGCACCCTGCCTCAGCACCCTGTTAATTGGCTGCGTCTGGGGCTGTTTGGCTTGGAACCATTCCACAGTCTGATTGCTGTCAACACAAACGAGCACCTAATATGTTGTTGTGTTTAATCTTGACACTGCTCCAACGCAGCTATACTCTTTTTCAGACTATTAATCTCACTTATACCCATCTTTTTTTCTTCTTGCTGATCAGTAATCCCACCAACAGTATGTCGAGCCTTTTTTCCACCGTTTGGCACTCGCTCCTCTGGCCTGCAGTTTCTCACAACATCCCGAGTCGGCAACTGCAAAGAGCGAGGCGCTAGCGATGATTGACAGACTCAGGCATCGCATACTCACTGAAAGGCCTTGGCTTCTCAAGCAGAACATTCTTCTCTGCCCTCTGTCTTATAATGCTTCCATGTTATCAGTCCGGTCCGTCTGACCAGTTTGGTATTTATGGTTACCATCACCCCTTTCCCATGCTTTGTGGTGACAGGTGTCAGTGGCTTTGTTAGAAATCTTCTACTAGCTCCTCTGTCTTACTTATGCTTAGCTGTCATGGTTGGCAGCATTGGTTGGCACTAAGAGAATGTCTTATAGAGCAGCACAGACGAATGCAGTGATTTATTTTTTTTTTTTTTGCTCTGTGAGAATGAACCCTGACCAATGGCTTTGAGCAGGAAAAACCATCACAGGCGTGTTGAAACTTGTTTGAAACGTGCTGCTGCCATCAAATTCAGACTAAGCAGATATTTATAAAATCAATGAAGCTGATGAGATTAAATATATTGTTTTTGTGCTGTTTTCAATTGAGCGTATGCCAGTTTTATTTATATTTACACAGCGTCCCAACTTCTTTGGAATCAGGATTGAAATCATATGTACTATATAATGACACCATTTCAAAAAATGTAGGATTTTTAATCACTCAAGGATCACAATGAGCGAAAGCAACCAAGTAACAATGACATTTCTACTTCAGAAGCAATCTTTTTATCATTTACTGGCAAGTGTCCCACAGGATTGCCAATTGAAGCGCCGCGACAGCCGACGTGTCCATCAGCAGACATTTGTCCTATCAAAGCAAGACACTAATCCCCTGCCCGCTCACTAAATGTAAACCCTGTCCACTCTACTCTATACGCTACAAATGTCAAGCTCTCCAATGCTATCGAAAAAAGCTACCCAATCAAGAGTCGGACAACTGAAGTATGAGGATCGATATCCACAAACACTTGTTAACTGATTTGTAAGAGCCTGGAGAAGGCATGCCGCTGAAATGTGTTTGCACAATCCTCTTTTGTTACACTGATCTGCCCACAAATGCATCTCGGCGCTTTCACAGCGTCAACGTACAGTCCTCCTGTTTTTTACTCACGCAAGATTTATGAATTCTGCTGTTTTCTACGTTGAGTTTTATCCTCCCCACCCATCACCAGCAGCGACCCAGTAAATAAAACATCAATGGCATCTTTGAAAGTGATTGCAGGTTGTTGGTCCCCGCCCGCGTACACCCACACCCATAATCTGAACATGGCACAGTCGTACTTGACCTTTCCTTCTCCTGGAATGAAAATGGTAAACATGACAAACCCAGGTTCTGACAGAAGTTCCCAATTTTGACTAAAACACCCACCCGTCTGACAAGAGTGAAGACTGCGGGCTGGTTTGGGGTGTCACAGCAGAGCAGTCATCCTGTCAAGTCAAAAAGGCCACATTAACCATTAACCAAAATCAGCATCAGCCTTGACAGCTTATTTACTGGGAGCTTTATTTTTGAAACGGTCTTTTTCCATGACAATGGTTGTTTTGCGTCCGCAGGCACAAAGGAAAGATCAGTGAGCTGCCACTTCGTAGTGCACTGAGAGCAGTAACATCAGCTGCTGTTGTGGTATAACTGGATTAAGGTGTGCCGCACAATTTGTCATTTCTTAAGCTCTGCTGCATTCCCATTTGTCAACAGTGACGATGCGAGATTGCCATTTCCAGCCTGAGCATTAACCTCAATAATGTGGCGATATCAACATAATAAGCTCAGGTCTAATTAATCTAGTCTTTGGTAGTGATGAACCAAAAGTCGGGTTTGCCATTTTTTTTTTTTTCTTTTTTGCATCTTAATGGTGTTTGTGCTCGTAACATCTGGCTTCAGCACATTTCACTTTTATTTTATAGCAGTATGGTTGAAGCCACAGATGCAACCTGCTCTGTTGAGTATTAAGTATTTGCGTTGGTTGCATCTAGTCCATAAAATAATAGTGATTACATTGTAGTTCACTCGCTGCTGTGGCTCTTTCAGCACAATAAAGGTAGTATGGCAACATGTGACAGGATGCAATATCAGAATGCTTTCATAGATGCGTCATAACTCTCTCTTATGTGAAAGGAAACGCTCGAATCTCAACGTAAAGGCAGCATATAGCTTGTTTTTGCTATTGTGAAGCCTTTTTCCTTTCCCGTGGTCAGAGTTTAAGGTGACTGCGAACGTCAGGAGCTGCAGTTCTCCGTCATCCCCTGCATTCATTCATCCCCTGCCACTCTCCACCAAAGCCCTGTTTGTTTGCTATTCAAAGCGCTTTATCTTGCGCTTCAGCTTGGGAGTTTTCTGTTCTCGGCTTTGAGCAACCTGCGGTATCTTCTCCTGCTAATGTGCCAAATTCAACAGCGACACAAAAACAAACAGACAAACAAACAAACAAAACAAACAAACCCTAAAAAAATGAAAAAAAAGCAGAGAAATCACAGCATTTCACACCGTCCACCGAGCCAGAATTCTCTACTTTTGATTCCTCGGGAGAAAGTATTTTGCAGTAATTTGGAGACAGACACCCAGTCAGTAAAATGCATTTGCCTGTAGCAGTCATTGAGTGTGACACCTCGAGCAGAGGCGACGTTGATGTGTGGAGGAATGGCTGCATTGTGTTCATCCCCAAATGGCTCGAAGCGAAACTTCTTTGATTAATATGTCTGTTAGAGAATGCTATGCACCGGAGAGAACCACTTTCTGAAAACACAACCATCATTCACGCACAGCGTTTTTGTCCGTCAGGTTTAATGTTTTCATGCGTCCTCTGATGGAGGCCATCGAAGAGAATGGAGGCGAATATTTGAGGGGGGGGGGGGGGCAATATGTTTTACAGGGTGTTTAATAGCTTCTGTGCAGCAGGTGAAATCATCACCATTACTCACGTCATGCACTCGTGCTAATGACTTGCATTAAATTCAAATCCCTATGTTGGCCATGCTGAAACCATCCAATTAACAGTCTGCATCCTTATCACTGCTCAATATGAACTGCATGGAGAAATTATGGGAAAAAAAAAGTAATAAATGTGGGAAAAGCTGACTACATTGAGCTCATGGGTGTCGCCCTGCAGCTGTGCTTCATCTTAGAGGATGAGGTCACTCCCGTGGTCAAAATATACCTACGGTCATCGCACGTTGCTCTGCTCAGCGCTGAACACACACAGTTCTCTCTTTCTCTCCCTCACACACTCATGCAGATGAACATAGCAGGTGGTGAGGTGTTAAACAGGCCATGATTTGGCTGGAATTAGATGGCAGACACTCCCTGAAGGCCAGGGGGTGGCTAAACAGGATTTCACTGATCCTGCGACGGGGCCAGCGCCGCCAGTCCTGTTGCATTATCGGTGCCAGTCCGGGCATTTCTATGCGTCACGTTGTATGTGTTTGGCAGCGCTGCCTCAGGGTAAAGCCCGTAGGTCCATATGTGCTAACACAACTTGCGACGTTACTTTAATGCTAACCCTCCCACATGGGCTCAGCCAATGGTCACATTATCAGTTCTCCGTCTTGTTAAGTAATTCCGATGGCAGGGCCGTTCCTGAGAGGCGCCGACCCACAACCTTCTCCTTGCGCCTGTATGTGTGACCACGGTTGGATCAGAGCTGTGTCTTCCTGCTGGGAGTGAGCAGTCTGAAAGGCATGTAATCCTGTTCCCACTGCTCCATTGAGAGCAGCAGGCATGTGTGGGGACGTGTGTGTGTGTGTGTGTAGCTGTGTGTTTCTACCTATGTTTATTTTCGTAGAGTTTTGGGGTGATAAGTCCACGGGGAATTCGCATTGGCTGTTTTTGTGTATGCGTGTGTGCGGGTGAGAGGGGGAGCCGCCTCCAAGATACGGATGGCTGTATTGAGCGGGATGGGGCGACAGGGGAAATCTGCCTCGTTTAAGTGAAAGCAAAACTCATCAGGGGCTTTGCTTTGTCCACGAGATGCACGTCAGTGGGATTTATAATTGGGATTAACTGTTGTCCCCTGGTGAGTTTTTCCAAGCTAGTTATCATTAATGTAATCCAATTAGTACATTCATCGTGCTTAGAGATTTGTCTCTAAATGACTCATTGCAGGTGTACTTAATATAGACTCAATTATCAAGCTAAACAGATCCATTTGCTATACTTTATTCCATATGCCTGGCTCAGTTTAGCGCGGTGCTAATTGTTTGTCTTTTGTCTGTGTATATGTCGCTCTTTTTCAGTCTTTTGAAAATATTGCTTTGCATGTTACTGTGATTAGCCGTATGCTCCAGTGCAGTAAACACCCATGAAGCAGAGCACAGATTAACATAGGAGACATTCACCCACTAATGACTGCTTCACATTCTGCAAGGGACGACCGAGGTTCGTGTGGCTGTTGTGCAAAACCCTGGAGCTGGCTGCACAAGACTGCAGTGGATCTTTCATGCGTAATCATGCTCTGGCACACACATCACTCATATCAGAGGGTGCAGATGAAAAACACTTGCCACCAACAGATGGCTGAAAAGACAGTCCATCAGCCCAAAGGGAAGGATCTCACATAGCTTGCTTGCTGTTATGGAAGTGACAAGATAGTTTGAGTCAACCTCCCCTGTCCTCGTAATCCACCTCATAATCCGGTGCGTTGCAGCCAGATAGCAGTCAAATACTGACCGACAGCTAAAGCTGGCAGGTTGCAAATAATAGTCCGAATCCCTCAGTTGTACTGTTAAGAAGAACACATCAATATCTGAGTCACTTTAATCAGGATCACATGCGGGACTCAGCAGCAGCTTGTCCTCTTGTTCTGTCAAACTATAACATGAGTTAACTTTAGCTCAGCAGCTAAAGGGAAACTGAGCGCCTCTGCTTTGTGACTTACCAGGTGTTTCTGCCCTAAGATGACAGCTACGAAGCATTCACCACTGAACATAATTCCACTTTTGAACGTAGTAACTAGAAAACTTGAAATGTGATTTTTAAGTTCCACAGTTGCTTTAGTCACTGCTTGAGAGCTTTGGTAAATTGGTCTGGTTTTCGAGATACAGAAGACGTTTGAAGCTCTTTGAAGCTGACTGCAAGGAAAATACAGATTAAGATATTTGTCAGCGGTGAAACAAAGAAGTGCAGTTGATCACTCTATTTTCCATCCCTATGCACACATCAAGGCGAAAACAAAACAGTCATGTGTCTAAAATGATAAATTAAACTAAAGTAAATTTCTTCATTGTTTTAATATCATTGTGTAACTCTCACCGAGCGCTTTCACGCTCGTGTTTATTGTTCCCCTTGGAGCAGTGATCCCATCGAAAAGTGCTACTGGGCCCGTGTTATTGCCATAATCATAATTTATTTAACTTGACTGCACCATTAGAAGTGTCTGCTGGTTGAAGAATGTATAACAAAAGTGTAACAGAAAAGCAGACATGAATAATAGCGGTTTGTGTGATTGTGGAGGGGTCTGTCAGTGTGCGCCTCCACCAGTTGATGTATTGAAAATATGAGGGAACACGGGTGTGGCTCGTCTAGTGCCTTGTTGACCTGCAGTCGGGCGGCCGACAGGGCGAAATGTGGACAAACTTGACATCAAAATTACTGTGCGCCGCTGGATTGCCGGTGACACACCACCTACTGCGCCTCTCCTCCCACTGCAGCACACATCAAATCACCAAAATAACAAACAGGCTCGGGCAAAGAAAACTGAAAAATACCACTTTGCAATGCGCCCACACAAACATGGAACCCTGTGAATCTAACTCTGCACAGCTGCCTGAAATACTTGCACAGCTAAACCTTTCCAAGTCACAGTTTATGTGTCAAATACAGTGCATGGCAGCGCCAGCTAAGCTCACATTTCCCTCCTTCAAAATCTGGAGTAGGACTGTGCTTGCTTTTTCATATCAATAGAATCATCCGTTGAGATGGCGTAGGGGCTAATCACATCTTCCCTCCAGTAAGCCTAAGTCCTAAACCCCATCTCAGTCAATTTTTACACCGGCCCCTCTAATCCTCCTCCCTTTTGATGTTTCCTGCTGTTTGTATAAAATCAATAAAATATACAGCAGAAAAATGCCCTCCCCTACCTTCATCTTGGTTACTTTGAGCAAACCAAAGCCACCAAAAAGGAACTAGCTACCATCCCACAGATCACAGGAGTCACAAAAAGACTGAATTGTATCAGTGGGTGCTCAGACCAGCCCCCTTGCTATGCTCATGTATGCCCTCAGTAGCTCCATATGCCAGGAGAGCTGCCAGGGGAGCGGACAGGAAAGCTCAGTGAATGCCAATCTGCAGATGCAGGAGCCGTCCGCTCATGCATATTAAACCCACACCACCTGCTCGTCGTACATCACACCCTGCATTCTTGGTCCCAGGAATTTTAATCAACCGCGCTGACAGGAAGCCACTCTCCGGTCCGCGTAGGTGAATCACAGCTCATCTCTCGCTCCCGTTCCCTCTGCGATGGGGGTGCATGTCGATGCTGCATTTCTGCAAACCTGCAAGTTGCTCTCGTGAGGAAGACGCCGAGGTAGACGGGGGCAGAGTGGAGTGTGGCGGCGAGGCAGACGAGGGAGGGGTGGGGGATGAAGATCTCGAATGCTGTTTGGTTGTCTCTCTTGTCAAGTTCTCACGCTTTGCACACCGTCCCTCCTCTCCTGTTGTCCTCTCAGGTGTGAATAATTGCCTGCATCTTGTTGGATTAGCCAACAAGAGAGAGACAGAAAGGGAAAAACAACAGCATCAATAATGTGATCAAACCGACTTCTCAGTCTTTATCGATTTACTCAGTATGGTTGAGGTAAACCAGGCTTCCCAAATTTTCCTTCCCTCCTTTTTTTTTTCACCCCTCTGTTGGTTCTTATTTCATCTCTTTGCATGTGTAAAACCGCATCAAGAGACGAGCGCTGCATAAAACAGTATTTCAAGTCATTTCCAATTCAAATATGTTTGTCAGGCATAAAGAGGGAGCATGGTGAATACCCATGGAAGGAAAATAAAAAAAGCTGTTTTTTTTTTTTACCAGCGAAGTATTTTAACACAAGTGTGCCGCGATCGTAGCACTGATAACACTGCATCTCAACTCATCGGCATGAAGAAATCAGCTTTTTTTTTTTTATTTTTTAAAGCTTCAACCGTCGTGTCAGTGAAGATGTTACAGTAAGTAAATGAAGACACAATTAGGTACCCGTCCGACTGCACCTCAGTCTCTCTGCCAGTTTCTGCTGGCAAGGCATAATCCTCTTGAACTCCCAGGATTAAATTTTTATGCCATCTTTTTAAATATAGTCTTAAATGTAAAAAAAAAAAAAAAAAAAAAAAAACGGCAGATGGAGACAGGCACTGCCAAGACAGGACCAAGTGTGCTATCAGCAGCGTGGTTAGATGCACATTAACAGGCAAGCCAAATATGCCACGTTTGATAAATGGTTTGTTAGCGTTGTTAATAAATTGTAATTAAGGAACAAAAGACCTTTCATGGAAATACATAAAATGTTTTGATGGACACATGCTCTGCGCGTACACATATACACACCAATTACAGATCACATCTTTAAATTAAAATATCTTGTGGGAATAACTAAAACTAATTACGTTGTGTTATTTACTGGATGATCAAGTTGATTATGAGTTGATATCAGTGCCTTATAATCTGGAATAGGCTGCATTTTGAGGCTGTATCCTCCTGATTTGGTCTCATGAATAATCACAACCAGGTAATGCAGGCGTTTTCCTCCCATATTAACATGTCAGAATGTCTAAACACATCACACACTTCAGTGCTCTTCACTGCTTTTGTGCCGCAAACTGGCATGCGTGTATGTGTGTGTGTGTTGTGTGTTTTTCATTAGTTCCGCAGCCTCTTTCATGGTGTCCCATTGGTAAACAGTGATGAATCATTAATTACTGAGACCTTCCTCTAGCACCACCACAGGTATGTATATTTCAGCAAAACTTCAGCAGACTTTAATTTGGGTCTCATCTTTTTTTTTTTGCCTGTCCTGAAATCCAAATCTAAATTTAATGTCATTGCCGTTGCAAACGCACTAAAACGACCTCGCTCATTAAACATGCATTTGATGGATTCAAACTTGTTTCTTCAGTTGCTGGCTATTCTCCGTTATTTGCTCTGTAAGTAATGGACATAATGGCATTAAGGTACATCACCCACTGTTGAATATGAGATAGAGGCACTCATCCCATTCTTAGCAGCTTTTATGAGTTTCTCTGCAGGAGTGAATGGATGTAAGTTCACAGCCACACTGGCATTTACATCACACTGGTTTAGCTAATGTGATGTGCAACACGCACTGCTGTGGCATACATCATCTCCAATGACAAAGTCGTCCAAAAACATCAAATCTGTCAAAAACTCAAAGAAGTATGGCAAAAATAAAAACCCAACATTTGGAAAAAGAGGCACCGCGTACAGCAAGTTCCACCATTTCTGAGCTCATAAGCAGTAGCATCATTCTGTCCCTCCTGGTGGCATATTATGATAATTACACTACAAATTACAATCAATGAATCAGGGTAAATTATCTGTCTTGTTCTATATTGCTGCATATGGGTTGTGAAGACAAATTAGCGCAGGAGAAATTACCCCGAACAATATTGTTCTGTGTTTAAGCGCTCTTACAAACATCATTACTGATTCCCGTCTTAAACAGGAAGTCAGTCGGGAACATTTGACAGATTACATTTTGACCCCGATGGCCAAGGGACTGCTGCAGGAGGTCAAAGGAAGGGGAGTCAGTGCTGCCTCTTGTCACAGCGGCTCTGTTATGATCCACATTTGAAGTCTGCTGGCATTGTGGCTTCGTTACTGCCGCTGAGTCAGAGAAATGTGCAACTGAGGAGGCAAATTATCTTCAAAGGCCCTCAAGGCACCTTCAGAAAAACACAGCTCTCGGTACTGATAATAACCTGACAATATGAGTCACGTTAATTTCAGAGAACTTCAGTCAATTTCACCCATCCCTCTGTGTTCCTTGTATTGTCTTAAGGGTACTTTTGTAGTACGTCTTCAGTAGCTTTAACAGCTTTAGGTCCAAGGTCTATCAAACAGCATAGCATTCCTCACATCTATACAATAAGAGTAATAACGTAAATCAAGCTGATGAATAACTTATGCTCGAGCCCAGTGTCACTTTCTTAAAGCTGTGGTGAGAAGAAAATAAAAGCTTTCAGCTCTTTTCCTCCCTTTGCACAAGACTGGCACGCTGAATTTCACTGCTTTTCTTAAGGAAACAGTTCCACCCACATTACATACTCCCTCCTATGTGAGTCCCAGCTCCCCTGATGTTTGTACAGCCTATTCTATCGGATATGCAGGTTGTCTCTGACAGAGCAGACACCTCCAACTGAGGTATAGTGCACAACAAGCAAGCTGAGCCTTCTGGTAGAGCGCAGCACAGGCGGTTTTTGGACTCGCAGTGCAGTCTCTTGGCTGCAAAACACTTGCACTATGTTGCGTGGGTTGTGGAGAAAAATTTCAAGGTCACTTTATGATCTGTTTGGAGCCGGTTTGGGAGAAGCAGGGGGTTTGGAACTGCAGGGCCTTACTTGTTGTGTGTACGGTGGTTGTCCAAACTTTAATCAAGATTCAGCTGACACGGGGTCAGGAGATAATGTAGATAATTAAAACTTTTCATTAGGGGGTGAATTGTTCCCTCCAGGTTCAACGCATGTTTGATGTCTTCAGGGCTCTACTTTATTAACCTGCTGCTTTGGGCCTGTCACTGTGAACACACTCAAAACCTGCTTTAGTTCACCTAATGATGATGCCATTAGATAATGAGTAGACTCAAAGGTGTTTCGGCAACCAAGAAGAAAATCAGCGCTTTGAACTCCTGAATGTACCCTGCAATGAAAAATGGAATTAAAAAGCATATCATTTGACTTCATTTGCAAAGCATTTAAAAACCTCTGCTAAAGCCAGTAGATGGGGAGTAAATGTGCGCTATGGATGTCTTTGTTTGAACATGTAATCAGACCATTAATGCACAGTATGCATGTCACAGCTTGGCGCTTTAAGGCCACCACCAGGTGGATTAGAGTGACAGCACCTTGACAAATGTCCCACCAAATGCTCATCACTGGGCTGTCATGGCGACCAAGGCCATGTGCTCTTTAACCCCGCTTACAGGCAGCGACTGCCACCCGTATCCAACTGTCCCACAGGTCTGCTACTATTTGTTTGTGTCACGTCAGGGACAGAAGGTCTCCCAAGGCTTGTTGTCTTGATGATCATGCATACAGTGTGTGTGTCTAATGGTAAATGCGTTTACATAGCCTCCATTTATGAGTTTTCTTTTCTTACCGGCCACTCAAAGCGCTTTGCAACGCGGGTCAGCATTCACCCATTCATATGGACCTTTTCACACATGCACAAAATACACACCTGGAGGCTGAGAAATTATTTGTGGCGTTGCACTCCATACATTCACACACACTGGTCACAGGAGCGATACCATTCACACACACTCACACACACAGCATTGGGAGCAATCGGTATCCTTGGCGTATAGATCAGAGTCGCCACAGATGGAACCTCTGACCTTCTCATTAGTGGACGACCCGCTCTACCTCCTGAGCCATGCACTGTTTATACACACAGTATTGACAAGCATATGTCCATACATATTGGAAATTCAAGGCCACAAGAAGTCTTTACATTTCTTCTTTCCTCTGTTGTATAGACCCACAGCCATATCTTTAGAGGTTCTCTAATTATGCTCAATTGATTTGTGTCAGTTCATATATTCACATATGCTATTCACATTTATGTGAAGGTTATGTACTTATGTATATAGCATGTTTTGCCATGTGTTGTGCCATAGTCAAAATAAATTACTCTCACCTGAATCAACCATCGACCAAAACTGCTAGCTTGGTGTCTCACGGCGCATGAAATCCAAACCAAAAATTGATTTTGACAGCGGTTTATTTACATAAGGAAACCTGATATGCATGAAACATGAAAAAGAAGCCAAAAGTCATCTCGATTAGCCGCCTTTTTCCAAGATACAGTTTCTGCTTTCGGTGGTGTCATGTACAGTGTAATGGATCCACGCAACTTTAAATGGTTTTTAAAAAAAGACCTCACAAAACTGATGTTCTCCATTCTACGTGATTTAACTTTGACCTGAAGGAATTTGGGAAAGATTCAGTTCGTTTTATGTAGTTGGGTCTCTTAATTTTGTACAGACCTCAAGTTTATGACTGAATACAAGTAAGTACTGTAGCTGCTATTGTATTCACATTTAGGAAAGAAAGCGTTTATTCCTTTTTAATAAGGATTCCAGTGATTGAAACAGTTTCTGTGATCCTCCTTGTTGTTGTTAAAGTACTGTTTCAGTGAAGAAAAAAGTCCAAAAGATCAAGTCCTTTCCAAGCCATCGTGACAGCAGTATCGGGGCCAGTGTGTTGTCCATATCCACAGCGCTGTATATTAACCTGAATATGGTTCTGTCCAAAAGGCAGCAGTGCATGATGGGTAAGCAATCAGCCGGCCCTCTTAGGACTTTGCCTTTACGTAGTAAGGCCCTCTTTGATGTGTGCTGCAGTAAACACAGGCAGTTCTCTCCCGACCACAGTCTCCTGGGGGATGAGGCTCAGCACAAGAACACTAATGAGCACATTAGAAGGAAGCCATAGAAGGAAAATGCTACAGTTGTAAATGGAATTGTCTCCTGTGTTGTCTGTGCCAAGAATGCTCCGTCTACAATATGAGAGTGTGTCTGCATGCATTCAGCCGAGTGTATCGTGTGCATGTGTGCATGAGTTTGAACAGAACACGCAGGCCTCAATAGGACAATTCTTTTCCAACTTCATGAAAGCATAATATAAGAGTTACAATTGAAATTGGATCCGGGCTGCAAAGAATTGCAGGAGAGGCGCTGCTGCACTTCACCAATCGAAAGTAATCAAGCATTGGAGCTAAAAAGTGAAAGTGGGTCTGCGAAATTGAGGTGACATTTGCCACTGACGCTAACAGAAGCAAACCACAACAAATGGAGCATTCACCATTTATTCCATTTAAGATAATCATAGGTCACAGAGAAGTGATGATATAATAGTCCCACCTGCCTGAAAAACTGTGTTCAAGGCGTGTGTGTGTGTGTGTGTGAGAGAGAGAGAGTACGCGTGCTTGTTTTATGGATCCAAGTCTTGTTAAAATGGTATAAATACTGTATGTTTAAAGATGAGTTTGTATCCTACCAAATGATCAAAGTTTGTAGCAGCAGGCAAACACTGAACACCTCTCGGTGTTTACCACAACATACCTCAGAGCCATGCTGCAGCGTGCTGCGTGACATCTGGCTGCAGAGACTGGCCCACTTTTAGGGCGCTTTGATTGGCCCAATGTGAACGCTTTCACAGAGAAGATACTGTGACTTCCTTTTTTACCATTTAAAAACCGCGTCACGCCTTTTTCAACGATAATAATGTCAGCATTCATTCAGCTTGATTTTGTAACCTTTATGAGACGTTTCCTCCCCCCCATTAGAAATGAAGTTACATTTCAAAATGCAATAAATCCTGTGTTTTGTTTTAAGCTGTCTCTCTGACGGTATTGATTGAAAGCGAATCAATAGCAGTGACTGAGAAGAAGCACTAGCCTCGGTATTCCTCTCAGATAACTCTGATCTCTCAAGCATCGTCTGAATCTGTGATCCCCAGCCAGTAGATTCCTTGAAAGTTACCATGGGAATCGGCAATCTGGATTGCCTTTGTGCAACAGGGAGAGCGAGAGACGTGGAAGTGATTTCAAAGAGTCCAGGATGAATCACGCTCCCACTGCAGCTGCCATTTATTAGCACATTTTCCACCATGTTTTTTTTTTTCTTTTACAGCTACCTAACAGTCTGAGTTACATCGAGTTTGCCAGACGCCTGCATGGAGAGGGTCTAATTTTGTAGAAGGCTTCGTTAAAAGTGTTGATAAATGAACCTAAAGGCAACTTGTATGTTTGTCATAATTAGTCATGACACCACATATTACTAATGACCAAAAGCAAGGGACATTTCATTTATCAGCTATTACCTCAGTAATGAAGATGAAGATGAATTTTGTTAAAAAGTCTGAACTGCTTTCAGTGCTGGTTTGATATATATATTTAAAAAAAAAAAAAAAGTGGAAAAACCTGTCATCGTGCTATTAATTGGTTTGACTGCTTGGATTAGCTGCAGAGTTTACACTGATCTATTCAGGGTCAGTCCCTTGGTAGTCAAGAAATGACAAAACACAGAGAGTATCACATCAAAGCATGCAAACGCACATTATCCCCATTCTGCTCTGTTACATTCAGGAAACTGAGTAATTGCTTTATTAACTTGCTCTATTTCTGACAGGGGCGGTATTTAAAGAACGTAGCATTTCAACGAGATCCTGCTTGACAGGTGCTTGTTCAAAAGTGCCCGAGTTGTGCTTGCTGTGCTGCAGATTTTTTTTTTTTTTTACCTTTTCTTGCCTGTCACAGTGATGAACAGGGAACCCATAAGAAATTGACAGCCTGTATTGCTCAAGGCCAAACACATCTGAAGATGACTTGTTCCTTGATGTGGCCAACAGGGCTAAAAGAGTGGAGGTAATCCTTTAAGACTTAAGAGGTTTTTTTGCAGATTTTTTGAGAGGCAATCAGTAGCGGCTGTTTGTTTGTAGGCCTTGCACCTGGTGAAGAATAGCAGCGCCTTTATTTTGTAGAATGACAGATGAGAGACTGAGAGGATTTTTATTCTGTTTTAAGGAAATGGGGAACATGCTGAAATGTGTGCTTTACTTTCACAAGTTTTCCAGGTTCAGATGATTTATTGGGTTCTAGTATTGGTGCAATATTAAAAACCACAGGAAGTTTCAAACATCAGCTATTCTAGAAATCCTTTGCACATTTATAAATGTCATAATATGTTTAATTTAAGGCACTCATGTCAGCCGGCCTCCGTCTGGCTGTGAAACAGGCGCATTCACCGACCGGAAGAAAATAGCCAATATACAGAGGGTAGTGCTATAATGTGCTTTGGGGTTTTGTGGGAGTTTTGTCCCTCATGAAAAAAAAAAAATATATATATATATATGGAGACATCATACATCATCATCGATTCCCAAAGTGCTGTGTCATTGCTACCACGGTGACCTTACTTAGCTCACATCCTGCCGCTCTGCTCTGTCAACAACATGTGACAAATGAAATGATGCAGCCAGTTTTTTGTTTTTTTTTCCACAGAAAATAATATCATAATAATGGATGAGAGAGAGCCTTTTTCACTGGTTCTTTGAAATAAGATAAGGTGACGAGTGAAAAACTAAAAGTTTTTGCAGCACAGATAAGATTTCTTGCAATGCAGGTACTAAAAGGGTGTTTAGTATCTGCATGACCTTGGCTTTTCTAATGTAAATATATCAATGGTTAGGCTCGCAGCACAAAATCAATTGCCTCCTTTGTCAGAAAAGCTCTGCCCTGATGTGTTTAAACTGAAACCGCTGACCTCACGTAGCACGACCTGTCTTTGTATATCAAACGTGCTGTTCTTCACATGTGGTCACTGCTGCTGTCTGAATAAAAGATACCAGGCGCTTTAAGCGACATGACAATTATCGCCGCGGATGTGCGTACCCCAGGGACGTTGTGCTCTATTTTCTGTTGTTAAAGTTACATCTTGGAATAGATAACCTTTTGAGCAATCCACTCTGGGAATTTGTGGAATTAATAATACAAGATGTAATCCGGTGTCTTTTAAAGCCCAGAGAGTGAATGAGTCAGATTGAGTTTGAGACCTACTTTCATACGTGGCACATTGATCTGATCCCAAAACGATTAGAAGTAGCAATCACAAAAGAGAGACGTGCAACAGATACAGAATGTGAATGTATTACCTTCAGTCCTTTTAAATACATCCCCCTTAATAAATTCAAAAGTCAAAGAGAGAGACCCAAATGCATCTGACAATATTATACGAGCCCCTGCAGTAAGTGGTTTAACCGAAATCTTCCAAAGTTTTTGCTCTGACAGAGTGGAGTCACGGTTGGCCCCGGGAGCGCCACATATCTCTTTTTGTGTTCGCTCTGATCTCTCATCATCTCTGGGGCCTTACATCAAGAGCCCCGGATTTATCAATCAATGGCCATAAACAAAACATAGATTGAACTGGACGCTGGGGCACAACAAACAGATTACCAAGTTTTCATTCCTCCGCACGATTGGTCACTCGAGCCTCGGCTGAAAAAGATGCCGTTGGACCGGCGGAAGTGTGGCACGCAAAGCCGATTGGCCAACAAAGACGTGGCAGACTTATCAAAAAGGATGATAGAAATAGGCGCAGGGTGACAATTAGACGAATATGGTGTGTGTGTGTGTGTGTGTGTCTGTGTGTCTGTGTGTATACTATAACTGGATGAAAGCAGAATCAGATGTGTAATCCAATTGTATTGGCAAGGTATCGAGCGTAATACCAGTCAATCCAATTTTCAATGCTTGACTACATGATGGAGTGAAAGAGCCTCTGAGTGTTATTGTATACCTGTGTGTTTGTGTGTTTGTGTGTTTGTGTGCCAACACGCCTGCACTTGTGCATGAATGAATTTGACAGACTATCTGCATACGCTAGCGTGTGGCTGCACATGCTAGCAGACAATATTTATATGTGGCTGCCACCACATGCCTGACAGCTGTGCATATTTCATGGGGTGGAGAACCCTGCATTGCAGTGCTTGTACATGGCAGCCATGCTCGTTATGTGAGAGCGGCTCAGGGTCAGGCTAAAAGAGGAGAATTAAAGCTACATCACCGGGCCCGTCTCTCTCTGTTTCTTGTCTTTGCGTAGTGCAACATAACATCTTCTCACTTCCTTACCTCTGTAATATTTGTCTGTGTTTACTAAAGCAGCAGGCTAGGAAAGCCACTAAGGAATAGTGGTTAAACTACTTCATTTGAAACAAACAGCAAAACAGACTCCAGAAATGCAGTACATATGTTTAATAAAAGCAACAAATGCGACCAAAACACCAAAAGCGGCTCAATCCTGACAACAATAATAATGCCAAAGCACGTTATTGCAGTCAATAACATGCGTTGCACCATTTTGCTGCCTCTGTTGCATCAGGTCAAAGTCAGAAACGTTCAAACCCAAAATGCTAATTTCACTCAGTCAGTAGCCTAATGAAGAAAGTTGTTCCTAGGGCTATCCTGGGTTTCAGAAATCAACAAATTATAAATTCTCCTCTTCCAATCTGAGGAGACTGGTCATTTCAGTGCAAGAAATAAATCACAGCAGAAGAAGAACTGTGCTTTTAGAAGCGTAACGGCCTTCCGTGAGCAGTCGCACATCAAAGACGTTAAAAGAGAAATGCTGTGATTTAAAATGCGAACTTGAAAGAATGAGAGAAACTACGCCTCTTTCGTGCTTTTTATGTTCGGCAGTAACTGAATCTGTGTTTCTCTGTCTACAGCAGTGCCCCCCACGCTTCCCAGTCTACGTTCAGAGGTCTTCAAGCCGTGTGTGGAAGACAAGGACCTGGCCTTTTGTCTAAACGAGGGAGAGTGCTCCATCATTGAAACCGTGGCTGGGGTTCACAGACACTGCAGGTGAGTGTAATGGGCTTTGTGTGCGTGTGTGTGTGTCGGGCATTCGGTTTCTTTCTCAGCATTGACGTTTCCTCTCTTCGCCCTTCCCTTCCAATCACTAACCTTGGGGTCATTTTCATTCAAGCCGGCCCGACAGTGTGTTCTTCAAGCAATGAAACACGTTGAAAATCGTTTTGCAAATGCACGAAAGGTCTATAATCACCCAAACCACTAAACCGAGGGATCAGAGATGCTTTGGCTGCATTATATGCAGCTGATTCTCTGACCCACACAATCAAACTAACAAACAAATGGAAAGAAGTGCTCCTGTGCAGATCCAACCAGGAAGCACATGCGGAGCAAATGCGATCGGTGCCTTTAGTGAGGACAAAATTTCTGATCGTGATAAAACAGCCTTTTCCTCATGTATTAACCTTGGCATAAATGTTGTCTCATATGACCTCTTTGCTATGAGATGCATGTTAATGGTAGGTGCAGAAGAAGGAGCTCTTGCAGGATCCGTCTTTGATCTTACTTAAAAGCAAGTGATTTTTTTTTTTTTTGGCAGTTTCTTTCCTTTTTATTTTTTCCTTTGTTCCGCCCAGGCACTCACTCACACCCAACAGAATAAATAGAGGCAACTCCTGCAAAAAAATACCCTTCGCAGACTTTGATGCAGCTCATAATGTGGTAGGCATGCAGCAACTAAGATAATATCAATTCCCTAGATTAAATTTATTGAAGCAATGGATCTAATGCTTTCTAATGCCTTTGACAACCTATTTGTCTGCATTAGGAAGCCTGTAGTGTTCATCTGTCTTCCCACCTATTGTGTTTCTTTGTGTTTGTGATAGAGAACAAGCAAAGATTTATCTGGAACTCAAACAAACAGCAGTTAAAAACTGGGAAAGTCGATGAATGCTCCAAAAACACCTGTTTGGAACATCCCACAGGTAAACAGGTTCATTGGTAGCAGGTGATAGTATCATGATTGGATCTGAAAGGGGCATCCTCAAAAGGCTCAGTCGCTCACAAGCGAGGATGGAGCGAGGTTCACCACTTTGTGGACACATGACTGGATAAAGAATGTGAACTGTTGCACGTAAACACAGTTTGTCTGTAAATGGATTCTGTTTCTATTCATATTTTACGCAGCATCCCAACTTCTTTGGAAGCAGTTGTAAAGCAAGAGCCCCGCACATGAAACATTATGCTAGGAAATCACTTTCTGAAGCGCATTACTAATGCACACGTGATCGTATGTGCATTGCAGATTTATGTGCATACATGTACCATTAATCAGCAGGAGCCGTCGCTTGGATGTTCAGCTCCTCTCTTCTCTTTGTGTGTTCCTGCATGTCTGTTCCTCCTCATGGCCTGATGCACTATCCACTTCAACTCTGCAATCACTCTGATATATCACTTTAAAAATACATCACTTTAAAAATACATGATAAGAAATTTTCTCCGAGGGAAGAGTTGTGCTGAATGGTGCTGAATTGAAAAACAGCTCATTAGTACACCTACCTGGAATTAAAGGGCATAAATCTTCATCTAAAAAAAAGTTATGCATTATAAATGATGCATGAATGAGTCAAGCTTCTTAGAAAAGTAAATGTTAAGCAAAAGAAAGTTTGAAAAAACGTCAGGGAATGATGCATGCACCTCTTTTTGGTCATTAAAAGACATACGATATATTATTAATCACAGGCGATTAACCAGGTAAATTAGACGTATTTTTAAATATGCAAAATCTTGGAATTTTTCGGTTTAAAGAAACTTTCATTTTAGTTGTAACCAGCTATAAAAACTGAATTGAAACTGAAAATAATTTTTGCACGGTACAAAATCAAGTGTTTATACTGCCAGCACTGAAAGATTTGATAGCCTGATGTAGAACTTCGTTGAATGAAGACAGCAAACACTCTGGGAATAAGCCAACGACGGGAGCGAGACTCAGTATTTCATGCCATATTACGGTGGTGACACAACCTTTTGGAACATCTCACATGTGAGACAGCAGCTTGAAGAAACCCTGAAGACTTGTAGCAACTACCCTGTGGGCTATAATTAGTGACAGTTGAATGACTGCATATACTGTAGAGCTCAGGGAAGACTGGAGGGCCAAACTTAGAGGCACTCTCTGCCAATTTCTCTTCAGCTGAGTGCCCGTTGTGTGAAGGAATGATTACAGGTTTGTGAATACTTTTATTGAAAGGTTGTTTTTTTTCCACTCGAGAGAAGTCCAGGCAGTAAGTCAGAAAAATATGATCATTTTACTCAAAAATCACTGCTGTTATGATGATGTGCAAAATCACTGCTACTCGAGGGAACTCCAGGTGTGCTTGTGATTTTCAAGATGCGCTTTAACAGGACAGTAACCACAAAATCATTTTGAAAAGAACGCAACAAAACTGAACCTGCAGTCTGCAGTAAAGCTGCATTAAAGAATTTTTAACCACCAGGGGGCAGAAAGTCCCCCAAATCAAATTCACAGCAGTTGAAACAGTTCAAGTTGTACGTAAAAATATTACAAACAGATTCTTAATGTCCACAAGATAAGATCCAAATAAGAATTTCAAGAGATTTTGGAGTCTGATCAGCTATTATCTAGTTCTAATGACATTGTTGTGTTGAATTTAAGTCAATGATTCATTCATCCTTATTCTCTTGGTTGGTCCACCAACTCCTCAGTTCCTCCTGAGAGTCCTTGTCCTTTTGGCTCGCTAAATGTTTAACTCTCCTCTTCTTTGTTTACTTCAGATCTTCGCCATTTCATGCTGAGCAGGTAGCGTATAGTCAGCTTGTGTGAGGTTGTTAGCTGAAAATGGAAGCCCACAGTTTTATTTTTTGGGGATTCAACCATATGGGCTGACAAACCAAAACAAGGAGCTGAAGTCTGTGAGTCACAGCAGAGTTGCTGCTGTGCCATTACTGTATTCATACTGCGCTATGCACAGTGTTATCCTCTGTTCTTCTGCCTGTCAGAGATGCTGTGTGTGGCGATACCCCCACATATTGTCCATCCACATTTCTGGACATAACTAAAAAAAAGGAAAAAGTTGTTAGTTGAAGAAATACAAGGCACCCAGGTTTAGGAAGCTGTTGATCAATCATCCCTCAAAGCAATGCGGGATCAGCGTCCTCATGACAGTAACTGCTGACCTCTTAAGTCAGATCTAAAGTCCAGAAAAGTGAAGCTTTAAAGATCGCTGCCTCCTTTGACGTCATCATTTCCTCTAGGCCGCTGTGCAAAGAGCATAATAGATGGTTGGACGTTCTCCAGCATTAGACAAGTGAAGATGTCAGAACAATCTTTGAACACTTGAATCGTTGGATGAGAACACAGTTTTGAACTTGGGAATCAATTTATTTTGTTATGAAACATTTCCTTTGCTCTCCGCCTCCTTTCTCCCTCCCCTCTGCCGGATGTTCATGTTTGCCAATGCTAATAAGGCTCCCAAAATAAACATGCAAATGTGAGTTTAAGACCTACTTCCACATTGGTGCTGTAGCTTCTTATACACTAAGTTCTATAAATGTAAAAGAATTCAAAGGACTTATTGTATGGCAGCTGGGGATCAACACGTGAAGGCCCAATCACATAAGGAATTATCTCTGTATAGATATAGATTGAATTAGGAATTACATCATCCTTGATCAAGGTCTTGTATGCCAAGACTTTACTTCAGTGCCTAATCCCTCTATATTTCCTTCTTTAATTAATGGAAAACAGCAGTAAAATTACTTAAAGATCAAACCAAAACTATATTTTTTCCGAACAGAGCTTACTTGATTCAGTGGCACAGGCAAATGCCAAATGTACTAGAATTAGACTTCAAATTATTTTGGACAGTATGCATTATATGAAGATGCAAATGCAGAGATTGGAGTATACAGTCACATAGAATAGATACTCAAATGACTGAAAGTGCTTCAACAAAACAAATATTTAGCGTTGTTCACAAAGTCTCCACCACAGGTACAATATGAGTCAAGTTTCTGCTTAAAAGCAGTGCCATCCAGAGTATGTTTAATTCATAGACATCTAAAAATAAAGAAGTGGTCTTATTTGAAGTATTAAGCATCAGTTGCCACGCACACAGAGCAAATCATGAAGTCTTGTAAATCTCAGTGTTGCCCCGAGTAGATGCAGATTGGCATCTAATCTGCCTTCAGGAGGAGGAGAGACATGATGTCGACGTGCACTTCTGATAGCAAAGGAAAGACGAAGATGATGACATGCTTTTCTTTGGCTCTGACATGTCAGGCAAAGTAGAATGCATATATGAAAATATAAAAAAGCCAAAGGTGGAGGAATACATTATCAGCAGGTGTAGCAGATCTGGCCGTCATACCTAATAACATCACCTGTTTTCGCATTCTCGTGTTCAGCGCCATAGCACTCAGACAGTTTTGTGATGGTGGGCCTGGAAAAAAAACCACCACTAAAGCTTCCCCAAGGGGAGAGGATGTCCTTGTGCCAGAGGTAGAGAATGGCCATGGGCGGATATACGGCACCTTAAATTGAATTAACACCGGAAGAGATAACACATGTTCTTGTGATCCAACACGAACTGTTGCCCAGTGCGTAATTCAGTCTTGGTACGTGAAGAGACAAAAAGAACCAGCGGCAGACTGTTGGGACACTTTGGATGTGCAGATGCAGCATAGACCTGCCACTGCCTGACAGTACCACAGAGGATATGGCTACCTCCATGCATAATGGTGCATGCTGACGGTTGTGGGTTGAATATCAATCATAACACACACAGCCACAAGTGCGCTTAGTTATGACTAAAATGTTAAAGGTCCAGTGTGAAGGATTTACTGCAGCATGGTTTCATTAGTGTTTAATCACCTGAAAATGAGAAAGGTCCACCATGTGTCCACAGTAGTGCAGAACAGCTCAAGAGAGCACCTTTTGCATTGTTAGCAGCGACTGTAGGTTCTCTGACTGCTACATGCTCAGAAGGGGAGGCTGATCAGATGGTTACAATCTGCAACCTCACTGTTAGATGCCACTAAATTGTGCACACTGGACCTTTAAGTCAGAAATTGAACAGGATTTGCTCAAGGCGTTTTTCTTTTTTTTGGGCCACACACTTTTGATATAATCTGCTTAGACTGGCAGTACAAAGGTAAATCACAGTAATTATTAATTAAGTTAAAGGCAATTCAGCAAAATATCAAATGTGTGTTCAGCGTGTCTCATTTTGAATGTTAAAACACAGCTCCATGGGGAGGTTAAACGGTGGCACAGAGAGTAATACACTGGTCAGCTCTGTATGCAAGGTGTTTGAATTACAGGAGGGCATGCGAGTGATTCAGTGAAGCGGCGCTTGCCACTTAAAGTCCCAGAGCTGAGGACAAAATAGGACCTCATGGCCTCTGATAATATCTTATGGAAATAGCTGTGTTGTAATTGATCATTCTGCATGGATGCCCTTCACTCAGCTCAGCCCTTATTGATAATACGCCCCGGTCCGAGTAATGTTCCCTCTGCATTTTTCAATGCAATTATTCCTCGCAGGTCGTGGTTTGAAAATACTGGACCTGTTCAGCGAGGCAGGTTTTGACTTTGATGTGAGGGCTCAGCAGTATCAGTCTGGCATGTGCTCAGTAAACCGAAAGCATGCAGTTAGCTACCGTTGGAGGGCATTGTAGAATGTATTAGTTGGAATGATGGTTCACTTCAGCTCTGGCCACCACCTGCAGCATTGTGTTGTGTTTTGGTGACACACAGCAAACGGCCATTACATTCAGGCATTAAGAGGCTGCGCTTGCTTCAGTCAGAGCATGCAGTACAGCAAATGTGTGATTGTGATATGCAGCGTTGCATCATGTGGGCGCTCATTTTCATTCTTCATGTACACAAATAACATCTGCTTACCTACAGTACAGCAGTTTTATCAAACCACTGTTTTTTTTTCTGCAGCAGCAGCATCGTCTCACGCCGCAAAAATCTTTTCGTCCTCACTCTAAAGGAAAAGATTTTCTCTTGCAAAAATCAGTCGGAAAAACGGTTTCCCTTCACTGAAAATCCTTGGCTGCTTTCAACAGAATGTTTCCTAACTTGTATGGGCATTGTATCAACAACACACTACACAGAGGCTGGCTTGTGTTGCACAGATGATGCAAAGCTGCTGCAAGTTAGCTTTACAGTTAAAACAGCTTGATGCCACCTTGCCAAAGAGAAACATAAAAGGAGGAAAACATGAACTCGACCTTGCATTGTGTCGGCACTATTCTTTATACCCAGTTAATCCATTATTTTGGGTTTTTTGGGTAATAATAACAAAAATGCAAAATTACTATTCCAGACCTAAGTTGAGAACAGGGTTGCCTAAGAATTACACAGGATGCATTTTGCATTTTAAGAAGTGATTTTAATCAGAACAAATCAGCCTTTTCATTTCCGCTGGTTAGATATTTGAATGCCTTTGTTCTAATTTGGTGATACTGCTGCTATCAAGGCAACTGGTAACGTCTTCAAAGATCTGACACAAGCAACCATTATAGAAAGGCTTAAATGGGGATCTCGTGATTTTTTTTTTGGACTTTTGATCAAATTAAAAACGTTATCAGTGCTCATTAATCACAGATTTAGTTCAAGTCAAATCAAATGGAACATATGACTGACAGTAAAGATAGACATTAAACCAGCAAAAGAGGTTTACTGCTGACTCATATCGCCACCATTAGAGAGGAAACAGCCAGACTTGCCCAGTGGCTTCTTTAGGTTTTGCCACACCTTTAAATCTGAGTAAATTTTTAATGGTTTAGCTTTTATTCTCCTCGGCATGGAGGCTGAAATCACAATCCTGAGTGTGTGTGTGTCTGTGTGTCTGTGTGCTCGTGTGCGCATTAAAAGCCTGGCAAAGCTCAAGGTAGCTCGTGTCTACTATTACCATGGTAACTTCTTCCCTCATTAGTGTGAGGCCAGAAGCAGGAAAAAAAAAAAAACTAGTTGTTGACTCACTTATAGTGTGCCTGCTCTGACAGTTACATTCAAACGCTCTGTCATTGCTTATCCTTTGCACTATATTTTCTGCATCGATTCTGATTGATCAGACATTAAAATAATTGCTACCTAATAGCAGCAATGACTGCTTTCATGAATAATTCATGGCCAAAATTTGCACATTTGATTGCTTCGTCCAAAGCTGTGCTGACATAAGACAATAGATCATATTTAAATCAACATCGATTTGTTTTATGTCTTTTCCTTCAAAACCCATCTGTGCAGATGGATAACTAGTAAAACCAGTATTTCATAAGCAAAGTGCTTATGCTGTGCGTGCGTGCGTGTGTGTGTCTGTGTGAATGCCTGAGGGGACATGTTCATCTACCCTGATGAGGAAGCACATGAAATCTCACAAAAAGACTTTATAAAAAAACTGCAGTCCCCACGAGAGGAAGCGCTTCTCCTATTGGTAGTTTGCTGTAGGGTTAAGCTTAAGGATAGGCTGAGAGCGCCTCTGTGCATTTGTCTCCATCTCCATGAGCCTGTTTATGGTTTTTTTTTCCCCAGGACCCAGGAGACGCTGACAGCAGTATTAACAGAATCTGATATGACAAAATGAATCATATAAATGAAGACCACAACCTCTTAACTTTCCCTTCGTGTTTTCCTTCCTCTCATCTTCCTTTTTCTACGGGGAGCCAGTTCAGCGATTAAATTGTCACTGCACCGTCAGACCTTGACAGGCTGCACTAATCCACGATGCTGTCGCTCCTCTGCTGATCCATCCTGCTAGGGAGGACGTTCTCCAGGCTTAAAGCCAATGGGCCATGTCCCCCACTACCCCACCCAGCTGCTGTATGAAAGCAACACAATTATAAACATGGGAACAGACTTACCTGTTGGCAGCATCCCATGACAGACCCATCAACTTGCCTTGGAGCTCAGTGCAGTTGGCACATAAAGTTTCAGATTCATTTTAATTAATTGAAAGACAATTTAGGTACCCAAATGTTAAATTCTAGTGTGCCTCATCCTTTTTTTGATATATGGATGATTTCCTCTAAAACACTTAACTCCTCTGCAAGTCAGACATTATTACTGTCCCTTTACCTGCTACTAATACATGCATACCACTGTGAACACATGCATTTCTCCATTCATGATGGCATCTTGCTTCCTCCTTTCAGCATTATATTTCACATTCAGCAGGCCCCTCACGAGCACTGCAGATGAAAGAGTCACGAGTCCATATTCAGCTAACAAAGGCTTCCTTGTTTGTCAGGTCTTAATGAGCATGGCACAGACATGTTGTCAAGGAGAGCCACCATGCGTGGAGACAATTAAAACCTTCGCATAATGTTGGTCTATTATTTACCGTTTTACGTCAGCATAGTTAAGAAATATATGTGCATTACAATGCTTTTTTGATTTCTTTGGCAAGCAGTGCAATGTAGTCTTCTTTAACACAATATTATTATCCAGTGCTGTGTGTCCTTGGTGTGTTAGCATGGTCATTTACCATCAACACATCTGGAGCTATGACAGAGAGGCAGCTAATGCTAAGTAGACCCCCTCTGTTGTGTGTGTGTGTGCGAGTGTGCAGGAATGGTCTGTTCCTCAGCAGGTGTTACAATAACATGACTGAAATCTATTGGGAATCAGTGCTAAAGTTAACAAGTTCAGACTAGAGGGGAGCCCAGCTAGTTAGCCTAGCTTGCTCACTAGGCTGTGGGGAGAGCTTCCACTTGATAAGTGAAATAAAAACCTAAAAGGCTGGTGTGCGGCCCACTGCACATGCACATCCGTGTTCCTCCTGCAGGCCCCACTTGAGACGGCAGCGCGACGTAAACAGCCACTTTTCTCGGTTCTGGGAAAGTTTTGCCAGTATTAAACCTCATTCATTCATAATACAAAGAGTAATGATTGACCTTATTTACAGTTCCAGACATCTCTTGGTGGTCTGTGGAGAAAATGCTTTTTTGGGCCGCAGGGGACTTTTGTTTTGTCGCACGACTGAGAGTGGCCATCGGGACAAATTAGCAGCGAGGCTGAGTGGTGGCAGTGCATCCGGCTCTCTTAGTACAACGACGGTCTCATGGAAAAGCTGGCTCTCAAATGTCAGTCAAACACTGCCATGGGAAAGGCTCACCCAGAGACCTGAAGCTAGAAGCTGTTTCCACAAATATGTCCAAAAACAGTCTGTTTTGAAAAATATGCTCAGTAGTGGTAGAAATATGTCCTCACACAAAAAGAGAGGAGAACATGATTTGACTTTAGATGTTGCCAAAGGACTGAGCACGAATGCATGTGCTTTTTCTGACCCACCACAGAGTGCAAAGCATTTTATCACTGTCTGTTTCCACATGTGAAAGCAAACAAAACACTGGCACTCACAGATAAATAGTCTTCTTATTTATTGTGGCCAAAAACAAAAACGGCCGAAAGCTGTAATGGTTACATAAGTCTGAATGCCCAAGACAGGAAACATTCAGCAAGAAACGTCATATAAAGAGCTCAACAATCCAGATTAATAAACGACGATGAGCGTAAATTAAAAACAATTACCACAAAACATAATGCAGAAAGCACCCTCATAATAAACAATCAGAAACACTGGATAGAACTTCTATAGAGGGAAAATACTCATAAAAGTAGTCTTTGTTTAAAATCGTCCATATTGTACTAATGAGGGCTCAAACTACCCAGTACATGGAAAAATCTCTGATACAGAGGATAGAAATATGTTGTATAAAAAAATGTCAAAAGTAATTACACCCACAAAAATCACATGAAGAATTGAAACACAGCAAGGACGAATAGCATGTACAGTTTCACCAAGAGGCCAAAGTACGACCCCTTCAAATAAAGAGTGCACCACACAGAAAAATGTCAAAGAGAACCAAAACACAATTGCAGGAATAGCACGTAAAAGGAAACTAATTACAGGCTGTATGACCCCGGCAGCGAGCTTGAATCCTTACGGCAGAGTCCAGTGAAATACTACAGGCGCAACCTCAAGAATAAACCCACGTACGCATTCAAAATGTGCAATCATTTCATTGTATCTTCCTCTTTCTGCGTTTACAAAGTCACATTTCTGGAAGGAACTGTGCACAATCAAATTTACGGAGCCCCGAGAAGATCACAAGCAAGATGAAAGACACACCCACACGCACATAAGCGCAGCATCTCTCCGCACCTTCTCTTCCGCTCATCGAGCGAACGCTGAGACTTTCAATAAAGTGATGACAGCACATGAGTGTAAGCACCGCGAAGAGACTGCTTTGGATTTGAAGGCAGCACTGCGGCCTCAGTTAGTCGCCTGCAGCACTTTACTTGTCATTTCATTGTGAGCTCAGCTGGTGAAGGATAACAGCTGCTTCTCATTACTGATGTTTAGACTAAATTATTTTCAGCGGTGGACACAGAATAGAGTCCGTATAGCTCCATCGTTATGTGTGAGCACAGAAAACACAGACTCTGATATCCCTGTCGCCACCACATACAGATGGGGTCTCTGGAGGTTTTCTCAAGGACTGCCCACCGTGTCTGCTACTCTGTCATGAGGACGAGAGGGCCAGACAGAAGCGGTGCAGGTTTTATGTCTAATTCCTTTGCTAATAAGGAGGCTACAGAGGGGAAGGGTGTAGCCTCCTCCCATCTCAGGGGTATCAGATGGTAGAAAGTCTCGGATCAGGAGTTCAAGTGCAGTGCAGACCTTGAAACCTACTGTGCTCTAAGGATTGTCATCTGTACTCCACCAGGGGGAGCTCCACTGATTTCATCATTCCAGGTAGAAACTTCATGAGAAAAGAGACATTTTATGCATTCGGCTCCTTTATATTCTGCTCAGGAGGCTTTTAGTTGCTGCTCTGTTGGAGCACACTGGCAAGTGGGTGATAAAGATGAGGTGTTTATACTTCCGTGCGTTCTTATAGGGTGTGATGTGAAGCAGCGTCTGTGTACATGTAAAGATGCTCAGTTTTTTAATGGACTTGCTGTGGAATCATAACTAATTAGCCTTTACGGGAGAAATAAAAATAATGAGCCACTGTTTCCGTCCATAATGTTGCCAAACTCCACCTACATTTCCTCATTTTTTTACTCTCCGTCAGAAGTGAAGTGCAGTAAGACTCAGGCTCTCTTTGCAGCATCTTCGCCGGCTTTATCTGAGCCGCGGCTTGTACATTTTATCCTCTGAAGGGTGTCAAATAAGATAAACAGATCAGTTAGTTGGGAAACACAAGCCAGCAGATTGAGCAAAATCAGGAAAGAAGAGACCACTTGAACAAGAGATAGAAAGCGTAAGAAAAAATAGGAAGAATAGGTGCAGTTGGTGGTGCTTAACCAAGGTGATATTTCATCATCAAATGATCTGACGTGATTCTTTATTTTTCCTGATATCTTCGTTCTGCTTGACATGTTCTCACAAGAGGGTCGGCTTTGGTATTGCACCACGAGAAGCGTCCATGTTTACTGATAGAACGGCTCCCGGACTGAATTAGAATTTAATTAAGAAAAGTAGCAAATCAAAGGAGACAGAGAGAGGCAGAAAGAAATCCCATTGTTCCACCTCAACCTGTCTCAGGCTGAGATCAATTACCAAGCGACAGACTAGTTTAATCCATGTTCTCGAGAAAACAACAAGCAAACCGGGGATAAATATTCATTTGTCAATACAGATAGACATTGACTAATAGAGCGAGGATGGAAGAGTGTGGGTGCTGAAGGAGCACTTCTAAACATTAGGGCTAATTTGAGTTCTTTAATTAAGAAATGGCGGTGTTTCCACCATTTGCTCTTATTGATTTGATGCTCTTATTTTTATCTAAAAATGACAAAGGCAAAAAGGACTGTTCAAACACTGACGAAGAAAAACTTTCGGCTAATCAGCGCTACTCACAGTTCTCTGAAACAATAGCCTTATGAGGCCTAATTTAACTAATTAAATGATGCACAGGCCTTGTCCCTCAAACCATTTTTACTTATTTCTCTTAATACAGCTCTAAAAATGAATGGTATTAAAGTTATGAAAAGACACTGCACAGTATTACTGAAACATCCCTTTATTACTGCGCTGGATGCACCCTTGGGTTTACTGGCGTGACCCATTTAAGTGTTGGTAATAGTTTCCAGTTGAATATCTTTATTATTTTAACAGAAAGCTTTCAAGTTTTTCATCTTTGAAACCATGTGATTACCTGACAATGATCGCATGGACCTCACCACCGGCGACCAGGACGACTGACTCACACACATCTGATAGAACTGCGCTGAATTTGAATTAAGCAGTTTGTCATGCGTGCACATAGTTTGAGGCTAAGCCACCTTATCTATATGCAAATCCCAGTTCAGAGACCCCTTTTTAGAAAGCTGCACAATGTATGTATGTTTTTTTGTATGTGTCATGACAGAGTGCTTGATAGGCGGGCATGGTGTGTGGTGAGTTTATGGGAGGGTGTGTCATCTGAAGAGCGGTGCATTGATGTGGAAAGTCAAAAGTAGAAAACAGGTCATGCTGTAGCTTCATGCGACGTGCTGTAGCTGCCAGGGTTGGAAAAACAAGGACAGCAGCGACAGAGTGCTGCAGGAACGAGTCCTCAGGCCTGGAAATGAGCTCGCATTGTCAGTGTCAATGGGTTTTTTAATAGGTTTTTGGTTGGATGCCTGAGATTTTGGTCTATGACATAAAACGTGTCATTAAATTGGCCAACTTGTGAATTTTGAAGCTTTTACGTGTCTGACTTGCTTGTTTAATTTACAGCCTTGTTGTGTTTGTACTGGCAGTCTTACAAATTGGTGTAACTCAAACTTTCCAACTTGTAGATTCACAAGTTTATACTAAAGTTTTCCAGTCTTGCAAGCCACATCAGCACTTTATGAATGAATGAATGAGTGAATGATAGTGGTGGCAGATTTTCAATTCAAAACATGCTGATTTCACACAGAGGAAGATGAAAGTTGGCTTCTCATTTCTAGCTGGTCACTGCAATTTGCTAGCAGATTTTAGGTATTATGATTACGATGTCTTTGGTTTTGTGCGTAGGTTGAATGCAGAGTGCTGTCTTTAGCTGAATCGATTTAAAATAAGTGTAGTAATATCTTGTCAATGTTAAATATTCACTTTATAGCAACATACATGATATTGTGCTGAAGGACTGAGGCTGAAGCTACATGTCAATAACCAGCTTCACTGAATTGACCTTGTGATGGACATAAAAGCATGACATGCTGGTAAACAAACTCAAGAGTGGTTTGTGAAGCTCCAGGCTTATATAAGCAATACTGAGGTTGACTGGACTGGCAGACATGAACTGTGTTTGACATTGCGTCTTTAGTATATAGAAGAAACCCACATCCTGAGATTAAAATGCTTTTAATTTCACTTGCTGAGTGGCAAATTGTGGGTCTGACCCTACTGATGTAAAGAAACTAAGAATTAATGCCAAATAATCCCTCTGTTACCTGTTACAAATGATCTCTGATGAGATGGACACTGTGGCTAATGCTCCATGCTCTGCGTGACCTCTGCACATCCTTCGGCATCGTAAATAATGAACTGAGGAATTGGCTTGGCATCTCTTCGACTCCCCGGACTGGTTATCTGTCAGTATGTTTTTGGTGTTTATTGATGATTGTCTTAGTTCTGCTTAATTTAATATGTGCGGTGAGCCACAAGTTTGCTTCCATTGCTATGGAAATACTGCTGTATCCATCACTGTCTAACTGAATGTCTCCAAAAGTTCCTTGAGCTGAATGCGGAGAGACACCGAAGTCCTTGCCACTGACTCTCATGTCATGTCATCTCAAGACAAATAAAAACATCTCCGGGAAATCAAGGCTTAATCAGAGAATCTGGGAGTTTCATTTGAGTTATGTTTGCATTTTCGGTAACATCAGGGAAAGCTAATCTCATCATTTTATGTTGACACAATCTGGAAATTGAAATACTTTCTGGCATTTGCATAGTGTCCTCTCCTCAGAAATAAAATCAAAGCGTGAAGGAAAAGACGTCAATAAAAGATTAATAACAAAAAAAAAAAAACACTTCAAAGTGCCAAATGTTAGCAAAAGCCAAGTTATATCTAATTAATGAAACACAATGTAAGGAAACATGCATTTATTTCTCCAGCTGATGCCACACACAGTCCTTTCTACATGTCGCCGGGCGCCGCTGTGCCGAGTGCTTCTTTTCAGTTGAGCAAGCTGTCTAAACTTTTGCTGGAAAATGGAGTGATGTTGTCAAATTCTGCGTTTCCAAACAGTTCAGTGGCTATGAACGTTTTACAGGAAAGCATGGCAGTGATTACATGTTTTGAAATGCCTTTGGGGTTTTTGGATGTTGACGGCGTTGAAGCTTTGTTGATATTTTTGCATGTGTGCCAGTCTGCCGCTTGTCACTGCTGTTTCTATTAATCTCAGCGGAGCTCAGTTTATGAAAGGTCCTGCCATTTCTAATTAGATGTTGTCATTGTGTCTAAAACCTAAGCTTGAATAATACTATGATATTTCGGAAAAAGGGCATTGCAGAGCAGCTGGGCTTTTACATGTCCCAACTTACTCATACTGCTTTCTCACAGCCAGCATCAGACTTACTAAAATTCACAATACGGTCATATCGCCCTAAGTTGTATAATTAATCTAAACTACAGTATGCCTGCCCCGATGTAATGTTTGATGGGGTCCAGAGCTGCCGCTGTTTCTTTATTTATTTTTTGAATAATTGAACTGCTTGATTGAATTTGTATCAACATTGCTGAAGGAGTTAATCAGAGCATGAGCCTGCTGGATACAACAAATTAAAAATAATTACGCGGAGAGAAAGAGAGCGGGAGGCAGAGAGAGAGAGAGAGAGAGAGAGAGAGAGAGAGAATTTGAAAGCTATCTTAAAAAAATAATTGAATCCAATCTATTGTGCTGAATTTGTATGGTAGACTACAAATACTCAACACGCTCTCATCCCAGGTGTCCTCACAAAGCAAAACCTTGCTGGCAGAAAGCCTTTAAAACATGATTAATGTTGTCAAACGCTCACAGTTTGGTTGGGTTTAGGCCCCAGAACTGCTTGTTTAAGTTTAAGAAAAGATCCTCGACTTTTGGTTTCCCACAGGACTTGAACCCTGGACTCCTGTGTGAGGGTCCCACTGCTCCACCCCAGCCTCCTCCCCTCTTGTCGCCCTTTCTCCTACGTCAGGTGGAGCAGTTGCTATGAGAGTCACTCAGTTGAATCACCTCGCCTCTAGTAGGCAACCCATTCAGCTGCGTATCGGTCAGATCACCAGAAAGCTCGAGACTGGCCTGTTTGAAGATTCAAATGGCTCTTGTCTTTGAGAAAGTTTCCTCTTTTTTGTGTGCGCTTCAGTGTGTTGAGGCATTTTCTTCACTGTTCGTGCGGCACAAGCTGTAAGCTCGCCCCAACACGAGCACATCATAGATTTCAATACCCTGGAAGCTGTCATAATTCTGAACAGAAGGCTAAACTTTCTAATTGATGTCTCGAGCTTCCTTAATCACGGCTCGTGTGAGAGAGCAGAGACCTGGGAAAGAGTACGACACAGAGAAAGAGAGAGAGAGAGAGAGAGAGAGAGGAAGATTAGAGTGTCTTGACAAGGAAAGCCTTTCAAGTTTCCAGGTTTGAAGTGCTAATGACATGCAAATGTGTGCAAATGAGTGCACACACACCCCCTAAAACTCTCGCTGAATACTTGAAGCTGAGTGATTCTGGGCTGTCGTTTGTCTATAAATAGTGAAAGTTTGGGGAAGGTTGAGTGTTTTTAACAATGTTAGCAGTAGCTCTCATCAGTAGGTAGCAGGCAGGGCTGCACAGGACTCTGCACGATCAAATCCAGCGCTATAAATCTTTACTCGTTTGTAAACAAATGCGCCTCACTTTCCAGATTAATATTAGATCAGCAAAATGTTTCTGTGATCAACATGTCATCAGTGTGCCACAGTGAATAATCTGATGTATAAATGCATTCATGAAGTTAATAGTAACTTGTCAAGAGGAGTAAAGTTGATCTAAAGTTGCACTGAGCTTTGCTGATAGTTATAATCTGTCTATATATGAGCATTGAGGTGAGCTCGATGAGGCTTAACTTAATTACATAAAACACCAACTGCATGATGCAGCTCAAGTTTCCAGAGGGAGCTGTTTTACTACATGAGAAGACAAATAAAGGGATGAAGGAACAGATCAATGATCCAATTACCTCAGCTGACACACAAATCCATAGACGGTGTGGAGAAAGATGGCACAGTAATCCATTTCGGCGCTGTTAATAACTTTAATAAAAGTTTTCTTGTAAAACAAAACAATTAGCAACTGTGTGGCAAAGTGAGAGATGCGATGAAAGATGGCTGCAAACGAGAGTAGAAGTTCAGCACGTCATGGTGGATGAGAACAGCAGCTGCTTCTCCATTACTGAAACGGGCCACGCGAGAAAACTTTTAAAATCCTGCGACATTTTCACAATGATGCACATCACAAACTTCACAGATTTTTTTTTTTGTCACCTCGCTCCTTCATGCTAGACGATTAGTAAGAGCACTATCACACACAGCGATGTAAGACCTCTAATCTCACGCCGTCCTGCGTGGCAACATTAATATGCATACGGGTGCAGCGTTGCATTAATGTGCGACGATTAAAAGGAAAAGCCACAAAACAGAATTTGCCGTGGCAGGTGAGGAACAGTGATCCCCTTGAAAGGACTCGCGCAGTCGCTGATAGCCAGCGGTTCTCGTATTATCAGGAAGGCTCAGAACAGTCCACAAGTCAATTAGGGTGATTAAGATGGATGGATAAATCTGTAAAGCCTTCACACTACCAGATAATCTGTCCTAACCGTCATTCCCAACCGAGCCTCTAATGGGGATTCCGCATTTGATTGTTTGGATGGATAAATGGTGCAAGGGTCACAATAAGGGCTCGATCAGAACCAGTATGTCTCAGTAACTTAGAGAAATGGTCGGACACAGACCGCCCTGATGTCGCAAAGGTGTTGCGGGAGGGGGTTTCTGAAGGTAATCGACCATCTGACGAGCGCTTCTGATGGAGCATCTTAGCCTGTTTAAGCCTTGGTGAGCGTCTGGCTGTAGTTAACAATGAGGTGGTGGTGTAACGTTACTTCTACAACTTAAATGTAATTGTAATTAAAAGTTCTGAGGAGACGAAACAGGCGTGGAGTGCTTTGGCACCAGCAAAGCGTGAACCGAGTGAGCTGCCTTGAAGCTTAGGCAACCTAACAAGCAAGACTGTAAAATAGATTAAGATTTAATCTAATCTGGTGTTTCTCTCCAGAAAACATTACTGTTTCGTACTAATTCAGACAACATTTAATTTTTTGAAAGCGAGCGGATGGTTTTACTAATGCTCGCTGCTGTCCGAGCACGTCAGCCGTCAGGAGAGTGTTGAGGGGAAAAAAACCCTCCAAAATAAACTTACAGCAACGGAGCTTTGATACACGATCTGCCTGTCTTTGTTGCTAACATATGGGGAAACAAATGAATGAGCACTGAGGTCTTCTTTCTTGCCACCTGATGACTGGAAGTCAAGTGTTCTCTGACATTAAGCTCTTGAAACGTTGCTGGATAAAGACTTGCTAGATCCTCGACTTTCTTCACCCACCACTCGTCTACCTCGGCTCTCTGCCATTTCAAGCTGCGCAAGCAGCGTAGCATCAGGTCGCGCAAGGAGCAGCTGGCCACCGTGCTACATGGCACGGCATTCAAAGACTATATGGGGGTGTTGATAAGAACAGCTGGGAGTCAGTGAGAACAGCGAGCTGAAACTCAAGAAGCCAAAGAATCTGAATCTGATGCTCAGTGGGAGTCGCAGCACTAGCAGCCTTCACATTAGTAACAATAATAGTAATAATTAATGTAAATAATAATAATAAGAGGACATAGAATGCATAAAATCAAGTAAAATACATTTTTAAAGAAGTGCAGTTTTCTTAGTAGGATATCTTATATTGATATTTAGAGTCTTTCCAGCGTTTAAATATTTTATGAATGAGACGTCTGTCAGAATCAGAATCACGATCAGAATACTTTATTGACCCCTGAGGGGAAACTGGGTCAGTTGCGGTTGCTGTGAAAATACAATAGAAATAGTAAATAAGAAACATCTTAAAGATTATGTAAAAATATGTAAATTATACTGCAATATAAATAAAACATGAATAATAAATCACATGGAATATTTAAATATAAACTATGCTACAATAAATAGCAACCATCTATATAGATATATATCTGTTGTGTAACATTCTACATTCAGTCCCAAGAATAGTAGAATACTACAGTATTACTATTGCTAACACAATAACAATAATAATGCAATATTAATAAAATACATGTTCAACATGGTAAATCCTGGAAGAGTAATTCATACAGATATTCTGCGTCTTGTACCTGCAGCAATGTGAAGGTACTTCTCTGTCATTGTTTCGAACAGAAATTCGAAATGTCACCACATGCTGGCACTTAACTTTCTGCTGATATAAAGATGAACGCTGCGGCATCTCTTTCAAATGATAATTTAACACTGCGCTATTAACATGCCTCTTGAACACCTCTGGAACGCAGTGGTGTTGCTAAAAGACATTGTAAAGTGCTCTCAGCTTGACATGCAGGCTGGAAAAAAGGCAACAAAAGAACATTTTGGAACTTCTCTCTCTCTGCAAGAAGGGATGAGAGCTCCTCAATAACGCTGTCTGTCCATCACAAAGGTCAGTGTCTGAATTAAAGTAGGCTGCAAGGATTAGGAGGATCCAGCCGAGGAGGTTTTTTGCTGATACCTTTGAACATGTTAAAGTAAACGTCTTTCCTTATAATTGTTTTTATTGTTCTGTAAGACATTTTCATTGCTTATTGTACTACCGTAGAACTACAATTGAAATGTTGAAAAGGGTCAGAATCAATGCAAAATGCTGCATTTGTGTGATTTTGCCACTGCCACCCCATAGTAAAAGAACTTGATTAAAACACCTCTTTAATATTCATTCTTAGCCGACCAACTCAAGGCGGTGTTTGATTTGGTAACACCTCATATGAAGATGCACATATTCACCATTAACTATTTGCTTATTAGCATGCACATTTGTAGCATATTGACTCTTTATCAGTCATTGTAAAGCACTTAGTAATGCCCTATTCTGTGGGGTGTAGGTTAATGAGATCATAACAACTTCCTTTCTTACTGTCAGTCAGCAGTAATTATGAGGTTATTAAAGGGAAACTCAAGCTAATATGCTACTAATATACATGCTAATACGCAGCTAGTTCATGGTGAGTATGTGTACCTTAATATAGAGTGTTAACATTGATTTTATTCCATTTCAATCAGGAATTTTGCATATCATGTTATGAAAATGATACCACCACTTCATAGTTGTCCACAGTGGTCAAAAACTCCTACTTTACTTACAAAGTAGTTGTCCTTTCTCTGTATTTTCTGTTCCTGAATTGACACAGCAGCACTATTAAAACTATTAAACAAGCTCATCAGCAATGCTGAACTCTGAAAAATGTGCAATCTTGAGGCAGCGTACCTTCTCCTGTCCCTCACTGCCATGAATCTGCCTCAGGCTGTACAGTAGCACTGAGACAGCTCTAATGAAAGTAACAAATGACCTGCTATTTTGACCAGGGCTCTGCATTAGTCCTTGTTTTCTTCAGCTCAAGTGGAGCCCTTGATGCCGTTGGTCTCCGTATCCTTCAGCTTCTTGGCATTTCTCCTCCTGTCCTCAGCTGCTTTCGCTAACACCTGACTAATAAATCATTTTTATACACAGTCTTCACTTTAAACTTTAGATTCTCTTCCAAAACTCCAAAAGTTCCTTTTCATTCTGTTATGCAAGATATCCCCCCTTAGTTATACATACACTACATTACCCCAGGGGCTGATAGTTTGCCAATTGGACTTATTATCCAAAAACATCTTAAATTATGTCTGGATTACTTATTCTATCTTTTCTTTAGCAGCTGAGAAAAACAGAATCGCAGAGAACCGACTGCTGCAATGCAAAGGCCTCTTCAAATCAGCCATCCACAAACACGCAGCCCCAACATCAGCACAAGCCTCAAAACACAAACATAATCCAGTCTCTCTTAGTCTGTCCTCACTGACTCTCTGCAAATGCACGTATCGATTATGGATTTGCAGGCTTACTCACGCCTGCATGGGAGAGAAAAAACAGCTTGGGAACAAAAAACCTCCGACAATAGGAAGGCCTCGACGTGGACGAGCTTCCCACCGACGTTAAGGAAGCAGACGCTGCCTCAGTATTTAAGTCCAGACTCCATTTATTCAGCACAGCATACAACCCACCTTAACACCCACCTTGTCAGCCAGTCTCTTTTATCTACTGCCATGCAGGGTATCTTCCACTTCCCTCTACAGATGGTCTCAGTATTGCAAAGTGCACACATACAGTTTCCATGGTTATATGCACAGACACTTGCTCTGGCCCAATTTGTTGAAGCTTGTTATACATTTGTTAGATCTTTTTGGCATAGATCTCTTTTTTTGTTTCATGTTTGCAGGTGAGATAACAAAAACCTAGATGACTTAAAGCGCATCGCTCCGTCTAAGGAATCTAAATTGCGAGAAAAGATGCAGTTAAATTGGATAACAGCATGTAATTGGTAATATAAGTGACATTTAAATGAACATAAAATGATGGGAATAAGTGGAACAGCATGTATGAAAGAAGAAGCTTGACAAAAAAGAGAGTTAATGAAATATAAAGCCATTACAGGTGAAGAGAGCGTGATAATCAGCATGAATTTGAATGCGAGCATAAATGTTTTTAGGCTACGGGCAGTATGTTTCATGTGTGTAAATGGCTGTAACCTCTGTTGCTATACTGTTCACTAATGTTTTCAAACCATGCAGCAGAAAGTTAGGAGCATTTCGATGATGACTAAAATAATGTTTTCATGATCGCTTAAACACCCGTAAAAATAAAAATGCATCATCAAATTCATCACACACTGGGAAGAAGTGTCTCTGTCAGATCAGGAAACAAATATCAGCAACAAAGAAGGCGTTGAAGACATTAAACTGACAGCAGTTATGCCTCTTACGAAAGCATGGTCTGTCTCTGAGAGGAGATGAGGCAGGAAGGAAAGAGAAGAGGGAAGCAAGAAGAAAGTGTAAACTCATCGCGCGCTGTTTATCATAAGGTGAGGTGACTTCACAGTCCTTTTCGGGGTCTGCGGTGCTTTTTGTAGGCTAGAAAGCTACTAAAAATGTTGACAATGTGCTGATTTTGTATAATTTTGTATGTGGTCTATCTTCACAAAAACCAAACACTTGAGATGTGCTTAATATGTAATATATATGCTGTAAAAGCTGCAACATATTTGAACTGTGCAATATTTCATATTTGGAAGTCACTGAGTGTGATGCTACTGATTGTAAGACATATTCATATCTAGTCACGTGTTTTTTCACTCCACACTAATTTAATATAGATAGTAAATTGGAGCGAGAGTAATGTATGAGATGTGTAATTATAGTTCAGGCATGGACTACTGTTTGCCGGTTCACCTAAAAAGACCTTGTAGTGTTATCTTGTTTAACTTACACATGTGCTGTCTGCAGCGCTTTGAGTCTTTAGCCTGTCGCGTGAATGAGCAAACATTTCTTAACGATGTTACGCTGAACACAGCTCAGTGACCTCTGTTCAATTTCATTCTTGTCTTCAAGATGTGGTGTGTATTTGTGTACGTGTACGGGCGTGTAATCCTTCCCCTTAGCCAGACAAACTGGCACCAGTTGCTCCTGGTGTTCACTGTTAGGGTTGGTTGGTTGTAGTTGGTCCATGGTTACCGTAGGCCACTGACATTCCCTGTAGACTTCTGCTTGGATGGGTGGATGATTTGCTTACCATGTCTTATATAAGCAGTGTTTCTTTCTCTCTCTCTCTCTGTCTCTCTAAGGCGTCTCAGTGCTGTGATCAGTGGTTTATGTTATGAGATAGACCGGTGGGAACATTCCTCCTCAGTCCTCTGTTGGTCCATTTGTATGTTTTCTAATCATTTTTTAAGCTGGTCCTTAAAATTAAGTCAGTTTCTAGTTTCATAGTCAGTTTCATATTCCATGTTGTGATGATGTTTACCTTTACAAACAGTAAAATCATACCTGCGGGTATACTTGATGTAAACTGATTTCTTTCATCAGTCTCTCACAGAGGGAGTCCATTAACATTGAATGACACAGGGGAGTGGACGGAAGAGCATGAACACCTGAAACGTATAATGCAATCTAATGCAACAGCCGTGCAATAAATACCACCTTTACGAAGCTGACAGTGTTCAAAGGTTGCGACTCTTTCTGAGAGTCGATTTAGCTGCATTGATTCCTGAGGCTGCGGTTTATGATGTTGATGTAGAGCATCATCAAATATAAGATAGTAGTAGCACTCAATAATATAATGCAACACATCAAACCTCAAAATAAACTGAACGTTACGCATGCAGACAGTTGCCCATCTACACATCCAGCAGACATGGCTGGAGTCTACCGGGGGAATCTAAGTTCAATATTTGCTCACGTTCTGACTCTCATTTGGTCTCCACCAATTTCTGAGGGAATCTGGCTGTTTAAGATGCCTTCAATTGATTAGAGATTTGCTCTTAGCTTGTAGAGACAAAGTGCAGCGCAGGTTTAAAGGAAACAGCAACAGTTGCAGTCAAACACCATTACTTTTCTTGGTGAGATCATGGTGTGTTTTTAATTCTGTGTTATAGAACTCAGGGAACTCTGAGACCACCTCTCTGCTCTTAGGAAAACAATGGCATAACCCACCTAGCACCTAGGCACCTTTAGTAGCTAAATGCTGGACTTTGCTCAACAGCTGGCATACAGTAGGTTTATCAGTGCAGAGGTTGATGAGAGCTATGGGAGTGAATAAAAACAGAAAAGTCGTGGGACAGAAAACCAAAAAAAGACACGAAAATGCTCAGTAAAGGTGAGGGTAACAGCAGAGTCAGCTGATAATTGTCTCACATTACACATAGTCATATGAGCCATTGCTTGTATAAAAACATCCACGCTACAAACTAGCCCAAAGTTGTTTGATTATCATTTAGCACTTATACAGTATTAATATCCAATCTGTTGTGTGATTTGACAAAGTGCACTTCATTGTTGCATGGCCAACGTTGTTTACAACAGAAAGGGTAAAGTTTCAAGAATAAAAGCATCATTCCTGCATACTACTGCTGCTTCCAGCTCATTTAAAGGCAGTAAACTGCTGCAGTTGGACGAGGATGCTGTGAAACAGTATCATCGCCATGGTTCTTTACCGCAGCGTTGCCTGTGGCACTGTGGATGTTGCGTGTGATTGATGTTTGTGCATGATTGGGAAAATGTTTCAGACTTTCTGTGCTCTTAAAGAAGAATATGTGGTCGAACCTCATAGAGAAGTTAGATGATGACATACTGTATAAATGATGTACCGACAATGCTTTTCCTCTCTTGTGACTCATAAACTGTCAATACTAATGATGGACTACTACAAATGTTATAGTTTTATAAGCATATTATTGATTTCGATTAACTTTCTTAAAGCTTGTAAAGTTTCCATCATTGTGAAGTGTTCCCACAGCAGCACTTCACCCGGCTTGAAGGCAGATTGCAATCGGTCCGCCGTCAGAGAGAGAGGTGCTGATGATAGCGATCAGGAAAAGTGGCAAGACTGTGGATCAGTTTCAGGACCTCATCTGTGGAGAAAGGAGATAGATCATTTAAGCCAAAGTCAGTAAGGTCAGCAGAGGAAGTAGTGAGGGAATTGAGGACAGGGTCAGTCGGTAGTTAAGAGAAAGAGCTTCGAATATTGTCTAACTTCTCGTCAAGGCGTGTGACGGAGCCCTCAGAGGGAAGGGAGTCTGGAGGCATGAGAGGATTGGGGATGAGCAGAGATGTACGGAGAATTTCTTGCTGAGGTTAGAAGCACGGGGTCGGAATTAGACGAGGAGGGTTGAGGTACCAGCTGAAATAAATGTCGATAAGAAGGTGAGGAGCAACTGAAAGTGAGAGAGGTCATCAGGCAAGCCACTTTCTTCCAGCAGCCTGAACTCGTGTTCACTCAATTTGCAAGGTTTCAGACAGCCAAGAGGCAGGCGGACTGACAGGGAAGTCGAGAAGAAAGTGAACAGAGAAGGTCAAAGGAGGTGGAGGGGCAGATAGATATATGGATTTAGTCTAGTCAGTTCACAGAGAAAGGGTGTCAAGTAGAGGAAGTGAGAGTGGGATGGACGGACAAGCCCTAAAAAGGATGGAAAGATGCGACTGGCTATTTTGCCAGGTGTTGATAGTGTGAAGCATGATGTCTATTGAACCTAAGCGTCTTGGGAGTTAAATGGAGCAAAAAATAGACACTATATTGAATGTTACTACGCTGTGAAGGAGTCTGACAGAGCAGTTTAGAGGAAAAATAAAATTTGCCACACCATCTTAATAGAAATCTATATCAGCCATCCATTTAACGCTTGCGGAAAGTCTATGAGAAATGAGGACTATCGATGGCACTGCTGAAAAGGGGGAATTGCAGCCAATTTAAGGATTCATATGTTATTTCTGTGCTCAAGCACTGCTCAATCAATGTTGGAGTTTCAAAAGCTTTTTCCACCAGCAACTTCTGCAGCGCTACGTGCTGTCAAACTTCCCGTGTCGAGAAAACGGTGAGATATCTCTGAATGAAGACTGCAACTAAGCGCTGGCTGTAATAAATGAAGTTGTGGCCAAATTATGTAGTGGGGCTGAATAAAACTGTAATTAATTGAATTTTTTAATCAATAGTTTGCATATGAATGTATTTTAATAAGTCCATCAACTGAATCTGTCCCTCTCTCTCCGGTGCTCAGTGTGTATTATACGCACTGGCCATATGTTTCAGTCAGATGTGTCTTAGTGCCGCACATGCATGAGGTGTTCATCAAAGCTGTCTCGTATCCGATGTTTCTATCCAACCTATGACAGCACTAATTCTAACTCAGCCATTGCTAAACGGTGGTAATGAATTGCTCGTTACACTGGACCCTTTCTGTGAAGAACCACGCTTGAAGGACACCACTGGTTTTTGTTGCATAAACACTATGTGAATGGCTATAACCTTTGAATAATTAGAGGTAACCTTAAACAAATTACAGCTCCTCTAAAATGAAATTCTGCTCACCACAAGGTTTAAAAGCAGCTTGTGAATGCCTGAAGATTTTTTTTTTTTTTTTTTTTAATTTCTGCTTCTGTTGGGTCCATACTGTAAAAACCACACTGTGGTCTCATCACTTCTTTTTTGTAATCGTTACTTGATTATCCATTTGCCCCCCCCAAAAAATTATCCTTAAAAACACTGTATTTTTTTGCGCTTGAGACTGCTGACGCATGTCCTGTACATGCCTGCTGGTGTGTTAAAGTTTTCCTTGAGTAATAACCTTGTCAACTCTCACGCAACAGTTGTTGTGTTAGTCTGTAAAGAACACCACCTATTTGAGACATGAAGTCCAGTTTGTTGGTCGTGAGGAGTTCTTTAGTTTTATAATATCTTCTTTGGCTCTCAGGGTCAACAAAACATAACTGATGAAGTCGTCAACTAAGTACATAAGTACTGCAACTAAGTACATATATGAGGTACTTTGTTCTTTTTTTTCATAGCACTGTCTACTTCTACTCTACTACATTTCAGAGGGAAATATTATACTTTTTATTCCTCTACTTTATTTGACAGATTTAATTGTTAGGTATTTTTACAAATTAAGCAAAACGATTGGTTGATTATTCAGTTGCCAAAAAAATTACTTGGCAAATATTTTGATCATGACCAAACAAGCATTGTGAAGGTCACATTTTTTCAGTACTTTTACTTTGAATACTTCAAGTACATTTTTCAGATTTTACTCAGATACTTTTTCTTGGGTAACATTTCACCACAGTACTTCCAGCTTGACCCATATAGGGAGCAGGGAGACGTCAGGATATTTTGTCTTTTGTTTCAATTGACTATTCTTCTTCTAATCCGTCTCCCGCTGAGTTCCCCAACTTTATGGACATGACATATTGATTGTTTGATGGAGCGTATTGAGTGTTCTGTGCCATGTGGTGCGGAGCTCATATGAGCTTACAAGACACAAGACAGCAGTAACAACCAGGATGGCCACACAACAAATCATAATATATAGGTCCACCAGCTTAAAAAGGGAACATTTCAATTGCCTTGACAGAGATACATCATCTTACTTGCCATGCATATCCTATCAATCTTGAGACAAGGACGAAAATCTGCTCATGAAAGACTCAACAACTCAACGTATTACCATCAGACCACCGGAACGAATCAGGGCTCATCCACTGACTGTACATACTGAACATACAGGTGTTTCCTCTTGCATGGCTCTCTCCTGCTGCCATAATCACACAGTATAAGCAGTAAATATTAGATGACATTTATATGGGCTAACCACAGGGTCAGAGTGATGATCGTTCAACTGGACTACCCATACCTGAGGTGTCCACAAGCAAGACTGGACCCCTGCAGCAACGAGAGTAAATCTGAAATTTTACGTCCTCCGTGGCGATCAATAATTTTCACACTGCACTATTTTATAAGTGACATGTTTGATGGGTGGTGGTAACTGAACCCTCGCAGCAATGAGAACTGGTGGAGATAAAGAAACTTTTCAGATTACGGTGTTGTTTAATACTGCTGGGCCCTTGTACCACACTTAACTGTAGGTTTACTCCAAAGGGAACAGATTACTAAGGTCTAATGGGAAAATCACATATCCTTTGGCAGTGTAGTGTAATTGCAGGGAGTTACATGCATCCAAATGTGAAAGGTTAGAAGTAACAAAAAGGGCAATTAGCTTTCTTCAGCCATTTTCTAAAAATTCCCCTGAGACACGGTAAACAAACAAAAAGGCCAACTATTTTTCCCCACCAAGCTCTCAGCACATGCATATTTAAGGCTCAAGTGGAAAGCAAACACTACATTGAGCTCACAGTCTCGGAAGACCATAAAAGACCCCCAAATTGTTCACTTTACATTTGTTGCTCTCTGTGGTGAAATGCTTTCTTATTGTCATCCCCGCAAAGAATCCATAAAAGGTCTCTTTGTGTTTATGGAGGGAGTATAAAAAAATGTAGAAATCCTATTTGTTAGTCTTCTGGCCTCTGCGGGTCTTGTTTGCTGCTATCACTCTTTACAGTGATGCGCTGGCGAGCTGCAGCGGGTTTATAGTTACTTTATCACCCCCCATTAGCGCCAGTGTCCTGCATTACAGCCATGTCAGTGACAGATCAATACGATGCAGGGGAGTTTGAATTGGCCACAGAGAGCTCCTTGATTCCTCCTATAAAACCTGTGTGACGTGGAGGGGTTGACACTGTTCACTGTGGCCACTAAAAACCACTGAATAATATTTCAGACCACAAAATGAGCATCCAAACTGTAACCTCAATGGGCCACCTGCCGGCACTCTGTGCTCACAATAGACGCAGTAAACATGAAATATCCTTTGGATCGCGTGGCCGTTTGATTCCTTTGAATGCCAGTCAGGCTGCTCGTGTCATTCGTGTGTGATTTTGGATCACTCAGTCTGAAGATAAGATGGCTTTCAAATGGCTTTCATTGTTAAAGGTATACTGTGCAGGTGTTGTCGTTAACTGTTTCCAGTTCTTGCACTGTTATTAGCTGGGGGGCTACACACCCACTGTCCAAAGGTTGCAGCCTAGAAGCATCCCAATCACAGCAGAATAAGAAGAAAATAAGAAAACACAGGCAGAGGCAGGGTTACTGCAGATAAATACACCACCACACACTTCTGGTGAGTCATAAGTAATGACTGAGAGGGACTACTTTTGTGTGAGTCTATACATTGTTTTTTTACTTTAAAGTTATGGTCGCGTGCCTTTATTAATTTTGCACCTCTCCTTCACAGCATCTTGACGTATATCATACCGGCATGCGTGTTGTTCCCGGACTGAAGCAGACCATTCAGAATTCTAATCACAACGCCAGCTTGGCGCCACTCGTTGCTGGTATTGACAGTGCAGTAAACCTGCAAGCAAAATCAGATTTTTATGTGTCTAGATATGTCAGCGAGCGTATCCTGGCGTGACTATGAGAGAAAAGTCATCTTGAAAAGAACCGCAGGGTAACCGCAGCCTTGTGAAAACACTTCCAGTCATCCTAATTATCCTCATCCTTTGTGAGGTTATTCAGCAGGGTTTTCTTCTCTGTGCTTGAAAGTCAGGGATTGAGGTTAGGCTCAGCTAAGTCTGACCTGGGTCAACCTTATTGAAAATTCAGTGCCAGTCTGCTTAAGCAAGACGTATCGCAGCCCGGCTTTTCTCTCTTGTCAGAATCAGGGGCACAGAAGAGGTTGTCATTTCATTGAATTTAGGACAGGAAGGGAGATGCTTATCTTAATCTGCTCCAAGGAAGTATTAAAGTAAAGCAGAGTTTCCGTCTGCATTGAAAATTGACCCAAAAATCTATAGCTCCAAAGTCACATTTGTGACAGGATCCCTTTGTAGTACAACTGAGCAGAATTACTCAGTGACACGGCGCTGCAACAATGATGCGCCACTTATTTTCCGTGACTAGTAATGATGTGAGATGGATCACAGTGACTTTGACATCAAAATTGTGCTCGAGGATGATCTTAAGAAACAAGAAATCTTCCACACGTGGAGGAGAAAACTGCTCATCGGGGGTGTATCTCCTCTCCTCCTCTTTGCCACAGTTCACCCTCCATTGTTATGTAATCTAGCAGCATCCTGCCTCCTACCTCCCGTAACCCACTTATCCTCAGCCTATAGTTTGATTATGCTCCGTTTGTTTAATTAGGAGCATTACTGTCTATTTAGCGTTTTTGCTGTCTAACTAGAAGCTGCGAGCCACCTCCGCCTGATGGCTGTTTGGATTCTGAAACATCTCCGCTTTCAAAATGTCCCTCCATGACTTTTCCTTGACCTACTTTCTGTGGAAACCGGAGTCGCCGGATTTTCAAAACGAGACAAGGAAATAGCTCTTCCAATTACATTTTCCCCCTTCAGTCAACAGCTTGTTGGCCTTCTCCGTGACCACCAAAACATGTTTTTGGACTCTTCAGTGGGAAGCAGATGGTCATCTCTGCACTTTCCAAACTACTAATGATGCATAAGGCAAGATGCGATGAGAGGCTGCTTTACACGTAATTTTGATTTAAAGGTACACTAAGATTTGTTATTCTCATTTAACACATCTGTTAAATGCACTTCCTTAAAAAGACATTTGCAAAGCAGATTTTGGAAACCTGTATCAGCTGGCGATCTTCTTTTCTCTTCCTTTATTGGCCTTTTACAGCGTGTCAACCAGCCACTTTTATTTCATAGACATAGCCATATTGTGAGGTAAATGCCAATTTTATGAAGGAACACATGCAAGCTTAGCTAGCAATGAAGTGCTTCCAGCCAAAGTCAGCATTTTTGAAACAACATTAAAGAAGGAGTTTAACTTTTTTGTTTGCATAACAGTGATGACATGAATATTGAAGTTTCAGCATGAGAAGATGTAATAATATAGAGATAAGCGTAGTTGTCTCTTCAAACCGGGTATTTTCCAGTCAATACAGGATGCACATTGATCATTTTGTAAATCTATTCATACTTTCACCACATACATCCCACGATGCCTTCACAAAGCTGCAGCAGGCGGCAAAAATGAGTATCACGCTGCCACTGTGTTGGTGGGCTGCAAACAATACGGGGAAACTAGCCATTGCTCTACATCTGAATAACTTCAAGTCCTGTGAACTCCTGATCACTGATTCTGTCCGTTAAAATTCACAGAGCCTTGCTGATGTGCCGTAAAACTTGGAGTTGATAGCAAACAAATAGACCAAAGTGTGGAGCAGTGGGCTGATTGTACATAATGTATTACAAAGACGGTGAAGCACACAAAGAGCAATATCTCTCTTCCTGCTAGCGAACCAATTTTCTATGATCAAATCCGCACTCCATAAACAAACCTTGAACCGATCCTTGAAAGCCTTTCAACGTTTTCACTCGCCAACTGCAGCAGCATGCTGTCTGTTACATCTTTGTACCTGCTAGATGAATGATGCTTTTCAGGGAATGATGCCGATATCGTTTATTTTTTAACTTCGCTTCGCTTCCGCTTCTGCAGTGCTGTCGTCCAATGCAAGCGCAGACCAGAAAGAATTAGACTCAGTATTAGGAACAAAAGAAACTTGAATAACTCACCGCCACACCGTTACTCCAGTGAGACGGATGAGTAAAGCATTGGCCTGACATGATAATTGCAGTGTCACCTGAAGCTTTAGGCTCTTATCAATTTATTTTCTCAATGGCTTTTTAACTTTTAAACCTTTGTCTAAATGGTGGATTTAAAGGGATAGAAGGTGCTTAAACATTAATGCTAAAGAGCGAAATCTAAGGAAGACAAAATATCTTGAATTAAAGCACATATGCTTGTTTTTTTTTTTTTTTTTTTTTTTGTGTGTAAGATATATCTTCTTACCAGGCAGGTTTTATGTGAGAACCTTTAACTTGTTTCAGGCTTTTACATCTTTAATTACCTGAATAATATTAGAACTTCTTACTGAGATTTCATTAGTGGTTCTAAGTAACTAAATGCTTGAAACTAGAACTCCCTTAATTATTAAGCTGTTTGATCAACACTGACAAGCACAGAGCTGCTTTGTCAAAGTCAGAATTTCTTTGTTCAAACGTTCTTGGTTTTAGTCTAATTTTAAGACAGCTGTGGCTTCTTTGAGACTCCATGTTTTTACTTGCTTTAAAGATGTTGGTAAGTCAAATGTTCGTGTTGTGTGGGCAGATAACTTTTTATTTTCACTAATATTTTCCCTTATTTTATTGCTTTTTCTTGTGTTTGAGAGCTGCCTTTTTGCAGAGTTGTATAAAATGATACTGATTGCCTTGAAATTAAATTCTCAGTTTTAGAAATGATGCTTTCTAGTGCACAGTGAGCCACTCAGGTAAATCAGCTTGCTGTGTCTGTTTCACACACGAAAGACTAAACACAACTGTGTGTCGACAGTCGTGTCCAGAATCATCCTCTGGGCGAATGCGGTGGTATTTTTGGATTTTCCTCAGTGTAACCTTGAAAAGAGGTGAGTGCTGTAATCACACATCAGTTTGCTCTCAGGAGTTTGCTCAGAAGGCTTTTACCCTTCAAAATATGAACAAAAACCTGAAATACTTTGGATAGTTACAATATATTGAACAATTACATACTTTAAGCATGAAGCTGTGGAACATTTTCAGCAACAGCAGGGCTTTCATACATGTGTACAGCGCACCAAGTTGCTTTTTCAATGATTTCTTATAGTTGACTGTTGTTGCAAAATCAAAACTGGGAAAACTTCATTGGGATGCTCACTAATAATGAATAGTTTAACAGAAATCAAATGAAATAGAGAGAAGAAATTAGTTTTCCGAAGGCAGCCCTGGTTGGATGGAATTGCTTTTCCATTATTGTCTGGACTGGACAACAACACAGCACACAGTGTTACAGCAGAGAATTTAATGATCTTTTCAAAAAAGAGGAAGACTGCGTTGCTTCATCCTTTGGAATAATCACAGCACAACCAAATCAGTGTCTATAGGTTTTTTTTTTTTTTTTTTAGGTATGACTAAAATAGAGGTGGAACCATTAGGATAAGATTAACAAATAACCACTGTGAATAAGATTTGCAAGAGTATGACACTGTATGATATGCACTCCCTTGTCTCCTCTCTTGTTCCTGAGACCCACAGTCACAAATAACATACAATTTCTCTCAGTGGAGGTTTGTTGGCGTGGTGAGAAAATAGAGAAGCAGCGACAAAAACGGTGGAATTAATGCAGCTCAATGGATATGCCGGTAATCATATATTTGAAAGTAATTTCAAATGAGGCAGAGAAGCTGTAACACATGAGCTGTGTTGCCCTGCAGTTCTTTATATTAGACGTCAACAATGCTTCCCAAGAGCTTTTCGAAGAAACAGTCTTCAGGGTTACAGTCAGTGAGATATAACCCTGATTCCAAAAAAAGCTGGGACGCTGTGTAAAACATGAATAAAAACAGAACCTGATCAATCGACTGAGCCTTTCCAGGATGCTCCTTTCATACCTAGTCATGATACTATCACCTGTTACCAATCAACCTGTTTACCTGTGGAATGATCCAAACAGGTGTTTTTGGAGCGTTCCACAGTCTTTAGTTGCTCCTGAACCAACTTATATGTGAATAGAAAATGATCACGCTCTGTTTTATTTATGTTTCACACAGCATCCAAACTTTTGTGCAACCTGTGTTGTGAAAGAACTCCTTCAGAGTTCAGACATTAAGGATAAAATGAGGAAGATACAGAATCGTGAACCAGCGATCAGGAAAAGCAGACTTTCACCCAGGAGATTAATATGTGCTGCACCTCTAAAGATAACTTTGCCAAATAACCAGTATCTTATTCCTCTTTCCATCAAAGCGCTGTGAAAGTCATTACCATGGTGGCTCTCATAGCACCCTTACATGACGGAGAGGAGGAAGAGCAGGAGGGCAAGAGAAACAGTTGGATGTAAATCGGCAAAAACATGGCTGGAGCACACAAGCAATTGAAGATTTTTTTTTATTAAAAACCCTTTTCCTGTGTGTGGTGTCTCTTCTCCCTACTTTTGCCTCAGTGGGGGTAATTTAGTTTTGTTAGATAGATTTTATTACTTCAGCATCATCACTTAAGTTGCCAGGTCACACCTTCTGCTAAGGTACACATATACCATTAACAAGTGGCTCATTAGCATGCATGTTAGTGGCATATTGGCTCTTCATTAGTCATTTTAAAGCACTTATTAATGCCTTATTCTGGGGGTTAAGTTATTATAAGGAAGACATTGTGTGACCTCCTTACTTAATACCAATCAGCAGTAATTAGGAGCTTATTGTCTGAAAAGCCTGGTCGTCGTGAGTAAGGTCAGGCAGACTGATGTATTAATAAGTGCTTTATGATGACTAATAAAGAGCAAATATGTTACTAATATACATGCTAATAAGCAGCATGTTAATGGTGAATATGAGTACCTTCATATAAAGTAGAAACAATATGCTTTTCTAAGATGCTCTTAACTGTCTGTGAGTGAGTAGAAGGCACTCCTGAAAACAGCCTGAGAATCTCGGAAGACGCGCAGGGATTTACGATCATCTTACCCTCAGGATGTTTTCAGGAAATGGCACCCTGGTGTAGTTTTGGGGTACTTTGTGGTATGAAAATTGTAAAGCGACTCTGCTTCTTTCTCTAGAATTCACAAGGCAAGCCCTAAAAGCTCAAATATTTGGACAGAATCAGAGAAGGATGAGACTGAAGCTTTTCCAGTGATTGAGAAATGTTAGTTGAAACCCCACGGCCCCCCAGGAAAAGACCAGCTACACTAAAATACTGCTGTTAAATGAATTGATGCTGTGAGTGGAATTTAAATAGCATGTTTACACATGTTGGTAGAAGAATACAGGCTGAGTGTAAGTGTAAAATGATTCAGCAGCGGTGTTTGATGGAGCTGTAAGAGCAAAAATAAAGCGCTTAAATGGGAGCTCTTCTCTCCCGAGGAATGGACAACTGAGAGTTAAGCACACGGCTCGGTGCTCATTGTCCAGTCATTTATGGAAAAGTGAAACAGAGCAGCACTTCCCATCTCAAATGAAGCATCAGAGTTGTGCGAAACTTCATTTTGCAATAAAAGGCAAGAGAAAACGCATCACATGTGGAAAATGCTCGGATTCATCATCAAGGAATCGTCGTACGCGGCGTGTTCACACACAAGGGATGAAAACAGTCCGAGAGACGTTTATTTTCTGATTTCATTTCTCATTTCATTTAATTTTGATGTAAATACCCTGCACAGGACTGGGACAGAGATAAGAGTTTGTGTTTGTGTGCACATGCACAGTGTGGACATGCACAGCGAATCCTTGTATGCAGAGCTTACAGGGAATATTGCCAAAACATGCAGATTCACTGCCAACAATGCTAAGAGGTGGCTCAAAATTCACCCGCCTACCCACCCCCTGCCCCTCCCCCCTCAAAAGATGACAGCAGTCTGGCATTTGGCAGTGAAATGTAAAGCTTCTCACTCATTTGTGTCAGTCTGGAAAGGCATCAGCACAGAAACAAATGATTCCTCGCACCAAGTCAAAGGGTTTTCCTTTTTGTTTTTTGTGTTCTGCTGAATTTGCATGGAGCCTCATGCTGTCGCTTCAACCCTCTGATAGCAGTTTGGGCACAAATTAATGACACCAGCGAGGCCCCTCCAGACGCCACTGAGGTTCAGTGACTCGTCTTTAAACATTCATGTGTTCCCGAAACAATTTTCTCTGTCTAATCTGAGGACGTTAGCAGCAGCGTAAATTATTCATTAGCAGGTTGTCTGCCAGTGAAAGGAAGGTTGTGAAAAAGGAAGCGATCAGTCCTGATGGGCATGAGCACATTAGCACATGGAAATAAACATGCACAAAGTAAGTGCGATTTAAGCCGAGCAGAACAGGATCCATGCTGAAGCTGGAATTCGGGGCTGCGACGTACATCACAGGTGTTATTACCTGCCCAGGAATGTTGGGATGGTTTCTGATGTCTTCATTTCATGTAGTTCCACTGACCTGTGGAGATGAATGGATTATAAATCATTCAGACAATCTTGTGTTTCATAATTATTCCTTTTTTTTTGTAGCTTGGGCCATTAATAAATCATTTGTTGTATGGAGTAGATTGTAATTATGCTCCTCGTGTGAACATAATTTATTCATTTCAATTCCATAATGTCTATGTTTAAAAGATACGCCTGGTGTTATTCTATATATTTTTTGCTTCTGTAAATACATCCCACGAGATCAAAACCAACATTGTGCTGTCTACCTTTCAGTATCGTCCTTGCCCCGTCTCTGCCTGTTCGGACTGAAGTCTTCATACTGAAGAAATAAATCTTTGAAAACAGATGAAAAATACATTGTTTTATTTCCAGGAGGGAGGGAGTAATTTTCTAAAACAGCTGGGCAGTGGAGTTTTCAGCAGGAGTTACTCAAACGGGAGTAACGGGACTATTTTCAGTGGTGGATTAATACACTTTCAGCGCTCTGATGAGGATTTATTTATAGCAGCAGTGAAGTGTGTGTGGGATCAACTCAAAATAAACCGCTGTGCCCATGCTCATTTTAATTAGTTTGACTTTTTTGTGGAAATGGTTGACAATAAAAAAAATATACATCACCAGACTTCAGTATTTCAATAATAAGTTTTTCTCAGTTTACAAATATGCACATACATATAGAAATAGATCATTAGCAGACAGCTTGTACATAGATGCTTTTTTTTTTTTTTTTGGACTGTATAGTTATAGACTATATAGCACTGTTCTATTAATGTCTAAATTATCAACACCAAAAATTGCTCATTAGCATCAACAGACTTTTTGTCCTCCCCTGTTTGCGCTGTACGCTGCTGTCTCTCTGTGTTTGTGCAGGAGTCAGTGCTGCTATTGTCGAGTTCATAGGTGGAAAAGGGTTAATAGAGTTTGTCCTTAAACCATTAAACTTATGGCATTAATCCGACCCTTTCTATTTATTAATCAGTCAGATGGACAAATGATTGTTCCTCGGCCCCTCGCTGTTGATTTACTTTCTGGGTTGAATGCTCCTCAGGCCGCTCGCTGACACTGTGGGCAGCGTGCCATGTGCGGTGGGGTGACTGAGGGGGTTTGCATCCGTGGTGGAGGCTGGCATGGGGATGTGTTGGAGTGCTGATAAGAGCTACCTGGGACACCCTCCGCACATTGAGTTGATGGAAGGGGCATTTGTGTCGCCTGCGAGATAAGATGAGTTATCATGGGGCTGGCTTGTGGTCTCGCAGCAGAAGCATCAAATTAGTCAAATGAATCTGTGCTCCAAAATATGGACATCACATCAGTGCTATCACCCTTTCAGGATAAAACTAAGCTTTCGCCAGACCTGAAGACGTGGAGCAAATATTTTGCAGAGATACCAGGCAATCCCTCGACGCTCTCCACTGGCGTTGTGCTTAATAAGGTTTCTTCTTATCTCATTAATTTCCCTCCACATCCTCCAGCCTATATGTGGAGGGAGTCCTGATTGGAGTGGGAAGCTTTCATTTTCACTTGCTGTCTCCGTCTTGCCAGGCAACGCGGACCCTGCTCAGCTATTTGTTTCTCTGTCTCAAATTGCGTTTAATTATTTATTTATTTTGCATTGCAGCAGCGTAGCATGCTCAAATTCAATTTTCTTTTCTTTTTCAAACAATTTCCCTCGCACCTGTTCTCACAAATTACTTGCAATTCAAGACTATTTTTCTGCACTGGTCTGTTATGGCTACAGTGTGCTGTCTGCTTGACTTAGTCAAGTGCATGGGCGATCAGTTCAGGGGGTGTGAAATATTCAGCGCTGAATTTGCATAATGATTTTATCGGCCATCACCTGTGCCGTGCCTCTGAATAGATACCTGATGTGGATCATAGAATTGCAATGTGCAGTAACTTCACACATCAGTTTTAATTAACAGGTCACAGGATGGATTAGTGGAGAAAACCTCCTTTGTGATTTTCCACTTTAAATGTCAAAAAATGTGTAGTACAAGTAAGAGACATTGGAGCTTTTTCAAGGCACGTCAGGTGTTAAAGGCCATGACAGACACTGGCAAAGACTTCAGGAATTAAGGTTGATTTAGTCATTGAAGCTGTGTTTATCAGTTTTTTGTTGTTCCACTCCACAAAGAGTTAAGAAAAACATTTTTCATATACTGGCCTTGTTAAGTTGACATCACATATTAGCAAACATTGCATGTGAATACATCAGGCAGACGTGGAGTATCATTAGCATTTAATTGGAGTTGTGCTTCTTATTATGAATTTAAGTCCAATATTACTCTACTCTTAACTCTCTTTTGGTCTCCACCTTCTTCTCTGACTACAGAGAAGAAAATACCCAGCTTTTTAGCTTGCTAAATGCTTCACTATGTTCACCAGCTGCGAGATAACTTTGTCTGTCTGCCATGTGGTGTTTGGCAGGAAGTGTATGTCTGTGTTTATCAGAGCTTTTTCACTAAAAGCAGCTGCCTGCTGCAGCTGGAATTGGGGTTGATGAGAGCAGTGAGAGTGAACCAATAAAGTCGTGGGCCATAAAACCAACAAACAAACAAAAAAAAACTAAATGATGCTGAGACTTTTAATTCTGTCGGTCCAGTTGACCCATCATTCAAATAAAATGTTGATTAGTGTGATCAAGACCACTGCAATTATTATTTTCAGCCTAAGCAGACACACACACTTAACACACTTAACACACAGAGCTACCTAGTAGTAACTGATTCATACTCTGTCAGGCTCTTGTCTGTGTTTGCCTTACAGGATCATTAAACACAGGTAGAACGTCATCTATCAGGCTACTGGTCACTCAGTCTCAATCCAGTGTAACTAGAATAGAATTAGGTCTACAGGCAGTTAATTGTTTAATTAAAGAGGCCAAATCATGGTTTTGAAATGTGTGGAGTTGTAAAATTTTGTGCTGTTTATAACTCAGTGATGAAATTCTCACAGAGTCAGAGGGGAGACTCCTGAGATTCAGACTCCTGCCTGTTAGAAAATATGCACACCTAAACAAGCGCTCCAGCTAAAGTGCCACGGCAAAACACTGTGGGGCTTTTGTGTAGCCCTGATACAGAGTGTGGCGTTAGCCTAGTTTATTTGAACTATGTTATTCTCCTGTGTATAGGTGGATATTTTAGGTCTTCTGAATTAGCTGAAAGTCTGAGTATTATTTGCTTGCATTACATTAAGCTAAGTTAACCCATGAATAATCGCCTCACTGCTTAAATGAGGTTTAATCTACTTTCATGCCACCAATCCCTCGGTTTCAAGCCATGCCAGAGGGATCCCCAGTTTGCATCTATTAATCTGATCATTAGCGGCTTCGAAAACTTAACATCGCTAATTTGCACAAAGCTCATTTCCATTTCCTGACATGTAATGTTGATCAAACACTTAACTTTCTCCCATGGCTAACCTGCTCATAATCGCTGATGTCACTCTGATACGGATCTGATGTAATTACTGTACATTTCAAGTTGACTTTCAGCGTGTAGACATGCATTGTTGACATGTTACAATGGCACAATAATCCCTAACAAATATTGGCATAAAAACATTAAACATTCTTTGTGGTGAGGTCTGACTGTGACCTGGTTTTGTATCAAACACAGTCCTGCAGGCTTGTTAATACGAGCCCGCTAATGGTATTATCTTTTAAAAAACCCATGAAATAAATACCAAATAGAGATATTGAATTGCTTTTTACAATTGGTTTCACAAATTGTTGAATAAGTTGTATAATTAAGTCATGGAAAACAGACTGACATTGAATTATTGATTAATTTAATCATCAGTAGTCATCAGGTATCATTGACCCATTTAATTGCCGTTCATCGTTAGCTGTGCTCCTGCATTTTTAGATCATTCATTGCAGTTCACTGTTTTTTTCATTAATGAACTAGTCTATAGTTCTTACTGTAGCACAGTCAACCACGGATACCTGCTTTCATTACTCAACACAGATCTATTTTTATTCACTGACCAATTAGGCTTTAAAGTAGTTTCTGTAGGACAGTGAAGGCAGGTTGAGGTGCCTCAGGGACTTATCTGTATTGTCTGTGTAAACAGTGTTGCTGGCTAGTGTTAATGATGTGTGCAGCCTGTGTGTGTGTTGTTGGTGGTGGTGACTTTACTGCATTCCACTAAAAATGGCAAGGTGAGGCACATCCATGTTATTTCTTTTAATGTCAAATAATAATTTCAGTAATACAGTGCTTTGGCCGGTACGAGCAGGCAGAGATAGGAGTGCATATGAAGCGTCCTGCCGTGTTTGTTTTACAGTAACACCATTGTTGCGTGTCCCTGTGTTTCTGCTAATGCGATTTCTCCTCTTTCTCAGTTTCCTGACCTCATGGCTGGAAAGGCAATGATTAGAGACACTTGTTCACACTCTGAGACTGTCTCCAGTTGCAGTGGTTGGAAAATGTTCTGTAGGTGGGAGAAAGGGGCTGTGTGAGGCTTAATTTGTGCCTCAAACAACAGTGTGAAGCAGAGGTGGGAGTGAGTCACACCAAGTGCAAGTCACAAGCAAGGTGCTGTGGTGAGAATCAGGCCAGTCAAGTTCCTGCTGTAAGTCAAGCAAGTGAAGGCATTGCTCATGCCAGATCACAAGTTATACGAAATCCTGATGAGCTCCAGTTTCCACATTTAAACCAGTGAAATACTTTTATTTTCAGCAGTAACGAACACCAAGTCAAAGTCAAGTCTACTCTTTTATCAGTGTTAGTCAAGTCTGACTCCAGTCAGTCATGTGACTCGAATCCCCCACCTCTGGCATGAGCAAAGCATTCATCCCAGCCTCCTGCAGTTGCTGTCATCTGTTGAGTGGTATCAGTGGAAGACTGTTTGTGGCTGTGCTGTTCACTTCCACAAGTCTTTGCTGCTTATATGAAGGTTAAAATTTGAATGGATCAGGCATGATGAAGTGACTTTCTGAGGAGCAGAGAGCTCATTCTAAGGCAAAACTCAAAAACAGAAGAGGTTGACTCATTTAGAGGTCCTGACGCAAAGTGAATGAATCACCGAAAGGGCTCAGACTACCAGATGCTCCCCCGAATGTGATGGCTTTAATTATTCCTGACAGCAGAACTCAAAGTAGTGGCGCTGAATATAATATTGTCGGAGCCAGATCGCCCTGTACGCTGAATACGCAGTTGCGGAGGGCTTCACGAATCCTTTTTTTTATTTTAATCAGAGAAAGTTGCTGGGAGACGTAAAGCCAATCACTGGCTCTGAGCCAGCGCAGGGGCCCCCTCCTCAGTGGATAGATCATGTCAGTGGATGGATTTGATTGGCACAGGTGCTGCAGCAACTCTCCAATCAATCGTGAATGCTTCTAAAGTACAACATGATGCCACCTCCCAAGTATATTCGCCTGGTTCTGCGGTTTTATCTCCTTCAAGGAACAGAAACATCACTTTCGTCTTAAAGCAGTTTCTTTTTCAGTGGAGATGAATTGAGCGAGATGAATTCTCCTTTATGAATTTAACAGTCGATCCTCCAAAGCGCTGCCTCCAATCTCTCTGTTTTCTCTGGTGGAAGTTCTGTTTGTCCAGCTGGAAATGAGGCTCCAGTGAGAGAGCGAAGTGAGCCGAGCTAACCCGGTTAACGTGGACGACAGTTTAAGATACGCAGACAGAAGATGAAGCTGTTCCTGTGGCTTCTTCTGTTTTTACTACGGTGTCATGAAGGGACCTGTGGAAATGGTGCCTCTTAATTGGCTCATTAGAGCGGATCATAAGATAAGATAAATCACTGTTTGGGTTTTTCTAGCTTGGTTCCATTCATCACAGTCAAAAATGGCAGAAAGGTGGCTTCTTTCATTTCTGTATGAATTGAAGTTTACCATTCAAGTGATTTCTAATTTACAGTTTTGTAACTTTTTGGCAAATAATGGCTTCTGACAAACCTGATATGAAAACCCTAAATAAATCTTAGTGAACCTGGAAGCAGAACTCTTCACAGCCTCATTGTTTTCCAGTCACACTACTGTACACCAGTATTCTTATGCTGGAGTTTTTATGTGCTCCCCATTTTAATGGGAAATGCATAATGAATTGAGCCAAGCCGCTCACTCCGACCATGAACGCCGAATTTGTCTCCAACGAACAACCCTTTCACGTTTCAAAGTCTTGGTTCCATTTGACCCGGTTGTGGACACACAACTTCATTAGGGCTGCTGCTTTGAATAATTCCACCATGCAAAATCAATTTGGAAGACAAGGCATGCCAAATGAACTCTTTTTGGCTTATCCTTTAAGCAGCACTTGGTGTTGTCTGAAGTGGACACAAAGTAAACCGATAAAAGATTTCTGATCTGTGTCTCAGTGCCTGCAGAAGGATTTGATCCAGCTCCGCTATGTAATGTCTTAGAAGATCATACAGCACGCTGGTTGAATTTTTACATTCTGACAGGCAGACAATTATGTTTACAGGGGTCTCTTAAAGTGTTTAAGACCGCAGGCAATACTGTTGAGCCAATACTGTATATTACATCTCCTTTCTAGCTATCGTAGATGAATAAGCCATTCGAGTTGGGATACTAAGTAGTATTCCTCTTAACAATTCACTGCCTGTAAGCCCACTGTGCTCTCTATATTTCATATGCCGCATGTATTAAGGTGATTTCAAAGGCAAAGGAGAAGGTAAGATCACAGACAAAGTCAACTCTGAAAAAGGGAAACGGTGCTAAAGCACAGCCAGAGCTCATGTACTTTTCTTAGGACCCAGGCTAATGGACCACCAAGGAGCTCTGAAAATTATGGTTTAGACGTGACTGTTGAGGTCTTGGCTGTGAAAATCTTTTAGTGAAGCTGCTAGCGTGGCTCTGGGATGGCAGTTGCTGGTCTGTTGGTCATTTGTCAGCCCTGTCTCCTAGAAGTTAAGTTTATATACAACTAATCTTGATGTTTGAGTGTGTGCGTGACCACACATCAGTCACTCTGACTATGCACACGTTCTCTCAACAATTACATAATAACACAGCTTATCAAAACATACTTTGCACTCAGCTGCTTGTGACACTGTCACTTTCTGTTTAGGCCACCTATTCCTTACAGCAGACGCTGCACAATAGTAAACAGTTTGACGAGGTGTGAACCTCGGTGATGTCAGCTCCTTTTGCGTGAGCTCCACCTGTATACATATCTGCTCGAGTGGCGCTTAGCAACCGCTTTGGTGCGTTGACTCAGCTGAAGTTTAAGTGCTTATCTCAATTCTGAATACAAACCAAATGAAGTAGAAAGAAATCAGTTAGATTGAGGGGAAGTGGGGACACCAAAAGACTAAATGACTACATTTCACCACAAATTATCTTCTTGAAAGCAGTGAACACAAATCACAAATTAGCTACTTACACTGTATAACTGTGTAAGTAGCCATTTATTAATTAGCATCCATTATCCGACTAATTAGCTTGTAAGAGTATCCAAGCATTTTTTTTCCTCGTGACATGACCTTTCTATAATGCTAATGTGACAGTTTGAAATCCCTCAGGAAACTATTTCAATCTTCCAAACAAAGCATCGGAAAACTGTGGAATATAACCTCATTATATCAAATATTTCCCAAATCCCCTCTTGAAAACACAGAGCCGGTTGAAGCAAATCAACTGTGAGAGAATGCATGTTTATATAATCTCAGCACACCAACGCACGACTAAAGTTGTGCTGCACGACTCCCTGGTGTTTATAGTGCGCACAAGCTCGGATATACTAGAAGTGTTTGTTTTTTTCACCTTTGGCATGTTATCATCATGCATTTTAAGCCACGGTGGCTTAAACAATGGCAATATACAGTATAGTAGTTTTGTACCAGAGCAGACAGGATCTACTGTATGTTTGAAGATCACAGTTGTTGAAGATCATTTGTATGCTGCTTTTAACTGAACAGTCTTTGTATTTACTGTGTGTGTAATCGAACGTGACAATAAACCTGATGAATAAACCTTCTTTTTTTTTCATGGCCGTGTTGTTACTTATAGTCAATTAAAAGCAGCTGTGAGATTTAAGTTAATTAGATCCATAGAGGAGACTATAACACGTAAAATAAACAACAAAACCCTTCAACTAGCAGAGGATCTAGTATCCACAAGGCAAGGCCTGCAGCTCAATTCACCACATCTGACTCCTTGTGCGCATTTGCTCTTTTCCCTCAATTTGATGAAAACAGCAGTCATGATAGCAGCACTGAATGTCAACGAGCGGGGAAAACCGTGTTCTTTAGTTCCTGAGCAGAGGGCGCCGTCGGGGTACAGATCGGCCACGTGACAAGGTGCTGTGACTCATTTCCAGCTCGCTGGCATTAACGAGCAGTGCCCTTTCTGCTGGCAAGCGCAGTGTGGGAGCAGGCAAGCTGGCTTGACAGTGCGATAAGAAGGAGGGAGTGAGAAGGCTCCTGCTGCTTTCATCAAAGACAAGTCAAGAGTTGAACGCATTCAGCGGCGCAGTTCTGCTCAGATAATTGCCTTGATAAAACTCGTTCTTTGTTATTTTGCTTACCTGTTTAACGGAGGCTGTCATGCAAGGAGTAACATGGTTGGATGCTCTCAGAGATAATCATGCGTTTCAGTGATGGAGACATTTTTGTTTGGTTCCTTTTTCTTTTTTTTCCCCAACGCGGCCTTGTTTTTGAAAACTTCCCCACCAAATTTTATGTTCCATTTGTTTGTCCTCTTTAACAACTTGAAAAATAAACTTTGTTTCGTTTTATCAGTTTGATTCTTCATGGCTTTTCCTAAATACGTGAGATGAGCTTTTAAAGTTTTCATTGCTGTAAAATGGTTGCATACAATGAATTTTGGATCTCTGTTAATGGGATTTTATCAGAGTTTACATGGAATTAAAGCCAATGTCAACCAAACACTGCAGGTTAGATGTAAATTGTTCTATAAGCGATTGTATAGTTTTCACCTATTTCAGGTGCAAACGGCTCTTTACCACAAAAGTGCAGCAGCTGGTAACCATACCGAGTGTTTTCTGGGATTTGATCAGGTTCTGATTTCATGACAAATATGTCAGCGGGTTTACCTCACCAGAAGTATTATTTGGCCGTCCTCCAAGAAAGCAAGTTAGCCTGCAAGGACAAAGTAATGTGCTTGACTCGACTCTTAAATCCAAACCTCACTGTAGCAAATGCACTACCAGTTATAAAGCAGGGGAAGTGCTTCACTTAGAAATTTATGAGAAGAATAAACGCCTAATACAAAGCAAACAACAGAAATGGCTTCTCTGTTGAAATGGTTTTGGTGCTAATAAGACATCAGACATCTGGCAGTGCTCTGTTCCAGTATGTCAGTGCCAGAGATGTGGACAAACAGGCGGATCTGTGGAGATAAAACACTGAAGGCTATCCTTGATCACTCCACCATGTAATCTCGTCATCACCGCCACTCCAAAGTGAAAGGATGGAGTAGGTCTTGAGCCACTCGCTAGTTAAGCAGATGTGTGATCAGTGGTGAAATCACGCATGATCATTCATTGAAGATTGCTAGCTTGATAACTGAAAACAAACCTTGATTTTTCTTCATGAGAAATGGTTATTTTCTGGGTGCAATCAAATTGATTTTGCAGACGTGTTGTTATTTCAGTGCCAACAGAAGTGATTAGGATCCTTGCATATGTACGCACACACGCACTGGGAGCTTTGGGTTCCAGGCAAAGCTAATCAGCAGTGCATGAGAAAGTAATTAATAGACACAGCAGCATCTCACATGCGAGACAAACCAGTTGGCGGAGAAAATATGTGCATAATATTGACAGTTAAATGTAAAAAAAAAAAAAAGAAATACTGTGCTTTCCTGTAAAGTGTCACCACTGTAAAATACCAGCAGCAGTGAAATAAATATCTGTTTGAATATTTGAAGAAGATACCCTTCATCCACAATTTCCCAGTTTGGCTTGTTTGAGTTTTACCGTTTCAGTGTCTTTGTTATTTTTATTTGTCCTCATTAATGTAGCTATAAAGAGCCAGCCAAGTATCTGCTGTGAATCGCCACATCTTGGATTCCAAATGAGAGTTCAGTCTATGCCAAGAGGACTACAATTGAAGACTTTCACCACTCCACAATGCAGCGCTAGTGATTTGCTGGGGAGGCTGTGAGCAACAGCATGTAGTGCATCCAACATGACAGATTATTAAAGGCTTTGGAGCTAATTTTTAACTAAATTCCTTTAAGACACTGTCTGAAGCACCAAACAGAGATGTGATTAACGAGAAGATGAGAATGAAGTGATAGATACATAGATAGATAGACACTTCAATGTGTATCTCTGCTTTTGCTGCTGCGCAAGATGCTAAATGATTTCCTTTTTATGTGGGTGTTTGAGAGACGTTCAGTCACAGCGAGTTCACTGACAGCACTTAAAATGAGGTAATCAGGGGAACCGCTGTTGTCCTTTGCAGTGTGACTCTGCTGGATCTGAAGTTTGTTTCAGGAGAAAGTTTTGTCGTCGGCTGAGTAAACCTATCAAGGAGCACATCACTGAATGTCACTGCCCCATCTTTTGGATTCCAGTCCTGAGTGAGTGCTACTCAAGCAGCTACTTTGTCAGAGAAACCTCAGAAGAGCAGCTGGTGCATCTGTCTGCAGTGCAGCCACACAAACCCAGGTCTCACTCACAGTCTGATTTGAATAGTTTTCCACTCAACAGCAGTAAAAGTTGAATTTGTTACCTTGCTGAGGAGCCTGCAGCTCTTCATCCAGCAGCCCACTGTGTCTGCTCGCTCTTGTTCCTTTACTCTGTTGCATGAATTAGAAGTGGTCCACTGATGGAAAAAAAAGGCAAAAATGACCATGTCGTCTTTTGTAGACGCGGCGTGACTCGCACTAACCACTGTGATGAATGCATTGCATTTGTTTTGGATGCTTCATAATAAAAGCCACCCCGTGTTTCACCGGTTTTTCATGTGAAACTCAACAAGGTTCTGACACGGTGTACAGAGAGTGAACAGTAAACAGTGAGGCTGGTCTCAATGAGATAAAATTGCTGTTGTTTACATGCTGCACCGTTTCCTGTTAATCCCTTGCATGTAGGTAGCAAATCTGAATTCAGCACAGGAATGGCAGGCTCCGCCACTAGCAGTAAAAGCTAGATATAATTACTGAATGTAGATGCATTGAATGGCTGTTGTAGGCCATAGATGGCATCAAATCAGGTTTAATTGTCTATATACAGGAGTAGCTCTTAACTTTTGGCAGATTTGCTCAATATATTCTCACCGGTATTTATTTCTGGATTTCTGTGCCTTTCCCTTTAACATTTATTTTGAAGTCATTCATTCATTCCCTCATTCATTCATTTCTAATCATGGATGATTTCCTTCTCCACAGCACCTGTCAGTGCATTTAAACAGAACATGAATCTGTAATATGAACCATAATTCTCCACTCGAGCCATGTTAGCAGGCACCACAGCTGACTCTGTTGACAATGCTATCAGTACATGTCAGCTGGCTATTGAGTTGCAAAAATGTTTCTCCCTATCAGCATGATTTGTTGAGCATGGGAAAATCTAATTAGCCACCATCATTGGGGATGGAGCTTGACTGACATTGATGCACTCCACGTTGACGGTTTCCGTGTTATAATTCTCAGACTCACCCACCCTTCATTTTCATTTCTTTTGCCCATCACTTTCATGTTCATCCTTTTAGGCGTGATTCTAAACTGTGACAGAGAAGATATACTGAATTTAACCAGCGGCTAAACATGGATGCACATCCGCTGACAACTGCATAGTTGGAGCTCTGCTTGCCTCAGACAGATGCATAATTTGGGTTTATTTTGTTTGCGTTTTTGGACAGCGAAACAAATAAGGAGGGAATCATCCTGATCTCTTTGCAGTAGTTTGCACTCCTTTAAAATGATGTCATTTCACTGAAAACTGCCTCAAGTTGACTGAGAAACATCCACCAAGTGCTAAGCGGCATTTGTAGTATTTCTGCTAAAGGCAATAGAGACTTTTGTGCAGTTAAACATACAATTTCTCCATCCTGTACACTAATGAATGTAAATAACACAGTCCAGCAAGTCAAAAAGAGCACACTGACCAAGCTGCATGGGATCAAGGGTAATTAAAGCAACAGAGGTCATCTATTTCTGGGCTCACGCTACATTTGCCTAGACAGGCGGTACATCTCAGCTTCTGCTGGCAATAACAGCGAAACGAGGGGAATTGAATTAGAATTTAATCAATACCAATTCATAGCTGTCCACAAGTTAAAAAATAGCCTTTGCTCACATGAAAAACTCACCGATAGGTAAATCATAAAATATTGGTGTATTTACAGAGTGTATAGTAAATATAGATCACTGTCCACACAGAAAATCCATATGGTTGACATCTGCAGTGAGACTGTGAGGTTATTCCTCCAGCTCGATTCTCTTCCAATTAGCATCGCAGCTATAACTTCACTCCGCAGCCTCATTTTTCATTTCTAAATGTGAAATCCATTCCTTAAATCTTTTAGGGAGGATTTTGTTTTCTCACTGCCTAAGGACTATATTTATTTTGTATTTCAGATGGATCTCAGGGCTCAGATTTGTATAGCTATAAACTATTTAAGGGGGACCTGGTATTACAAATGGGATATGAAATGCTGAAAGAGCTCAGCGCAAACATGATTTTCTGGCAGGAAAAATAAGAAGTTTAAAAGTGCAGGTGAAAATGGCTCTGACAGCAGATATTAGGTTGTGTGCTAAATGTGTTCATACATACAGTGTCACTGCCAGCTACAGTCGCTCACTTACTGACTCGACTGATTCAAATTGTTACAATGAGATCTGGACTGACGCTCCAACATGGCTAGCATATTCAAACTGAAACAGGCCGCTTGGCAGAATGGAGTATTCATTTCTTAGTTTATTTGTCTTGTGTGAAGGATATTAGTCAGTTTGCAAATGATTGCATCCTGTTTTTATTCACGTTCTACACTTTCTTGGAACCAGGTTGTATGACTAAAGGTGGCTAACCCTGAACTGCAGGGTATTGCTATCACTAGCTTTTACATGCTAGCTCTATTCGTGCTTCCCATTCTTGTGATTGCAGTATACCAGGAACGCATTGAGGGAATTTCTTCAAATTTGGTTCTTAGATTGGATTTTGGTTGTTAAAGGTCACTGTGACCCTCACTGCAACACATTTTTGGCATTAACTCAGGATTCCCTGCACTAATTCTGACAAATTTTCACACAAAGGTCTCTTATGATGAAAGGATTGAAGTTATGATGTTTTATATCCCAAAAGGTCAAAGGTCAACTTCACTGTGACATCATAATGTTCTGCAAAAACACTTTTCTGGCCGTTATTCAATGCAATAACTCAGGAACAGAAGGGGAGACTGTGACCATGTTTCACATTCGGTCAGATTCTGAGTGGGTGACACTGATCTTGGGTGTCCACCTTGAATCTGTGCTGATTGTAAAGATTTTCTGTGCTGCTGCCGGGGTGAAGATGTGTTTGAAGCATCCATGTTTTACAATTAGTAGCTTCTTTGCAGCAACATCCATATTTGAAACATTGTAGTTCACAACAAGCTCATTGCTTCTGCAGATATTGAGCTTCAGGTGATCGTTGTTGCACCATGTGATGAAGCTCTCCATCTGTCCTCTGTCCTCCTCTAAGTGAAGACAGCATGTTTGTCACTGGAAGTTATTCACTGGAATCATACATGCCAATATAATGATTCTGTTTTGACAAATGACACTCAATACCTGTTTTTAAATTCTTTGAGTCCTCACTACATATATCACATGAGTCTGGACAGACAGGGATGTAAATGTAATTTGACTTGTTGGCGGAGGCAAACAACTGTGAGGTGGTAATTGTAATATCTACAGAGCTCTGGTATGATTTGGAAAATCATCAATAATGAAGGGATATTATCCATTGATGTGTACAAACCCATTTTTATTGGATGCACAAATTAAAAAAGTTGTAACAGTTGAATACTTTCACATTATTTTAGTACTGCAGAACTATGTGTCTGATGTGTCTGGTTATACGGCCCGTTACAAGAAACGAGGGAACACCAGTCACCAATCAATGGCCATGACATAATGTAAAATATACAGTGGATGATTAATGAGTTCAAACAAACAAAACTGTTTCAAACTGTCAATAATTTTCTCCAGTTATGGCTCTTAAAGCTTCTGAAACGTCTCAGTTTGGGATAACCACAGCTCTAAATATATGGTTACAGCAATCAATCAATCAATCAATCAATCAGTCAATTTCAGTTCGACAGCGTTTTCCATTTACAAGGTAACCACGGCTGTAATAAACAAACGGACACCCAGGTCTTATAAACATTGGGCTCTTTCCTTGCCACCGCGTGTGATTGGAAGCATGTGGGATGCATTCAGCCAGTATTATACTGTGAGATATTGTACAGACATAATTATAAAGACTCCAGGCACAGTATGAGTTTAATATGTCATTCATTGTGTGTGACAGTGTATTGCACACTGGCGTCTGCCTGCAGGGAGAAGAAATGTGACCATCTATTCAAGGCTGGTTGGCTAAGGCAGTCAGATTGATCACAATGGGAGCAATCTCTTTTTTCCCCCAGACACTTGTTTGGTTTCTGTGTAAGCTGTTCCAGCCGTCTCTATCAGAGCACACTGCTCTAAACCTCTTGCACTTGTAGGCAGCTTGCAGAAGTAAACACACCACATTTGACGCACGGGAGGCACAGTAGCTGTGTGCAGCCAGTCACTTTAAGATGTGCCCTCTGTTCTTGAGCACATGCGCGCACACACACACACACACACTCACACACACACCTTATTACATTGTGCCTCAGTGTGAGTAGTTATAGAGGGCCCTAATCCATCTTTTACAGCTGATACTGTAGCTGAGCCACAGGGTTTGGCTTCAAGATGGTTCATCTGCAGACAAAGCTCTGCCTTGACTGTGTAGTACACTTGTTGTGTGTGTGTGTGTGTGTGTGTGTGTGTGTGTGTGTGTGTGTGTGTAATTGAGTATGTCTGTGCATGCATTTGTGAGTGTTTATGCATACGTCCTCTGGAGCCCGTTAGCATTTGCAGTGATTTGAACTCAATCATACTGAATGTAGCGGACAGGATTAAGGTTGTAGAGGCAGATGTCAGCAGCATCCAAAACACTGGGCACAAAAGGCAGCAGTGTTTTCTTTACAGAAGATCATTTTTAAAAAAAAAAAAACTCAAAAAACCCTGCAGTGTCCCTTCTCAACAGTGGGTGGGCCTGTGCATATGGAAGAAAAAAGCAACAGCTCTCAGCTATTGGCAGAGAGAAACTTAACTCAACTCGACCTCTTTGATGAGCTCCTGATATGACTGCAGAACAGTGGAAACACCTGGAGCCACGTGGCGCTGTAGCTTTTGCGCTCTGTTATGCATCACAGAGCAAAATTATCCCCCAGATACATGAAAAAAAAAAAAAAAAAAAAAAAAGGGAAAAATGAGCCAGAGCCAGATTTGTACTATGTAGGGCAAGAAGAGAAGCAGGGAAATGGGCATAACTAATATCATTGATGTTTGTGGAGTAAACCACAGCCTAATCATGCACACATGATAGTAGTATTTACTTGGCGCTCTTGAGGGCGTTTTCAGTGTTTTCTGATGTGAAAATCACTGAGCGTGGCAGTATTTTGTCCAGTCACTGTCTTGCAGCTGTTAGTGTGAATATTCATGCGGTACTACATCCTTGATATGTTATATTGTAAATCTAAAAGAGGTCAATCACGTCTATCTATCACCATGTTACCTTGTATTCTTGTAATTAAACATGGCAAGAATACAAGAACAGCATGTTTATATAGCCTAAGGCTGGGGTTTGCAATGTCATTGTTTGAATTAAAGTCAAATTTTAGTTACTGAAGTTTTAGTTTGACTCGTGCAAAAAATTTGGTATCATGCATTTTGATAGAGGAACACAGTTCATGTTCATTTTTACGTCATTTTATGTTTTTTAAAAAAAAATAGCGAGGACCATAATTTCTCAGAGCCAAAGCAGATGTCCTCAGATTGTTTGTTTTGTCCAAGCAACAGCACAGAGGCAGCACTCTGTACAAGCAGGAAGAAGGATAACTGGGTTACTGTGAGTCTCACATAAAGCAAAGGTCTCCTCTCGAATGAGGTGAGCGGCCGGAGGTTGATGTTTTTGCTGCTGGGGAGACAGATAATGACAGTGTTTGAAGACGTGTTGATGCGTCGTGTCAAATGTTAGTCAAGCGTACTGTAAAAAAGATCTCGCTTTCCTTCCGCAGTCTCTCATCCTGTAATCACAGTATAATCATGTTTTAATGGCAGTGCCTTCTCCTTTAAGATTAAATTGCTAGTCTACAGCAAAACATCCCTCTCACCTTATGATATTCAAGAGATGTCTGCATTTAATGCTGCGCTCATTTACAAAATGAAACGCTTGTTTGGATCGGCTCCTCTCCGTTATGTGTCCGCAGCACCATTACTGTTCATATTAAAAGAAAACGCAGGGAAATAGAGATTAATAAAGGTTTGATATGGTGACAGAGATTTTCTAAGCAAATAACGAGCAGTATGCTTACCGCCACGCTTCAGAAAATTAAATTTTTTTACTTTATCCATACTACCAGTTACACCTGGTCTCTAAATGGGGTCTGCACCCTGACATCCAACAGACTATCCCACCTTTTAAATGAGTTCTTGTCGTCCTCGTTGGGAATGGGTACTTCAGAGCAAAACCTACATGAGTGGCAGCAAATCAGCCCCAAACTCCCTTTTAGAAATCACAGAGTTTTGCAGTTTTTTGGGGGAAGCTTCATAAAGTTTGTGAAACACTGTCTTGTTATTAATTATTTGTCGCCTCTTGTAAATTCGGCTAATGTAAGACATTAAGCGGATTGGAAAAACAGGCAACCTTGCCGTGCCCTTTGCTTGCTTGCTTGCTTTTTTATGGTTATGCTTAGGCACTGACAGCATTTGATTAGGGAAAGATCGAGGCAGTGACTTGAGACAAAAGATTTTTTTTTTATGAATATTTAACTGACATCACAGTCTTTCCCTCACCTTCACCAAAGTGCCTTTGTTGCCTTAACTACAGACAGGAGTGTGGACGCGAATCCCTGATTCTGGTGTCACAGTGCTGCACCTCGAATGCCCGCCATCCACCCTGACCGCCTTCCAGCGCCAGATAAAAATGCAGTGTTTCATTTACTCATAGAAACATTGCCTCCAAACATAATCCAGGCAGGCATAGTTGCTCTGTGGTGACAACATAATAATGAATGCAAATTAGTTGACGTAAACATAATTTCTTGAAAGCAGGGTTGCAGCTTCGCACACATCATGCGTCATTATTTCCTCCTCTACATCATTCATTTCCCACTGGTATTGCTTCTATTTTTCAAGCAGTTCTGTTGAACATCTTTTGGCGCTTTCATGGCACAAAATAGACGTATAATCATTCATTAGGGGCGTCTCTGTCAGCCTTCTCACATGCTCGCTCTCGAAATTTGAACAACCTTTATTTTGTATTAGATGAAAGCGAGTGTCTGTATTGATGTTATGTTCTATCCAGATGCCAGCACGTTGTACAGACTGCGTTTACACCTGCCTTAGATCCAAACACAACACGGGCCAGACCCCCTCGGTCAGGACGCATTCACACCTGGCATCAAAATGCCTTTATTCCCTGATCTAGATAACACGTCTGGATACAGGTTGCACTGTAATACCAGGCGTACGTTGGATCACTTTGGTGATTTGTCTTTTATATATAATTGAAATCATGGAAAGGAAACCTCAAGCGAGTTCTCTTGCAGCTCTGTCCGACATCACACCTCTCAAATCCATTCGAGGTTTGAACGCACTCAGGTCATGTTTCCTCTATATAACATGTAAGTGATCTGCATTACTCCGAGAGGATCACCGTCTCAAAGACAAAAGCCCCCCTTTTACACAATGTGTCCAGACAAGACCGTGATGTTACATGCATCTTTACTTAGCCACCAGAAGGAGGTGAATTATTCAGGTCACTCTCGCTCCTGCTCTGGTGATGTAATCTGCTGCACTTACTACAAGTCTTGGCACCTTAAGTAAAGTTGAGTCAAACATACTGTTAGTAAATAAAAGGAAAAACTCAATAACTTACAAGTATTGAGTTATGTCACCACTGTATTTTCTATCTATTGTGAGGGCTCCAAGCAGCACACTTGAACTTAATTGCTTTTTCATTGGCACCACTCCTACAGGGGCATGTAGATGATATCAAAGAGGATAAGCTTTTACGCACCTTGTTGCCAAGTAAAGGGCTCAAGTGTTTTTTTTTTTCCTCTCTGCCATATTTCTTTATTACTCTTTAATAATCACATTAAGTTCTCTCAAGGTGCACTTCAGACACGCCTGCTAAATTCGTAATATACTGCATCATCGTGGGTGCAGCCGTCTGTGTTGTGGCTGGCGGTCACTCACAAAAGGGGAAGTCTAATGAATAATAGAAGTCGCAGCGATGTCTCCGGTGATTCAGGAAGATATTGTTATGACGGCTTTCATAAACTCTTTGATGTCTTTTCAAGTGTCGGGATGATCCTTGTCAAAATAGTCAGGCAGTCGTCTCTCTGGTCAGATTGGAAATCCTATTGTACGATACAAACAAATACAGTTAATATTAGAGCTGCAACCATTAGTGGTTTAGGTGATCAAAAGAAAATCAATTGGCAGCTATTTTGACAGTTTGTTTCAGTCACTTTTCACAAAATATGTCAAACATTTGATGGTTGCAGCTTTCAGACGCCGCTCTTTTTGTCATTTATGACAGTAAATGAAGCGTCTGTGGGTTCTGGATTGTCGGTTGGACAAAAGAAGCAATTTGAAGACATCACGCTGGGGTCTAAGAAGTTGTGATGAGCATTTTCACAGTTTTCTGACTGTTTATACACTAAATGATTCATCCTGTAAATAATTATTCAATAATGAAAATAATGGTTTGTTGCATCCCTCAGCTGTGTTGGTTTCCTCAAACCAGGTCGCACCCAGAACCTCGAGACCATATAGACTGTTATACAACTGTATAATATAACAATGGCACAATTTGTTATTTAGCATGATATCGTTCTGGCCATTTTTAAGTTAGCAGCACACCATACTGAACAATGAACAAGTGGGATACTTCAGTTTGTGATGATGCTCCCTCGTGAACTTCACGGAGAAATGTGTTGCTTTAATTTAAAGGCGTTGCGGCTTGTCTTCTCGTCTCTTTAAAGAGTCCATTGAGTGTCTAAGATTTATGTAAATTCGCAACCCCTGTAGGCTCAACGGATGACAAACCTCAATCACAAACAGCTCGGGCCCAAACAAACGCCGTCTGTTTTCAAGCAAATATGTGGACTGCTTTTAATAAAGACTCCAGCACCTGAAGATGCTGCTGATGGCGTGACTCATATGACATTGCAAACACAATGCAGATTACAGCACAGCTGGAGTGAAACAAGGTGATAGCCTCTTATCTACGTGGCTTTCACTCTGCGGAACACGAGCTGCTGATTCTTTCGCTGTGGCACCTCTAAATAGACCACATTAATTGATGATGTTTTGCAAGTCTTGCGCAAACACACCAGATGATCATCATAAGCAGAGCTGATGGATGATAACGTTATCTCCCCTCTGTGTGCTGTGTTAGACTTGCTCGCTGCTTATATTATACAGATAAGAAGAAAATACATCAGAAAATGCGTTTTGTTCCAAACAGCAAAGTCAGTCTGGCTGTTTTTGTTTTCTTTTAGTCCAGTATAGAAGTACTGTTTCCAGTAAACTTCTAAATTATGAATCAATAGAAGATGAAACAATAAAATGTGCCAGTAGAAGGTGACTTGCAGGGGTTAATAGTACACAATGCACATAGTATTCTACCGGGTTGGAAGTGTGAATCTTATGAATATTTAACCTACGTGAACTGCTGGTAAAAAATCATCCTTATTCTTCAAGAGCGCAGCTTAAAGTATTATTCTCTTCTAAACAGAACACAATTTCCCAGTCTGACAGTATTTTTTTTTTTTTTTGCACACATGCACACGAGCACCCACATACACACATCCGGAGGGAGAAAGCGAAAAGAAATCTCTGAAGATGAAGAGGAATACATCCCCTTCAGCAGTGCCCCCCCCCCACTCTCTCACTGTGTCCGTCTCCCCTCACCCTTTTCTTCCCCTCTGTTATCTCTAGTCCTTTGAAACAGCACCTGTTACAGACTCGCGGCTTGGGAGCTCCGTCATGATGTAGTGTGCACTCCTGCGTGATACAGTGCCAGCTCCCAGTCTCACATTCAGCCCCGCCGATGTGCAAGGCAAACAAGGCGGGACGTCTTCATCCTCCAAGAGCTTAATGACTTCTTGGAGCATTGTAGATAGGGCACACCAGACCAGAACATTGTGTGCTGTGTTCCTCCTTGTGCCTCCCGCCTATTGAAATATTTTATTTTGCTAGTTAGTGCCGATGACATTTGATAGTGAAATTGTGTAAGTGTGTGTTTATCTTGATGAATGAAATGGCTGCTTGTTTACTGTCTTAGCTGATGAAAATGTAATGATCCCTGCAGCAAAATGGGGACACTGCAGCAGCAATTATACCAGGATCCAGCTTAAGAAAATGCAATATACTGTAAATACTATTTACCGGGGAGGTAAAATGCATGCGGGATGAGCTCCAAAAGGTGGTGAAACCTTATAAAAAGAATGAGGACAGTATAACCGTCCTTAAGTTTATTCATCGTGTATTTACTACATCAGTAAAGAGCTCATTAGTCAGAACCCTAATGAAGCTCTAAATAACTATGTTTGCATGCGCAATAACTGAGACTACAGTTGTTTGACTGACAGTCTCGATTTTAATCACAGTATTATCGCGCTTTATATCATACCTCATACATTTCATGTCCTCAGCAAATGAAATGGCTTTATTAACGCTCTGTTTTGTCATCAGCGTAATTAAATCGACCTAAATTTATGATGCCAGTTATTTAACTCTGCCCGTGTTATGTTTGTATCCACATATTCTCAGTTATTTGAATAGAAGGAAAAAGTCCCTCAGTGACAGCCGTCTGTCTAGCTTTACCTCCTTCTGGCCTCTTCTCGGTGTAGCATTAAAGTTTTGAACGCAGACACATCCTGGCAGCTGCATATCTTTCTTGTATGTAAACAGCTCACACGTAGTAATAGACATCCATCAAACTCGCTGAGGGTATAAATCATGTCCGCCCTACCTTCAGCGCTGCACTGCTGCAAAAGCCAGATAGAAATATGTATGGCTCATGCGATGAAGGCAGGAGACTGTCTTTATTGGAGGCATTTTGGCCTTCTATTGTGTTTTTTTTGGAGGGGGGTGGGGTTTTTTTTGTTTTTTTGTTAACTACAGAACAATCCAGGCAGATTGCAGCCAACTCATAGCCTATTCTTCCCTCGTACCCCATCAATAACAATGAGAGAAGTGTCAGCCACTGATTAGGCTTTGATATTGAGAGTGAAGCAGGGATGGCTGTGTGCGTGTGTGTGTGTGTGTGTGTGTGTATGTGTGTGTGTGTGTGTGTGTGTGTGTGTGTGCGTGTGCGTGCGTGCGTGCGTGCGTGCGTGCGTGCGTGCGTGCGATATGTTTGTGTGTATTTCTTATTATAAAAGAAATTAGATCACTGGAGGTCTACTTTTTTTCTCCTCATAAAAAATGGATTTTAGTCAGTCATCTCGACCTTCCCAGTGGTGAAAATTAGGCTGCGGTGAAAAGCAAATGCAGCTTAAATCAACTGCATGCCCTCAGCCTCCTCCTAGTCTGTATTTATACACTTGATAAAATAGGTGTGTATGACGGACTGCAGCAGGTGCTCTATCTCAAAACTGAGCAAATTAAAATACCACAGTATTCGCCAACCAAGCACAGTGAATGGAATTTAAAATAATTGATTCCAATATTTGGCAATTAACATAATACCATATTGCATCTGTGTTCCCAATACATATGCAAATCTTTGTTTTAATATGCATGACTTGTAGGTCAAGTTATGGAAATGAGAGGTAACGCCCAATTCAGTAATACTTAACAGCATCCAGTGCGCCAGTTGGTGCGCGAAATGAAACGTGGCAGTGAGTCAAAAGGCTTGGTGCAGTGCAGTAAATGTGTCTGTTGAGTGTGGTGGGAACCCCTGCTGCCAAATAATGATCGTCTTTGATAGTGAGACTGAAGAAAGCCATTTCCAAGAAGTCAGGTAATTAAGAGAAAATGCATCCAGTCCAACATTATGCGTGTTTCAAATTAAGTGGAGATACTTCCTGTTCACCTCCCAATCGCCATGCACAAATTAGATCAAATACCAAGTGTTAGCAGCATGGAGTCTCTCTTCTGTTTCTGTTTGCTGTTTAAGTCATGTGTTTATGCCAGAAGAGGAAGTTATTTGTTTAATTTTGACAAACGTGTAAAAGCTAATGATAGCATTGTCCCTACCCAAGCCCATCGCCTGTCACCAATGAACCTGCTCACCTGTGGAATGTTCCAAACAGGTGTTCTTGGAGCATTCCACAGTTTTTTGTTGCTCCTGTCTCAACTTGCTGCCATCAAATTTAGACTAAGCATGTAATTACAAAGATCAATGAAGTTGACGAGGGAAAAGCTTTTCATGTTGAGAGCGACCGCGCTTCAGTGTTTCTTTTTAAGTGGCTTTAACCTTACAGGATGCCAAATATTCTAATCAGAGATGGAATTTTCTATAGAGCTAACATATCTGCTTAGAAAAGCCTTTGCCCTCATGTATTTAAGAATTTATTTCAGCTAACTGCAGCTCAGAATTTAGACACCATTAAAAAACAAAAAGCAATCTCTCCATTTAATTAATTGCATAGAAAAAGTGTATGAAGCTACATTGTGTACGTGCACTAAATTATGCATTTTAGAGTGTTTCCTATTAGAATAACAGAGACAGAAAAAGAGAGTTTTAATTATTTGACCAAATACATGCAATATGTGTATATTGTAAAGACTGCAAACGGGGAAACAGCGTGCCTGGCTCTGTCCAAAGGTAACAAACTCAGCCTAACAGCACCTCTTAAGCTCACTAATCAACATGTTATATCTGCAGCTGTTTCTTGGTTCTGCACAGTTTTCCTTCTGCACGCTAGGCTAGGCTAATGTTTACCTTCATACAGTATTTGTGATACATACATGTGAGTGGGATCAATGTTCTCATGCAAGTCTCTGCAAGAAAACGAGAGGCGCGTTTCCCTGGACGTGCTTTTTCCAGGGTTAAACACGAACAGTGAACTTTATCTTAGGTTACTCAAGTCTCCTGGAAGCTTTGACTGTAAGATGTGTGGCAGAAGCGCTTGTGTTATTGCACCTGGTTCAACAGATGCTGGTAAAAGTGAGACATTAATCCCCCTTTAAATGCTGTATTTCATCATTTGTCTTGTTTAAACCGTCAGTGACCACCTCATATTGTGCATCCAGAAGTAAAACAGTTAATCCCGTCAGTAAGTGCTCAACGCTCTGGGAGCAGTTCTCACTTCCACTAAGCTGTGGTCCCTCCCCTCTGCCTCATCAATAGTCGCTCATATGCAGTTATTTTATAGGGCACGTGGAAGCGAGTGTGCGTGGGCGTCGGAAGGTAAATGAAACGTTTGGTTGACATGATCGCATCCCCATCCCCTCTCTCCTCCTTGAACCTCTTTTCCCTCCCCTTGCACTCAAACTATCCTCCATTTTTCTTCACACTAATTAACAGGCAGGATGGTGATTAGTCATGAGGCAGCGCTCCCCACCCCTCCGTCATCATCCAGACTCAGAGGTGTGTTTTCTCTGTGACTGGAACATGTGTTAAAAGCAGCTGGGTAGTCACAGACAGCTCTGGAGCAGTGGGGGAAAACATGCTCACAGTCTATAGCTGCTGCTCATATGCACAGTGGCTGCAGGATATAAACACACACACACACACACACTTGAGAAAGCTGTCATTTGTGCCCCAATCCACACACACACACACATCTGGGCTCTCTTTGAGATATTTGCCCCTTTTTGAAACACACCAACGCACACATACATAAATACAAGCTCTTATTCTCCCGCTTCCCTCATTGGAGATCCACACCCAAACACATCCTCAAAGCGCGTCATTATCTCGCATTGTTTGTCATCCATTCAGGCATTCGACGCCATGTTCACACAAACACATTTACAAAGCATTGTTTGCATCTCATTGAGGGATGGCTGAGCTCGTTTCGCAGTGCTACAAAGATGGTTGGAGGGGAGAGATGGAGACGTAGACAAACAGAAAGCAAGCCCAGACGTAAACAGATAGCCAGACAGGCATTCTGCCTTTGGGTTTGTGATTCAGAATACTAACTAGGCGTCTCAGCTCACACCCAGGGACAGAAGGTGTGATGTAGGGCAGAGCCAAGCCATGGGAGGGGAGGGACGATTTACCCTTGAAATCTGAATGGTTGCCTCAGCGTTCCACCCTCAAGTTTGCAGCACACGATTGGCTGCTGGACTCAGATTGGCACGCTGACAAAAAAAGGGACAGTGCTTGTGTTTTATAGCAAATCAAGAAATCAATTTTTAACTGAGGGCATAGCAATGCCTAAAGATTATATCTGGCTACCCGGAGCGCACCAGTGACACAAACATTAGTCAAAGCTTCCCGGTTTCCTGTGATATTGACAAGTTGTCTCAGAAAAGGTTAACACAGGCATGTCAGTTTAACACTGGATGTAAGATGAATGCATGTGTCAAAACTCCAGCTTCTCCTGGGATTTCATTTTAAACCTCTCCCACTGTGGCCCCGGACCTCTTTTCTCTCAGAAAGCAGTTTTAATTTGATAATTAATCTGATATCTTTGCATTAGTCATTTGGACTCATGCTTTATGCATCATATGGTGTGTTCTTCTGCATACTCCATTTCAGAGTAAAACATTCGGTCTGTTTTAATGGTCCAACTTGATGGTGATTAACAAGAACTTTTTAAATGGGTATGCTGTCTCACATTTTTTTCTCAATGCTTCTATTTCAGATCGCTTAAATCGCGTTGGCTGTTGAAGTGTTATGAACAATGGCCATAAGAATCCAACTGATAATATTCTGCACAGAAGTTCTAAATATGCTATAGACTGTATTATGCAAATAGTTAATTAAACCAGGCCTGGCGGGGCAGTACACTGCATCAAGATAGCGGCTTTATATGGAACAGTCACTAACATCAGAAGATTTTGTGAACTTGCAAACACTGAATCCTTCTATTTGTTTGGTCACCATCTGCTCTAATGAGCATTTCCCCAAAATATCTCCAGCAATAGTCCGACCAGAACTGTTCAGTTCAGTCCAAAATATGTAATTTCGATCTTTTATATTCCATCAGTAGCTCTGTGTGAAGCTCTATAGGACAACATAACATAATCTTGTGTGTGTGTGTGCATGAAAGGAAGAGTTAAGAGAGTAGAAAATACCAGGGTATTGCATTTGCCTTTTTTTTCCAGGCTGATTAAGAGGTAGAAGTCTGGCTGTGGGAGAAACAATGACAAGAGAGAATCAAGTGCTTTATCCCCTCCTTTGGTTGCCTGAGCCCAGAACTATAGAGATTTTGTGTGTTTTGCTTATTACTTTGGAAATGAAATGACACAAAGAGTGTGAGGTTTAAGATTTAGAGGGTTTATTTCAAGGGTATTTTTCACACGTTAGTTGAGCAGTAATGAGTCCTGCTGTTTAAAGGTGCGGTTAGAGAGTTTTTACTGCCACATAACACAAAATAGCCGATTCGACGATCACGCCCAGCGGCTTGAAAGGACTGCTGATCACTATGCACGGAGCCGAGATCTCAAGAGCTTCAGACTCTCTTCTTCCTAGCATGCCCATCATTTAATTCAGTTAAATCTTTTTAAAGCAGCATTTTTCTAATCACAATGCATCAATTGGTTATTTGTAATGGGATGTGAAAGGGGACTGACAGAGATCACCCAACCCAACTGTACAGAGATTTATAGCCTCTTTCAGCTGGTTGTTTTGGCTTTCCAGCCCACAGCTTTACTGGGGACTAGCTGGTCAAATGTAGTCAAGTATTTAACAGTGAAAGAGCCAGAAATTTTTAGTTCATGCAGAGCAAAAAAAAAAAAAGCTACAAGCAGAGCGAATATCAGACTTATATTCACCAGGTGGCCAGAGTCACGACTCCAAATGAATGATAATGATGCTCCGTGTCTGCTGGATGTTTAAGTAGGCAACTGTTTGCTCGCCAGCTCACCACATCAACTTTCAAGATGATAATATGTCAGTGTTGTGTTCACAGATGGTTTCCGCTGCCTCCAGGTGGCCAAAAATTCAATTCAGCGCAGGCTAAAAGCTTCACTACTGAGTGATGTTTGAAAGTTGGCCTAAGAGGTGGTCTGTTGGTGGGAATGCATGTGCAATTTTACACCAAAACAAGCACCAAAATTTGCTTGACACAACCCCACCCGGTGCAAAGAAAGGTGAAAATGGACGCAGCTGTGTTAGAGCTACAGTCAGCCTTCAGCCAGCATATGCTGTATTTCACTGCTCTGCTCCACGCTGCATCATAGAGAAAACAGGAAGGATAAGAAATGACGCATATTGAGCCGAGACGCACTGAACAAATGGAGCTGAAACTGCAGCTCGAGATGTAAAAATAAAGAAAGATGACAATCTATCACAGTTTGCACTCTGGTAGTCGCCTTAAGCAGTAACTTGTGATGTCCACTGCCGCTCAGTGTGATTTACATAGCCCGCTCTCTGTTGGCTGTGCTGCCTTTGTATTTTTCTTCAAGCTATCAGGTCAAGCCGAGCTGAGTAAGACTGAATGGTCCACTTCTGCCTGTCACTCATCTAATATGTTATACTAAACGTGGGATGGGTGACACCGGTGGAAATGTGGCGGACAGATGCTGATGGATAATGTGCGAGCGCGAATCCCCCCGGGGTTACCGACAATATGTCATCGACTGATGGATTAGAGCACGTATAGACAACTCTGACACGTCGCTCACTCATGTACAAGTTTATGTTGAAACAGTCACATCAAAGCAAATCCTCCAATTGTCTCCCCTAAGCCGTGAAAGAGCAGAGGGATGGATCAGCCCACTGAATGTGCTCACAGTACGGCCACTGTTGAAGATGAGAATGAAAAATGGCTAAGTCCTCTTTGAGACTGAAACTATTGACGATTGTGCCAAACTAGGGCTGAGTGCTGAGGAACAGCTCCAGAACTCTGCACTTGTGTCCTGAATTTTTGCCTAACTTTACAAGTTCTTCTGAAATAATCTTTTATTCTGATGGCACGAGTGGGTTTTTTTCAAGTTATCAGCACAGGATTTGTGCAAGAGCGCCCCGCGTGCGTATATGTTACGATCATACAGCGATTTTGCCTTTTATCTAAAATATTGCAACATAAGGAGCCAAACCTTAGATGTCATAATTTCAGTGGATATATTTATGACAGTTGCTGAGGGATCTGCAGGCATCAACAGTGCAGGGATATTTATTTGATGATGATGAAGGCAAATATCTGGACCGTGCCAGGACTTTGTTTATATGACTGTTCCAACTGTGGCAGCCTCCCTTCGCACTGTAGATCCTGCGTCGTCTGCATCAAGCCAAGTCCTCTCCCATCCCAGTTCGCCATTTCTTCCAGTGGGACCTGGCATTCCTGTCAGTCATGTGCTATCAGTGAGGCTGCAGGCGCTGCTTAGGCCTGCCCAACTATCTTCCCCCTCCTCTCTTTCTTCTCACCCCACCCCTCTCCACGGCTTCTGTGTATCTCCCTCCACCACCTCAGTCCTCAGTGAGCACTCTGCTTTTCACCGTCCATTCAGTCTCCTTTCTACGTTTCCTGCTCTCAACTTCTCTTATCTCACCGTCAGCTGATAGTTCACGCTGTACTTTGGTTCTTCTTGCTCGGTTTGTCTTATCTTAAATCTTAAATGTGCCTTTTTTTCCCCTCTCTGTCTCACAGGTGTAAGGAGGGCTACCATGGACTACGCTGTGACCAGTTTGTACCCAAGACAGATGCTATCTTGTCAGACCCAAGTACGCTCTTTTTTTCTATTTTTATTTACAGTATTGGCGTATTGATCTGCAGGATGAAAACAAATTCATAACAAGTACATGTTACATGCCCACGAGCGATTCTCTGACTACCAGTAAGCAAGATAAATATAAATGGAGTGAGGTCGGTCTCAAGTTAACTCTTGCATTACAGGGTTGTGGTAGTACTCTGGGCCCTTGGACCGGATAAAAAACCAGCTCCTGGGGTTAAGGCATCAACAATGATCACAGTGTCCCTGCTCGGGTGCAACTGGGGACCTTTGTTGCATGTTTCTTCCCCTCATTTCCTCTCAGTTCTCTTACTTATTAATGAAGCCAAAAAATACCCCCAAAACACTAGAAAAAAATCCAAGTGAAGTGAAAATGATCAAGTCATTTAATGATATTCTTAAATTCTCGAACTGTTTTTCTATTATAATGATTTTCACATTAGTAGCACAGAAAATAAAGCACTTGCATACTACCTAATACAAAAAGGTCACTTTAATGATGTAGAAAAATGAATAATGATTTCTCCAACCTAAAATGACTACCAGATAACATAAAGCTACAGAGCCAAAGTTTATAGTCAAAGAAGTAATTTTATCTGAGACAGTATTTAATTCATAAGAACATGGATGTTTTCAGTTGCTGCGTTATCTACTTTAGGTTTATTTCTATTTGTTTCATAACAGGTGGTCAAACATTGATTAATAGCGTTATAATGTGGATATTTTCACTTGAATCTGAACGTGGCGATTATTAGAGCAATAAAAAACGTTGTTTAGTTATTAGACGCAAAATGCGTGTCACGAGACTGCGTTTCTTTATTGGCAAGCATGGGCACAGTGCTACCATGCAGATATTAGAATTAATATTAAACCTCCTGTATCTTTTATTATGGTCTTTAATCTTGCTTTGCTTTAGTCTGGCTAAAAGGAAGGAAAGTCTTCAGTTTCCTATTGTTCATGAAAAACAACTCCCCCGGAGTCTTTGAATCCCCGTGACAGCTGTGTAGTGTAGTTAAAAAATAAAGTAAAAGTCAGAGGTACAAGGAAGAGAAATTGGAGGCCCCGAGCCCTTCCCTCGAGACTGCGGCTTTACAAATTCACACTGTTTTATGGAGTGACTTGGCTCCTCTGCACCAAGAGTCAGAGAGAAAACTTTACTCCCATTGCCTTCTGTTTGACACCACCGGACCCTCCGAGAGTCCCTTAATGGGGTCACAAGCCGGTGTCATGAAGCATGTTTCATGTGCGACCCATTTTTCACGATGGGATTTATTTTATCTATAGGCACACATCAGTTCCCCCTGTGTGTCCAGAGCAGAAGATTTTCACATTGCTCTTCAGCTGAATCTCATTGTGTTTTACACAAAAATGGACAAGGAAGAAACAAATGCAGCAGATTACAGCGCATTTCTTGTACATTTACATTTATTAAAAATGTATGAGACAATAAGCCTGAGAAGTAAAAATGTAAAAGAGGGTTTGTTTAGTGCATTATATGCATTATTTATGCATCATTTTATGCACCTCTGTCCTGTTACTTTTAAGACTGCAGTAAAATGCACTCTGTTTGTTATTCTTTCCAAATTTCAAAACTGTATTTCCTGCCGTGCATGAGCTCACTGAAAGCACTTCAGCGGAATTATTCTTGGGTTAGGATCAATATGAATGCCTCATTTCAAAATACAGCAGGATTGCAGCAGAAAATTAAAATGGATGGATTTTGTCAGTGGATTAAACGTACCATATACCTCTCAGATGACTAGCGGCATGCGTCTTTTGCAGTCCACTGGAGGTAAGCTTATGAAACAGTTTGATCAGGATGTGGGAGATCACACCACTTCAGGGAATCTCCCAGACAACAGCCTTAACTCCTAAGCAACAGGCTATATTTGCTCTGCTTGCCACTCTTGCTACGCCTCATGTGTTGTTCCACCCATATTGATTTATCTAAATAATCTCCGGAGGCCTGTTGGGGTAAAGTTATTCAGTAATTTGCTCGAAAAAGCAAACACTAGAGCAAAGTCTGAAGTAAACAGAATCTTTTCTGCTCACCCTTTAAATTAAGACACATGTTCACCATTATCAAGCTGCTTATTAGCATGCGTACTAGTAGCATATTGGCTATTTGTCAGCCATTATAAAGCCCTTATTAAGTGCTAAAGTCACACTTGTTACTGAATGTATTCCAATAGTGGTTTGAGAGAGAGAAAACTGTAGGTGGAAAACATGCCTGGGTCCCACTGAAAGAAGGTGGGTGAGTACTGGTGTGTCTCATATACTGTATCAGGTATGTTTCATAAAATGAGGCTCTATAGTGAACTTTTGTGGCCCAGAATCAATTCCATCCACCCCCATCATATAGATATACGTGTGTGTGTGTGTGTGTGTGTGTGTGTGTGTGTATACATACATATACCCACACACACATACACACACACACACACACACACAGCCTCGAGGTGAACAATTACAAGTGATCGCAGGCACAGCCTTGCAATACCTGTCAGCAATTTATGTCAAGGAAAGCAAGGACAGACTTTCCAATATCTTTTATCCTGGTTCAAACATACACTTTGAGCTCTCACCTAACTGAAGGTTTTGGATGCTTGAAGGCCAAACATCAATCTTGTCCACGTTCCGCTGCCGTTCGGTCCTTTTAGCATGTATTCTTTATCCAGTTCTGGCATTAAAATATACAATATCTATCAAGGACTTACACTCATGGACAAAGAACGTAAAATGCTCATTAAAGCTCTGTCGAAACAGTCGTCTGTAGTCATTTTGCGCCATGATCTCATCCTCAACCTCTTTTAGAGGAAGAAAAAAAAAATACTCGCAGTTGTTATACAAAGCTGTACTCAGATTGTCTTGTATCTCCGCTCCACGCATGCACCTGTTCACCGCTGACCACCGTGTTTTGGCCACAATCGTTCAAACCACCAGAAGAGATAAGTGCACCCTGGAAGATTTGAGAGCGGAATGAAGCCTATTTTGATCTCTGTTGATACAGAGTAATCTAAAATTTACCCAGATTACCAAGGGTTTGGAGGATTATCCGTTCAAAAGCCAAATCATGTAATAACATACACACATACATGCACGCACTAACAACAACTACAAGTGGGACCAGCTCCAGCAAAATTCAGTTCATCGTGTGTGTGTGTGTGTGTATGTGTGTGTGTGGTGTGTGTGTGTGTGTGTGTGTGTGTGTGTGTGTGCGTGCGTGTGTGTGTGTGTGTGTGCGTGCGTGTGTGTGTGTGTGTAAGCGAGTTTGTGTTTGCTTTTGCACGCACAGTTTAACTCTACATCTTCGGTCATTGATGTCGACACAAATCACACCCTGGGGCGACAAAAGTTTCATCTGTCATTTCTCCTTTTTTTTGGACTGAAATCCATCTCTGTGCACCTTACAGCCTCAAATCATCCATCGCCCCTCGTCCTTTGTCTTGGCGTATTGACCGCCCACAAAGCAGCCACTCAAAAGAGCAGTCCACAGTGGCTCGGGCACAGTGCCGCTCTGTCATACACCCGTCCTCGCAGAGGTAGAAAGAGGAGCGGAGACTGTCGCGCACATCTCAAAAGCCCAGGGACAAAAGGAAAAACAGGCTCCCCGCCAGGTGCTCCAGCTGCACTGCTGTAGACTCGTCTGTGGGGATGAAGGGAGAAGGTGCTGTGGCCTTACATATTGGTGCACAGTGGGGAAGCGGTGGGGTCTTTAATTGGAGACATGGGAGTGGAGGAAGACTACAATTTAGCTTACACCTGGTAAAGAACCAAAAGGAGTGTCTTCTTAATTAACTGTAGGGCATGCCACTAATGGTGTTCAGTTGAGCCGGTTGCACCTTTGAGACTACAGAGATGGTGTTTGGTGGAAGATTGAAGAGGGAGGTGAGCCAGTGTTTGGTTTTAACCAGCTAATTTACAAAGAGGAAGAAGGCAAGCCTCTAATTTGAACTATTTATCTCCGTAGGCCTGTTGTAAGTAGCTACACAGGATTTTTGGTTCAATAACACACACGCAGACACACACACACACACACACACACACACACACACACACACACACACACAGGCACATTGGCTCCCCAGGTCCCTGCTCACCGAAGTGAAGGAGGGGATTAAGGATTTGATTCACTCCTGCCATTGTCTCTCCCACTCGCCAGATTTCTGCCTCTTAATCGGGCCAAGAGCATCTGACATGATGCACAGGTATTCTCCAAGCTCGCTCAAGGCTCCCACAAGACACCGTAAGTGATTCCCCGGGTGCTCTGAGTTGCCAGTGCGAAGGATTGGGACGCCCGCATGTATTATGATTGGTGAATGCCTCCAGACACGGCAATTCCAGAGGATGGGATGTGTATCAGTGCCGTAATGACATCATCTGCACAGGCTGTGACAGTCAGAGCGATTTAGAGTGGAAAAGTGTCGGCTGTTGCCATGGGCAATCACGGGGAGAGGCTTGAATGGATAATACAGATCAGGCAACATCAGTGAGACGCTGCATCCACTTCTTCGGCCTCGCCAAGTGTTTGCTCCACAGTGGCAGTAAGCGGAGAGTAACAACGGTGTCGACCGTATCTTAATCGTGCAGCTATATCTTGAAACTCCTCATGGCTAAAAGCATGATGTCCGCCGGCCAGAAATGATTGGCTCTAAACTGTTTTAATCATTAGCTTGTGAGCTGCTGTGAGATTGCCTGTGAATCAGTAGGGGCGTATAATAAATGCTGACATTTGTTAAATAATCCTCGGAGCTGCAGGGGATAAATCTGGAAATGATGAACTTCAGTAAAAACATGATGACACCTACTTCCTGTTTGAATACAAACAGAAATTAATTTGGTTAATTGATTGATTAAAGTGGGCATTTCGGGCGTGCTTTTCGGGCCTTTTCCCTCCTTTCTCTCTCATTATCGGCGTAATCATGAAAATCCCCGTGCCTCATTAAGAATCTGCCAGGCAGTCAAAGACTAAAAGCTTTTTGTTTAATAAGTTATTTTAACATTTTGCAGGTCAAAACGCGCTCTGAAACTTTCCCTGAATGTCATTTCAAATTTGATCATTCACATTAAAAAGACCTATTTCCCGAAAGCACACCACTTAATAGAGTGAGTGTGCAGTTATTATAATCCATTCATCCAAGTGTTCGTTTGTCTTGTGCAGATCTGAATGTCCTTCCAGTTCTCTGAGGTGTTTATATTTTTCCCCGAGCTTGTAAAGCACATCTGGGGGCAGATGTTTTTTCTGTTTTTTTGTTTATTTATTTTTTTTGTGGTAGCCTCTCTTTTTTATTGTATTATTTTGTGTTTTCTGAGAATGCCCACCACATAATCTGTCGAGAGCTTGGCAAGTCGCATTCTATTTAAAACTCAGACCACCTCTGTCAGAAAAGCAATTACTAGTGAGGGTTTCATTTTAATTTAAATGAGATTACATTACAGTGACATGAAAAAGGGCCACTGTCAGGATGGAAAGAACATGAGTGCTCCCTTTTATCTGTTTCCCCAGCACTGGGATGGGGGGGGGGAGTTTAACCGCATGAAGACAGGCTGTGTGTGTGAGAGAGAGGGTGCATGTCAAAGTGTGTGTGCGCGCGAGAGAGACAAAGACATACAGACAAGAGTGTAACGTACTGTATGTCTATGGGTGCGCAGGCATGTGGGCACATCTTAAAGCCACCAGCTTGTGAATATTGAGAAGCTATGCTTGGAGACAGAGGAGAACAATTACTGCAATGCCTCAGGCTCAAATCAATATAAAAGGCCTGTGCAAAGCAACGTCACTGACATAAAGCTATATGATATGTCATTTTCAACTTTTATTTTCACCATCCCTCCTCTAATCCTCGCAGCTCCCATTTCTTTGTTGTTTTCTTTCTTCACTCAAAGCCACTGCGGGCTGTGTGAATTCAGAGTGTGCAGAAAAGCACAGCAAGCATCGAGGGCTGGCTGGCTCATTACCTGGTGCACGAGGGAGCGCCATGTCAGAGAAAGCCATCAGACCGAACTTTACGGTCTATTTGGGGCATGTGTGTCGCCCGAAGGTGAATTCTGAGTGAGGTAGTGGCACGTCATGTTGTAACTGTTATCCTCCTCTCCCTCTCCCCCCTTTCCCTGTTACCCATCCCTCCCCTTTCCTCACGCTATCCGGTCTTGAATGGAGCAGCGGATGAACTTGGGATCGAATTCATGGGTAAGACAGCTTCTCATTGACTGCATGTGCGTAGCGCCCCGTCTTTCATTTTCATGTCCCTCGCGCCTGCGAAACACCACGCACAAAACTCACAATCCAGCACAACAAGGCCACTCACCTTGGAAAATTAATGCGGGCCAGTCGCCATGGAAACACCGTGGTGGTGAATTAGGTGTATTCTGCCTGCATGAGGAAGAGTGCTGTCAGAGAGGAGTGATGTAATGAGGATAGAGCAATAAAGACAGACAGTTCATGTATGAATGTGTCTGCTCGCCTGCCTCGTGTGTGCACAGTCATCTTAGCAGCAGTTTCTGAAGCTGCCACATCATGTAAGGTGTGGAAAATGTTTGTGGAAAAAAGTCCACCAATGGCATGAGAGGCATTGGAAATACAATATAAACCTCTTTTGAATTCCATTGATGGTACTTTAGGTACCTTTTCACCTTCCAGGTGGTTAACAAATCTTTAAAAACCAAATTACCTGGCCCTCTTTCTTTAATAACGCTACGTTCTTCTTTGGCCAGAGGGAACGTACAGTCTTACCACACACACACACACACACACACACACAGACTCACACCACACTCGTAATGTTCTTCATTTTCCCTCTGCCGCCTTGTCCTCGCTCTCTCGCTCCATTCCGTGCATACATAAAGAAAACCAGCACTGCATGCACGTGAGGTGTTCCATTAACATGGCTTCATACACTGCCGTCACGTCACACGCTTGCTCCAGGAAATAGAAGGGAAGGAGAAGACAGTGAAAGAGCAGCCCGCCCTGCTCACAAACGTTCCTCAGTTCAGTGGTTTTAATCTGGGGACTAAATTAGTTCAGAATGCCACCACAGGTAGGCGGATGCATTCGAGAAAACGCGAACAGGACTGATTGATTGGTAGCAGGACAGATGGCAGACAGATGCACAGATTTTTTTTGATTTTTTTTTTCTGGTGGGGGGCTCTTAGGTAAGTGCCGTGCATTCTCACTTTCTTGTCATTGTGTTCCATTATGACTTCCTCCTCTGCTTTAACAATGAATCTTTTGAAAGTTGTTACATAAGTCCGATATGTGACAGTCTGAGTCTGAGACAGTCAGTCAGCACACAACAAAGCTCTGTTTGAAGTGGGATTGAGCGCTCCAAATATGATCTTGTCTTTTGATATTCTTGCATTCTTGGGCCTGGCAGCTGGAGCTCTGTGTGTCTCACTAGTTTGCCCTGATGTATTTCAGGCTGAGTGCCCCATTTTGTCATGGATACTTTAGCATGGTCTTCATTATAGCATTTCTTTGTAGTCATCTGTAGAGTGGTTGCTGTGGCATACATAGCTGGCCATGCAGGATTGTGTTGTCCTTGTGTCAATATGACATGGCTTAGCCAGTGCAGCTGAGGCTGTTCAGTTTGTCCCGTTTCCATAATACTCTTGCATCTAATTTCAAGAATGTCTTGCAGGCATCAGACATGAAAGGCCCATAATGGTTTTATGTACAGACTGCATGTTGGTTTCTCCTTGCAGCCATTCACCAGAGCTTTGCAGGCAGCTGTTTTTATGTCCCGATCGGATGGAAAAGCCTGTTTCATCTATCCAAAATAGGCAGAGGTTTGTCTCAGGTGGTGCTCCTCATGAGTGCTGATGGAGAGGCGGCAGAGGAAGGTATTTCCCATGTATTTCAAAGATGCAACTGTCAGAGAGGTCATTTCACTGATGGTGAAGGCCAGAGGGTTTATGGGTGCACAGATATACAAGTGGCTCATTACTTCTGTTGTTCATTTGTGAAAGTGCAGCTTGAAGATATCCGCTGCTGTGTTGGTGACAGATTACAGGGTGGGTCAAGAACTGGCTGACAGCTCCGCTTCTCTAGTATTATAATACCAGTGAGAGATATGTGATAGGTTCTATTATGCACAACAGAGCCCGACTCATACATCACAGGGCTGATATTTTCAGTCATATTGCCTTATTATCATTATTATATCACCATATGTTTGCAGACATAATTAAATACATTTCATTATACTAAATTGCAACCGAAAATGTGTATAAGATGCTTTTATGTATATGCAATTTCACATTCACTTCTCCTAATTCAAATTAATATACTTTTGCTTAAGTGTTTGTAGATATTTCTTAGGATTTAATTTCCCATAAGGTTTGCTTGATGAAGTTATTTTCATCTTTGCTAATATAGTTTCATTTTCGGCTGGAACATATACCGCCCCAAACTTATCTATCACGGCTCTTTCATAATGGTATTCTAGACGCAATTTTTACTGTGTGTGTGGAAAAAAAAAACAAAAAACAACACAAATCTGTGTGTGCATATTTAGATACTGTCCAGTTTTATCATTCTCAAATATCAATAATTCTGTCAATTTCACAAATGGCAATGCCAAATAGCAAATTTCGAGATGATAACATGCCAACAAAAACAACTGAAATTTGAATTGTTGCCATTTCAGCCCATTATCTGTCATATTAATGCAAAACCGAAAATGTGACCAAAATCATCCACATAGCAATTTGTTTGCCGGTGTTAAATATTGCAATGGTGTGTCACAGCTGGCCTCCCCCACAGCAGTTCAGTGGACTGACTATTTTAATTCAAATCCATGCTTCCTCCCTTTCACAGGAGCTGAGTGGGCAATATACCTCTATATATATAAATACATATGTGTGTGTGTATATATATATACGTATAGAGCGAGAGAGAGTGTTCCTAGATGTGTTCAGACGTTGTCTTTATATTTCGCCTGAAGCATTCTAATATTCAAAAGGTTTCCCTCCAGTTTGAACTACACCATACTCTCCCTTAAATGTGTGGATGCAGCACTAGTGTGATGCAGAGGAAGAAAATATGAGGAAGAACAAAAAAAAAAAAAAAATCCTCTGGTGTGAGCTTCGAAACACAGGAAGCTCTCCAACGGTCACCGTGCCCTTAAAACAAGAGTTTGAGGAAGTTGATAAAGCTGGACAGACAAGCACGAGTGAGGAAGACCTCCCCGGACAGTTCTCTGTTGACAGCATCAAAAGCCACAGACAAGCCCGCAAAGGTCATGAACAGGTTGCTATGATGTGTTTTTGCACTTTACCCTGCAGTTGTCAAGGTGAGGAGAACAGGCGCAGGGGAATTTATTGTTTTCGAGTGATTGAGTAATGTCACAGGAGGACGTGTTCAAGGTCGGGAACGACAGTGGGACGGAGGAGCGTCTCCAGCTCTCCGCGGTGCTGGATTAGTTACTGCACGTACCAGGCTGCAGGTTTTAGATTGTGCTCACTGTGACCACGAGACGATCTGCCGTGATTTTGATAAGCCCGCGCATGCACCGCCGTCGCCCACGCACACCATGCACTGTGGTAAGTAGTGTGGCTCCACAATCCAGCTGCTCAGCCAGACAGATATCTGCTGGGATCAACTGCTACTTGTCCCGGCTGCTGGTGACCTTAAGCCTCTGCTGCTGATGTGCAGGGGTCTGACAAGAAGCTCCGGGAGCATTCATTTGCTGCTAATTCCCTGTCGCCATCAGTCTGCGGATGCTGACACACATACAGCACGTGCACGCACGCGCCCTGCATGCCCCCCCGCTGCGCAGAAAGTCCATCGGTGGTGCCTGCTGGGTTTGTCTGAACGAAATGATTATCACACTTCAGTTAGCACATGTCACTGAGCCCTGCCTGAGTCTGCCATGTCCCTATCCCATGCTCAAACACTGACATTTACTGACAGCAGGATTGGTCGCTGTATGCTAATGCGGTTTGTGGGTGGGTGTCTGTGTGTGTGCCGCCATTTGCGCGTGTTTGCTATGTTAATTCATGATACATTTTCTCCCTCCCTGCTCAATCACAGCCACAGCCCACGTCCTTTGTGTCAGAGCAGAAATTCAACAGACTGAACTGTATTCTCTCCTCTGCAGAGAGCGGTGACACCTACCAGAGGCAGGTGCTGTCCATCTTCAGCATTGCCTCGGGGATCTGTCTTCTTGGAGTGGCATGTATGGCTCTCTACCGCCGCAACAAGTGAGTGATGCCAGCCAGCACCACATTAGTAGAGTATGCCCCCGGCTGTGCAGAAAGAGCACTTTACTATCATGGCATGGAGCCCAATGAAATTCTAAGTGTGAGTCAGCTAGAGGATGTTTTAGCGGGGCATCAAATCTGAATTGTGCAGGATGCATTTGGGACAGATACTCATGTAAGATTTATTTGTAAAGTGGTTTTAGCAAGCAGGCGTGTCACAAAATGCTTCACACAAAACAAAATACACAGATGAAGGCAAGGGTTCAGAAACATTAGACCTTAAGCATGCGCGTATGTGTGTGCAAAGGCGGGCGGCACGAAAGCAGCCCGCCAAAGTCAATTACTTGCTGCAGGGAAGAAGAAAGAAAAGGAAAGTAGACAAAGGGAAGTAATGGCAGGGTGTAGAGGGGGGAGGTAATGTAGGTTGTGTTGATTGAATCGTACTAATAAACAAAAATACATTTATTTTCAGTGCGGTCGCCCTAAGTAGTGCAGCGTGACCAGAGAGTCCTTGCTCAACGGTGGAATTAATGTCTCGGAAATGATCCAAAACCAGAGTCCCTCTAAAATTGAATCTCTTTTCCCACAAATGTCGTTTGACAGTGTAGCTTAGATAGATCGCTTCTCCTGCTATTACTTAAGTTCATTCAGCTCTCCAGTAAAAGACGTAAAGTTTCATTTGTATCAGTGCTTCGCAGGGAAGATTAACCAGCAGCCAAGTTGCATTCTTGATAGCGTTTGAAGGTTATATAGAGGAGTCGAGATTGGACAGTTACTTATACACCTTTAAAGACCCAAAGAAATGAAAATCAAAGCTGAGTTAATTGTATGTGGTTAGGAAATGTAGCAAATTGGCAGGATAAATATCTACCCGCAGTCGTTGATTATCATAGATTGGACTTACTTCATTAAATAGTCAGGACTGTACCATATTTTACAGTACAATGTTGTAAGCTTACATAATAAGTGAGTGCGTCTGAATTGAAACAGACACAGACGATGAAGATATATTTTCACTCCTGTTCACAGTTCACTGTTATTTTGGGTAGTTCGTCATTTGGTTCATTAGTTTCTTGAGAGTGGGTCCCAGCACCAGGACTTAGTGCTGGAGGGTAATTTTGGTATTTTACTTTACATATTTTGTGATCTGAATGACTAACAGTTTTGAAACTGGTCCAGTCGATCACCTCAGCCAGCAGTTGCGAGTTGTGCTGCAATGGCTGCAACGTAATCCTCGGAGGCGAATGCGCCCATCGAAGTACGTCCACTAAGCACTGACGGGCTCGCTTTGTTATGAAGTGTCTGACAACATAATGGAAAGGATTCCTGCAGAGACAGATTGTGTCAGACTGCCATTTCCAACTTTTAAAGGGTTAGATTGGATCCAGACTAATGTGTTAAAACACGTTAAAGTCAAACAGTAGCACAAAGTAACCGACTGAGGCAGCAGCAGACAAACAGCTCCTGTGTTGTGCGAGGTAAAATTACTGTTTTTGTCAAAGGAGTTTAGTGGTTTGAACAGAGCGGTATAACGCCCTGTGGTCTATCAGGACGATCTCTGCAGAGATTCTATCCATGATGTTGACAGTCACAGAATAACAATCTGAGCCTGTCAGTGGCAAAAACAACACTTTTCATGGACGTACGCTGACGGGCGCTTTGCCTCTGAGGATTGTGCTCCCTAAGTTTTAACTTCGTCCTTTACTCAGGAAACCTTTAACAGGCCTCAGCTGCAGAGAGAATTAAGCAACCTAGTATTTAAAAATGAACATTTAATGGTGAATTAAACATTTAATCCAAAAGTCTTAAGCATCAATTAATTTTTAATCCAATCAAAGTTTAATCCAAAATGAAGGAACACTCTCATATTTTATATTTAGCATAGCTAAAAGATGCCATTTTACTTGTCGTTTCACGTTCTGTGTTTGTTTAGGAGAGGTTTGTTATGGTGAAGATTGGAAGAGATTGGAAGCCATTGTCATGCATAGGTGACAAAAAAAAAAAAACTGAAGCTATTTATGAAGCAGGAAAGGTGGAAAGAGCACATGGATAAATCATCACCTACCCGGTACTGTCAATGTGACATGTTCACAATTACTACAGGCATGCATGCGCATTATCTATACATTAGCACATTTTACAGAGCGTAAATCTTCCCTCCAATAGTCTACCTCTGTAACATGAGGATCCAAAGTCTGTGGAGTCTCTGGAGGTTTTTCTGGAAAATCTCTGACTTTCTTCTCCCAGAATATTATCACAAAGGCATGTAATGGACGTTTCACGGTACATTGCCTTGATTAAATTTTCACTTGTGCAAGACATCTTCTCTCCTAATGCTATTTTGGTAGCCAATTTGAGCGTTTTTTTCACTTCCGTCAAACCTTCATTTGGAGCTGTGGGAAAAAAAATTGCCACATTTGAGTTGCAAATTGACTGGTGCTCATTTTGTCACTTTGACCTTTCGAGGCGCTCGTACATTTACGACATCTGACAAATGTTGTCAGATCTCACCACAAGACAAAGCCCTTAACTGTCTTCTTTTCCTCCATTGTCGCTTTTCCAATATACACGCCTTTCTACAGTGAATAATACAATGAATCGGCTCACTGGCAGGATTTATCTCAAGGTTCATGTACCAGAGGTGGGAGTGAGTCACGCATGTGCAAATCACAAGCAAGTCTTAACCTCCGAGCTCCCCCAGTTTCCACATTTAAATCAGTGAACGACAGAAATTATCTCAACAGTAACGGCCTCCTGAAATTTTGTGGCAATCAATAACAAACCTCCTAAATGGACAACAATGGAGACTGGGCGTAAGTATAGCATTCAAAGAAGTATGGCACAAAAGATTTGCAGCACAATGTCAAGGTTCCCGGTCACTGATTTCTGAGCAGCAGACATTGCATCCCGCTGTTCTCACCAACATCGTAATCCAAATTCAGTTATTTTTGCACTAGTCCCATCATGATAGCTCCCTCATGCATTGGTTCCTGCTGGTCTGCTGCGGCCTAATAGGTCGCAATGCACTCGAAATCACCCAACCATGTTTCAAAAACAAAAGAAAGATGCAGATATTTAATATTAGACATATTTTGCCCCCTCTAGTCATCTCTCTTAAGTCACCAATACCAAGTCAAAGCCGCTTTTATCAATATTAGTCAAGCAGGGTTAGGGTTAGGGTCTCACCTCTGTTGATGCACGTGTGTGTTTTTACACACATACAGTAAAGTGTGTGTGTGAAAAAAGGATAATAGTCAGTAAATATGACCACCTACCTTGCTGTTACATGTGTGTTTAAAGAGCCGGCCAAGTGGCTGCTAGAAATCAATGAGTGGACTAAAAACTGCTGTCAGAGTGTGTTATCATTAGAGAGAAGGTGGGAAATACCCTGACCGCAGCAAACAGAGCCAGACACTTTACAGTGAAGTATACCACAGTGGCCATCTTTCCTTTTTTTTTACTTGGTCGTAGCCTGTTCGTGGCTCGTGGAAATTTTTTTCTTTTTTTTTTAATTACAGTCTGTATTGTCAGGAAAGCAATTCTCTGTCTGGATTACCCTCTTTATTCTAGTGGTAATATTGCGATCTATCTCTTTCTCTCTGCTTTCCCCCACAGACGGCACAGGGAAAAACTCCAGGCTCATTTCTCTGATAGCCGCAGCCTGAGGGACTGCAGCATCAACGCCTCCGGCCTCATGTCCAAATCTGCTCCCAGGCTTCAGTACAGCCTTCAGTTCCAAAAGGTAGGTCTGTACCTGTGATTGATTTAAATTGGAGGAGGAAGTGTCCAGATCTTTCTCATGAAAAAAAGTACTAATGAAATAAAAATAATCCACTTTGAGAGTAAAAGTATATAAGTATAGTCTGGAAAATGTCCCCTGTGACTGTTTGTACTGTTATATCTTATATCATTAAATTATTGTTACACATGCATGAATGTAAAAGCAGGATTCTACTGTTGTTACTGGTTGAAGGATCTAATTTTTAGCTGTTTTGTGCAGGACTGCAGCTAATGATTATTTTCATTATCGGTTGATTTGCCTCTCCCCATCAATCGATCGATTGTTTTGTTTGTAAAAATTCTTAAAATTGGAAGGAAGTTGGAGAAGTTGGAACCATGAATGTTTTGCATGAAAAACAATTTACTAGACGATTAGCAAAATAGTTGGCAATTAATATTTTGTCAGGTCGTTTCAGCTCTATTTGTATAATGTGTTTTATGCAAAATTGTAACTAAGTCCATCATATAATAGTAATGGAGTGAAAAGTACCATAGTCCCCTCTGAAATGTGCTGGAGTAGAAGTGGAAAGTGGCATGAATACAAAATACTCAAGTAAAGTACCCCAAATGTGTACTAAGTACATTTACTTGAGTAAATGTACTGAGTTACATTCCGCCACTGTTGATGATTTATTTCCAGTCATACTTTTATCATCATTACAATCAGTTTCCTCTCAATATGTATAGCACTTGTCCAAAAACAGAGTGCTTGACAGGATGATGTATGATGTATATCTTAATAATCTCTCCACTGGCTGAAGGTTTTTGCTCACACTCATATCTGACAGGAGCTGAGAGACAGTGGGGAATTATAGTTTAAAATAAATGCATCATGCGCTACAGAGGAAAAATCTGCTTGTCATGTTCACAGTGACAGATTCCTGTGACAAACTGCAGATTGGAAAGTCTAATCTGTGGTGCGTCACGGACCCCGAGCTCACCATGCAAGCACAGCAACAATACTGTACCGTAGACAAATATTGCTAAATGGCACTTTGCTCGTGGTATTTTAGGCCTGAGAATGCTTCAGCCGTGCTTTGCAGGTGCATCCAGTCGCTGTATTGAAAATTTGGATTTTGCAAACAAGACGCCTTTCTTGTGGCTTTTTTGGAGCAGAGCGTAACAGCAGGACGGAGAAGTCTGTGCAAAATGGAACGCTCAAGAAATGAAAAGAAAAATCAAAGTGTGGTGATTAAGTTATTGATTAATGAAGAAACACAACACTGAGACATTTTGGAGAGAGACGGCGCGAGCCAAAGAAGAAAAAAATCTCATTTGGACAAACTCCTGCTTAAGTAGAAAGACATGGAGGCAGGTAGACATAAAGAAAAAAGTGGCTTTAAAGGGGGCTGCTGTGGTAGGTCACCTGGTAGAGCGTGTACCATCTATCAAAGCTGAGTCCTTACTGCAGCGGCGTGGGTTCAATTCCAGCCCGAGACCCTTTGTCATACCTTCACTCTCTCCCTGCCTCTCCTGCCTCTCACAATCATAATGAAGCACAAATGCTTATGAATTCTTAAAAAAATCAAAGCAGCTTAAAATGAATTACAAGCCTCCGCGGGCTGCGGTGCACTGCGGGACAGAGAACTGACCCAGACGTTCAGATGCAGACGGCACTGATTCGGCTGCTGCCTCCACAGAATCCCAAGGTAATTGCAGCCTAATGCACACTTGTACAGATCTGATCAAAAGAGTGCTATCGCCATAACGCATTAGCACTTTCCTGAATTCACCCTCTTTGTTTAGTGTCAGAGAAATGGTCACCTGTTGTGTTCATTTGTTATTTGCTCCTGCACTCTTAATAAGATATTCTATTGTTCTTTAATTTGCTCAGTGTGCAGCTTTTTCCACATTGTTTAAGGGGGTCATACCCATTGTTACCCTCCTATCACATAGCTGTGCTAATGTGCGGCTCCTCTTTATCTCTCGGTGTTACTGACCGTCGCAAATCGCAAAAAATTTCTGCATAAAAATAGTAAGTGAGCACACTTTGCTGCTGACAAACAAGACGGCGGTACGCCTGCTGGATCACGTTTGTTTAAGACGCCGCCGTATTTGTTGTTGCCTGAAATTCCTCATCCAGGTTCAGCCTTGTACTGTCATTTCTGTGTTTGTACTTTGCCAAAAGCAGCCTGCACTGAGGCTCTTTAATAATGCAACAGTGTCTAGTGTCACACACTGAAACAAACACCCCTCAAGCTAGCCCCACCCACGGAGCCGCAGTTGGCACAATCTGAAAGCTTTTTGAGGGCGTCATTGTAAATTATGGCTCTGAGCAGCTGACAGCTATGAAGTTGTACAACATTTGATGTAAATGTTGTAGCTGCGTTTAATTAAACAGAAGATTAATTTCAAATAAGACAGAATGCAGCACACGATTTCACCAATCTACAAAGTTCAGCTGAACCCAAACCTGATCGGAGCCTAGTTTGATTCAGATGCTGGCCTGTAGCACAATAGCAGGAGATGATATTAACACCATGACTGTGAGAATGTGGTGACAGGAACGTATGAGGGCTCAGCAGGTAGTGAAGCCCTGCATCCAGCCTCAAAATGCTCTCAGAGCTGGCCACGGGGAGGAAGCCAGGAGGAAGGCAAAGCCAAAAATGAAACACAGTAATAACACAACAACACAGAAACACGAGCTGTAATAGAACAGTGTGAAGGAAGCTTAAGGTGGGATGTGAAAGATCTCTGGCTATGAGCACTCAGGAGGGGGCACGAGCCGAACAGGCCGAGGAAAGATTAACAAGTGAAACCTATTTTTCCACAGATTTGACACAGCGACCCCAGAGCACTGCTTCTCTCCACCCACTCCCTCAGCTTGCAAACGTCTAGGGAGAGGACATGCTCTGTGGGTGGTGCAGTCCTGCAAGTTCTCCGGGTTTTCTTGAGAGGATAAGTTAGGCTGACAAAATGGAAGAACAAGAGCAGGGTGTTCTTAAAGAGGCTCAAAACATCGGGTGTATGCTGCATAACGGCTCAGCATCAGAACACAGTGGTTTCCACTGTGTGCGTTTGAGGCAGTAAGGTGGAGGATGAGCGCAGTGAGATGGAAACAATAGGCTGGCTCTGTCGAGGCAGGTGCAGTGGGGGGAGGATGAAACTGAAGTCCATTTGGTCACTGTCTTCCACATCATCTCCGTGATAAACTGATGCACCACTCCAGTGTCTTTAACCTCCCCACAAAATATGACAACTCCCTGAACTCAGACGCACTCAGGCTGAGATATTTCCCCTCAAGATGTGCTGAGCAGCAATGCAAAGACTTATGCAGTATATGCTGACATCATTGTCACGCGATGATTTCTGTGGCGATGCTCAACATCTGAGCACTTACTAAACCCTTGGCACCTGTTTAGAATGGGCACCTGCACCGCCTCTATACTGCGTGTACTTTACAGCCCTGAACTATTAAATCTGACTTCTCCGTGCACCTGCCCTGGCACACGCAGCATTTGTACGTATTTCTGTGTGTTTCTTCCATCTGTGACAAATCTCTGCATATTTGCACATCTGGAAACATTCCGGTGCATATGTTCCCTCCATCTGTAATCCTGAGTTTGAATGGCCATGCGAATTGCACACGCTCCTGCACTTAACTGTAAATATTAGGAGTCGTGTATGATAGTGTGACTCATTTCGAGGCACTTTTAAGGGAAAGGAAAGCGAGAGAGGGAAATGTAATTGTATAGTTAAACAGCTCCCACCTCCTCTGCGAGTTTAATCAACACCTCTCTGGCAATAGAATTGTGTCTCAAATAAAAAGAGATAGGGTACACGCCCATGAGACACTCTGTACAGAAGCAGACATGCACCAACGTGAAGGAATAGGGGCACACAGACTGGGAAGGCAAGACAGAGAAACTCAATTCCCATCAGCCGGAAGCTGGTATGGTGGTAACTAAGTAGTCTAGCCTTAGTCTAAGAAGAGACTGAGTCGCAATGAGGAATGAGCTAAAGCTACGTGTGAGCATACTGCATGAATACTTCATGGAGATAGAGAACAGCAAGAGCCACAGAACAGAGCTTTGTGTACCCAAATCTACAGAAATATGACCTCAGAATATTTTAATCGCAGCTCCGGTGCGCAACAAAGCTGCGCTCTGTGCAAAAAAAAGTCAATTTCACAATACTCTGAGGTCGTAATGTTCTCAAAAACACTGCTCTCTTGCAACAAGACAGGATTTACACCAAGAAAGCATTAGTTCTGAAAGACCAAATGTTTTTTTATGGATGATTTGATTTGGTAAAGATGATTTTGTTATTAGGTGTGCAGAAAGTATCTGCAAAAGTAGCTGAGCGGAGGATCATGAACCAATTCTCAGTGCGATTTTGTTTAATTCAAATATCTGATACCTTGGCAGAAAGGCTGAAATCAACTGGCATTGGCCAATTAGCCTACTCTCCTTTTGAGTATTTTCAAATTAAGAGAAAGTTTGAAATAACAAGTTCATGTGCATGGTGTTGTGGTTTTTATCACAGAGGCACAGTGCCAACAGAGAATTAATCAGGATGCCAGTATGAACAGAAAATGGAGGTAGAATATTAGCCACTTGTTCAGCAAGTGTTGTGACAGCAGCGGGGTGTGATATGAAAGCTCCTGTAGGTGTCTCCATGATTAATAAAAGGACAGGCCAGTGCAGCTTGAAAACTAATAATCCTGTCAACAGTTACAAACTCTGTGCTAATGTGCGTGTCAGTGCATAATTCTAAAACAACTGATTAACATTTTGATATCAGGTGGAGCCAAAGCTGCGTTAGCTATCAGCAGCGGTCACGTTTTTTTTGGCTCAGAGCGTCGACACAGTTGGAGCGGGGAGCTACATCTGGTGCTGGTTTGTGCTGGCTCAAGGATTGTCCTTCATGAAGAATGGTCAAACATCCCATTATGCACAGTTCAGGACCTGTTATTTGGTGGTAATCCAAGCAGGATTAACGCTGCTCTGAATGCATGGGTTTTCCTTTCTTCTCCTTATGTAGATTTTCCTGTTATTCCATCGGGCTCCTGTATTTTCCCTTTGCCGCCCCTTGAGATTAATCCACTACTGCGTCGTGTTTATCCAGGGCTCTCACAAGTGGCATAAAACAAGGCAAAAGTGAGATAGGAGGGAACAAATGAAATGGGTTACACCATGCAGGTCTGCCATTGTCTGCCACAAGCTATTTATTTTATCCCCTGACGTAGATATCATCCTCCAGGAAAGTTTGCCACAGCAGTCGTTCCAGAGAGTGAGGCGTTCTGCACCCGCAGGGCATATGAGAGGGTGGCCAAAATGATCCTATTTTCTTGCACAACTAGTGAACAGCAGTAACAGCTCCCTCTGGGAGTCAGGGGTGTAAGAGAGAAAAAGAGGCTTATCAGGCATGAGAACCTTGAACTAGCTCTAAGTCACATGCAATAGCTTTAATGATGTACGATGAGACGGACAGAAAGGGCAGAGCAGGAAGTACTGTAACTGGAATAACAGCATTATCTCATGACTTAGTGTTTCACAGGGTGGTTCTTGGGGCATTCGTGGTCGCTGTGCCGGAGCTCTGTCTGGGGCCTGTTGTAAGATAATAGCGTTCATTTCGATAAGAATAAAGGGAAAGAATTGAGGGGGGAAATTCTTTAGGAAACCATTAATGTAATCTTGTGTGGGATTAATTCTTTAGTGCAGCGGGAGTGCTGAGAGGGCCGCGGTGGAGTTTATTCACAAAGCGTCCCCTCCTAATCTGCAGTTTAAAATGTAAAGTGTAATTAAAGACACTCTGGCTGACGAAGGGGGGTTGAGAGAACATCCTCAACCTGTCTGGGGACCACAACCTGAGCGGGGACTTGCTGCTAAGACACAAACAGTATCCCCGGCATTATGTATTACACTCTGAGCTTATTTCCTCTGTTGACTTACATAATCGCTCACACCTTGTTTTTGATCTTGACGCTCATAACAATTGAATCCGAGCTAAGCTAACTCCTGCACAGCCACAGTTACTATGTTTTACCACTGACTGTACGCACAACTCTTTGTGGTTTTTGCAGAGCTGCAGTTCTCACGGATCGTCTGTCAAGGACGGCAGCGTGGCACCGGGAACATCAACAGCAGCCCCGCCTATTCTCAGCAGAGCGCTGTCCAAAGGGAAACGCTTCAGGTGAAAACGTGACATCCTCTTATTCCAGCTCTGTTTCATATATGTCTCACTGCGTCCAGCTACAAGAGGCAGCCAAGTGAGAAATGTGATCATCTCGTAATGTGGTAGAACTCGTCGACCTCCAAATATAAACAGATGATTTGTACAATTGTTAGAAAGGTTGGATACACTGTCAACACCGTAAGCTTTGCCTGCGTGCGTACCCTTAGCCAGAATATGACGTTTTATAGGAGGATTATTGGTTTAGCTTGCTTAATAAAATGTCTAGGAGTCTCTCAAAATAGTTGGGAAAGTTGATGTCTCTATTTACATAGCATGTCCGGCAAATTATGCAAAGTGATTAAATGTGTGCTCAGGCAGATTCTGCAGCGGCTACGTGCACGCTGATAGGGAAGAGCATATAGTGAGGAAGAGACGTCCTCTGAGGAGAAGTGAATTTTAATGCGCAGAGTTAAACATTGATTCAACAAATTGTCCTCGTCGTGCCATCCTTCAAGTGACAGAAGATTCAACAAAATTAACAACATTTTGCTACGAGGGATCTGGAGACGCGGTTCTGCTCCTTGATCACTGCAGTCGGTATCAAATGCTGCCATTTCACATCCTCGGAAGAACACATTTGCTTTGCTCTTTTGCTCATTTGCTTTGATGATATGGGTGCAGGCAAACTTTTAGTGCTTATTGCACTCATTGTTGGCAAATCACTGAAAATGTTTGATTGCTGGTTAATGTCTACCTTTCACTTGGTCTGATGGTGTTGAGCAGCATTGGGTTGGAGCTGCGCTGTGTAATTAGATCCTACAGAGAACAGGCTGTGCATAAGGCACATTTGTTTCAAAAGTTCTTAGATAGCTGCATGCATTAGACAAGCTTTCAATGTTATGTAGCGTGGACATACAGAATGGGATGCAGAATGATTAGAGGCAGCTTTGTTTGTGGAGATAAAGCAGGGAAGGCTTTGTGTATACAGCCAGAGTTAGTTTTTAGATGTCTGGTTGACTATGATGACAACTTTAGCGAAAACCCCGCTGAGGCGGCTGTTGCTCTCTGTTTTAATGGACCAGTGTTGTGCCACAGTGGAAAGTTTTTCCCAAAGGTTGTCATGTGTAGCTGCGGGGACGGTGCCAACTCGTCTTGGCTTTTTATTCTCCACAGTGTCGTGCAGGTGCTTCGTGGAGGGCAGCTGACAGTCAATCATGTGTTGAGCCTGTTCTCAGAGTAGATGGAGGCAGGGGGAGAACGAGACTGTGATGGATGATGTTGAGATGCTTTCAGCTATTGACCTGAGAAACTGGACCACACTGTGAGCTATCAGGAGACATGCCCCATAAAAGCATGTCAATATAGCCCTTCAGTATTGCTGCAAAAGTTTACCTGTGCATCATTGGCTTTATCGCTGAGTTTGAGCATGTGCAGGTTGAATCACCTGCTTGAATGCAGAGTATATCTGCTGAGCTGGGATTGTGCTAAAACAACGCAGACATCCCATAAATCAGTGAAAATTGAAGATGTCAACCAACTACAGCCACACAAGCAGCTCTGTTAGGCTGCACTGAGGCACTGTGGAGTTTGAGCTAAATGCTAACTTTAGCATGCTAACATGCTCGCAACAACAGTGTTAACACACTTATGTTTAATAGGTTTCACCACTTAGTTGAGTTTGTTAGCATGCTAACTTTTCAATGCTAATTAGCGCTAAACACAGAGTACATCTGAGGCTGATGGGAACAGTAGTTTTGCAGGTATTTGAACATAAATGAGATAAATTTGACCTCATGGTGGTGCGAGAGGCAAAGTCAGGGGATCATCAGTCAGTAGGATGAGTGTCTGTGCAAAATGTTGTGGAAATCCATCCAGTAGTTACTGAGGTATTTCAGTCTGGACCAAAGACAGGCATCCCTGGAGCCATGCAGCAAGCGTTCATGAATTTACATTCTAACCAGCCAGACTAACACTTTCTCTTTCTGGAGCATAGTGCTTATTGTACACATGTCAGAACAAATCAATCATTTGGAACCAATCATTTCCGATTTTGGTACAGTCTGAATAAACTGAGTCTGCCTCTTCTCAAGCATGTTTCCAAATTGCTTTGCCAGCAAAATCTGATGGAAAGAACGCCGTCCAAGTCAATGTATAATTATCACAGTAGTCAATCATTGTTTTCATTGTGGAATTTGATCAATCACAGAAATTCCATTGTCATGATTGGACAATGAGGAAACTGTTGTTTTGGAGGCTGATCAATGTGCTCATGCCGAGTAGACGGATTCATACATTAGAGGTGCCGCGCCAGGGTATCCTGCTGGTTCTGTGAGGAGGAGTGTTAACTCTGTCCGTGTGATATACTATTTTAGACTCAGCTCAGGTACTCTGTCACATGACGTCCCCCTTTGTCTCCCAGTCTTGTCTGACTCTCTCCACTATGTCCAATAAAGGCATAAAGAGAGAAGAAGCGTTTCAAATATGTGCTGGATTACTCTCACACCCGGGCTTACCCATTTAACATCAGCAGGCTGTACATTTGGTGAATTGCAGAGATAAGCAGCTGCCTTTCAGTTCTAGACCTTTAACATTTAACATGCAATAATTACAACTGCCTTGTGATTTGGTCCAAAAAAAACACACATTTTCATTTTTCCAGCTTTCAGTTAATCCTAATTTAAAAAATCAGCATGCTAATAGGCAACAAAACTAATGTAATTCAGCTTTATTCATATCAACTTTTGCAACATCAGTCAATATAAAAGCTAATGATGGCAAAGACTGGAGCCAACATTAGCCATGCTTATTGTTCTGCAGCCACAGTCATTTAGAAATTATTATAGCTTTTTTGCACTGTGCTCCAGTCAGCTATCAATTAATAACCAAATGTCTACTGGACTATTTAGCTTACTGCATGAATTAAAAGGAATGAGGGAGTTCAGTTTAAGGACAAGCCAGAAAATCTTAAAGTTTGGACATCCTGATTACTATTTAAACGCAATCCACCATCTCATACATACGCTATTTTTGTAATGCATGGCTGCCACAATACCAAATTATTCAAGAGCCAAAATCAAGCTGGGAGAATGTTTGTCACTGATTTGTGTTTTGTGCTTCAGTACAAAAAAGGTTTTCACCCAGCAGTAATAATATGTCAGAGTTGTTTTTGTGGTTCAGTTTATCTAACACAATCACGTGACCTCAAGCTCACAGAAGGAACGGTCGCAGGTGATCGAAGAGGGAGCCTCAGCGCTGAAATGTACTCAGATAAACTGAAAGTTATTTGGGTCCGTATTTCATAGTCCCACACGTGCTGTGGGAGTTGTTTGTTCTAGCATGATATACTCACACATCAGCTTGCAGCGTGGCGCAGTATAACTTTGATTCACATCCGATGTCATTGCCTTATTGCTGCGGACATGCAGGGTTCTGCTTTGAAGTCGATCACCCTCTGCCCACAGAACAGTTTAGAAACAGTGAGCCGAGACAGGAAGACTGCCACCTCCATCCGTAACGCCAGCAGGATGTGAAGATATACCAGTCGTCCTCTAGTGGCTATAGGAAACATACTCTTGTATATTTACCAGCATGTGGCTACAAGCAGTGTTTTACACGTGGTACAGAAGTATTTGCACTTTTAGTTATGTGAGCTTTGTGGCAATGTTGGTCGTTCGTGGTCCCCAGAGGGTGACCCTCAGACTTTTCCTCTATGGACACCATGATGCCGCCATGTTTATGACCAAATACTTCATGATATTTAGCCACGGCTGTGCTCTGTTTAGTCATAATTAACAGGTGTTAGCATGCCGATGTTAGCATGTAGCTCAAAGCACCCAGGAGCCTGCAAACAGCCTCACAGTGCTGCTGGCGAGGCTGTGGACTCTTGATCGACCACAGTTCCTTCTCTCCTCTGTTTGATTGAGCCATGATTTAATGTTTATGTAAATTGCTTTGCTTACCGGTAAATTACTATTCTCTTCACATGAATCTGATACCCCAGTCTGATGCCTAGACTTCAATACTGAGCTTATTTATGCATAGAGTCAATTGAATCTGGAATATGATGCTTTTTCTCCACTCAAACATCAAACATCAAACAGAAAGGTAAATCCATTCCGGACAATTTGCATCCATGAACACAGAAGAAGAGATACGTTTGATACATCAATGAATTAGTGAGCGCTGTTTGAATGTAAAATAGTGTGGAAACTCAATGATGTCCCCCTCCTTGTTGTTTTCCCTTCTGCTTTCAGGAGTAGCTCTCTTTCCCTCAGTCCTGCCCAACAACGGAGGGAGAATAATTACTTCCGGACCCCACCCATTTCCAGGGGGAGACACAAAATAGCGACAAATCTCATGGATGGATCCAAAGTGGCTGGCCATGTCTACAAACACTTGCAGGAGGATGAGTCAACAAACATAGAGTCCATAAGAAGGTGAAGATTTCTCTGCCTTTTTGTTAGTTTTGTCATGTTTGCTTGATCCTGGAGGAGGAAATTCTCGTTGCCCCCCTTCCAAGCCGAGGTCAAATAGCCGGTTGACTGGTGCAGACCCCCAGACTGCTGTAACCGAGGTTAAGTTGGAGTGGCAGAAGGATAATTTTGGGAGAAATGAGTTTATGACTGAAATGCTCTCGGTTCAAGTCCGTGAACAAGCTTATGAAATCTGATCCGGGGAAATAAATGAGATCTGCTGCGCCCTCCTTCAACTGGGACTGTCACAATTAATTTGGAGAACACACTTGATCCTAACCGCTCAACAGTATCATGGTGCTGGGGAAGTCCAAGATGGGAGTCTGTGTGTAATCCTCCATGCACTTGCCACTGGGCTGTTGCTGTGAATGAAAATGTGGTTTATAAGCGTGGTATTATCAGGGTTAAAAATACAACAACGGCGCCAAAGCTAATTACCAGATGATACACGAGTTCACATGAATTTCAACATGTCCAGAATGGTTTGATTTTGGCTAATGCTGGAGCATTCTGTGGAAGCTTCATGGTTCACGCATCAAATAAATAATGACTTTTTCTGCCATTTATGAGCTGAATGTGGAAACATACTGGGTGGCTGCAGCCTTCTAGAACAAGACTACAAATTGCAAGGATTAATTGCACTCATTTACACATCTTGAATTCTTCTCATGCCCGTCCCGACGGCGAGTAAGGACAGCGAGCTGCCCTATTTTCATGGCTATCATAAGCGAAGCACAGCCACTGGCGCTGTTTCAGGAGGCATTAAAAGCACAGAGGACTTTTGGCAGAGCCACCTTGCGCCATTTGGCCATCTGAGTGCTTAAAATAACTTACACATTTGAAAAGTACAGTGTGATGATCCTCGCTGGCACGGGTTCAAGAAAGGTAGCCTGATGCGAAATCCTCTCCGGCACAGTTGTTATGGAAGAGGAATGATCACCCGGGCTCCTGGAGGAGGAAGGAGTTGATCCGTGTAGAAACCAAGCTGCACGTTATTTCACATCAGTTCAAACTTCTTCTGCAGATTATAAATAAGATTTATTGTTACGTAACATCTACCAAAGCAGGAAAATATTTATCTTACACTGTTCACTGAGGTGCTTGTTTTCCTAAGTAGAATAACGCATAATGTCAAGCAGCTCCACTGGCATTTCCTTTTAAACAAGTAACAGTGAAAACATTGAATTATTTTAGGTTTTATTTACAGCTGCAGAAGCGAGCGTCTTTAAGCCGCAGTAAGGCGGTCCTATTTGCATATGTCTCAGAAACAGCCTAATTTGCTGTCAGCGTGTGCATCTTGAGCGACGGCAGTGTTATCAAAAACGTCTGTCATTAAAGCAGTAGTGTCCCTCGTGCATTCCACGCACTTAAAAGTGCCTCGCAATGTTCCTATTAGCATGCCAACCTGACTGAGCATTACAGTGACTTGTAGGATACACTGCAAGCTGCCAAACTCTTTATGTGACCTATTTCCATAATTTACATTTTTAAACAAAGCTCCATGGAGCTCAGCAGTTCTTTCAAAATGGTTGTGCTGAGAGATCCTCCAGGAGCACCACAGTTTCCCTCCTCACACACACACACACACACACACACACTCATTCAAGCACACACACAGAGAATAACAAACAAACTAATAACAAAGAAACTAATGAGGAGTCTTTTTTAGAGGCGAAAATCTGAAAGCCATAATCTTTTAAATCTAACACAGTGTTTAGGAGAAGAGCTGAAATAAGAGGGTTTCTCGTCTTCTCGGGGATAACGCTGCATTTGTACAGTTAAACAATTTAGATCTCGTTAGCCATTGATAATTCCTCTGCAGATCCATCAGCGGAGCACATTTCGCCGGCCTTCAGGAGGCTGAAATGACGTATTTTTGTCGACTTACCAGCCGTACAACAGCGAGCTACCAAGCTTACAGCCCCCTCCTCCTCCTCCTCCTCCTCCTCCTCCTCCTCCAGCCCCCACCTCTCCCTTGTTGCCATGGATACACCCTCTCATCTCAGGAAATGAGAAATGGGAGGTGGAAAGGAGAGTGAGAGAACGAGAGAGGGCAACGTGAGGAAAGAAGGAAGATTGTGCAGAGATGATGAGAGTGCAGCGGAGGAAGGAGTGCGGCGTGGCGGGAAGTGTTAGAAAAGAGGCGAGAACAGCAAACAAACACGAGAATACTCTTCCATGTTTTCCATTTTGTGACAACAAATCCCCACAGAGCGTTGTCAGTTCCATTATCCAGTGTCAAAACATATATTTACCCATCGCTGATAAGGACAGAATTGAAGGCAAATTTGCTGTGGGAGTTATTTTTAGATATGTTTTTGATCTGCCGGATTTACCTCCAGCTTGCGTTCACCCTCCTAATACCGAGGGAGGAGTGGGAAAGTAATTCAATTATTTAAACTTGGTTATGCTACAAACAGTCTCTGAAGGCTGACAATAACACCCGCTGTCTCCTAAGGCTGTGCTGGGGTGATTCCAAATGTGAATTGGGTCTTTAGTAACAATATTAACTCTTGTGCAAATTCAATGCATATACAAACTTACCCACTTGACTCTGGGTGAGCTTCCCTGCTCTGCTGTATCATTTTCACTCTGAACATGATGCCTCGCAAGCTTTCCTGCACCGCGCTGATACTTCACCCGTTCGAGATATACATGATTGCAGGATGCAGTGATACACGCTGTGACTCAACACGCCTAGATTCACCCCAAATGTCACATTATAAGCCTGTCAGACAAGGTGTGTTGTGTAAGATTGTGTAATGAGTCTCATTTTCAAAACAACAGAATTAGAAGACACATGCATATGTTCAAGGAGACAATATATGATGCGTCCGTGTCCTCACGCAGGCCAGGGTCAGCAATCCAGCAGCTGTGTTGCTAAAGCCTTAAATCTTCAGTAAGGCAGTCATGAGAGAAGGGATTTTTCAGTTAAACATTCATGCAGCAACAATACAAACTGCTCATGCCGAGGATTATAAATAATTACACAAGATTAGGAAAAAAAACAATACCTAAATAAGAATTTTGTTGCTGCAAGACTTTTTTGTGGAGCAGTGAGGGGAATGAAATGTTAAAATACACAAAAGGATGGAAGCTTTATCTCCATATTCTGTATTGCTTGTTCTCTTTTATTCCTCTTAGGAAATGGGGGTCCAGGATGAAAAGGTCACAATATAAATGACTCGGTCTCTCATTCTCAACCTGCCATTTCGGTTCTTTCCTCTTGCCTAAAGGTGTGATTCTGCCAGTGGAAGAGTCGGCGCCCTCCTCAGCAGGACCTCGCTCACTCACTTCGCAGCCAGAAAGGGATGGACCGAGGTCCCCTGCACCCGCCTGGATAAGGGAACAACCTTCCTTCCACCCTCTCTGCGCACCCGATCTGTGCCCATCATCCCTTCGCTCCAAGCGTGCGACCTCGAGGCGGGGAACGTGGACAAGAGTGACCGTGACCAAGGTGAGCTCCTCAAGTGGCAACCCACGCTGGCTGGAAAGACAACGGTCGCCATTAGCAATTCTCTCCCTCCCCCCTGTGAGAGTGTTGCACTGGTGCCTGGTGTTGTGCCCAGCAATGTTAGCCCTCCTACCACCACCATTACACTGGGGTCGGTGAAGAATCTCAGCGCCGCACAAATACCCTGCTCCATTGAAATTACTGTGGAACTCGCAAAGGAATTAAAACAGAAAAGCCTTTCCAGCCCCATGAAAATGTCTGGGTCTCAGAGCGAGATCCACAGCGGTGGCACAAACACTCTCAAGGCTGGGACTGTGCAGGAGTCAGAGGGGAAAAGGGTCCAATATTCAGCCAGAGTTCTGCACACAAGCAGTGGGACCAGAGGTTTGAAGGCAGCAGGCCAAAGAGAAGCCCAGGGACAGTGCCAAGGTCAGACATCCCCCATGTACGGAGGCGCAAACTGCGCCTTGGCCACCAAAGGACCCAGCTGCAGAGGAACTGGAAACGCTTACTCCAAGCCCTCTGCAAGCTGATTGGATTAACTCTGTAAAGCTTCAAAGACAATGTTTCCAATAACTGTATACCTTTGCTGGTGGCACAGGATGGTTGGCAGGTGGGACCATCTGTGGGGCCACACGGACCAAAAACAGATGGCCGTCGATTTTAAAGGAACACGAACAGATTGAACTGCCGAGGAAAAAAATACTGACACAACAAAAGACATCAAATTCTGAAGAAAAAGAGACAAACAAACACACATTGTGAATAAATGTGACTCAATAAGGAAAACAAAACCGTGACTTGGGTGGGAGCTTGACTTAAACAGTGTATTGAAAAAAATGCCACTATTTAAAAGGAGCTTCTACTTAGAAACCAAAATAGTGTGTCATCTCTATGTTGTTTCTCTATTGTAAAGAAATGAAATTATATATGTCATATAATATATGTCATATAGACATATATATATTTGACTACAATTGTGACAAAATAAAGACTAAGATAACAGTGTTAATTAAGGACTTTGTTCATCTCAATCCATTTTTACTCCACCATCTGCAGAACGTCTTCGCTTGTGTTTGTACATTGTTGTCTCTAATATGCAGAATAATCAATATAAATACCAAAAATGCTCAAATCACATCCAACCTAAAATATTCAAGTCGAGTCTTCCCTTTATCTCCATGGCAACAGACATCTGGAGGCCTAGTCCGCACATGCACGGGTGTTTTTTTTTTTACCGTTTTTGGTAACTCCTTCTCAGATGATGTCCAGACACTCCATTTTACTCCAGTGTCGACGTGTAGACGGAGAGTGTGCGCTGTCATCCCCTTTGTTTACATGAGTCCACATTTCATGCAGCAGTTGGACATGGCAGCGCCAGTTGTGGATGAGACCCAGCATCCACCTTAATGGAACATTTTTTAATCTTCTGATTGGCCAACATGGCTTTAGGCTTAGGATTATATATATTCATATGAACAGAGCTTTGTGGATGGGATTTTTTTTTGTTTGTTTGTTTGAGAGCAAAGGAAAAAATCCCATTTTCAAAAATGCCTGTGTGCGTGTGGACGAAGCATTAATCACGCACCTGTTTAGCTATCCCCTTTAAAAACAGCCGCACTAATTAAGATTAGCTCATTAGTGCATTCTTTTTGCTTTAGATTCACGTAGCTGTTCTTCAGGTGTGTGTGTGTGTGCGTGTGGGTGGTCCACTGGAATTAATGAAAGGGAAAAGATTTTGCTTCAGGAAGGAGAAACTACTCCCCTGAAATTATCTTTTATTCTAAAGTTTAGAAAAAAAAAAAAGTAGTTCAAACATGCATCTCACAGTGAAGGTACAAAATGAGTGGAGGGTAATGGTTAATGGTTTGGTGATGGAGCATTAACACTGCGTATGTGAAGAAAAGGGTATTTCAGTCTATAGTCATTATTTCCCATGATGCACTTTATATTGTCTCCATAGGCTATAAACATAAAAGAAGATCAACTTCTCTGTTTTGAATTATAACAATGGCCACAAGGTTTGGGGATGGAAATGAAGCACAGCAGCATACGAGCCGAGAACTATTCTTTATTAATGCCTCATTTACGTCAAATTCAGTATATCTGAGTTTCCTCTCTTTCAGGTTTGCAATGACTGCTGGCAAGGTAAGTTGTACAGAACTTACAAATGGGTATTACTGAGATTTTCTTCATCACTTCTCTGCAGAATAAAACTATATTGAGTCTATAAGAAGGTTTTTATGAAGATTAAAATGAACTTCATTGATCCCAGAGGGGAAATTGAGCCAAGGCAGCTGCAAAGGAAAGATAAAATTATCATAAATAGAAAATATTTATGGTTCTAAATACATACAGTGACTGTTGGTTAGACAGATTCACCACACGTTTCACTGAATTTTCTGATGTCTACAGATTTACATACTGTATTTACTCTGCACTGCGAGACCACAAAGGGAAGGTGTGCAAATACAGACGAGTGCCATATTGAAATGGAAATCTTAATAAATAAGTGGAGAAACATAATGAATGCAAATACTTCCAGACAGGGCACAAGTACATCCTGTACTTTGATGACCAGACCTCAACCCGCTTGTCTATGGGAGATTTTGGACTGACGTATTAACGCATCACCATCCACGACCATCATCAAGAGATCCAGAAATAGAATCTATTCCATGGAGGACTAAAGTGGTCCTGGAGGCTCATGGTAGCCCACCACCTCACCCATCTTCATGCACTGTTGTCCTTTCGAATTATCATAGTTATGATTCAGGTGCACATATTTTCATCATTGGCTGTTAATATTATTAAATGTAAGCTGTGGGCAGAAGTCACCACTACAATTTATATTAGCTTCTTTGGGTGCAACATCATCATTAACTGGAGATAAAGTGTAAACACTGAGAGCACACAGGTAAATCCTTTAGAAACTCAACTGAATGGCCTCATGTGTAGGAGCAGTAGTTAATATTTGCACACTTCTTAGTCTCACATACAATAACAAATAGTCAAAAATATTTCATTCAACAACACTGTGAGAGCAGGCACATGTTTTTGGATATTGCATCTAAAATATTTCACATTTCCTTCAGAATCCAAAATGTACATGTGCACTGCTGCTTTTTTTGTTTCTAATAATGAAAAGTCATTTGGAAACTTGTTTAAATTAAAGCAGTAGGTATGGCTTGTTTCAAAACAGGGCAAGATTCGTAGACTCCTTTTAACAAGTACTTATACAATGCTACAGTGGGCAGTCATATATTGTATAACACAGGATCCCAAAGGACTTTCTTGCAGGTATCAGCTGTTGCCAGTGAAAAAGTTCTGAAAACCCAGCATAGACTACCTGCTGAGCACCAAACATCTGAATCATCAGAACTTAAACAAAAAAAGTTAAGTGCATCTCATTAAGTGCAGATTTTACTATTATTTTCCATCAACCTTTTCAAATGCAGTACTTCAAAATGTGCAGTAATGGAAACATGGCTACAGCCAGTCTCCCTGTCTCTCCTCTCCAGGCACCTTCATTTCCCTTTTCCTTCCATTCAGCAGTTGCCCTCGAGCTTTCCCTCCAGTCCCCATCATCTGACGGCCCCACCCCTCTTCACAGCTGTTTCCACTTCCCTCATCTGCTCTGCAATTGAATGACCTTCCTCACTGATCTCCTCACCTGTATCTCACTCCCTAATCAATACACTAATCCACTTCCTTTGTTCCTCTGTCAGCTCTTCAAAGTTGCACTGTTGTTTCAGGCAGGTACCTTCAAACCTTTTACCTGTTTCCTGGGACCCTGTGACATGTCTGTCCACCTGCCTCATGGTCCTGTAGGCTTTCAATCTATTTTTTTCTGTTTTCCTGTTCACATGAGGCCTTGTTCAGACTGGCATTTTTTATTGTTAATATTAATTAATTAATTTATTTATTTATTGGCATATCCAGACTGATTTTCGAAAGTCTGGTCAGCGGAAAAAAAACAATATGCGAGTTTGGATTGGAAATCAGATGCAAGCCACATCTGGAGGTGGTTTGAAATGCAGTTCCAATTGGATTTCTACAGATCTGTCTCAGTCCAGATCTGGCTGCCTAAGTTGGATTTCAAAGTGTCTTTTATCACCCAAAATGACAACGTCAAATTCAGAGTGACGAGCCTCATTCCTAGAGCGTCACCACTTTGCCGCACCCCTTCAGTGTCTCATACAGACGCACCAGGCTTCCAGTGAACTCCACTGTAAACGCATCCAAAGAGCAGGAAAGTCTGCAAATGGAGGAAAGTGGGGTGGATGGATCAGTCAAACAAGCACACAACTGGGTGAACCATGTGGTTTTGGTGCTGCAACCGCTTCGAAACATGACATGTTAGAAAGGCTCTCAGGCAGGAAGGCTTTGTGCGTAGCTGGGATGAGAACATGTTCGACAGCTCTGGGCATCTAATATTGTCTAATATTACATTGGAGTTAGTCGAAAGCCGGGTGCTTCTCATACAAACATTAAAGGGTACCTTGTGTGTATGTACGTGACAACGCATTGATTTTTGACGCTTGGTGACAGAAGTGCAGCAGAGAGACTGAGCAGAATCTAACATGTCAGCGTATACCAGCCTCCTCCATCGCTGAGTGTGTCTGCTGCGAGTTCTGCACCGTGACTTGACAACACAATTGTTTGGAGTGGCGAGATGATTGATGGCCATTTCTCACTGGAAAGCTGCGTCACCAGCGTCTGTAGTTACTTGCACCTACGATATTACCACAGCAAGCAATGCAGATAGGTTGGTGATGCCTGTACACACAAATCCAATCTGATCATTTACAAAAAAAACAGTGCGGACAGACAAGTCTAATTAGCCTGCAGTGTGTGGCCAAAAATCAGTAATTGTAAGTTTAATTGTTTTTTTTTTTAATAAATCCACATATTGTGATAAACAGTGTGAAAGCACACCATAAAGTATGACACATTCATCCAAAACAGCACTGATTTGCAGTCAAATGTGAAACTTGGAAACGATGACACCATAATGGATTCCCGTCAGAACTCCTTCTAGCGTGGCACTAATGAGAGGCCATGTGGATTTGAAAGGGAAGCGATCAGTCTTTGATCACAGCTCGCACTAAACGCTGGAAACACCGTTTGAAGCGCCGCTCGAAAAAAAGACCACGCGCGCTGTTAGCTGACTGGGTTCTCCTGCTGAAAATAGGAACCAGAGAACCAAGAGGAGACCAGCCCGAAGCTACAGTGACTTGGTGAACTGTAGCTGTAACTGTAATTAAGACACTGAAAAGGAGAACACGGTGCATTCAATGAAAAATACGGCTTTGATGTCACATTGTTTCACGTTGGTTAGGCCTTTATTAGGGATTATAATAGACGTTTTCCACAAGATGACTTTTTTTTTTTCACCAAAAATTAATGCTTTCATAACAATAGAACTTCTTAGCCCACACTTAACAAAGGCATGAAGTGACAGCTGTGGGTCTGAGGATGCTGACTTTGTGAGGGGGGCTACAATGCACACAAGAAAGGACGACAATGAAGAAGATTAGAAAGTAAGTGTTCTCATTACCTGAAATGAGCCAGGTTTGTAGGGGGTGGGACCACACTGGTGTTGACTCTTTTATGTTTCAGAGGAATGTCGCACAGACACTGGTCTCCCTCGCTCGGTGTGAGAGGAATACAAATGTGCCAGAGGTGCAGGGGGACGGTGAGGTTCCCCACCAGATGGCATGGAGATTATGAGGACAGCAGGCCAGCATGTGTAATGCAGCACAACCAGTGTGGATGTCTGCTGACATCTCTCACCAGCTCCCCTCAACGTGGGATATCAGGTGATATTTAACATATGCGGCCGTGTTGATACAAATCTCCTTCCTGAAATGAAATCTGATTTGCTCATAGGATAGGATCTCGAACACAAAAACAGTAAATTGTCGGCTATTTTGTCTATGCATAGTGCATTAATGCAGCCTCTTTCTAACACTGATGAATGCTTAATGTGTTAGGAGATATGTAGCTCCTATGAGCTGCTGGATCCTCCAATACTAAATATTTTAAAATATCTGCATAAGAGCAATGGTTGGATTGATTGGAGCTAGGCTAGTGGTATGGCTCAGTAACAGTAACGTTGGTTGTCAGTTAGGCCACAGCTCTGGTCCAGACTGAAGTATCTCAACAACTAGTTAAAAGACTGACATTAAATAGACAATGACATTTAATAACTTTGTCACTGGGATCATGTTAACATGCTGATGTCAGCATTTAGCTCAAAGCACTGTTGTGCAGCCTTACATAGCCGCTAGCATGACTGTAGACTGTTAGCCGTGAAGCTAGCAGTCCTGCTAGCTGGCTTTACCCAAACTCAGAGCTGAGAACACCTGGGCAGTGTTTAAGTTTTACACTGTTAGCACAGGAGCTTTGTTCACCGGGGGGAGGAGGTTTTCATGCCCGGGGCCTGGGGGACCCAGCAGGGAATGCTGGCAGGGAGCAGAGCCGGAATTGGCACCAGAACTGGAGCTGGGTGAGTGGGCAATGGAGCCGGGTTCAACAGTCTACCTCTGAACACAGACAGACCGGGACCAAACGCAGCCAACAATAGGGACTGCAGCACCAAGGTAATTTACAGCAGCTCCAGCCAGGACTTTGCCTCAGGGGACAACAAAGACATAGTGTGTCCAACTGCACAGAAGCGGTAAGCCTGTTCGGAGACAGGACGGGTTGGTGCTAGCTGGTTAGCATGCTAACTTCAATAGATAGCTCTGCAACACAAAACATAGACATCTTTGACATCACAACTGTTCTTCACTTTGTCTTGATGGTTGTAGTTCATTTTTGAATATTTAAATAATATAATTTAAGCTAACATTATTAAATATCGCTCCTTTAACCAGACTTTGAATCAGGGTTTTTTCTGCCTCTAACAGAAGAAGTTTCTCTCTGTATGAGTCTTGAACAATGATGATTTTGACAGCTCACTGTTTCTTTTTTAAACTCTAATATAGCTGCCCTGGAAAATTCTCACTGTGACGGCTCATCATACTTATAGTCATTTGTCTATGCGGATAGGACAAGGGCTCGCTTTTCCATTAGGGAACACTTGCAATATATCATCTTATATAGAGTTGTAATTAGATTTAGTGGGATTAATAGAACAATGTACAGTAGTTAACATATTAGTTTTTCAATGGAACAATGCAACAGTACATAACTACAATAGTCCATCTGCTTCCTTTTTGCCATAATATTGCCCAGACGTGGGCTGGAATCAATAAACAAATGTTCACAAACAACAAAGAATTTGATTTGCACAATGCTGGCATCATTGGCAACAATGCAATACAAAAATATCACAAAAATGTGTGTGTTCATTGATTCGTGTTGTACAGAACAAACTCCAGACACAACACACATTTCAGCATTTAGACAGAAATACACTGGATGCCTCTGGATCTATGATTTTAGGAGTTTTACCTGCACAACTGGCATCCAGTAGTGAGCAAAACCCGACATGAGCTCTGGTGTGTCGGTGAAGAACCAGCATGCAGATTTTTCATGACGTTTCTGAAACCGCAGTGCAAAAAACCCTATGCGTCCTGAAACATACTCGCATCATTAAGCACACCATTAAGAGGCATATTTCCATATTTTTAACAACGTTTGACATCCCTCAGGCTTTAATGGCCAGCCAGGACATATGGACGAGGGAGAGGTAATTAATACATTCAAAAACACCCTGTAAAATCATTTGGTTGTACGAGGAAACTTGACAGTTTGAATTTCCTGATTGCAAAGTAGCAAAAGATGATACGTCAGAAACTCACATCAAGAGTAATGGTCAGTGTGTTTGGGCTGTTTCTGAATCATTAGGATCTACTAATACATACATCATCAAGTGAAACAGAAAGCAGCTCATATTTCAATCCAAGTTGTTTAGCTACTTGGCTTGTGGCTGAACTGGCCCCACGCTTAATGACTCACTGGTTTACAGGTGTAAGCGAGCCTTGTGCGATGTAATGCAATGTTCAGTCGGGGTGTTCGTGTCAGTGAAATATAAAACTCGCCTCTATCATCACTGTGAATGTTTACATGTAGAGGGTCAGAAACTGTTGACCTGCACTGTAGAATAACAATGTTGGCCTCAGTGTGTAGTTTGTTGTGTATTATCTGGGTTTAATGGCATTCAGTTACATGTCATCTTTGACCCAACAGGCCAAAGACATACAGCATAATGAGGACCAGATGCCTCACAGGGATTGCAGTCAAAAGGGCCCTGTCCTGTATACAGTAATAATACTGATACAGTCCAGTGCAGCTGGTGGACCAAATGGGTGAGAGGTCAGTGGTTCTGTTGCCCTCAACAGTGTCACACAATGCCTTAACAATGCAGACAGTAGAATAAAAGACAGACAGTAGAAAGACTTCTGAAATAACAGCATGTGCAGGCAGCCCTGCCTTTGAAGACAGGTTGGATCAATACTCGGATAAATCTTTTCCTAATGAGCGTAGTTACATAGATGGAACCAGTGCACTACTTTAGGATGCTTTAGAAGGAGAAGAATGAAATTGCTTCATGCTCTGGCAGCAGAATACTTCACAACTTTCCAATGGTTTTGGTCAGGGAGATGAAGTATGAGTATTTAAAGTTGTGCTTAAATAAAGTGCAGAGTTGAGAGGACAGAGCATCTGGGTCTGAAAAGTAAGGCCAATGCTGTTTTAGTCCCTTAAATGTGTGTTATTTCTAATGACCAGCAGGGGGCGACTCCACTGGCTGCAGAAAGAAGTCTGATTGTATGTAAGCTTATGAGAAATGACCCTACTTCTCACTTGATTTATTACCTCAATAAACGGTTTCCTAATGAGTTTATGGTCTCAATCACTAGTTTCATGTCTTCTTCAGTACAGCATGATGGTCATTTTATAAATTATGGTCTCATTTAGAGTCAAATTGGTGATAAAGCAGGGTATGCTTTAGGGCGTGTCTACCTTGATTGGGAAGTCACTACAACAGCATGTCCTCAGGATCCTCCCCAGCCCCACCCTCTCAATCACATATGGTCAAGATGGCGACGCCCACAATGTCGAACTCAAGGCTTCAAAATGTTAGTCCACAAACCAATGGGTGACATAAAGGTGGCTCCATCTGCTATTTATTATACAGTCTACATGTGTTTGCCTCATAGGGCACTCTATGAGCATACAAATGACAGATTTTCTAGATTCTAAAGCAAAAAAATAAAATTCAAGATGGCCAGAAAAATCGCCTTTCCTCACAGAACAATCCTCTGCTAAACTGCTGACAAGCAGGAATGACAGGCATGCTTCATGTTTTTATAAGGATTCCCCACAGCACATATAAACCCTACGGGTGGTTATGATTGCTGGGGCATCCGCAGGCCAAGGCCCCCCTGATCCTCTGAGACTCCCAAGTCAGCCTGTAAGACAGATTGCAGTCCTGACCTCAGACTGTGTTTTGGTCTGCAATAATCAGGATGCTCCCTATGCACAAGCTGTCAAGATGCACGCTTTGGTATTCTGCTGAGTTCAAAGTGGAACAAGTTCATATGACAATGGAGAGAAAAGGGTAGAAAACATGTCTCCAAATCCAAATTTTATGAGCAATAATTTTAAGGTCAGGGCGGCTTCCAATTCATTATATTTCAAGGAGAATAAACTATCGTTTTGAATTATTCAGTCAAGTCAATCCTGATAATGACACCTCCAGATATCTCCACAACAACAATTCTGACACATCAGAGCAACAATATCTTTGCTCACAACATCTCATGGGTTTGCATAATGTTAAGATTTGTTCTTTTAAAGCAATGGTTTGACATATACATAGTTGCTTACGTATATGCTGAGAGTTACATGAGATTGACACCACTCACATCATCTCTGAGGCCACAGCCAGTTGGCCAGTTAGCTGACTGCTGCTTAGTGCAGACTGGAAACTTTCTCCAGTCTCCCTGTGAAACCATCACTTGTTTTATGCTTCAGTTTTTGTAGAATGCAACTAGAACATGTTTAGACGTTGAACTATTACTGAAAAATATTAAATATAACCAAAAAAAGCACCAAAGTGAAACTGTAAATCAAGCTTCATTTTAATAAATTCTACTATATCTATAGCAGGTGAAACTGTCTTGCTTTGGCTGGCATTACATCATGATTTGGCTCTCTGCACCCAGCGATAGCTTCCAAGTCTACCTGGATTATTTTAACCTCACCTGCCCTGCATTGTCCTGATTACTCACCAGCTGCTGATAATTGCTCTGGTCTATTTAAAGCAGAATCCCCCAGACACCTCTTGTCAAGTTGTTCTAACAAGAGGAGCAAGATTCTTCTGCTCTGTTTCTGATAACCACCCCGCAGCCTAATTTCTACCAACTGTCTGTTCTTACTTCTTCCTTCAGCCAGTTTTCTCCAGTCCCCAGTCAAGGGTCGTCTGCTTTTCTCAGTTCTCATCTGCTCTTAGCACCTCCAATCTCTTCAGTCCATCCTCCACTGCTGCCTGCCCATCTTCAATTTTCCAGCATGCTTATCTCCTTAAAGCCTGCATGTGTAGGACTTGGACCATTTCTGACTTCGGCAACTCTTAGTGGTAGTTTTTAAAAAAAACTGTGTGATAGATCAGTCAATCACATATTCTATAATTAGAAATGTGTTATCAAATCATCACTTTAATAACTGAATAAACTTCCTTTAAAAATGTCACTATATAAAAGCCCAAATTATTAATTTGGGGGCAACAGCATGTATACATACAGATATATCAATGGTAAAGGTAGTTATGAAGAAATAAATCAGTGCTGCATTACTATGGTACTTGGCCATTATCACATTAAATGCACTTTTGAATGAGGCTTTGCCATTGCTGAAGAAAAAAAATGATCCTGCACTCAGCAGAGCTTCAGCTGTGATGACTGGATTTTCAAGCACTTTCAGAAAAATATGGACTTGGCTGAAAATTGGTTTTATGTTGGCTGGGTGGTCGATTACGCTCATGATGCTTAATGTAGGTCAGACAAAGGTCTGGTAAGGCCTAAAGAGGGATCATCCCATTCCCATTACATGGATCTTGAAAAAGAGAAAGTGAGTGCAAGAACATGTTTCTGCCACTTTTTAGCTTGGCGGCGTGGCCTGTGCTTCATTGGGTCAAGCCCGAGAGAGCTGAGAGGGAAAATCATGCAACATGTGTGTGTGGGAAAAAAAAAGAAAGCTCAAGAAGTGGCGAAAGGTCTCCGTTCTTATTACTGTAGGTCAGCAGGGGGTGTTGGCTTGATGGCCACTTTGGAGTTCTGAGTGCATGTCAACATTACAGCCCCTCTCCTTCTTTCATCAAGGGCATGTGTTTGTGAAAGACTTCCATGAGATAAGCCTCTCACTCAATCCCCCCGTGAGAGATCAATATGACAGATGTTGGTCTTTTAGAGCAGGTAATATGAGTGAAGATGAATGGTACGATCACTTCAGAGGAAGGAATCGAAAGAAACGCTTAAGTCGCGGTCATATTGGTCATACTGGCCCCGCTGTCTGCCCTGGACTCCAGATCTCACCGTGATGGCACACAGTTACAGTATGTATGACTCTTAACAAACTGCAGTTTGTCAGGGAGGGGAATTACATCCTGTGTCACGAAGCCCTCAAATACCCTCCTTTAATTACCCAACAGCCAAGTGACATGCAAATGGTGTGACTCCGTAAGAGCCGTGTACCAGCTGGATATGTTGCCTTCATAAATAAAGCAAAAGCTAAGGCCAGGCCCTGCAGTGCGAACTACCTGAGCGGATCTCTCTTTTTTTCAGACTAACAAAGCCACTGCCACGGCAAATCAATCAGTCCAGGAGAGGGAACAGGGGATGCCACTGTGCATGAACTGAGGGCAATCAGGTGTAACCCAGATGGCACAATGAAATACAGGCTGCAGCACCGTCTCCCATGGAGTCCCCCCCCCCTTTACTGTGGGATGAGGCGCACACCCAGCGACACAGCAGCACAAGTCACGCCACATTGTACGGTGGATAATATGACATGCACAGCCCCTCGTGACCCCTCGAACAGCCAGGAGTTTCCAGAACTATTATCTGAACATCTGAATGTGATGTAGAATTTCAAGGAAACTCCGAATCCACGTTTCACTTCTGATACAGTCGTTTCCTTTTTTAGTGTCGCCTTTAAACCTCAGTGACATCAGCTATGGCATTGGGTCATAATTCTCTTGTTAAAACTCTGATTTATACAAATTGTACTACTATAATGCAAAATTATACTGTATTATCTCTTATGGGAATGTTGGAAATCATGTCCTTAAAACCTTTTAAGTGCTCTTTATTAAATAGCTTAACTGCTTATCTGTTTTATTTGCGGATACATACTGTCGTCTGTTTTATTTGGATTACACTATACAACACATTTCACATTTCTGAGCAGACTATCATAATCACATTTTTTTGTAATCTCTCCGCGTCATCTTTGGCATCAGGTGTTTGTATCATTCCTCTGAATGTATATATGCCTTAAACGCTCCCCATGTAATGCTTACGAGGGGCTTATCGCTAGAAGCTTCAATATTTGTGCTCAGCTCAATAGGATTTTTTTATGCATTGAAGAAATTCTATGTGGGATAAATATTTTCTATTCGTTCTCCGGTTCCAGAAGAGTCATTACATCTTATCTGATATGATTATGTGTGGTGTTTACTTATTTTCTATACATTACCCTCCATATATCCTGTGATTCATTTGTAGAGTGAAACTCCAGACCTCCTGTTAGTCAGTTTACTTCCTACTTTTACAGGAACTTTTACACAGTATGTTCAAAAATTTATTATTTTCCACGGAAATAAACAAAATTAAGAATAGTCACATGGAATGTCAGTCTGAGTTTTAGGGTTTTCTTCTCATGAGGCTGGAGTGTTTTTGTTTCTTGAAGCCAATGGCAGTAGCGTCTGATTCCACTCCTCTTTTTGGCCTCTGCTGTGGTGTTAAGTGTTTTTCCACCTCTTCCTGCTGCTATGTGTCACCCTGGCTGTTGGTCACGTCATCCTGCACTGCCGTGATGACAGGAGGTTCATCAGGCGGGATATGGAGCTGGAACGACAGTCAAGTTTATTTCTCGTCTGAGCACTGGCCCGTCGTCTGCCTGATCCAGGCTATAGTTCGAGCCATGTTAGATGGCAGTGTTGGCTGGAGGAGCTGGTGGAAGAAGAAATAACAGAGTCTAGTTCGCTGGTTGATTCTGTGTCCTCTTTGTCCAAATGACATTTTTCAGACAGGGTGTTTCTACTCCCTGCACCATCCACCACGTCTGCTGCCTGTTTGTGATCGTCCTGTTCCACCTCTTTGGTGTTCAAGTAGGCATTACTGTGTGAGTCTGAAACACAAACTTCTCTGACTGGAATGACGATGTTGGTTAACATTTAAGTTTCTCCACCTGGAGGACTTCAGTGTAACCTTGTCTTCCCTTTGCCTGGATAGACTGAACCATGTCTACCAGAGCAGTGGAGATCTGGTCTGGTATGTGCACCCAGAGGCCCTTAAAGACTTTGGGACCACCACCTCTCGAGGGTCAGGCATCTGATCACCTCCTGCTGCTGCTCTTTCAGACATATTTCTGAGCCCAGTTGAAGATCTTTGGAAGTTAAAAACAAGGAGTTCTGCCCCATGGTGAATTCAGAAACCTCCTGGCTTTGAATCCAGCATGTCTCATCTTCATGCTGGTGTACACGTCCCACACCAGAAGAGGTTTGGCATCAGCATCATCAAAGTCTTCAACTTCGAACTGCCAGAACTGCACTTGCAGAGTATTTCTGCTCTGCTCCACCAGCACGTCTGTCATATCCCCCAGATGCGATCCTGTTTTTCCTCTGAAGCCTGGTAAATTCTGCCACCAGTGCAATCTGAGTCTTGTAAAAGCTGATGTGAGCATGTCATATATTGACCAACATCCTAATGAGTCTATAGATGCCTCAGTTCCCTTCAGTCAACTCCCTGGAAATTTTGTTCCTGTATATCTTAATATGATATCTAAAATATCAAACCAATCACAACATTAAAGTATTTATACTTTACATGAGTGCTTCCATTTACTACTTATTCTACTCCACTATAATTCAGAAAAATATCATCTTTATACTCCATTACGTGACTAGTTACCTTGCAGTAACTAGCAGTATATAAATAGAATTAAAATGACCTCAACTTTTTATGAGACATACACACTACTGCATCAATAAACAACAGTTATGATCTGAATCTTATTTAATTATGCTATCTTAATCAATGTACGTTTCCCCAAAAATGTCACATTTAATTGTGGTATTTTCATAGTGATTTTGAGATGACACACAGAATCTTTCACTTAAACAAAGGTGTTTCTCAAACAGTAGAGCTGCCGTTATCCATGACTGTCATGGAAAACAGCAGCAGTCCTCAGCAGGTTGGAGTTGCTCAGTTGGTTGGTTGCTCACATGACTTTATTATTGCACTAGTCACATGATAAAAGGTGGATGGCAGGGGGTGTGTAACCCCTGTCTCTGTTCAAAGTTGATCTCTGTCGTGAGATGTGAATGGCCTCCTTGATCTCAGAGCCTCCTTGATCTCAAAGATTCCCATTTTTCCTGACAAATCCCAAACTGATTCACTTTGATTTGCACTCTGAATTCATATTGAGATCTACAGAAGACACATGACATCAGATCAGATACAGAAGAAAGCCTCTTTTTCTCACGTAATCACTTAGACACCAGCTTTGCCTAATAACAGAAACATAGTACCGAATGGAGATTATTCGTATCATCCAGTAATTAGAAACAGGGTCATGTGTTTTTATTCCAGTTAAACTGATGATGCAGCAGTTAATGTACCCTAGTAAGACTCACATTTTATGTTCTGGATGAATTCACAAGAGACCCTCTGCTGTCTTTGAAGTAGTCTGGCTACTGGCTTAGACTTTGAAATAAATAAATGGATAATACGGTGGGGGGATGTGACATTAGGAACTTGCACATTAAATTCTCCTTGATTCTCTCAGTAGAAAACACTACAGGTGAAGTTTAATCTCTGCATATATAGCAGCACATTTTTAGTAACCCTAAGATTTAAGGATTTAAGGTTTAAATGTCTAGGGTGCCTTCATTTTTTTTTGTCGTGCTTATGAAAAAAGCTTGTCTGTACATTTGCTTTAGGGTGGGCTGTAAGTGTAATAATTTGGGGGCATGTCAATCATAGCTGCAAACTCTAGTGGGCTTTTCTCAGGATTTAACATGCATCAAGGCGCTGCCAGTGTGTAGGACTTTACAACAACAGGCGTGGGTGTTATGACGTGCATCATAGGATGTCAGCTACACTGCCTTGACAAGTGAACTGCTTGTGTTCAATAGAAAATGAATGCAATTATGAGCTAGGCCGCTCAACACGCTGCTTTTAATTGTCCGGCGGTGTCTCTGGTTAAAGCAGAGCTTAAGCTGGCTGGACATGCTAATGCGCTGTAACTCAATTAAACAGCAAAATTTCAATTAACTGCAATGAAAAAAACACAAATCACAAACATGTGATGGTCCTACATCAAATGTGGGTGTGTCTGTGATTTAAAAAAAATACATCAAAAATCATGCAGGTGCCATATTTTTCATTCAAAACTGCAACTTTTGGCTGAAAGGTGATGAGGTTGCAGCTATGGTTTGTCTTTATGTGCTTCCAACAGATCAGCTCCGCTCTGCTCGAGCCTGCAGTGAAAGATAATATGGACATAATGCTTTTATTAACAAGTTTCCATTTTAGAATTTTTATTCACACGCTCTCAGATAATGAAATTTGTCCGACCTTTAAAGGTGCAAATGCATCACTGCCTCCCTGTGGAGGATGGCCTAAATGTATTCCAAAAATGTAACTTTTTTTTTGAGTCTTGTGACAGAATAAGTTACTGGTCAAGTTTAGGATGAAGCCTTTAGCATTCAGGAACAAAATCCTTTTTTCCAAAGCTTTCTGCCCAACACTGGCAGTATCCTGCCATTACAATATCCGTAGGGGTTGTTGACAAACATGAAAGCGAGCAGCATGGGTCTATTTTCCAGAGGAAACTCAATTCCTGTCCTGCAGTGCTACAGATGAGAAGGGCATCAAAGCATGTGTGGTATGCAAAATGACTGCCAACGCTATATTTCACTTAGGTAGCGTGGTTAATCCTGATTTGGGGAGAAGTCAGGAGAGTGGAGCAGACACTGAGTGAGTTGCAGAACACTGGGTCATCCTAAACTGTGTCTGCTGACAGCGGCTATCCTGCTACCCCATCACATTTCACTGCATAGATTTTGATCAATTAAAAAGGCCTCATGCTCACATTCACACTCTGAAAGCTGATATGCTTTTGCTCATCTTACGGCTGCTGCAGGTGAACATAATATTGTATCCATTTGGACATGGCTTATCAGAGGAATGGCCACAAACAGATTTCACTTGATAGCATGTTGCATTAAATGGGCACAAGGGAAAGGAGAGTCACATGATGGCCTACACATAGAAAATTCCATGTGATGTTAGAGTGACCTTGTTTACCCTCTGTGCATGGTGTGCATCTGGAATATCAGGCAACATGAGGAGCGCCTCTGGACAGACACGATGGACTAGCTTCTGGGGTCAAGTTTGTCAATATTCTCTCAGATTGCTGGATTATCTGGAGTCAACCAAGATAAATCACATCAGATTTGTAAGTAAACGACTGTCATTGTATGTCCATCATGAGGTAAACTGACACATAAAGCAGCTTTAAGGTAAGCTGTACGTTCACAGGGAGTGTTAAGTTCAGAGCCACTGTACAAACTGGCATTCACCCTCAGTAAATGCACTCACATGTCTGACAGCAGCATGACTAATTCATACTCAGATCAGTATTCAGTGTCAGTCGATGATCTACTGAAAGACGTACGTGGTACTCTGACCAGATCTGGGAAAAATAATATTGGTGTTCCTCTAAAGCTAAGCTTTAAACTGCATGTTTGCGAGGGGTGATATGTTCAGCTTCTAAACAGCAAACATCAACACTGTACATGCTGTCATTCATTTTCAGTGAATCTGTCCATATCAGCAGTCTGACAGCAACGCCTTTAGATGAAGTGATCTGCTTTACAGATCACCATGGCAACAAGCAGATGATGGATGAAGAGATAACACCAAATAGGATGTGTAAAGTACACGCATTCATGCAACATACCTTTGGAGGTATTCTACTACTTCTGATTTCCCATTCGGGAAACTTTACAGCACATTTCAGAGGGTAACATACATGTGTCTCCGTGACTGTATCTGAAGTTCATTATTAACCACCTGCAGAGCAACATTTACAGATTTACAGTACGCTAAATACAAAATAATCATTTCATGACATATGCACTGCATAAATAACTACCTGACAGTATACACATTTACTTTAGATACTTTGATAAATTCTGCTGTTGCTAAAGCAATAGTCTGATATTCTGGGAAAGATGCTAATTCACTTTCTTGCTGAGAGTTAGATGAGAAGACTGACACAAGCCTCACATGTCCATCAAGTAGCTGGAGCCAACACCTGATTAGCTTAGCCTAGCATAAAGACTGGAAGCAGGGGACATGGCTTGACTGTCCAAGTAAAGTCTTTATGCTAAGATAAGCTAATGCTATCTGTAGCTTCATGTAATACCAGCATTGTTGCGTTTTGAGTACATAAAATATTTGAAGTTTGGCAAACTTAATTGATTTTCATTATGTAAGGCTTGTTTTGATATGTTTAAATGGACTTGCTCCTCAGCCTCTGCAAGTCATCATCAAACATCAAAGTGTGCAGAGCTGCAGCAGGTTCACCAGAGCAGCTTCAGGAGGCAGCTGTTAAGTTCCTCTCTACAAAGCATCACCTTTTTCTGAGAGAGGATCAAAGTCCTGGAGCTCTGGAACAAACCTGTACTTATGTCTAGTCTTTAACTGAACTGTTTTTAAATATGTGCTTTTATTGTATCTTGCTGTGCTCAGTTTACTGTCTTTTTACCTCATTGTTTTAATCTCATTATTTCATAAAAGCTCTTCTTGGGATAGATATTGCAAATTAGCATCGACAATAAACACTATGATACTTGCATCAGATGGCTGTTTTCAGTTTATCTGTGCAGATCAAATAAACCATAATACTAATAATAATAATAATAATACTTTATGGACAGACATTTGAGTGGAATCAATCTACTCGGTCTAAGTCTTGGTAAAAAAGTGAATGAGCTTATGTCCCAAAAACGCTGTCAGAAGTTATCCATATGTGCAGCATTCTGAGACATTTCAGTTTAAATAGAGACAACAGCATGTGTTGACCAGTGAAATTACAATTATATCATTAAAACAAAATATATCGGTAAATAACCAAAGCAGAAAAGAATTTAATTAGGTTTATTGTTATATTAATAACTAAGGGTACTCAATGCAATGGTAAAAAGGGATTTTAAAGATCTAACAGTGGGGGACAAGTGAGGGAGGACTGACTGACTCCCACACAAAGAGAGCTCCAGTAGTCAAGATATGAAGTTATAAAAGCATGTAACAGGGTCTGCAGAGCGCCAAAAGAAAGAACTTATTTTATTTTCACCACCAACTTAATATGTGAAAAGCTACTGCTGGTGACAAAATTGGTTGAATTTTATTTGTTTAATGCACGTGGACAGAGATTTCAAGAGGCAGAAAAGGAAGTGGCCAGACCACTCGAGGATTTTCAAGCGACAGGGAGGCTCAGCAGCAGTGACAGTGAAGTTTTATGGTCTTGTTCCTGGTCCTCATGCAGAGACTGAGGTGCCGCAAACCACTCATAATTCCCATTGTGTCATAGTTCCCAGTTGTGTGACAGACTGTGTGACATTATCAAATGGATGATGCCACTGAAAACTGATGGACTATCCAAAACACCACTAGGACTTGACATTCTTTCTATGTATAGACCGTGCTTTTGTGGTTAGGGACACTGGCCTTATATCTAATGAAAGGCTCTCAGAGAATCTAAAAAGACAACTTGGACTCATTTGCCTGAATACAACATGTAAGAAAAAAATGCAAAGACAAGTGAAGAACATTTAGAGGTAAAGCTCACAGCATGGCCTACAGTGCAGCATCTCTATTTAGGCTGAAGTCGCCTTTTCTGTGTCAGGTGTTGAAATGCCCTTGTCACATTAAGTGGCAGATCTCAGGACACTTAGCATTCCTCCCCACCCCCTCGGCAGATGCAGTGTTTTTAATGACATTGTCTGCTTCCTGTCATGTCAGCTGGGGGCTGATATGGGGAAAGTCACCTGTGGAAGGACGCTGGAAAGAAAATGTCTTGAAGGGCAGCACAGGAACTCTGCTGGGCTCTGACTTTGGAGTGAGTGCTGCACTTACTGAATCAGGGCTGAAGCACACTGCACAGCACAGACAGTTAACCATAAAAATTTAGGGCTGTGCGTTTTTCCGTCGGTGTGTTTTCTCAGTATTCTTTTAACTGGCCTCGTAGGAATTATTCCATCGCATGATTGAACGGTTTATGAAAATGTCCAAAGGGAAATATAAAAATCTTTTCATCTTGGATATAAAAGAACAAAATGTTCAGATAGGAAGGTACTTAACTAGAAAATTGGCAAGAAAGACAGAGAGGGTTGGGGTTGAATAGCATGTGTGTGTGGCTGCGTGCATAGATGCCTGCACGTAGCGCCTACTTCACAATTCAGGTGTGCTTTGCTTGCTTAAACTCTGGTCAGCTTAATCTTCAATTCAAATGAATCTGCTCCCCTCAGGCACTTGTCTAGCCTCTTTCTGTCATTTCTTTTTCTCTTTAATTTCCTCTTGCTGGTCATTTTTTCACAGAGAATCTTCTACAGGCTTGGAAAAGGCCTGCCAAGGTAGGGCAGAATATCTGGGCAGGGGGGATGACAAGATGAGAGAGGGAGCTCTGGTGGTGAGAAGCCCTTATATAAAAGAGCTGACACGTCTGCCTCTGTGCAGAGTTCTCTGCAGGTGAGAGTATCGCTTCCCACACGGCCGTGACCACGTGGGTGCAAATGATTAAAGACCGCACTGAGATGGTGTCTCTTGGGGGTGAAATGGTAGCACTGCGCTCTCTGATAAAGTTGCCAAGAAAATGGAGAATGACGTGACGTGTTCAGTATTCATGTGGAGACACTGCCCTGCTCGTTAATTTGGTTCATCTTAACGGACACTTTCCTCAGGACTAATTCATTTTGATAGCGGGTACAAAACACAGCCATGGTTTTAGTCTCATCTTCAGCAGCTAAAAAAGGTCAGGTGACAGGTGATTTGGCTAATCATGAACATTGTACTGTTTTGCCCTATCACATTGCCTTATGGCGCACAGTATATTGAGCATGCGATATGTTAAAAGGCAATTCCTTCACTGTTTTCAGGTGATAAAAGTGATGTAAACACCCGTTTTCGTGCCAGAAGAAAACAAGCTGTAAACCTAACATGGACATATTGCAATGTGATATTGTGAACTCACATTCAGGAGATAAGGAGCAACATTAGCATTCATTTATCGTCATGTTTGTGTCCCTGGTGAATTAAGTCCAATGTTCGCTCTCTTTTTAGCACAGCTTTCTCCTCGCCAACTCCTGAGGGAAATATCAGGCTCATCAGCGACTAAATGCCCCACTATGTTCACCAACCAGTCTTTACCTTTCTCTGTCTGCTGCTTGGTGCTGAGCAGGTACTGTGGGTTTTTGGAGCTTTTTCGCTGCCTCAAAACAAGTGACGAGAGTGAACCGATAAGTTTCAAGATGGAAAAGCAAAACAATGAGCTGAAAGATGTTAAAATGCTGTGTAGAGCTGCAGAGTTGGACTGTAATTTTCTATGGCTTTAACATTTTAAACCTGAAAATCAAGTGTGAAAATTGTCCCATTCACTTCAGAGTCATTGTTCTATTTCATCAATGGTGAGGTAGAGCTGTGTATCATCAGCATACAGTGAAAGCTAATGTTGTAATGTGGAGTGAGTACAGAGACAATTTAAAAGAAGCTTATAAAGCACTGGTTTTTGTACTGATAATTACACTGAGTTGGTCTGGAAAACTGAAAAATATGATAATAAAAATAATGTAAAATTTTTAGGAATTACTCAAGAGTGTCCTACAAAGCTACCCCTCCAACTCCGCATCACAGCAGCTAGTGAAACAGTCACGAAATGTCACCTATGCACATTAATCTTGGGGTCTTTTGTCATATCTCAGGGTATTTAACTCCACTTTGTGAAGAGTGTGATGTCTCTGCAAGGCTACATCAGTAAGGGCACAATTCTCAGTAGTGAGGGCCAACAGTTGTGCCAGTGTAAATTCCTCTTTTCTGAATGCTGACAGGACTATATTGTGCTGCCTAGACTGGCAGCTGTGGCTCAGGAGGTAGAGCCGTTGTCCACTTATTAGAAAGTCAGTGGCCTCAACAGTCCACATATTGAAGTATCCTTGAGCAAGAAATGCTGTGCCACCACTGTGTGTGTGTGTGTGTGTGTGTGTGTGTGTGTGTGTGTGTGTGTGTGTGTGAATTGTTAAAAAGCTTGCAATGAGCAGGTGGTCGAGCTACAATCGTAAGAATGGGTTCAGACTTTGCAAAAGCGCTTTGAGTGGTCATCAGACTAAAAAAGTGCTACTTAAATACAATCCATTTAACATTTAAACCCAAGCACAGACTGGACGTGAGCAAGAGTGAGATTCTGGTGTCACAGTCCTGCATCTGTGTGCACAACGTCAACCCCGACCACCTCCCCTCGACTCCAACAAGTGCCTAAATGTTTGCTACCGCCAAATGAAATATTTAGTTTGAGTGTCACGAAACTGGTGTCTATGTATAAGATCCCTACTGTGCTGACAACTCCAATATATATTTAGTTATTATGCTTGATATTTGTGAATAAGTGATTAAAAATCACAGTCTGTTGTGTAAATTGCCTAAAACCTACCCGACAGGTTAGTAACAAAAAGAAAAAAAAGACCTCTGTATTATTATATTTTGAACTAAAGCTTTTAATTAACATCCTGGACATTCTTTGTTGCATCAAGTCACATTTCTTCCTCTCTGCACCCATGGTTAGTACCTGTTGTGTGGAAATCTAATACTCCATAACAGGTACCACAGGGGATTATTTTTATTTTTCCAACTGACTTTGAATACACTAATCATTACAAACTATTCCCTGCATTTAAGAGAAACAATAAGATTATTGTGATCCCTCAGTGCTTTGTTTCAGTAATGGCAGTCACCTCCTTTCTTCTCTCTCTGCTGGTTCCACCCTGGCTGGAATGAGCCTTTCAAAACAAGGCAAGAAATATTAACAAATTTGCTGAATGAAATCCAGTCCATCAATCTCAACAAATATCAGATTTTTGTATCCACAACGGAATTGCTCTGAGAAACTCAGCGGCGTTAATCTCTCTGATGATCTTTTCCGCCCTGACAAGGTTCAGCATCGACAAATTGGAATTCAAAATTGATGCTGAAGGAGTGGAAAAGTCATGCTGATGAAGAATATGCCACTGGCGCCATGAGATGGAAGTAGGCCCTGCCAGAGGGAGTGTTAATGATGAAAACCTTGCTCAGGATTGAGTACTGCTTTTCACTGGATCAGAGATAACACTGGCACATTGTGTAGTAAGGCACAATTTAGTGTAACAGCATGTTCTGTGGGAGAATGTAAAACTCTTCTGCTCTTCTGCCAAGTAACTCCTCAACCAGCCTGTTCACCTTTTCGGTGTTTCAAAGTATTTTACGTTCTCTGTCAAATGTGTCAGGCTTTCCTCACAAAGGGGGTTGTGTGCTGTGCAGAGTATAATTAGACATTTAACCCACAGGAGACTTTCAAAGCTTTCCGAGTCATTCTCCATATAACCCGATTAGAGGAGCCCGAGAAGAGGATTGTGCTGTTTAAATCAAAGACGAAGAGGGAGATTAAAGGGTGTCAGAAATGTACCAAAACTGTCGTGATTTAGCAAGAGATTAGATATTATTTGCTTTGTAGCTGCCATGGTGCGTCCCACAACTCATATTTCTACTTATCATGGCCAATTAGGTACGTAATCAATAAAATCTCACCCAGTGTTTGGTTGAAAGCTGGTGGAAAATGTTGGATTTGGGAAGAGAAAACTTGAAATATCCACTGATGTCAAGAATTAATGTCTGCGTCTAGAGATAGAAACAACACGGGTGTGTAACGTTGTTCTTGCATACTGACAGTGTGTTCAGGTGATGTAGATCATTCAGATGAGTGATACTTTAAGAAACAGAGCAAACAGAAATGGCAACCATCTGTGGGTTGCAGCTTTTCTCTATTTTAAATCACTGCACAGTAAATTGAATATCTTTGGGGTTTAGACTCTTGGTCGAACAACACAACACTGAAGGCGTTAAATTGGGCTCTGAGAGCTTGTAATAGGAATTTCTCACTCTTTTATGACTTCTCTGAAATAATCCTTCGTTGCAGCCTTGGTTGGGAGGTCGATAACTGAGTGGAAATAATAGGTGGTACCACTGGCCCATTCTGCTTTAATGCTCATTACATCATAAGTATACAAGTACTTAAAGCTTTTTGGGTTGCTTTGGTTCATTACACACTTCTTCAAATTTTATGAGCGATAAAACCATAAAGTTCTTCGACTTGTTTTCATTGTTGCACCAGGTATTTTTTTTTTTTTTTTTTTTTTTTAATGAATTTACTTTTATGCTTTAAGTAACTTCATGGCTTGTTTTGGCCAAATGTGCTGTATATATGAAAAATAATAAAAACAATAAACTGCTCAAACGCTGGTCTCTTCTGGTTATTCATGTCTCTTTTGGCAATGCAGTAGCTGCTGACCATTACTAGAAGCAGGTGCTTAGGCCAGCTGTTAGCAGATTGCTGTGGAAATGTGATGAAGCATGATGAATGACTCTAAGTGATTCAAACAGTGTGGTTTCAGACTGCATAATGTTACCCACAGCGCTAAGAGTTAGATCGTGAGAGAAGTTCATGCAAAACTTTGGAACAATTTAATTTTGTTCTGAAGTAACAGTGGTTGATTAATTGTAATACTGTCAGAGTTTTGCTGTCGTGACACACTTGTTGAAACTATATCAGGCTTTTTTTGGCATTTGTTCTTGGTTAGAACGATGGAACGATTAGAAAAAAATGGAAAAAAAACTCTGCTGCCCACAGCACATATTTCCCAAAGCCACCAAATTTAATGGAAGGGTTTAAATTCACTTCAACTACTGTGCCTCCTAAAAATTAAACATCCAGATGGAGGAACTATAACAAGCAATTTAAGGTTTCAGCCAAGAACACCTGGACAACACAATGGAAAAAAAAAGATTCAAAGAGTCATTTTCCTCCCAGATCTCATGCTCATTTTTAAGCTTAAAGCTCGAGTTACAAACTGCACACGCGTGTGCTTGAATGACTATACCGCATGCCTAATTGTTCTCTTTTGTGCATCTATCAGGCACTATAACCGCTTTTATATTCACATTTCTTGAGGCCACACACGTTCGTGTATCCATTTGGGTAAGACAACAAAATGAAGTTGACAGCAGGGATGCACAGCCATAAACATTTAATCCTTGTGCAGTGAAATTTGAGTTTCAAAGTGTGTCAGCATAGACCACTTCCATAATGTTTTAAACATGTCCTGTGCACTGAGAAGACAACCTCAGCCAGAGAAGAAGAGTGGAGGAGGCACAGAAAGAGAAAGATTGAGTAAAATATGTTTTTGTTATTCCTTTCATGTCTAATCAGTGAGGCTGTCTGTCTATACTGAAGCACTTTAGAGTGGCTGCAGGACTGACAAGCTGGGCTGTGTTATTAATAGCTACTGTATGTGCTAGTTTTACAAATGCAACATTAAGCAGCTATCCTCACAGCTCATCCAAGTTTCATCAATAAGTGAGCGATAGGCTGCAGCTTTACACATGTGGTCTGGTGGATGCATATGGAAATCTTCCTCAATAGACTTTAGAACCTACGACTGATTCAGTACTCTCACCAGGCTGAAGAACACCAAGCGCATATTCATGTTGATGCAGTCAAGGCGCTCTGCATCTGTACGTTCATGGCAGCTGTCCAATTAGCAGTAGTAAGCCTGTGCACACACCGCTTCAAATGACACTACAATTAAAAGATAGGAAGATTTACTCCCATCACAAATTCAGCTGGCCTGGTGAAAGATGCAGAGAGATGAACTTATAAGTAACTACATGGTAATTTGAGACATCAGGTAATTTACCACCTGCCCCACAGCTTCATATCAGATGTAGGAAACATTACGGGAGCTGCAGAGAGGCTGCAATGAATCCAATTTCTGTATTTGATGCAACCGGTGCAGAGTTTTTGCTTCACAACAGACAGCTGGTTAAGTTTCATTTGACTTTCATGATTTATTTAGCATCAACAAACCACCTCCGAATCACATATTAGCTAACAGCAGTTTGATCGTCAGTCTGAATTGATTGAAAACAAAGATGAGCTGCGTAGCATTCAGCTGACCAGCCAGGACATGACGGGATAAACAGTTCTTTGGGTGTTTTTGTGCCTGTCACGGTGATCCTTCTTTGTTCTTCCATTTAATGAGGTGTTTTGAGCACAATCCAGCCTCAGAGAGTGTCAGAATTGTAACTACCTCATTTGCATGACAGGTGTAGCTAATTTAGCAACAGCGTTGCACGTGCAAAGTGGTTTGTGCCCTTCTCAGTCAAGGAGTGCAGTTTCTTATGTCGTTATGATTAAGGCTGAATGGACGACCAGTGTTCTTACTGCACTGTTCAGAGTGGGAGAGGTTAGGCAGAAGAGGGGGTTGAGAGACGTCAGTGACTGGAAAGAGGCAAAGACTCAACACACATCACAGTCTGATGTAGATGATGTTCATTCTTTACTCTAATGATGTTGAATGCTTAAGCTCTCTCTTGACTATGGCAAGAATCTTACAATAATCTTTCATCCTCTTAAGAAACGAAAAACTTTGCCTCAGAGAGTTCCTAAGATAGATCTCCATTCATATGATGTGAGATTATCCACCACAACTTTTGCAAAGGAGAGAAACTGAAAGATTTTCAGGCAAGTTGATGAAAAGAAGGAAATGGGAAATGAAGGAGCCACGAGGGTCCTTAGCTCACCTTCAGTATGATGTAAGCTGACTCACCACAAGCAAAGAGATGAAAAAAAAAAAAAAAGCATTAAATAAAGCGTGATGGAAAGTCTTATGAGTGTAATCTGTATAGCAAAATGCTTTTCTTTCATTTTTGATCTTTGGTCTTTTGTCATATTTCAAGGTATTTAGCTCCAATTTGAGTCAGTGAAGAGTGGGGTCGTCTCTGAAAGGCTACAACAGTAAGAGCACAGTGCTCAGTAGTGAGGGCCAGCCAATTGTGCCAATGTAAACTCCTCTTTTCTGAATGCTGACAGGACTGTTGATCATAGATGTCATTCACTTGACTCTCAGCGATACGTTTGCTGCTCATTAGACGTGCTGCAGAACTGTTGAGGAGCGGTACAAAGCAAAGGGTCACCCCTTACCATCTTACATTACTCTGAGACAAAACAGCGCAGGTAATTTACCATCGCAGGCACCGTAAATCAATGGTTCCCAATTGTTTTTGTCTGATATAATGCAACAGAACTGGTTTTACACATGCATGTTATTCATATCAATTATATGACGTGAATATTGTAGCAGTCATTTTTCATGCAGTTGAAGTGTCAGTGTTTAAGTCGGTTTGGTCGAGGCTGAACAATTCAACCACTTATCAATTACTTTCAGCTATTTTTTCAACCATCTATCCATTACATTTAGCTAACTATTGATTTATCTGTTACTTCAAGCTAATTATTTGTCCATTTATCCATTACTCTTAGCCATGTTAACCATTTATCCACCACATTTCACTTTTTTCAGCATTTAGCCAATATTTTAGCTTTTTCAACTTTGCTAGTTATTTTCCCCACTTATCCATTACCTTTAATTATTTCTTTATTAATCCATTAGTTTGCCATATTTCAACAATGATCCACTATTGGCTAATCATGTTTCAGTCATTTATGCACTACCTTTAGCCATTTAACCACCACTTTCAGCCTTCATTTCACCATTCAGCCAATATTTTAGCTATTTAATCTGAGGTCTTTTAGCTAACTGTTTAGACTTCTGTGCTCAATACCCTGCCCATGCTTTACTGCTGGGCTGTTATGTGCTGTATTTGACTCGCTTTAACACTCTGTTTGTGCGTTAGAGTAACTGTGTTGTACTTCCTATGGGGACATAATGTTTACCTTTGATTTCCTGTTGTTTCTCTTGGTGAATCCACTTTCATTGTTATTGCATGAATTTATTTTTACAATACCTGAGGTTTTACTCTTGTTTATGAAATCTCATAGTTTTATGAATAGTAATCACTATCACTGATTACACAGCTATTCAAATCAGCATTAAGTCCTTAATAATGTCACCGAGTGTTTGACCATGTTTCACATATACAATGCTGTTTGGCCACCAACCCTTAAATATGTACTCTCAGCACACACCAGCTGCTAAGTGCATTCTGAAGTACATGCCAATAGCTCAGAATGAATTACCACATAATGACAACAATAGCTACATACAGTCTCTGATGAATAACCTAGCTGCGAGTTTCAAGGCTATTTTCATGCTGTATGGAACTAAATAAAAAAACAAAGTTGCCTGTTCAATAAGAAAGAACATATCCAGTAATCAAAAGCAGTATGGTGTGCTTTGAAAAATGATCAGCAGTAACGTTAAGACCATGTTTTGTAAGGTTAAAACATGGTAACGTGATGGTTAGCATAATTAAGTAAACTGTATGTTTTAGGGTCTTTTCTTTATACAGTTAACATATGAAATCATGTAAATCCTAAATATAAAGAGACCATTGTACAGATTTTAAAGCAACACATGTACAAACGTATAGTTCTGTGTTGGGTTTTTAATTTGTTCCATCAACACTCGTTGCTCACACTTGGATTTGGACTTGAGTATTTGAGTCTTAGTTGAGATTTACTTGATGGTGATTCAGAGTTGATTCACCCCTGCTGTAACAGAAGGGTGCACACAGCACAAAAAACACACATGGGGACGCAATATAACTTACTTTAATTCACTCTCATGCTGTCGAAAGCGTAATGAACTCTCAAGCAGTGTGCGCTTGGTTTTTCTGTGGTAGAAAGCAGAGCAGTTCATTAGCCTTATCTCTGTTAAATTTGCCCATCATGGAACAGCATGGGGAAATCAAGCCTGGAATCCGTCTGAGTTGGGCTTGGCAGGATTTGGTTGTTCATTAATTACATTTTGTAATGAATATTTTCTGTTGAACATGATTATTACACTGGTGGGATAATGGCTGTTTATTTCATGGCAACACAAAAATATCCATCCCGGTCCTTTCCTAATGTCATCGGGTGGAACATTTAATCAAGCTTTCAAGGCTCTGAAAATAAGTTTTCTTTCTCCTTGAAACATAGAGGCCCAGGGAATATCTATTAGGCTGTTAATAGATTGCAAACTCACGGTCTGAGTCACATCTCAATCTTTCCAACTTTCTCTCACTCTGCTCTCGTCCACTCTGGCTCGTCGGTGTGTACAGCGGGTCATAGCATGCATGGCTGTGGCCGGCTCTGTGGAGGGTGAAGGGCAATAATTTATTCATCAAAACCAAGATGGTTTGAAGTCAGACCAGTGAGGGCATCACAACATGAGGAGGTGTAGACGCACGTGTCTCTTGGAGCGGGATAAACAAATGTCATACAGGCATGCACAGGGAGACAGATAACACTGATATTCAAAAGCGGTGATCTTAATGGTGTGTATTAATTTCGGTGGCTGGAAAAAAGCCTGCAGAATATCTCAATGGTGTGAAAAGTACTTGGGCCCGAGCTGCAGCCATTATTAGATGTTGCCCAGCGTTTTTGTGATGAGCCTGTGAAAAGTCATCCAGGCATCAAGGGAGGGAAGGGAAAGAAAAAAGTGTGAGATGATGGAGTGCAGAGAAGGGAAAGTAGGTAGAAAAGGTGACAAGAACTGAAAACAGTGATTCATTTATGTTAGTCACAATATACTTATACATATACTTCCATTACAGCTCTTTTATTATGCTTTGTTTGGCTAATATTCATTGGAGTGTTTAATTGCTTTGTGTCGCATTTATGGCAGATCTTATGTTTAATAAGCCTTGAAAATGTTAACTATATAATAGGATAATGAATGCATTAATTGAAGTAAATGAGTAGTGATGACCTGATTTGCTTGATTAATTCAATCCTTTGTTTACTGCTAGAGCTCTGATTTGTAGTTTTTGGGGGGGTAACATTTTCCTTTTCATGTGTAGAAATCATTATTTGCCACATTAATTAAGTGTTTAATTGTGCACCAATGCCACCATCAGTTTTTTTTTTTCCCTTAATAGTGACCCTAAAAGAATGATACCAACACCTGGCAGAATGTAAAAATGAAAATAATGATCATAGAAGAAGTGTGTAAGACAAACAGTGTGCAGCTAAAACCAAACAAGATCTGAGGCTGCACAGTTTTTACATCACTCAATTTTACATTCAGGTTTAATGGAACATGTTGCAAAGAAAGAGGAGCACAAGCACAACATCCCAAACCAAAAATTCTCATGAAATAACAAGAAAGTGTTGCAGCTCTTATTTCAGGACCTTTAAGGTTTGCTGCCGAGGCAGAATAGTGTCAAACTTAGAATCCGTGCATGCCAAGATCGCTCGTATCAATATTTCCTCTTTCTTTTTTTTCCCTATAAAGTGCCCATGCAGCGATGAAAAGCCAGCATGTCAGGTGCCTTCACTGTCAGGAGGAGCTGTGGGGGAAGTGCCTGGTCAAGCTGGGAAACAATATATTCATAAACAAAAGAGAGATGTTAAGGATGCTCAGTTGTGCTGACGGGAAAAGTCAGCAATGTAATATTGGTGCAGCTGCATTTTCACTCTGCAAAGGCAGACTGTGGATCTGCAGGTGGATTTCAGCAGCAAAATGAACTTGAAAGAGTCAATAGAGCCAGTGAAGTCTTTACTTCCAGAACACCAGTCTGCCATCTCATTCTTTTATTCGTTAAAGCGTGAAAAAACATGGTTTTGTTTTTTGTTCCGACACGCCGCACATGTCGCGCTGTCGGTGTGTGTCTGTGGTGAGCACTCGCTCAAAGTGTTTGTAAACATCTGGAAATTTGTATGAATGGTGGTGAAATATTGATGGATTATGAATCTCACTTTGTTTTATGTTTTGCTGCCGTGATTGTTGTGGCACTGCTGCTGGTTTGCGCAGCCTGAAATCTCTGTTTGTGGAGTTTTTCATTAGTTGATTTTTTTTTTTCTGCTTAATATTTCCAAGTTGAGGTTGTTGGTGTGAGAAAGCTGATTTTCTGTTACTTAGCTTAATCCTTTTCAGGGTCACGGGGCATTAACCTGTCCCAGCATACGAGACTGGGAGAGATCATGCACAGAATAACTGTCTAGACTAATACTCACATTAATACCTGTGAACAATTTAAAATCTCCAACCCACCTGACCTCAATGTGTTTTAGACATAGGAGGAAAATATAACATACAAGCACAGGAAAATGTGCAAATCACCGCTGTTTACCAGCTGCAGCCCAGTTTCATTAAAGTTTCATCTGACCTGATCTAGTCCACAATGTAGATGATTTGGTTCATATAGCATAGCACTCTGCAGGGCGCAGAATCTCTTGCAGTGATAGATTGGGTGCTTTGCCGGTGCGGTGCAGTGCTAATGCAAGCCATGACAGAAGTGTGCCTCTCATAGGTGAGCGACCCAGCTCCAGGCGGTAGGAGCACAGCCTGGAGGTGATGCAGGGCAGCATGAGGTCTGCCGCAAAGTGCCAGAGCTGCTTGTGCTCTGCTGATGATGCCGACATGGCTCACCAGGAGACTGATCCGTGAGCCAAGCTCCTCCCCGCCGTGGCGAGAAAAAACCCCGGGGGGCAGGCCCAGAGTCTAGCAGCTCTGTGAATCAACAGAGATATTTTTAACACCATACTGTCCAGATAAATTAGGGCTTCCTATAGGTTTTATACCTAATTTCAGTTGGTGACATGTTAATTGTGGTGCTGTTATCTCCCCGCAGTCTTTAATTAGCTGGCTGGACAGAGTTTTCCAGGTTTAGAGTGTAACAGCCGGCTCTGGAGCTTTGGCTCTCCATATCGAGGAGTACTCATCATGTCTCCATCTCTCTGCCTCTCACCAGGGAGCAGCATTACAGATACCTTGCTTTGATGGTACAATAACAAAGTGCATCTTGGGATATCATTTGCCCAAACAGGTCACGACTGGCTCCACCGTAGAACCACGAGAAGGCCTCATACTGATCCCTGTTGAACACAGCCAACCAGCCAATGACGATAATTAGATAGTTTTTTATAACTTTCTGAATTTTTGACGCACTTCCAAATGAAAAATAAAAGATCCATTAAAAACAAAGACAACCTTTGCCTTGATGAATAGTAAGCTGGTGGAGGCACTGCTGCGATTACGGAACATACTGACAGATTAGACAGGTGAAGGTGAAGGCAGATGTTCATCCTCGCGTCATTCACAGTGTGAAATGGTCGTAGTTTTCTCAGGTTTAGGTACCACAGCTGCTTGGTTAGGTTTAGGAAAACTCACTGTTACGTATGTGACGTCACCTGACTTCCTAATTTGCTCCCGTCATAATTAATACAGCCACTAGAGTTCACATCTAACAATAAACATGAACATGGGTCATAACAACATACTTGCAAAGTCAACTTATACCGTCAGTTTACCCCTGAGGACGGATTCGTTTGTTCTTTGAAATTTGAAAATGTGTGGTGATTATAATTCAAATTCAAAGAGTAATTGAGCAACTTGAATCCAACTTTCACTCTTCATATGAATTGTAGCTCTGAATATAAACTACTCACAGTTCACATTTGATAACCACTATTATTTTACACCAAGGCCAGGAACACTATTGACTGCAAGCAGTTTTCAGCTGACGCACATCAAATATGTACGTTCTGCCTCTTTGCCAGTTTAACAGATTGAAGAGAATTTGTTCCTCTGCCGAAGCTTTTGAGGCAAGGTCAGACGAACTTACAAACAAGTTTCCAACAAGGGATTACTTTGGTACAACGAACTGATTGTGGAGGAGGGAAGTCTAGAGAAAGTCTAATGCAGCCAGAGAGTCAAATAAAAATCATTCATGTGTATTTATCTGTAGTTTTCACCTTTGTCAGATCAAATCATCTATAATATTGAAATACTGGCATATTTTGCCCTCTATCGAAAACAAGGATATTTTCAGCTCCACTTTCTTTGTGAAACAAAACCTTGAAGGGCGTTTTAGATTTGCAAAGGTTCTCCACAGTCCATAAAAGCCCAGTGAAGGCATATTTTCAACATACAGAAACTGAAGAATTGCATTCAGGGCGAGAATTTGGTTGGAAATGCATTATTAGTGGAGTTATTTATAGGCTTAAATGTGCCTGTGGCTGAATCTAATCTATATGAGGAAAAATAAGGCAACAACTATTTGGATCCCAAGTCCAACTTCACCTGCAGTGAAACATTTTCTAAATAAAGAATTAACAAGAGACAGTTGAGATATACCACAAAGTTATTGGACACGTTTTCTTGGCTTTCACGCTAATGTAAAAACAGGAAATGCACAAGGACCATGCTATTACAGGATAAGTATACTACCAGTAATAACTGCATAATATGGCCCCTGACCCGCTAAGCACACATGTCATTACTGTGCCGAGGACATTAGGCTCATGTCCTGAGTTGATTCTGTTTTTTACATTTCATTTAGGAAGGGATTAGGCACTGGTTTCTCAATTCTGTATTCAGCATTATTCAAATATGAGGCCAGTGCACCTCATGCAAAGTATTTACAGCCTAAAATGCATCATAATTAGCCTGCATTATCCTACTATTATCTGTCTCTACAATGAGAAAACGCACACCTCAGTCTCAGTGCTCTTTCCTCCACACCCACCGAGTCTCTTACCCTCTGCATTTCTAGGCCTTACACACCTGGAAGACAACCTATGATTTATGCAGGCTGCACACACACACACACACACACACACACACACACACACTGCTAGTGTCCAAAATACAATGCTGCACCTACTGGAATTTTACTGTTCGTGCTTAGTGTACACTTTCACATGTTGTGCCACTATTACAAAAGAGATACAGCTTGGAAATACAAAGTCAATACAAAGTTTCATCCTCTGACCCGGAAAACATGCTTGATGTACACACATTTCATCATTTTCTGAATATACATTTTGCCTTCAGACATAAATATTGTAAATAGGTCCAAGGCAGCCAATTTCCTGCTGAAGTCTTTGCAGTACAACCCAAGCTCCAATCTCTTATGATGCCCCTTGATAATAGGTTGCACTGCTTGCTATTATCAAAGATCACACAGGAAATATACTTGCATTGAAGTAGTTTCCTGGCAACGCAATTTCCAGAAAAATGGTCTTTCTACGTGCCATGTCTGTCAATGTTGCACAGGAAAGACAGACACGTGTCAAACCAGTTTGTCAAGGCAACCCAGCGCTCCTTCGTGTATTCGCTTCATCCAAAGCAACGGACAGTCCGGCGGAGGAGATCGGTCCGTCATCGAGGATCGAAAAAAGCTGGAAAAAAGTACCTTTCTAATTCATTTGATTATAAAAACTGGAGTACGTGTCGGGGAATAGTAAAAAATTGCAGTATTCTGCCTTGCTTTTGCAGACAAGTTTAAAAATCGCTATATTTTCTGTACTGCACCGCCTCACGCGTCACGTTTCGAGACACCCCGGATGACATAAACATACGCACCCCACTCCCCGCTCTACGTTACGGATATGACGTAAACGCGCTGCAATTCAAACTTCAGGAAACGAAAGCGTTTGGTTAGAAAACGGTCTTGTTGTCACGAACAGACTCGTTTGAGGGGATATCTCCACCTTGTTTTGTCCGTAAGTGTAAAATGTTTTGTCTTTATTTGTTAGTTATCTTTGTTTTCGTAGTATATAGTATCCAAATGGACAGCCTTCAATTAAGACGATGTAACGTTAGTTTATTAAAAGCTTAGCTAAACAGGTGCGAGGGTGGATGCAACGTTCAAAAACAGCTTTATTAGCGACATGTATTTTTAATAGATATTTATTTTGATTTAGTGTTCAATTAAACAATGATGGTACTAAATAAATAAACTAATACTGATAAACTAAATAAACATAAAATCGTAGAGACCAATGTGTTTATTTTTTTCATTAATGACATAATATTATATATATGTTGATATTCAGTAACAAGGCTGTATGCTAACAGTTTTGTATATATTTTGGCATGTTTCATAAGGCTTGAGAGCTGTTCATTTTACCCTCAATTTGATCATTTATTGTCAAAATGATTACAGCCAAATTGAAACCCACAGTCTGTGAATGCCTTCTTTCCCCACAGACGCCCAGTGTTACTTCCTCAACACTGACAAAGCGGCCATGACATCTAAAGGTGCTAAAGAGACCCTCGTCACCAGGCTGGGTTTCAAATCCAGCAGCTCTACCTCAAAAGCTGAGGCGGAGCTGGAGAAAGTGAGGAAGGAGAACGCTCACCTGAGGAAAAAGATTGATGAACTGGCCAAACGGCACATCAAACCACCCGATTCAGACAAAAGCAAGCTGCTGGAGGTGAGGGCAGCCTTTGTTTGGTTGTGTTCAGGGATTTCAGGGTTAACCACAGTACCTCCTGCATGTCTGTCTTTTGCCTGTTTATTTTTTTGTATTTGAATGTGCGTATGGCATCTTCTGCTGATTTATTTCAGAGGATTCTTTCCCTCGAGACGCTGCGAGAGAGAAACAATCAGCAGCTGCTTGTTAAAGAGCAGGAACTAGAAACACTGAGACAGCAGCTGACAGCTAGAGGAGGAGAGGTATGAACACATGACACGTCTCTGCACAAATCAAGCTAGAAGTCCTCTGTAAACACGTACACATAAAAAAAAAGAAAAACAACAGATTTGGACACGCTGAAGCTGCAGTTTTCTGTCCAGCATGTGAAGATATACCTACAGCTGTGTCCTTTTTGAGAGTGCTCCTCAACTCGTGAACATTTGTTGCACTTTTTGGCATTGTATTGGTGGCATATGCATTTCAGACAACTGTCAGAGGAGGAAAAAAAAAACAAAAAAAACAACGATGCTAGAATTTCTCTGAGCTGCCACAAACACAGTTGGGGGGAAATAGCTTCTATCCCATTTTGACAGCAGCTCAGCTAAGTGACGTTTAGACAGCCAGCAAAAGCTGCATACTAACACATGGTGTGTATGCTGTTCACTTGATATTTATAAACCAGCTATCTCTCACGTTAGTGGGTCTCTGTGTGCATTAGCATTCATGCCCTTTTGCTGTTTATGGTGCTGCTGGAGAAATGGATGCTATCTATTTGAGGTTCTTATCCTTGTGAAATCGCTTTTTCTATTGTTGCAGAAATCGTTTTCTAATTTCGGCTAGTGATAGCGGCACCGGGCTAAAACTTGGAAATGGCACGCTGGTAAATGGAACATCAGCTATTTGACATTGTGACTGCGTAATTCGATTTAATCACACTTGCCTCTTCCTCATTAACTTTCATCAACAAAAGAGCTAAAACCGGAGCTGCTCGGTGGGCATTGCCAGCCAGCCATGTAATGTCATCTGTGTGAGGCAGACAATTGCTCTGAGAGGAGCAAATATCCTCAGCAAACTGTCTGTGCATAAACAAAGGTTAAAAAAAATAAATAAATTAACCACAGTGGCGTTGGTTCCTTTTCATATTGCCGTGCATTTCAGGTGGTAGCATCGCTGCAGGCCCAACTGGAGCAGCGGAGGAGGGAGGCTGAGCAGAGGGACGTCTTGTTCCAGAACTTGTCACAGGAGACGGAGAACCTGAAAAACCAGCTGGGCACTGTTTCGACCCGCTGCCAGTCCCTGGAAACACAGGCAGTGGTAGGTGGACCAGCGTACAGCCTCTATGCTGCTCTCATTAGTCAGGAAAGTTGGCACTGCTGTGAAAGTTTGTCCCCTCTTCCACACAACCAATTATGTGATCGGGGGTCTTGTCATGATGTCGCTGGCTTTAAAATGTGTCAGACTAACTGCTGTAGCTGGTGCGGGTCAGTATTAATGATGTGACTTTGATGATTACAGTGCTTATTCAGCAACCTATGTTTGTTAATTGATGACTGGCCCTGGGATATTATTAATAATGTTACCTCTGGCTGTAACAAAAATGTGGAGAAATGGGGGGGAAAAAATGTAGATGTGAATTAGATTTCACAGGACAAAGTTACATCTTTGTAGTCAGAAATCACTGATGAACAAAGTTAGTTGAGTTTTTTTTTCCTCTGACAGCATATTCTTCCCTCCTGGCCCATGATTAAATCCTGCAACAGCTTTGTGTCCTCAGCCTCCTCTTCTGATATCCTCCATCTCCGAGCTTTTCTTTTTCCTTATCTGTAGCGCTGATGCAGTAGACATGTTTTTGATGAATTCTAAGATTTTTGAAAAAACAAATTCCATTTTAGTGTTTCATTGACCTCAGCTCCAGTCACGCTAAAGTCTAACAGAAATGTGCTTTAAGGGAAAAGCGAATGTATAACTTCCTGAACATTGGGTGTGGCAGTTTCTTCTGCTCGTCGTTTGCACCTGTAGCCAGTGCACCTAAGATTTATATCCTCCATTTCAAGAGGTTTAAATTGCATTTCAGCTCTGAGACTCCATTGCATGAAAGGAGACTGGTTTGGAAGTGCAGATGCAGTTATTCCTCTGTCCACTCGGTGGCACTGTGTGACCTCTGATCGTTTTCCTCAGTACTTTCTCACTTTACTGTCATGACAGGTGCGAGTAATGCATGGCTCAGAAGAAAATGTGGTAAATGTAAAGACAGACATCACTTTCAGTAATTTTCTGAAAGATAATATATCATCTTTGTCCAAGACACACTTGTATAATTAACATCATTTTCACAGTTATCGGTGCAAGCCTTGCCGTTGGTGAATCCGTGGTTCCCATTCAGTTCCCTCACAATTGTAGACTCTCATTCCCGACCAAAAGGCAGCACTGATTCCCGGTCAGCCCTTTGATGATTTGAGCACAGCAGGCCCTCGCTACACCCTTAGAGAGCGGTCATCAGGATTCTCCTCGGCTCCTGGAGAGGTTTAGGTGGCAAAATCACAAGTAAGGGCTTCAGCAGTTCAAATGGCTGAAGACTCAGAGGGCTTTCTGGGACCCAGAGTGAAGCCCGGCTCAAAGCAATTCAAACTCTGTCCCAAGAAGAAGACAAGCCCTTCTAATTTTGCTGATTTTCACCCAGTTTTTTTCCAGGAGCTCCGCCTCAGTGTAACGGCTCCTGCTTTTCTTCTATCTCAATCAATCTTCTAAAGCAGGTAGCATGAAGGCATCTCCCTTCATCAGCCGACATAAAGCATAAAACATGACTTTTTAATCTGATGAAGACGTGTTTCATGTAAAAATCTTAGTTGCTGCACCTTATTAAAGGCTCTTATTATGTTATTATAAGAAACATTTGCGGCAAATGAGTGTAATTATGTAATTAATGTTGCTAAATAACAAAAACAGTCTTAGGAAAAATGTAGGTGCTGAAGTTACGTTGTGGTTTCAGTCGTGGCTGCAGGCTGAGAGCAGGGTTCATACAAAGTCTTCAGTTTGAAAAATGCCTAATTTTAATAATTATGCCGTCAAGGGTAAGAAATACCCACAATACTACCCAATCACTCATGTAAAGCAAAGATCTTTTAATATTTAAAATGAGCCCTTCAGGAATACAGATACAGGTTTTTGTTGTTGTTGTTGTTGTTGTTGTTTTTTTTTTTAAGTTTGCTTGTATTTGTTCCTCATAAAGGTCACCACAAAGCTGGAAATACCGTCTTTGAATCTTAATGCTCTCAGGTTGTTTGCATAAATCCTGCTTTGGTTGTAAAGTCACTACTTTTTAGACTCAAGGTTGGAAAGTGTATAAGTACACAAATGAATAGGAATACTCGATATTTGTATGCATACAGTAACAGTGACAGACGCTGACTTCAGGTGCCACTGCAAGTGGATTTCCTCACCTGCATGTCTTAAAGGAAATTTTCCAGGAATGCTCTCCACTTTCAAAGCCCTTGGCTGAGCTCCTCTCGTATTACTTGAAATAATCTGACCAACAGACCCCTGACTTACCCTTTGCCCGGCTCCTGCCTTCACAAAAGCCATTAGCAGGCTTAGCTTATGGGACATACGTTTAAGTCCATCTGGAAAAGTTGACAAGCTCATGATGCCTGTCTGGTAGTGGAGAAGCTCACTAGGCCTTAGCGCAGAGATGATCATTTCCATGTCTGCTGCTCTGCTTAGACGCAGGATGGGATCAGACACGTAGACCTCAGGGTGAGGTCACAGAGTTATGAGATGACTGACTGTCTTCTCAGGATGGATGTCGAGGAACTGGCCTGAGTGATGGTGGCCTGGGTCCTGTGGCCATGTCTCTGAAGAAGCAGCATGTCGATGTCCTGAACTGCATTGTAGATAACAGTCATCTTTAAAGTCCACAGCACTGTGTGTAGAATAATCATGTACAGAAACAAAAGAGGCACAGTGGCAGACAGCAGAGCATAGATTTTTCATTATTAGGACTTGCTAATTCAATCCAGTTTGTTTAATTTAGAGACCAGTGTGACTGAAAATAAGGCTTCATTCTGTGACCGCTAGATCAGACAGAAGTGTTGATTCCAACAGCGCTGGGATTATTTCAAAAAGAAATGTTTTTCTCTCGACAGAATGGACAAGCACCTCCTGCAGACTTGGCTTTGGTTCAAGATCAGCTGAGAGACGTGAGTCCAGTCAGTGATTTACTGTGTGTGTTTCTGCGTGCCTGTTTTGTAATTTCAGTGCATGCTTTCTTATCCGCCTTATATTTGAAGCTTTTCATTCCATCACACTCCAGCTCAGCGCCGGGGGAATGCAATCATTCCATGAAGTTCATCAATTAATCTTTCCAAAATATCTAGGACCCTTTTTTGTGTCAATATCAAAAGGTACTATCAGCAAAGGACACGCTGAGTGTTACTTTTTTGGATAGAACAAAACATTTTTCTTTTTCCCCTTGAGTGTCCAGCCCAAATGTCCAAATGCATGGAGAACAGTTTGTCAGTGTAGGACTTGTGCATCTCACCACCAGGCTCTTGAGAAGAACCAGCAGTGGCTGAGCTACGACCAGCAGAGAGAGGCCTACGTCCAGTCCGTCCTCGCCCGCACGATGGAGCTGGAGCAGCAGCTGGCCCAGGCGAAGCAGCAACAAACCAAACAGGAGGCCACTTCGGATGGTGAGAAGTACACGAAGTGTTAAAGTAATTCAAATGAACTCAGCAAACGCTTAAGTTTGTGCTCTGAAACATACGGCACTGAATGTGGAAAGTGGAATATAGGGAAGGCTATGCAGTTTGATTCAGATATTAGTATTTTAGTCACAACATTAAGCACTGAAAAGGCAACAGCCTTTGAGCTAGAAAAGGAGATGAGAAGATTAGAAAGGTAATAATCCTGGAATTAAAAATATTAACAGCAGCAGCAGCGCTGAGGACTGCTCGGCTTTGATAATTAAATGGTGAAACCTTCCATGAATCTTCTACACAGACAATGCTTAGTACCAGAAATGTAACATTTTAATTGCGATGAACTTCTTAGATTAGCTTCTTAATTTGCTTACTGACACGTCTTATCTCAGCCCCTGCCAGCTCAGCAGCTCCAGAAAAGGATGTTCAGCTGAAGAGCCACTATGAGCAGTTGATGTTGGGGTTACAGAAAGATCTGGAGAGCCAGAAAGATCAAGTCACCAGAGCCCAGCAGGAGCTCGGTGTGCAGAGGGAACAGGTAAATGCTACAGGCTTTCAGTTAATTACTATTTGATCACTGAGAGGGAGTTAATTTCCAGGTGTAAGGATTCCTGTTCCTGTCTAATAAATAAAAAAGACTGACTCCCTAATTAATTTTTCTATTCTGCTTGTTGCTTCTGGCTCATATTCCTGAGACACCTTGCAGTCTCCTTATCAAACTATGGACAAATTAATTGACGTTCACTCCGTTCAAACGTTTGTATTACTGCTGCATGCAACCGGACCAGCCCTGTTGAATTCGTCTTGTCCTTGGATTCAGGCATCTTTCTAATTAATTTGCAGGACTCGATCAGAGAAACGAACAGACAAAAAGCACACAGCGTTCTGAAATTTAACTTTTCTTTTTCTCCGCAGTCCTCCAGCGCTCAGGCTGAGGTCACCAGGCTCCAGGAGGAACTGTCAGCGCTGCGGAGGAGCTATGAGGACAAGTGCGGCGAGCTGTCGTCCTTTCTGAGGAAGTACAAAGAGAGGAGCAGAGAGCTAGAGGAGGCCAAGATACAGCTGCAGGCCGAGCGACTCAGCAACAGGTACAGCAAGTCTGCTCCTGTTGGAGAAATCGAACAGAGGTTGCTCTCAGATCAACTCGGGTTAACTTTAAATGTGACTGGTGCAGAGAAACACAGGCGTGTGTTTGGATAAGGCCAGACTGCAGATTGATTGGGACACAACTCCAAAATATAACAAACTGTTTCACTGACCTTGGTTGATGAACCCCTTTAAATGAATCTGCTCGCAATAACCGCGGGTAATCTGTTCCAGACTAGTGTTTTTCCACTGTGCGATGTAACTAAACAGGATTATTCTGAATGTTTCTGTGGATTACATCCAGACATGATGTGTGCGAGGAGAGGAAGGCATCGTCTGAGCGGGCAGACAGGATGAGGGTGGAGCTGGAGGGCATGGACATCAGGTTGGAGGAGGAGAGGAAGAGATCTGCTGACCTTCTACAGCAGGTAACACTCGCATTCGCCGCCATGTTTCCTGCACTTCCCTGAAAGTTTTACCAAAGACTCACGATGCACGAACACATATCTGACAATGTTTGAATAAGAATCTCATTCCAGGATTAATTGCAGAATGTTGTATTACTGTTAATTTGGCCTTGACAGGTAAATATGCTGCAGAAGTCTCTCCTGAGCCAAAATGAAGAGCAGAGGAGAATCGCCGCTCTGGAGCAACAGGTAACACCATGAATGTGTTTTAATGAGAAACGGTCGAGCCCTTCAAGTTAAACCAAGACAACATCTGTATCATCCCAACCTGCAGCGCCGTCTTTTTGCTTTGTGTGAAATGAGGGTTCAAAGCAAACACTGAGATAAAAATGACACACAAGAAATGTTCACCGCCCAGTTATGAGCCTAAAATCTGTCACCTCAGTCCTGTTGCGTAGTATGTAGCACATAGAGATGTAACTGTTCTGGTTTCTTAAAAGCAGTGAAATCCATACTGATCCCAGTTGTGCATTTTAAGTACAGTGAGTTCTTGGCTCGCTGCTTCTCATATAAATTTCTCCCCCGCCTAAGATCCAGCTCTCTGCCAAGGACTTTGAGAATGAAAAGATTGATCGTCAGAGCATGCAGCACCAGTTACATAAGGTGCTGAAGGAGCTCCGCAAGGCCCGAGATCAGATTGCTAAACTGGAGTCTGCTGTGAGTGTTACTGCACATCATAACCGCGTGGTCACCGTAACTCTTACATACATTCAGTAGTAATTAATGGTTTTACCGTAATGCCAAATCTGAAAAGTTTCTGTGCATCAAAGAGGAATATTGTGTGTTTCAGAAACCGCCAAATGCCCGTTTCTCAGAGCCCAGCTCCTACAACAGCCTGGAGTTTGAGCGCCTTACTATCAATGACCCTCACGGTCCCACATCTCCCTCGAAAGTCGCCAACCTCCTGGATGAGAGTTTCCTGGAGTGCCCAAAGTGCCGGGCTCCCTATCCCACCAGCCGCCACAGGGAGCTCCTGGCACACATCGACTACTGCTTTGCCTGAGCTAGAGGAGGGTGTGGATCAGTGGTTTTCAGCCTGGGTGTCAGAGACCCCTCTGAACCCGAGCAGGCAGCAAGATGGCAAAAAATGTATTTTTCAAATAGTAAAGGGAGGGGAAATATTGGCCATATTGATAAGCAGTGTGTGATCCTGGGTATCAAGCAAACACCGCGTCCTTGTAATGGGTCACACACCAAAAAGGGTGGGAACCACTGGCCTCGATCCCATCCTTTGCAGAAACCCCCTGCAGCGTAGTTAAAACACCTGCGTGGCGTGGAAGGAACACCTGACAGCCACAGCCAGGCGGCTTTAGTACATTCGCCATGTTCGACTTTGAAAAACAACACTGATTCCACAAGCACAGCATCAACGGTGAGCGAGAGATATTTTTAAACTCGTTTGGAAGACTACCAACCAGCCCTCTGTTTTAATTTCCAAAAGCTGATGAAAGCTGCAAATTGGCTGAGACCTCATGCAAGGTGATTAGTTTGAAATACTACTCCTGCTGTCATAATGATCACTGGATGCAAATATATGATACGTTCAATAAGCATGAAAGTTTGTGCGGTTTCCACAAACATCGTTTAATCACCACAACAGGCTGCAGTGAATCGTCGTTTTGGCTTCGCTCCAAGACGTATTCAAATAGTTCCTTTTGCCTCAGAGTGGATTAAGATCCAGACAGCTAGACTGTCTTAGTTCTCAGTAAATACACAAGTTGAATTTTTATTTTTTTTTTATATATATAAATGGGAATCAAGGGACATTCTTATAATGCTGCAGATTTCGTGTCTAAATCACCTGAAAACTATTTGAAAGTCTTTCATATTGAACGAGTTTGATTCTTTTCCGGCGTACCATCAGGCCAAAGCTGTCACACTCCCTCCGTATGTTTATTTCTGCTGTCCTCCTGCTCCTTTTTGTAGCACAGTTGTGTTTTTCTTGTTGTGAAGCTCTTTATTTTTGTGTGCCTTAGATGAAATTATTTATTCTTGGGTTGTTTTTCTTGTACAAGTGAGCTACTGTTGTTTTAATGAAAGCTTTTATTTTCCTTCGGTAAATGTAACCAATGATAAATATGTATTACTGTACATTTATAATGGCCATTGTCGCGTCATCATGGGAGGTACCTCCTTATTGTGTTCTGTATGAATGTTTACAACCTTTCCTCATGTGTTCCACACTGTTGCTCCACTCCTCGTTTCAGTGGTTAGTACCTTTTTGTGTAACATTTTCCTCAGCAGGTGTAATATTGAAGGTATATTGACATTGCTCTTACCTCCAAGCAACAGTGGTCATTTGCTGTTTTGGCAGTATTGAGGTGAAGGACAAATTAGTCGGGAAAAATATTTCTATGCTCCAGGTTCTTTGTGTTCTCCACCACAATCATAGTCAGTGGTGATTTTAGACAAAACGTCTCCTGCCATGTTTTTACCTATTACATTCCCAGTGTTTGTGTTCCATTACAAAGTGTGGCAGTGTTTCTCTGTCTGGTGTGTTGCAAACATGCGACTGTAACCATGACCAAGATCTTCCTCTAACCACATAGCTTGATTTGCCTAAACTCAACCAGACCTTACACACTTCCTCCTGGAGCTTAATTGGTCACATGGTGCCAGGTTGTCCGTGTATTCGTCCCTGTTCGAGTGAAGCTCGCTCCCATCTCCACCTTGACTTTTCGAGCCTGCGGCCCTGTGAGGCTGGAATGAGATTGCATGACTTAATTCCTTGTACTAAACTATTTAAGGCAGGGGATTAGTGAAGGTCCTCGTGGCAGGGGAAAGGGGTTAAGGTGCCTGCAGCCTTGGCAATGTGGCAATGACAAGATAGACTTAAGACAGATAGACACTGCTACAGGTGCTGTTCAATGAATTAGAATAATTTGAAATGGTGCACTCATTACATTTTTGGAATGCATTTTTGTGCAGAAAGCAAATCAGGTGTTCACCGCACCTGTCCTACTCGTTAGAGTAATCACAGAACTCTTCACCTGTAAAAAATTAGCTCAGCTGAGCTTTCCAAAAGGCCCATTTAGGCTGTTTGACTGCGACACTGTTGTTTCATTGAATTAGAATAATGGAGAAACCATGTCATTGAATTAGAATAATTTTTATTATAATTACTGTACAATTATCACTTTCTCAGTATTTTGTGGCTGCCCCCTTGGCTTGTATGACTGCCTGAAGTCTCCGCGGCATCGATGTGACCAGCTTGTTGCAAGTTTCTGCACTCACAGCTTCCCAGGCAGTGGCGATGTTCTGCTTCAGTTGGTCCAGCGTAGTCGGCTTTCTGTCGCGAATTTTCCGCTTGACGATGGCCCAAACGTTCTCAATGACATTGAGGTCAGGCGAATTGGCTGGCCATGCCAAAACTTGAAGCTGTTTTTTAGCGAACCAATCTTTGGTCGACTTTGCCGCATGAGCTGGTGCAAGATCCTGTTGAAATATGAAGTCTTCTTCGCCAAACTGTTCCTCAACAGTCGGAATCAGGAACGTTTCCAGAACATCTTGATATACGGCAGCATTGACAGTCTTCTTGAGGAAGCAGAGTTTCCCTACACCCCGAGCGGACATGCATCCCCAGACCATAACGCTCTGGGGAAACTTGACGGATCTTTTTAGGCACTCGTGGTTGTAGGTTTCGCCACCACGACGCCAGACACGAGGACCTTGGTCACCGAAGGAGATGCAGAAGCGTGACTCGTCACTGAAGACCACTTTCTGCCAGTCTTCAGCAGTCCACTCGCGGTGTTCTTTGGCCCACTTCAGCCGTTTCTCCATTTGTTTCTTGTTCAGCATCGGTTTTACTGCTGGAACGCGAGATTTGAAGCCGAGTTCGCGCAGACGACGGTAAGTGGTTGATCTGGAGACGTCAGCACCGGTCTGCTTGTTCCACAAGTTGGTGAGCTCGGAAGTGGACTTGAACCGGTTGCTGACTGCGATCTTTCTCAGCTGCTTGTTGTCGCGCGCAGATGTTTTTCGGACGGCGGAACAGTTGGTGCGCTTGCTGCAGTTTTTCTTGAGAGCTTTGCAGACAGAAGACTGGCTGATGCCGAGCTGCTTAGCAATTTTAGTTTGGGTCAGGCCTTGTTGGCGAAGGGCTTGAATTTGAGCCACTATTCCGGTTGAGAGGTCGCGCTGCTTACCCATGATTGATTTTACAACTTAGAAATTCTACTTAACCCTGACTTTATACTGCACAGTGAACACTTTTCACAGAAAACAAAAATTTGAGCATTTATTCTAATTCAATGAAACAGTTTCTCCATTATTCTAATTCAATGAAACAACAGTGTCGCAGTCAAACAGCCTAAATGGGCCTTTTGGAAAGCTCAGCTGAGCTAATTTTTTTACAGGTGACGAGTTCTGTGATTACTCTAACGAGTAGGACAGGTGCGGTGAACACCTGATTTGCTTTCTGCACAAAAATGCATTCCAAAAATGTAATGAGTGCACCATTTCAAATTATTCTAATTCATTGAACAGCACCTGTATACTGCCATCTTTTAGGCAGTTGTTTTATCATGTGTCTGTTAAAAGTGTGAGCTGAAAATCACATTGTTTTGACCAATTTTTGTCCATTTTGCTGTGTGTTTTTCAAAGTTGTCTTTGTTTTATTCTAATCATGTGCTCCAAAGTTGTTTTTCTGTGCACTGTACTGTACAAAATGTGCAATAAAGATGTAAATCTCCTTCCAATGCAACAGTTGTTTGTCTGCTTTGTCACATCAGTGTACTTTCAGACCAATAGCGTTTTTAACTTTTCCTCAATTACTAAATAGACTGAAATAAAAATTGCTAAATTAATGGAAAACATTTGCCTGTCTGAGATAAATGCTCATGTTGAGCTTGGTGTGTCTTGGCCGGTGTTCATTTAACTGTACTTTGATAGTGAACAGAATAAGCATCATCAGTGTGTTACTGTACTGATGGTTCACACTGTAAATGATTCAGATGATTTCAGCTTAATCTAGAAAGTAACCAGGTCTCATAGAAAACATTCAGTCAGTCTTTTGAACACCTCTCCTGCTGGTGGCGCTACAGGTGAAGTCAATACTCCGCCGACCACCAACAGACAGATGGACATTGCCATCCATGGAGCCACGTCACAGCATGTCAGCCAAAAACTGACAGCTAGGGTGTTGAGGTGCTCTAAGCTGCACATACTACCAGCAAGTCAGTCAATGACAGTGTGCCTCTGTGGAAATGTTATTCATACATAATGATGTGCATACTGAATATATGTAATGTATATAATGTATATATTCATTAAAAGTTTCCCATTAGAGCTGGCGTATTAGGCTCTCAGTCACAGCGTAGGAAGGTGTTGCTGGAAGCTCGTTGCACACCGTTGTTTTTGTTTGATGTAGTTTATTTGCACTGATAAATGATGACTGCATGTACTTGGATTTTTATCCATTTTGATTGACCGAATCCAAAGTCAGACAACATGAATTCATTATTTGCAATCCAGGAATACAGATAAATATTTCAAGGCGATAAAAAATTGAACGAGCCTGCACGGAATGAATGTTTTATTTCAAAAACTGGATCAAGAAGTATACATCATACAATCAAGAGACAACCACACTAGTATGCCTATAGCACATGACTATATATGTGTGTATTAAGGTTTCTTAGCAATATCTGCTTTTGTGCTACAAGATACTGTAAGTCCTTCAGTGTAAAAGCAAAGCCAGTGGCTTGTGAACCTGTTTTTGTTTCAGTAAACATGGTGGTCATGCTCCAGAGCTGCAATAATGCAAAGAGTTCAGCTTCACTTAAAATAGATTTTCACAACCGATTATTTGTCACGTTGGCCTGAAAAAACTCCAAACGTTTTAGGGGATCTGATATTTTTCTCACTGGAACCAGAGAGCAGGGTCTCCTATGCTGATGAGCAAATTTAAGGCAACAAACCAGCATCAACAATCATCTTTCCTTTCTATTTACAGTGCAGTCATGTGGATTGTGACAGTTTATAGTTCACCATTGCTTGGTGTATTTATAAAGAATGGACTACTTTCTCAGTTCAGATAGACAAAGTCAGTGGAGGAGAGAGGACTCTGGTGGGATTCAGTCCAAGACCAGCAGAGGGGCGAACAGTCCCAGAGGAACGGAGGGGGGGTGGGGGGCTTCAAAAAGAAGCTTTCTGATTGTCGACAGATCAGCTGCTATCACAGAAGCCTGCAGTGGAAAAGAGAGAAAATATGTTGCTTACTACAAAATACCATATGAGCATGAAAGCACAAACACATGATTGCTAAAATCTTGTATCTTATTATCTTAAAAATATGCTAAAAGTATAGCAGCTGTAACAATACTGGTCATACTTAGGATTTACTACTAAAAGATATAAAGTCCATCTTATCAGCTCATCAAGTTAGACAGAGATCACGAGGACTTACACAACTCAGTCAATCATTCACCTGGTGTCTCACACTTATCGAATGACACTGACTGACCAAAGGCACCGATCAATAAACCACTGCATAAACACATGAGCTCAACTCACCAGTGTGTGCCACGCGTCTGTATTTGCCCAGCAGACACAGTTCAAGCTTCTTCTGGTTGACAGCGTGCTGGTCCTCCGTCCTCAGACCGGCCGGATGACGGGAGAATATGAAGGAGTAGCTGTCCAGGCAAGTGCCATCCTCGTCGACTACTCTGCAGGAGTAGTGGACGGCGTAGTTATCGTAGTCAGTGTCGATGACCCAGTGCTCATCATCTGAGAAAGGGAAGGGTGTGACAGCTTTTACCAACCATCCTCTGATGATTTGTTGAACAAACTCTCATGAAATGCACAATACACAAGGTCTTTATGTCTCGGAGTTGCTTGGATGCTTCCATATGGTAGTATTTGTTTGCTCACAAGATGCAGCTATTTCAGTTCAAACTGGGGTAGGGATGTGTGAACTTGTCATTTGTAGACACGTGCAGAAGTACACAAAAAACATGTGTGTGTGTTTTTGGCTGACTCTCATGTTATCCCACCATCGCTGACTGATGACAGACTTTGAGCTTAGAGAAGATGTGACTATCTCTCTCTCATATTGATTATTTTCTGTTTAAAGTGGACTCCATCCACCGTTTATACAAACACTACGCTGGGAGTTACAAAGGCGTCCCTTGGTGGCATAATCAAGTCAACAGCTGACGCGATAATATGGATAATAATCCAGTTAAAAGCACAGCAGTCTGTGTCGAGGTCACAGAGAACCAAGTGCTGCAGTTGAAGATTAAATTAAATCAAACAGTTGTCTGAAGGTCAAAATACTCCCTGTCACAAGTTGCCTGGTCATACATTCACTGAAACTGTTGTTGTGCCCAGAAACCAACAGATTCCAGTCAGATATTCAAATGAGTTCCTCTTAATGTTCAGGAGCACGTGTCCCACCACTCACCTCCAGTCTGCAGGTATGACGCTGCTCCCCAGTACTTCATCCTGAACTTGGCAGGGTCAGTGCTTTCATGAAAGGTGGCCAACATGTCGGCACACAATTCCCAATTGCTGGAGGTCAAAGAGGGAGGAGGACATTGTGAAAGATATGAGACAAAATGGAGGCGATGCAGAGGAGGGAAAGCATACTGGTTTCAGCATGGTAAACACTTCAGAAGAAAGAAGAGAGCTCACTTGAGGATGATGACTCTGCCCTTAGCAGTGGCAGTCATTGTACCATCTTCTGCCACATGAAACTGGGCCACGACGTTGTCAATTAAGAACAAACCCTCTGGGTCCTTCTTTGCTACGGCATACCATGTCCCTGCGTACTATGAGAAAGAAATCCACCTGTAAGGCCACTTCACACCGCCACGTTTTTCATTAAAAGTTAAAACCCAGAATAGTTCAAGTGAAAGCAGGGATACAGAGGCTACAGAGGAAATTAGATGTAAGAAATCCAAGATCTGCAGTTAAATTTACACAGTTTAATTTTAAAGAAAAGTGATGTTGGATAATACAAAGCGGATGTGAATATGATCTTAGAAGTTAAGAACTTAACTATAACAGTTATACTTTCAACTCACCCTGGTCCTGTCAAAGTTCTGCATGACCTGGATGTTGGCCACCTGGCAGTCCTGTGCCCAGGACAAAGCCACGAGACAGAGGGCCACAACGTACCGCAGCATTCTGCCTCAGAGGAAAGAAAATGGACAGAAACAAAGACAAGTGGTTGGTTAGGGACAGTTTGAGAGAAGGAGGCACAGCAGGGGACAGCGACTCTTTCGTCAGCCACATTGCCAGCACATTTCCATTCAAGTCCTCAAGTCAAGCGAAGTGTAATAAGAGTCCACAAAATGTTTCCCTATGTGCTACAAACTATTTGTCACAAATAACCCCACTTTGAGCAAAGGAATCCAAATGATTTAAAGAAAAAGGATATTTTGCAGCAGCACCAATCATTCACTTAGTAAAAACACAGCTCCACTGACGATGCATACCTGGTTATCAAAATGTGGACAGCTCACAGAGATCCTCTCCTTTCCTGTCAGTTTGTGGCCTTATATACAGTTGGCGAGTATTGCACAATGACTTCTGGAGATCTGACCCTCCCCTGCTCTCCCCATTTCTAGCTTGCCTTCCATTGGACAAACATTTACATAACTGCAGGACCCAGTCCTATTGATTTGTGTGTTATGCACATTTGGCCGGCCGCCCCTCCATACCCCCTCCCCAAAAATGTGCTTTCCTGTCAGAACTGTTGAGGAGCTCTTGGGCTTATGAAAGCAACCACCAGCAAAGCCAAGACCATCTGGAACGAGCTATACGGTGCATGTGTAGATACAAACACATTTAGACACGCACGCTGAGAACACAAAGTAGCGAGTGGTTGTTTTTGCAAGAAGTTACAGCTTTAGTGTTGCAAATCTGAGTGGAATGTTTTTGAGTGCATGGCCTGCGCTCCCTCTAGATTGCACTAGATGCATGTTTCAGCCCTTTCTCCTCTCTTATTACTAGAATATACTAAAATAAAACGTCCTAAATTAAGTTTGCACGCTTCCATGTTATTGCATCAGATATTGACTTCATGATGCTGTCAGGGGACTCCGTTGTAACTAGCAGCACTGTGTTTGTATAAACAGCAGACAGGGTACTCAAGTCCACTCGCAGCAGAAATTAATCAATGTGAAAGAGAGATAATCATCACTTTTGTCTCAGCACAAAGTCTGCAGTTCCAAACACCACATGGTGACGATGGAATAATGCGATCTCATCAGTGAAATCTACCCCGGCCTCTCTGAGCATTGTTGTCATTTAAGGGATCAATCAGGGATTAATCGTGGATTTTTATGATGGTGTTTGTAGCACTGGTGAAAGTAGTGTGCACTGTGTTCCTGTGACTACTGAGCTTAAGCTGATGTAATCTCATACACAAGAACCTCTTTCTTTCCTAGTTAAAAAAACATGCTGTTTTCCCAAACACCAGGGTCAAACTACTTGTGTCAGTTTTATTCCGGTGTTACCATGTGCATCACTCACAGTACAAGCAAGCTATGAGAAATAACTAAAGTACTCTGTAACACAAGTCTGCGTTTCATCGGACTTAAATTTACTGTGGCAGAATGTTATAAATGGATGCTGTTGTTTTGCACTGAGATCATGTAACCGGCCCTCTGAGGGCTCGGTTGAATAAAAGAGCACAGCACTGCCAAACATCTGCAGCTTGCATAACCACGGGCCTGGCCAGTCGAAAACAGCGCAATCAGTCATTTTCAGCAGAAATAATAGCGGCTGGAATTTGGCCAGAGGCCGCGCAACATTTCATAATCGTAAAAATTGGCCAAGAATCGATGTATGTTTCACTGGTTTGTGCATGCGTTGAATGTTTTGGGGCAGTATAGTGGTAAATGATATGTCAGGCTTAAAGCAGGAGTCAGATTCTTGTTTTGCTGGGGTGTAAAACTCACTCGAAATCCCAAATGATTCCCTACAAAATTGAGATTTGGGCAAAAGGTGGCTGAATGCACTGCTTCCATCTGGGGTTCTGAGCTTTAAAGAGGGCAATTTAGTCAAAGTAAGTACTTAGTCCACAAACCCAATATAATGCAATCCAATCAGACAACACCGCCGGCCTGAAGTGCCAAAGAGCTGAATCAACGCTGTCAACAAAGATGGTATTGCTGCAGGGTGATTGGATTGAAATGGATTGTGCTGGTGTAGTTTATAAACTGGTAATTACTTGATTTATTACATCACTTGAGGCATTTTTACCAGCTGATTAGTTTTAATTTAATGTAACAGAAGAGCTGTAACTTAGGCAAAGTTTGGGAACTTTTCTGTTGTCTAAAGCGAGACTGTGCACCTGTGCAAGACCAAATGTCACGTTGTTCCTCTTAGAAATGAAAAGTTGAATTCTTAAGCAGTAAAGTTTAGTAAAGTGCTCAGTTCGATGCACTTGTATGTTTTGGTGATACAGCTCCTCGTGGTCTAGTATGACCAGAAGCGTATGGTGGCTAATGTTAGCTAATGCTAGCAAACTACAGTTTTCTGCAGTCGATTCCCCTGAATGACAGCGTCTTTAAAGCAACTGACTAAACTGAATTTTGGAAAACGAAGAGAAATCCAAGATGCCGTCATCCTGTGATTTCTCCTTGAGGCCACAGGGGCCACTGTTGAGTAAAAGTTACATCGTCTCAATTTAACAGGTGCCCAAAACACACAAAATGAATAAAAATCCCTTTTTTTGAGTACATACATTTGATAAAAACTGACACAATCACAAAAATACTTCTTAGAAAGACATCATTGATCAATCACTGCAATTGACTATCAGGAATATTTCCTTATTCATCATGGTCGTCATCACATTTGGCTGCCTCATCCGTCTGTCCTCGTCCGACCAGTTTCCCCCACCGTGCAATGGGCTGCTCTTATCTATTTCCACGCCACCTCACATCCACACACCCACACACACCTTTTGTAGTTCTCCCTTGATAAGCTTGCCTTAATCCACACGGCAAAAAATAGTGGAGAACTCCTTGTCTTCCCAGCCTGCCAACAGCTAACCAGACAGTGCACTTAGTTAATAATAGCCAGCCATCTTTGTTTAGGGCCTTGTTCTCAGACATCCAGGTCTCACTAATTGGCCAATTTCCAGTTCTCGGACTGATACCTCCACGATGATGGTGGTTTAATTAGAGCGCACAGGTAGGCCCTACACATTTAGAGCATTAGATTGGCGACCATTATGGCTCGGAGCACCATCACTGCCAGCAGCAGACACTATTTAGGTACTTCCTCTGCCGCAGCAACAACAACAAGGATAGAACAGTGGTAATGTAGGGTTGGCTCACTTGGAGGTTATTTGAGGCTGGGAAAGCTGATATCATGTCCCTTTAAATACATTTAAAAACAGGGATGACACATTAATGGAACTGCTTAACTGGAACAGTAGGCTGGTGTGAATCACCGGCTTCCAGAAAACTGAAGCAGCTCTGTTCAGCAAACATTGAAGGGACCTGAGCTTCCACAGCTCCAACTCAGCAGGCGGTGTTTGGACCAAGTGCATTTAAGGTGTCCTGGTGTGTGTTTCAGGCATAGGGGATAAGGGGACTTGTGAAACCCCCCTGGACCAATGAGGCAGGACAGCTGTTGGTCTTTTGGTCATTTCCCCACGGTCCTGATCCCATCCTTTCCTCATGCGGCCCCACGCATCCCACCTGGCATCTGATCTGAGAGCAGCCTCGCTCCCAGCCTCCTCCGCCCTCAGATGGGGAGGATAGCCCGATATAAAATGATCAGCGTGGGGATTTGCGGGTTAAGGACGCTTAGGACAGGGGTTTTAATGTGGTGACGTCACATTAATTAGCGGCCACTTTGATCCTTTCAGCCTCTAAGCCTCACTCCTGTCCTGTCCATCGGAGGACACGGGATGTGTTAGAGACTCCCTCGGGGACCGCGGAGGAGGATGCACAAACGGATGCTACTGATCCAAACGACCCTGTAGGCCACGGCACCGCTCCGCTCTGCGTTCCTACACGTCCCTGCAAGGTGATGCTTCTGTGAAACAGACAACGGGACCACACACAGAAAAACAACAGTTCATCAGTTCAAAATGGCAGACAAGGACAGCGTGGAGAAATACCTGGAGAACAACCCGCAGTTCGCCAAAGAATACTTTGATAAGAAGGTGCGCGCGGAGGCCCTGTCCGCCGCCTTTTCCGCGCAGGTCGACGTCAAAGACACCGCTTCCTTCAAGGATGTGAACTCTGTCCAGGAGGCCGCCATCATCTTCGAGCTGGTCCAGGAGCTCCAGAAACAGGGGCCGATGGAACAGTCCCTTCACAAAGTGTTGCAGAGGGTCGCCCTGATCTTGCAGGCCGACAGGGTCAGTTTTTACCTGTGCCGGGCCAGGAACGGAATACCTGAGCTGGCCACTTCCCTCTTTGACGTGACGCCAACGTCCAAGTACGAGGCCAACGTGGTCCATCCGCAGGCTGAGATTGTGTTCCCTCTCGACATGGGGATTGTCGGTTTCACCGCACAGTCCAAAAAGCCGCAAAACATTCCCGACGTATCAGCGGTGAGAGGCAGCGCAGTCCGCGCGCTCTGTAGGGCGCGCGCTTTCCTAGAAGGTTGTGTGTGCGTGACTGTGAAGCTGTCAAAAAAATTACGTTGAGATGAGAGTTTATTAGTAGAGGAAATTGCTTCTGTGGGCTTGGTGGGTGGTTAAAAAGAGCTGAACTGACTTTAATTCAGTGCTGTAAACTTAAATTTGTTGGCTGAAGGTCATTTGCTGGACTGAAGCTGCGCAAATAAGCCTCTAAAGAAGTCGTGGTTTCATTATAAATGTGCGCAGATTAGCAACATACCACCACCTATGTGATAAAATGCACAAAGTTTCTTTTGTCGTTACTTTGTTTTGTATCTCTGTATTTTTTAATGCCTAACATACATGATGAGGCTCTTGCAATATTTGCTTTGAAAATATCTTCAATTATTGTCATTGAAATATATCACTGATACAGAATTAGTGATCAAACATTGGGGAAAAGGTTTTATTTCGCGTTAAATGATCTATCATATCAAGTGTCACTTTTCGCATGCAACAAGATTTATGAAAACTCAGCAGATCCTTTTTTAAGATTATTGTCATGTGTTCAATTCAGTTGCATCGTCATCGGATTATCAAATCTGAAGAATCTGATGCTGCGCACGCCCACGTTGTGAACGCAGCCAAGTGCAGCCAATAATAGAATACTGATGATCAAATCATAGTTTATTTATTTAAAAGAGCACACCTGCCCTGTCTTTGAAAAATGTATCAGCGTTTGATACATTGTGAAAATGAATCTTTCATGCTGACGGACAGAAAACAACACTGACCTGCACAGGATGAAATGAAAAACTGTGAATGTGTTGTGTGTCAGTGATGTTGGTTTTTTTTTTTTTGGTTTTTTTTTTTTTTTTTTTTTTTTTTTATCCAACCTTTGTTTTCTGCCAAACATGAACTTTTTTTCCCCCCTCTCTCTCTCTCAATGCAGAATAAAAAGTTCTGTGACTTTGTGGACAAACAGACTGGATACAAGACGAAATGCATGCTCACGTTCCCTCTGGTGGCTGAAAAAGAGTGCATTGGAGTCGTCATGGCACTAAACAAAATAGGAGCTGATACGTTCTCTGCAGAGGATGAGACGGTAAGAAGGCACACTTAAACGTGTCCGTTCACTCGTATCAGTAGTGATTTACAGAGTGAGCTGGATAAGGGTTGTGTTCTGGACACTGTCACGCATGGCAGACACAGACCGTCTCACACAGTAAAACTAAATCTGACCATTATGCTATCATTACAAAGTCTTCCTGGTCTTAAGCAGCTAAAATACACACTATTTTGCAAGAATTTTTCTGTTCCTGTCATAATTGCTTGTCTGCTACTTTAAAAAAAAAAAAAGGCTGCACTCTGCCATTTGAAATTTGCAACTAAATAAAGATTATTGCTGTAATTACATCTCATCAGTAGGGTGCAAAACACTCCCATTATGTCAGTGGGAGCCAATCAGACCTGACTGCCTTGCTGCGGTTGCTTTTGAGCATTCAACTTGGGGAAAAAAAAGGCATAATGATTTAACTGGGAATGTGTTATCTCTGTAGTCTGTATCAGAGAGCATTCACTCCTGTCTCTTATTATTCAGAGGCTATAAACTCACACTGAGGCACAGTTACAAAAAGATTGAACTGGGTCAGATGGAAATGATGTTTTTACAGGCTATTGAGTTTGATTCTCAGTTATACTGAAGCTGAAAAACAGAGAGTAAAGAGATCTAAGGAGAGGATTGGTGGAAATGATGGCCAGCCCAGGGCAAAGACTGTCACTGCTAGCATGCATTACAATGCCTGATATCTCTGCATTCTCTGTGCGAGGGACCCATAGACAGAGAGAGGACGATTGTTTGCACCTCTTTTTCTTTACATATTATCTCTGCTGGGTAAATATCTTGCATCCTCAAAATGTAAACTGCAGTATTTAAGTTGAACAGACTCATATTTACTTGATTTATCATCAAAAGATCTGGTAATGGCGAGTTTAATGGAAGATTTCTAACTATGAAATGTATTTCTCTGTGAATCCACATGCATAAGATGTGTAATATGTGTAAAGATGAGCCAAACATTGATTGAACCTTGTTTAAGTGAGCATTTACTGATGTCAGATCCTCATCTGTGAGCAGTTTTCTGAGGACGCACCCACCATATTTTTCCTTTTTCATTCACTTAATATGATAAATGGTATCTCTGCTGGGGGAAATGCAGCCTGTTTGTGCTCTGAAAAAGTTTAATCTACTGTTGTGTATAAATGAAACCTCTAATCTGATTTGGTCCTTAGCTCTTCCACAAGTACATGAACTTTGCTCAAGTCATCGCCCTGCAGCATTACACAGCCTACATGTTCAATGTGGAGTCCAGAAGGAGTCAGGTAAACCTCCCATTAGCTACCTGTTGGTCTAATGCACAATGAATGTGTGATGTGTCGCTAAACATTTAATTACCTGCACTCATGGCTTGCAGGTGCTGCTCTGGTCAGCCAGTAAAGTGTTTGAGGAGTTGACAGACATTGAGAGACAGTTCCACAAAGCGCTCTACACTGTAAGGACCTATCTGCAATGCGAGCGATACTCAGTGGGTCTGTTGGACATGACCAAAGAGAAGGTTGGTTTTGCAGAATAGATTCAATTTTACAGACAGGATTGAATAGCATTCATGGCTATGGGGATAAATAACTTAAAACTATTATCCTCTGTGTTTTTTCCCCCTGCAGGAATTCTATGATGAATGGCCGGTGAAACTGGGAGACGTGGAACCCTATAAAGGACCAAAAACGCCAGACGGCAGGGTAATAAACTCGTTTTTCTCCTCATTTATTCAGTTTTGTATTACTTTAAATCCTATTCTCTTCATCTTTTCTGTTGTCTAACTTTTCTATTGTCTCACTGAGTTAGAGGATGATCAATAATTTCTAACAGGCGTCTGCCTTTTGTGCAGGAAGTCATCTTTTACAAGATCATTGACTACCTCCTGGAAGCCAAAGAAGAAATCAAAGTCATACCGTGAGCAGCATTAGCTACAAATCAGACCAACACAGTACATTTCAAAATGCAGCATAAAAGCAGAACTGGTTCAGTGATGTATAGTATTATTGACGTTATGAAATGTCATTTCAAAATAAAAGTCCTAACTAATTTTTAGTAAGAATCTGATCTCACACTCCACAAATTAAGAAAATGTAAAGCTAAGAAAGTAGAGGCATCATATTCTGAAATTCATGAAGCATTCATGCTTGACTACTGACAATTCTGGGCTTTTCTGAGAGAGCCACCACTGTTTCACTTGTTTCTCAGGGAATAATTTGCTCTCTCCAGCTCACAGCACTATATGTTTCTCTTTTTCAGTGGTCCGCCTGCAGACCACTGGGCTCTGGTTAGCGGACTACCGACCTACGTGGCAGAGAATGGCTTTGTAAGTCTCTCGCAGCTGCTGCAGGGCACCTCATTACCAGAATCACTAAAATTATGACAGACTGAAAATGGAATCGGCACAGAGAAATGACATCTAACGCGGGCAAACTTACATTTTTGTGAAGGAAAGAAGCGAGTGGTATGTGGATTGCAGTACTTTGAATACCAGAGTTTAATGTTTTTCATGTTACTGCCTGCAGATTTGCAACATGATGAACGTGGCTGCAGATGATTTCTTCACCTTCCAGGTGAGGAGACGTTCACTGTCTATCCACATATAGGAATTGTGCACAGCCACCATGATGTCCCTCACTGATTTCACCTATGCACACAATAGAATACACATCTGTATCAGTTTTAATATATTCACACACATTAAGGCCGTAAATATCCTACTGTTTTGATGCCTGAATTCAAGGAGAGTGGAGCTTGGCTTTAAACCTGGGGATGTGTGGTCTAAATATTATATTTCACTGTCTCCCAGAAAGAGGCTGTGGATGAAACGGGTTTTGTCATCAAAAACGTCTTGTCGCTTCCCATTGTCAACAAAAAGGAAGAAATTGTGGGCATTGCCACTTTCTTCAACAGGAAAGATGGGAAACCGTTTGACGAGCATGATGAGCAGATCACTGAGGTCAGCAGCGTGCTCTCCTTTTATCTCCTGTCATACACTGTGTCATATCGTGGGATTTCGTGTCTGTCTGTGTGTAGACACACTCCGCACTGCAGGTTTCCTCCATGAAAGGAAAGATTTGTTCTGATTTTGGAGCCTGTTGCAGCATAACTGTGCATGTTAATGAAGAAGAGGTCCTAAAACGGCAGTAACTTTATAATGCTTTGAGATATTAAGAGTGCTGTAGATCCACCCATGTGTTAAGTGTGGGAAAGCATCTAGAAATATTTGCCACTCAGTGCATTCATTAGCTTAATTAATGACAGCAAATATTAGAAACACATCAGGGTGATATGACGGGTTTGCAGCTCTGGTGCTTCCTGTTTGGAGGTGTTTCCTCTCTCTCATTCTTCCTCACTCTCATCTGTATCAGGCCCTGACACAGTTCCTGGGCTGGTCGGTGCTGAACTGCGACACCTACGACAAGCTGAACCGTATGGAGCACAGGAAAGATATTGCCCAGGAGATGCTCATGTACCAGACCAGATGCACCAAAGATGAGATGCAGTCCATTCTGGTCAGTATCGACGTGCTTGTCCTCCACGTTTCCTTTCCCCTTTGATATTTCTCAGCATTTCCTCAACAGGCCACTCAAGCAGGAATTAAAGGCAGTCAGAGGTTAATCCACTGCAAATACTTTTTTGAGTAGCAGTCCTCCAATAGCAGCCATTAGGGGACTAATGAAAGGTCTGGTGGATCACTTATCCATTCTGCAACATTCTGGATGATGGCACTGTGGTGTACAAGGTTACAGCTTGCAGCACTTGTCTGAAGTGTTTTAAAACATTTTGCGTGTCCATGGGTTGAATGTAAATGCTGCTATAAGTGACTGTTCTCTCCTTTGTCACCAGAACACCAAAGAGAAGTTTGACGCAGAGCCTGAAGACTGCGACCAGAAAGAGATGTACAAACTATTGGTATGTTTTGTTTAAATCTTCAGGACACTTACATAAGATTATTACGCACTTGTCGAAGCACCAGCAAACCAAATAAATGTATGAATGAGAGAACTTTTTGGGACTATCTTGAGACATTGTAATCATGGCGTCGTCTGCTCTTCTCGAGTATTAAATCATTCATGGATGTCTTGTGTTTTTGTTCAGAAAGCAACCTGCCCGCCAGCTGACAATGTCAACGGAGAGAGTCTGTACCTGTTCTCCTTCAGCGACTTCCCCGTCACCGAGTTTGACCTCATCAAAGCCGGCATTCGCATGTTCTTTGAGCTCGGAGTTATTGAGAAGTTTAAAGTTCCAGCAGAGGTGAGTCATCTGAATGTAACTGGACGCTCTTAATGGTGCAGGTGGTGCAAATGGTCCTTATCATCCGGAGAATATCCCAGTATGTTTTCTGCGAAAATCTGGAATTTTATTAGGATTTCTGTAAAATACACGACAAGTCTCTTGTGTTCTGCTCTGTGAATCCACCCTCCCTCCCTCCCTCTCTCTCACCTCAGACGCTGACCAAATGGATGTACACAGTGAGGAAGGGCTACCGTGCCATCACCTACCACAACTGGAGGCACGGCTTCAACGTAGGCCACACCATGTTCTGCCTGCTGCAGGTAACGGCTGCACAGCATCCACTGCCTCCACACGAAACACTAGAGCTTCCAGATTAACAGGAGCAGGATTCAAAGTCGCGTCTATAAAATGTAGTTCACACAAACAAATCATGCTTTTTTCTAGAAGGTCACAATCTATACCACACATATCCGCTCATAATAATCCAGGATTTGTCTCTTCTGGCCACAGACAGGGAGGCTGAGGAAGTACTACTCTGATCTAGATGCCTTTGCCATGGTGGCTGCTGCTTTCTGCCACGATATCGACCACAGGGGGACCAACAACCTCTACCAGACAAAGCAAGTCAAGATATTTTGTTTTGTGCATGGAGGAAATTAATGTGCAATGTCAATTTATCTTAAAATCCTTTTGCATTTTGCAGGAGTGCATCTCCTCTAGCTAAACTTCATGGCTCCTCCATCATGGAGAGGCACCATTTGGAGTTCAGCAAGGTGCTCATGGCTGACGAGGTATGGCACATTCATGGACAATAAATGAAGAAATGTCTGACTGAAACGGTGTACTTAACGGTTTGACCACTCGTCACTGTCTTTCGCAGAGCCTGAACATCTTCTGCAACCTCCAGAAGCGCCAGTTCGAGCATGTGCAGCACTTGTTTGACGTCTGCATCATCGCCACTGACCTGGCCCTTTACTTCAAGTAGGTTTTCTGAAACGCTGCACTCGGTCAGTGTTCGTCTGTGTCCCTCTTTTGGCTGACTGAGCACGCTCTGGAATCAGATAGTTCCGTTGACCATCTCGTCTCATCTCTTTTGCCCCCACACAGGAAGAGAACCATGTTCCAGAACATTGTGAATGCCACGGAGCCGATGACAGATGAAAAAGAGGCCATTGGCTTTGTCTCCAACAACCCCACCAGGAAGGAAATCGTCATGTATGTATCCGATTCAAGCAGAAGATAGCGCAGCTCTTGAGGAAACTCTGTCCAGTTCACTTTGAAATATATATTTGCAAGAAGCTTTCTGCAACAACAGACCCTAGTGAGCCATCAGCACCAGTAGCAGAGAGTCATCTTCTGTCCCCTGACTGCCTCTCTCTCACCTGCAGGGCCATGATGATGACAGGCTGTGACTTGTCAGCTATCACCAAACCCTGGGAGGTACAGAGCAAGGTGGGTGGCCTGCACGGCCTTTCACACAGGCTGATAAAAGAATATACTGTGAAGAAGCAAATCAATACACAGAATGCACAGGAGTCATTTTTGAGACACTCATGTAGTTTGTTCTGCTAAGACCAGATGACTGAGGACAGGCAGGATAACACTCAGTTTACATATATATGCATAGCTTTACAGTAGGTCCAAAACAAGCTTCATACTACTAACTGTAACTACTGTTGGTTGGAATGGACTGAAAATAATGCTGATAGTGAAATGTCTTTCATTTTTGGCTACATCCTCTCTGTCCTACATTTGTCTCTTATGTCCCTGTATCATTCTTTGTTCCTGTGTTTGTCCGTCCGTCCCTCTCCAGGTGGCTCTGATGGTCGCTGCTGAATTCTGGGAACAAGGAGATTTGGAGCGAAGTGTTTTGGACCAGCAACCAATTGTAAGCATCCCGTGCCTTCTCCTCTGGTCTTCATTTCACATGGTTTATTCATTTCTTTAGCTCTCTCAGGATTGTTTGTCATCTGAAACTCTCTCCTCTGTCCCGCTCAGCCCATGATGGACAGAAACTGTGCCGAACAGCTGCCCAAGATGCAGTGCGGTTTCATCGACTTTGTGTGCTCCTTTGTATACAAGGTAACGAACAGCTCTTGCACTGCACAGCTCCACCATTTTTCCTCAGAAAAAGTGTTCTGAACAAGGAAGGGGAGGCGATGTTTTAAAGATGGATCTCAAGGCATGAAAAAAGACATTTGGAGTTTTGGATTCTGGCCTGCGCTCAGTGTTGCAACAAATCTGCAACTGCTAGAATTTAAACACACCCACAGTTTAAGAGGGGTGTAATGATTTAATCCACCCTGTATGTGATTTAGGTTTTTGGCAAAGCGAAGCAAAGCACCATAAAAACCATAATCTGTCCACGAGTTGTTATGATTCCGTTCAATTTAACCGACTTTGATACTTTCAGAGAATATCAGCTCAACTGTAAAAATAACCGAGTCATTAACCTTACTCCATAGTTTAAAGTGTGACTTCTATTTTCAAGGTAATAACATTCATTTTTAAGCCCCAGCTGTGCATTAAATACTCATTTGACTGTGTCAGAAAGGTGAAGCCGAGAGCTGAATAACTAACACAAACCCGCATGCACACTTGAGTTGTATTGCAGTCTAATTTATAAAAGAAAAAACCCGTGAAAATGAGCTTGAGTTCAACAATTTCTCATACAGCCTCATTATGAGCTTTAAAGACATGTTGATGTAGCTTTAGCCATGAGGATGTACAGATATGAACCTGTTGAACCCAGCTGGCCACAGAGGGAATGTCTGTTAGCTGTTTGTCAGTGTGTCAGGATGGTATTTTGGACAAGAACACACACGTGCGTAACTGTGAACATGTGTCTGTCGTCCCTGTGGACCTCTGGTCTAAGAGGCACACCATGTATTTGCAAAACGAAATTTCCTCGCCCCTCTGCATGTGTGTCCTGTGATGTGAACGACACAGGCCTCCATCCAGTGTGTTTTCTTTCGTTTATCAGGAGTTCTCCAGGTTCCACAAAGAGATCCAGCCCATGTTTGATGGCCTGAACAACAACAGGGCACACTGGAACGAGCTGGCAGAGGTGTACAATGCAAAGATGAAGGCCATTGAGGATGAGAAGAAGAAACTGGAAGAAGAGGAAGCCAAGAAAGGTAAAAATAAAACTTAAACTGTGTCCATTGGTCCAATTAATGGCCTGATTGAGGGATCATACTATATCAATACTTCTTTTTTTAATTTCTGTGTTCATCTAGCTGGAGGAGGCGAGACAGGGAAGTCAAAGACCTGCACCATCTGCTAAGTTCCTCCGGCACATCTGGATCTGGACTCGTGCGGTCTGGTTAGGACTAATCTAGGCTACGCTAGCCTCTTCTGGTCTAGACAACTAGTCTAGTTGACTGGGCTAGTTTGGTCTGGTCTGATCTACACCGGCGTAGTTCTCTCTGGTTAGGCGCTCACTGCTCTGGTGCAGTCCAGTCCAGCCCTGTTTGTTCTGGCCTGGTTCAGTCTAGCCTAACTTTAGTCTAGTGTAGTCAAGAATCCAAGGAGGGAAGAGTCAGAAACATCACCAGGAAGTAATGTCGGGGACTCTGACTGCGAGAGATGACTCAGAGGACGTGATGTGTTTGAAACTTCCTCTGCCATGAACAATTGAAACCCAACTTATACATGGACAACAGATATTTCCTAGCGTAGCTACACTCGAGACATTTCTTACATGTCTGGTTTAAGACCATTGTTGGATATGCCCAAAAGCTGTAAACAGATGTTCCAGGTCAAGCTGAAAAGCACAGCTACAAACTCTTAATATAAAAAGCTGAAATAGGGGGCTGCATGTGGGGTGTATACATGCCAAGGCAATAGTTTTCACACAGGGTTCAGTCACACACACAGTATAGTAGTACTATAGTTGCACAATGCACTTAGCTGCCGCTGTTTTGGCAGTGGCGGGCCATGAATGGAGGGCAGGCAGGCACAATAACCATGTAACTTTGTACCTAACAGGGATCTGGGTTTTTTTTTTTTTTTTTTGGTGAACAGTTAAAGTAGAGTTGTGGAATGTATTCCTTGAAAACTGAAGCATCTGTTAATGCTGCGTAACAAACCATGAAGCTCAGATGCTACAGCGAGTGATAACGCTCAGCCAAACAAGGGCTGACGTTCTCTTACCTCAAAGGGCGCCGATGAGTCGCGGAAGAGTATATTTATTTTAATATGCAATCTATCTACATACGTATGTATTTTTTTGATTCTTTGTCTGAGAATTTTGTACTTGAACTGTCTTCATGGATTGGAGGGTTTGAGGCGAGCTGTGAGAGAGGGCGTTGTGAGTCGACAAAATGTGAAAACTTTATTGTCAGCTTTGGAAAACACCTGTTATCTTTAGGTCCAATGACCTGGAAAAAAATAAATAAAGGTAATATACATAATAATTATGTTTAGAGCAAAAATTACAAATCCATGTCAATTCAAAAAAGATAACTCCTGTTAAAAGTGCACGATTGCACGTGTATATAGTTAATTGCATAGCATTTGTAAACTGTAAATTGTGTAAACTTAAGAATATGTGAAGCATAAAAGTGATTTGAAGGACGCACAGTGAAAGCAACCTTTGTTTCTTCTAAGGAGGCAAGAGAGTCAGGCAAACAGGGCACAGTAGATCTACCTCTCCTGTAAGAAGATTTGATGGGATTTGATTTGATTGCCAGCCAGCGTTTGAGATCCAAACAGCTTTAGACTTTAAATACCCTTCTTACAGAGGAGGTAAACCAGGCTACCAAAGCCTTAAATGTACGTGCGGGCGACTTGTGTTTGAAATATGGCGGATGCAGCTACAGCATCGATTGTACGACGATACAGGCTTCGTTCTTCGCTGATGCAACGGAGTGATGAATCACGCAATAACTGACTGTTTGATGTCAACTCAGAGTGAATCTCAGCAAAACTCATCTCCATGCAAGCCTGAAGTGAACTTGATCTGGTCAGGCATCTGAGTTGACAGCACAACCCTCTCCCCCCCCCCCCCCCCCCAACCTACCCCTGTGGACTTTCTGAAACACTTTTAGCAATGTCCCTCCTGGGTGCAAAGGCAAGCTCTCAACTTCCTGTTACGCAATGTCATCTCCTCTAATCAACGGGGCATCAATCAAAGGCACTTAATCCTATCAGAATGGCTTTGGGACTACCTGGAAACTCCTCTTCTGCTGCTTGAGGTGAAGCGAGGTGCTGTTGTGATTACTGGAGCCAAAACTGTGCAAAAAAACATTCACTGAATCAACCCCCAAGTGATATGTTTTAATGATTCAAGCATTTACCTCATTGTTCCTGCAGCACACATTTACATGGGTGGTTACACCACCAGTTCTGCCTCCAGCGATACAAAAAAAAAATGGCACCTTACTTTTCCATCAAGGATCCTTTGTGAGATACCAAATAATGCACTGTGTACTTTATCCCATCAGTGTCATTCAGACATTAGAAACCTATCATTTGACGTATGAAATGTCCTCTACTGTATGTATGTGTCATGAGATGTAATATGTGTAAGCAAATAAAGGAATTTATGGAGGTGTGAGAAGAGAGAATCGCCTTTTCTCGATATGACAGTAAAGCACACACACAAAGGTACACTTTATCTCTTGTTCACACCCAACCGACATGCACATGAAGGTTAGAGAGTGAGAATGAACTCTTAGAGTGAAACCTTGGGCTTAGCTGCGACAGCGCTCGTTCTTAGTCACGTATCGTGCCGGGATCTTAGAGGCTCCAAAGCTGGATGAGCCTCGGGGGAAAGAGGATCAGTGGATTGGTTCTGATCCCTGCCTGATACAATGTTGTCTGGTCATGCTGATCAACACCCCAGTGTCCTCTCTGCAGATGCTGCATGCAGAAAAGTGGAGTTTGTGTGGTGTTTTGTCATCATTTTAAGTATACAGTCACTTAGAAGACAACAAACGTCACTCACTCAAACTTTGACTGTCAAACCCCTCCACTGAAAAATGTGTTTTCCTTCCTTCACTTCACTGTGGAGAATGTTGCAAGTGCAGAGCTTGACACTGGAAGGCTGTTTTCACTTTCATCTGATGAATGTGAAAACAGAAAGCGTCTCAATGCTCACCTAAACTCTTAAGACGTGCATGATTTTGCAACTACTTTGAAAGCCAGTTGTGGCTCAGTACGCAACTTAAAGAAGTGTGATGTTTGAACTTGAGACCTCTGGCACACATAAGAGTAGTTCATTTTAAACTAGCTAATTCTACTTTTTTGTTGAAAGACCATACCAAACACTACTGATATTTCTATGAGGGCATTTTTATGCATGTTAAAACATGATATGGAGTTAAATTCAGTTGTTATTTGGGATTCATAAATTCTCAGGACATTGGTAAGGGCCTGAAATGTGAAGGCAAGAGTGTTGACAACACAATCGATCAACTGTGAGGTCATCCAGGTGTACAAGTACAGCCAGGGGCCAAATAACGACCCACCGCCGCTCAAAAACAACAGGCTGTTATTATTCGATGTACCGTTCGCTACACTTAACCTTAGCTTATGTTGCCATGAATCACACAGTAAGTGACTTCTCCTGAGAAAGCAGAGAAGTTACGAGGCAGACAGAGCAGGAAGGGGTAAAGTAATTGCCTTTATTTAAGCCAAGGTCTATAATCTCCCAGCAACCTCACGCAGTTTCCTTCTGTGGAAGTTGAAATGAAAGCAGCTCTTCAATTTGCCCTTGGCCAGACAGACACCTCCAGCTAATCCTTGTTGTGTTTTTAAGAGCAGTGTTTGGCTCTTTTGTACGACTAGTTCACTGACTTTGTGTCACACGAGAAAGAGTACCAAAAAATGTGCCAAATCTACAGTACAGGTTTAATTAATGAGGTCATTCTGACATTTTAAAATGAGGCTAAGAGTCTGCAGCCATGCTAACAGCTCCATGAAGCTGCACCGGTGCTTTCAGCTGAATGCTAACATTAGCATGCTAACATGTTGATGTTAAACAGGTTACCTTACCATGTTCCTATCATGCTAACAGTAATTAGCACTTAACACAAAGTACTGCTGAGGCTAATGAGAATGTCATTAGTTTTTCGGTGGAATCACTTTAATTACAATTCATCCCAAAGGAACATAAATGTCTGACACCAAATTCCATGGCAAGCCATCCAAAAGTAGTGGGGTCATTTCAGTCTGGGCCACAGCTGTGGACTCTAGAGCCATGGTGCTACCATGGCTATAAATATTTTCAATTATTATCCACCATGATAGTGGTGGGATTGAAACAGTGTGGTGACAGTCACGTAAAATAAAGGCTCTGACAGGTACAGGATAAACATGAAGTTTATTTCTGTAGCAGTACCGAAACATACAGTCAAAGAGACCTACACGCACACAAGACTCAAACAGAACATGCTTAATGTCAGCGGCACACAGAAGGAAGCGTCGCCACAGCAGGGTTGCCGCTGATACCAGCAGTCAAAGAAACATGTCTTCAAAGTATTCATCAAACTCCTCCTCCCTAGACACATAAAACAAACAAAATCACAGAAGTGTTAGTTCCTGTCATGCACGCCGCTACACAGACTTAAATTCTTTGTATGGGTGGCCCCTGACTAACTCTGGCAGTGTTAGCGCTATGCTTTTTTTTATTTCATTTACATTTTATTCAAGCTCTAGATGATACGACTTGATGTGGAGTAGCAAGCATCGGCACAGAATACAAACAAATAAATAGAGACGGGCAACAAAAAAAAGACCTTTTTTAAACAAAGGCAAGAATAACTCAGAAAGGCATTAAATGTACTCACTCGTCTCAACTGAATATATCAAAGCAGCTGGTATGAATGTGATACTTGTGTTTACATTTAAATAAGACATGATATTCCTCTCCGACATCATTATCGTTACACAAATCATCGAACCATGACTCACAGGATCAGATCAATGCTGTGCTAAAGTCATTTGGAGCCAGTGCAACGGTTCAGAAGCGTTACCATTACATACTATCTAAAGTGTTTTGTCTAGAGATCAGAGTTTTACTCGTGTGTGTGTGTGTGTGTGTACGTGTGTGTGCTTGAATAAACACTGTCTCTTACTGTTGACATTTTCACTAATACCAGATCTTTCTGAGAGCAGATATCCAAATGTCAGGAGAAGCGTGACAGGAGCAGGTTAAGCTCTGGTGACTTCCCTGACAGTTCAGGACAGCTTTGTGCAAGGTGCCAAAGTGGTCTGCATGCTGTGCTATATAGAGATCGCTAACATATGTAGGCTAAGTGATTAGACTGTCTCTGATGGTCTTAAAGCATCTGAGAGGGTGTGGTTTAATGTGAACATTAGCTGTTAACCTCACCTTGACTTTTCCTCCAGTGCGGGGGCGGGTCCTCGCCAGTGGTCGGCCTCTGACTGGCCCTCTGGCTCATCACCAGCATCAGAGTCTACAGGAAGAGAGAAAGTCAGACTTCCAGGATGAGAAAACTGGGTCGACCAACAGTCCTTGTTCATCAGTTTTAATGTCAGCAGCATATGTTTGCCCTCTAACCAGAGCCAAACCATATCACGTTGTGCAAAACACTAATTATGGGTTCACCAGTCCCCATGTCGGATGTAGCCATTTTCCAGGAGAACAAGAGCTACGTAACCTTAAAGTTCCTAACTCTCCTTGAACGCATCGCGGACTAATTACACGATTCTCTAAGATTCCTACACTTAATCAAGTTCAGCCTTCAACAACCGCCTCAAATATGTGAGACAAAAGCAGAAAGAAAGAAAGAAAGAAAGTGTGAGAGTGCCTCTGGTTCCATCGCATGCTGAAATAACCTCTGGACTTAAAAATGTAGTTTTTGTGTTCTACTTCACCCTCCCACCACCCATCCATCCATCCAGACAGACCCTGGAATAAACAGAACAGGGACACAGGGGCAAAGACATACTTCATTTCATGCTGCTCACAGTGAAGGGCAAAAAGACGAGGAAGAATGCCAAAAAGTTGAGAGGAACTGGGAGTAAGACGGTTGAGAAAAAGCAGACCTGCTGTCGGTCTATTACTATTCACTACAGGGCTAATGGATGGGTTTCCAAACAGGACTGTGAGGGTGTTTTCACATGTCATGGTCTGGAGGCCTGGGGGAGGTAGATCATAAACTGCCCAATGTGTGTGTGTGTTTTAAATGTGGGAGGTACTTCTGAGCGTGTGTGTGTGTGTGTGAGAGAGTTATGAGTGCTACCTTTGTCCGAGTTCTGTGAGTCTTCTGAGCTGCTGGAAGAGGCAGAGCGATCTGTAGAGTCAGAAAATAAGGCACGTTTTAATCAAAAGGGAGCTGATACAGAACAATAATGTTAAACACAAGATAAAAATGGAAATTCTATCATTTCCAAGAACAAATTATAAACAAGGCTGCTCCCACGAGCTGTTCGCATCTGATGAGATTACTGGCCTAATTAATGGGACAGTTGAGTTGGAGAGAGGAGTCTTACCTCTGTGCCTCTTGTGTTTGTGCTTCTTGGAGTGTGAAGACGATCTCTTCCTCCTCTTATTCTTCTTCTTCTTCTTCTTCTTCTGTAGTGGCTCCTTGTTCTCCTCTGATAACCTTTTAGGCTTTGCTTTCACCTCCTTCCTCCTGCAAACAGATTCACACCGTGAACAAGATGCACTCACCTTATAAAGCAGCCAATTATATCACTATTTGGAAGACATCCTGAATTCCTTCAGGGCCAAAGGCACTTTCACAGGCCTTTGAATTAATCTTGGCTAGAACTTTAAATGCATGAAAGCTTTCCATACATTTTGCCACAAAGTCTGCTGGAACACTAGGAGAGAGAGAAAGCCTTGGCATCACATATCTAAAGCCTAACTTTTGCAGATTACAGCAATCTTTATTCAGATTTCCATCCATAACCAGCTCGAGCTACATTATCACATTCAGCTGTGTCCAGATTCCACTTGTAAAAATAACAAAATTTGATATACTACAATCACGACTGATAAGAAGGTCAGATGGGAGACATAAACTGTGGTCTGAATCCTAAACCCCTGCATGCTAGAAAATAATGTGTGCTGACTGTCCATGGTGAGCTGCCCTACTTCTGGCAGACCAGTGCACACTCTTTAAAAATCACTCATCGTGGGCGAAAAGATATACATTTTTAATGTAAAAATGTCTCAAAGGTAAAAAGCATGTTAGCTTACTGGTGGTGGTGGTTGAGTTTGAAAGAGCACTCAGGGCATAGTCCTAGAACAGAAACATCATCATTATCAATGTTTTCATTGCTTTTAATGCTTTCTAATCTCATCATTATTATTAAAGCATTTATAAAGGTCCTGTAACATTAATTCTTGCACTTCACACCTATTCTTCATCTCACAAGGTCATACATAAAGATGAATTTGGTGAGGAAAATGAGCAGGATTAAGTCAAAGAGCAAGAAGGAATTTACAGATACATTCATATTCAGAAACCCTTTTAACAGTTTTCCCAGAAAATGTATCATTTCATTTATTAATCTCTTAATTGCATTAATTTATTCACCTCTGGTGACAGAGCACATTTTCTTGAAATTACTGTGAGCATTAGATCTGAGTTTCACTTTAAATGTGTGTTGCTCCCAAATATAAATGCTGCAACAAATGTGTGTAAACTGAGAAAATGATTCTACCATACACATAAATAACACTATCACCTGTATGCATCTGGAAAACTCGTCCAGGTTGTAATGTCAGTAAATCATTTCAGTAAAGAGAAGAGGACCAAGGACGGAACCCTGTGGAACTCCTGTTTCACTCTGTCAGGCTGTCTGTTAATAACAACACACTGAGATGTGAAACTATGTTACTTTGAAATGCTCAGTTGTTTTGAGAAATGTATTCATCAATTTATATTCATTAATTCGCAGCAACATCATCCTTATCTATTACATTTCTCCAATGTGCCTCGCTCAGTTTACGCTCCAGGGTCACCAGACTGTTTCATTACTGTCAAAACATTTATGACAGTCAAAACACTGAATTTGGAATTACTACAAATTGGATTACATTTTTAGTTGATGAGGAGAAACTTGTCTGGATGTGACCTGTTGCACTTGCTTGTTAAAACAGTCTGTCATTTCTTGCTTGACTGAGTTCACTATGACTGGTGGGTCCTCCAATTACGGTAATTATTCTAACAGGATTTTCTGCATATGATACCTGAAGGAGGATTATTATGTGCTACGTCTTAGACGGGAACCCCTACCAGGCCACAGGCAGACGTACACACACGCACACACTCTCTCACACACACACACACATACAAACTTTTACAAAGAATGAGCAGAAAAAATAAGTATTTACTGAGTTTGACCAATGCATTTCTCTTCTCGCCGTGTTCCACGTAGGCAAAATTCACCTCCCAGCTTTTTAGGCCTTCCTGCTTCTCACAACGTTTGTTGCCACACTGGAACTGACCTGGGAGACCAGAGAGCAGATGTACTGCACATATAGAAAAAGACATATTTCAATTACATTTACATTCTTGTGGTGTTTTAGCCGTTTATCCCTTATCCACAGCGATCTACAATGTATGCAAGTGGAGAGATGTCTCAGCCGCAGAACCATGAAAGTGAATGCACAAATATTTTCGTGTGTAAAGATTTATCATCTATGATATAGAGCCAAAGAACGAATTATAAAAAACAACACAACTGATGAGGGACTATAAATCTGCAAACACTTCAGTTTCAGTCAGGCAACATCAAAACCCTGCTGCTGTCCCTCGCCTCCCCCCTCCATCTATCTCTACACCCCGTCCTCCTTAACCCCCTACCCCTTCTCATCTCCCCTTCTTCACCTCCCCTCACACCCTCAGGCCTCACTCCAGCCGCTGCACAGCCTGCCCATTATCCCTAGAGGAGCTTAAGGTGGCATTGATCTGGTCTCCGGGGTTCCTCCAGATTGTAGCAGAGGGAGCGAGTGCGTCAGAGCGGTCCATTCTTGGCACAGGAGCAGGAAATGCTCCTTACTCTGTGAGAGGAAAGTGATGCCGGTCCTCACCTGCCTAAGATTGAGACTGTAAACAGGCAGACTTTCCCTTCACGTGCTGTATTAGATTAAGGATCGATGACGTCAGCTAAAAAAGACACTTCTGGCTCCCGTCCTGGGTTTTGATGAGGTTGGCTCAGTTCATTTGCAAGGGTCTGATGTTATATTCAATGATGTAAAATGAAATCAGAAAATATATGAGTTTGAAGCTGAAATTTAGGGGCCATGTGCCAGTGCAGCTTTAAAGCAGAATACTGAGATGTATTTTAATTTCTTTTTTCTGGACTAGTGGACAGCATACAGTTACTACATTTCCTTTTTTGATTTCTGTTTTTCAACACCCAACCTTTACCTTTGTAAGCCATAAACATTCAACATTGTTTTTATGATACCTCAAGATCCTTTACTTACAGTATTTCAAACTTTATGGTTTCCTCACCTCAATGATTCTGCAATAAACAACATAACCGCACAAATCGTTCAGCCTGATGGCAACTTCTCATTTCTGAGGCTTTTTTTTATTTATTTGAAAACTGTCTGACTCATACCTAGACCAGACCTCTGGCCTTACAAAATATTATACTCATTAATGAATCAACCACTTCCTTATCATAGAAAAACAGCAACAATTTGATGGCTTGAATTGATAACTTGGACATGTAAGTGCTTAATAATCACATTTTAGGAAGCAGATATACGTATATGTTCACCTATCTCCATTCAAAATGTCTTAAAACTACAAATGTTAATGTATCCCTTTAAATCCTTGATGGCTGGTCCTTTCTGACACTATATGGGTGTGACTTGGGACAAGGCCATCTTTTCAACCTGGTGCCGACATGACACCATGAGCAGTGACCCGGAGACCTAAGAGAATCCTGTGTTCACCATCACCAGTGACGTCAATTACAAATGCAATGGAATTCTCCCACAATATCCTACTCGCTCCATCGCGCACACAAAGAGAGTCAATCAAATACACCTTCTATATGTTCACATACCTGCTTTTATCTGTAGAGATAGGGAGTAAAAGCCTCTGCTTTGCCTACACACAACTGAAAGCCCTTGAACAAGGCACTGAATCCCCTCGCTGCAGCAGAGAGACAGCTCAGTGTCGAATATAAAAGAATGTGATATATTTGAAGGTTACCACATGGAGAGTGTGAATGCGTCTGACCCTCCAGCTACTCACAACCACAACCCTGGAGAGTGAAGTCAATTGAAATCGGTTTCTGGACAACCACTTTCGAAAATAAATGTCAAAGACAAAATATAATCAAGGTCAGCAAGCAATTATTCACATTTCTGATAGTTTTCAGCCCACAGGTCCCACATTTTCTCACGTGAAAGCTAATAAGCACATCTTTAGTCACTGGTAGAAGAGACATTTTTAAAATAGTGCCCACAGAGCATCCCTGCTTTACAGAAGAAGCTTTATACTACACCTCCTGTATGGGTCTGTGCTGACAGTTTTACAAATAAAGGATCTCCACTGCGTTTTGCTGATAAGTAGTGGGTATCCTGACACATCACGTGAGCCTCACATGCCCCATGAAAAGAGCTGGCACCGGGTTGGCTGAGTAAACCCGTGAAGAGAGGAAACTCCTGTCCTCCTACGTCAATGGTCACTAATGCCACCAGCCCACGGCCTGAGATCAAGACGGATACACCGCAGGACAGATGGCCGCATGATTAACATTCACTGGATGAAGTCACAGGGCAGTGACCTGAGCCAGTGATCTTTCACTTTCTATTCACTCTTGGACAGCAATTAAAAAAGGACACACTATAAAACTAGACGTGGTTTTTGAGAAAATATCCTAATTTAACAGGTAAAGTTCACAGGGGATGCTGACCAAACAGGCAAAACAGGTCAGACCTTATGACACCATAGACTCTTATTTAAAAGAATACTTGGTCTTTTTGGGGAAAGGCATCTATTCACAGTCTTAATGAAAGTTAGATGAGAAGATTGACACAAGTCAATCTAAAGTCAGTAAATATGTGCCAGTTAGCTTAGCTTAGCATAAAGGCTGGGAATAGAGGGAAACAGCTAGCCAAGCTCCTTCAAAAGGTGACGAAGTCTGCCTACCAGCGTAGGTGCAGGACCATTTTCTGATCTGGCACAGTCACTTCCTGGGGTCTTGCTGTAACAACAGGGTTGCTAGGCAACCTGCAGAATGAAGGCACCCCCACCTTTTTGTCTAGTACTAATCTCTGTACTAATTTAAGATAGCCAGCTGCTGGCTGAATGTGGCATCAATCTATTCACCTAACTCCCTGCAATAATGGAAATAAGCGTACATTTCAAAATGTCAAACTGCTCCTTTAATGTCACGGCTTTGCAGAACAGCTGCTGTTGTAAAACTATACATATTTCCAACAAGGAGCTGCCAAATGCACTCATCAACTTCTACCGATAGTGAGGAACCAGTGTGCAGAACGTAATGGCTCCGCCTAAAGCCACATAAAGAGCAGCTGACGTGAAAAGTCATCAGTGCTGTCAGTATATACTTGGCCCAAACACATAGTTTTGCCCGCAACCAAGACAATAGTTTTGTATCCTCACAATGTCGACCTGACTGAAAAGTCTGTCAGAATGGTGCATTCATGTGCAATACTTATTCTGCTTGTGAATTCAGGGCTGTTCTCCAGCCAGCTCTTGATACTCATCACCCCCTACCCCTGCAGCTCCTTGGGGTCGACCACCTTTAATAAATTCTGGGCCTGTGGGAAACACTGAACGATCCACTCTCACTGCCCGCTGGCAGATTTTTCAAATATTGGGAATGTAACTGGCATCCAAAAGACTGATTCTTTTCCATCCGCACGTGGATCAAATTTACCCTTTTTTACGTCTGTCTTTCACATTGACAAGTCGTCCAGACTGCTGACCCGAAGTTCAACACTCTATTTTGCTATTTTTATTTACTCCACAGCATCCTGTTAACGAAGTAGACCAAAGAGCATTACGTTTATGTTTTCTACTGTGTGTGTTGGCTTCCATTTGTCTCTGCAGACTATTGAGATAGACTTACATTTCTTGATTTTAATGCACAACACCCTATTTACATGCGTGGATAAACACACTAAAACAATGAAAACATAGACACTGGCAGTCTCTGTTGTTAGACTGGGCAACTCTGAAAGCTTTGTGGGCTGTGGGCTAATGAGCTATCACTTCTAACACTTAGAATACATTCAGTAACATCTCCAAGGCTTATTTATTTTGCCTGGCACAACAGAGCACAGCAGGATATCCTTACAAAGCACAAATCCTGTCTGCATTTGGACATAGGCCAGGCTAAAGCAACTGAGAAGATCTCACCTTTAAAGTGGGCTATCACTTTCATTTTACTTAAAACAGAAAATTAAAGGAAACTGCCAGGGTGCATTGGAACGTGACGCTGTTCGAACTCAACAGACTAAATCCTATATACCAACCTGACAAATAGGTCTGATGATGGGGCAGACGTAGGATCAGACAGGTAAATGAAAGAAAACTCAGGCAAGAGCAAGTTGAAATGAGTAAAAATGCTGCGTCACAAATCCACAACAGCAGAATTAAACTCAAATCTGAGGTCATTCAGTCAATAACTTATGAAAACTATAATGTCACAGTGCAGACTTGAAGTGGCCTCACACTCCAGCTAAGTGTTGGTTCAACAAAGGCAGCAGACGTGAGTCAAACCTGATTCCTGCACTGAAGTTAAACGTGTGGGAGCAAACATTTTCAAACCATTTTTTAAAGACAGGAGAGTTACATAAGCCAAGACCATACTCCATTTACTTTGACAGGAGGCCCAACAAAAATAAGTCTGGCCTCAACTACCTTTGGCCTTTGACTTCCCCCTGACAGCAAGACTGAAGTTCAATTTATACCAGAAGAGAAACACACAGAAAAACATGGCTCGGCATGTAGAGCCTGCAGGTCTTACAACCCACATGTGCATCTGCTCCAGCCTAAAAGGCTCTCAAGACACATTTTAATACCCAACATGCTCATTCAGCGAGGGATTTATCTGTTACAGAAACACATTTAATTGGAAGCACAGATAATATTTGGCAACACAGCTCCATCATAGTTTCATGTGCTGATGAAGAAAGAAATTACATAGACTTTGGTTACATGACTTAAAGGTACCATGTGGCATTTTTGACCACTGGGAGCGCTATAGAGTAGATGCATATAGACACATGAGCAGATGACGGGATACACGTTCCTGCCACCAGTTTCAAGCTATCTGACTGATCAGAAGAATCGTAAGATATCAAAACTGGATGGGACGATGATGAAAGATTTGCAGAAAAATCTGCTTTGTGAACTTTCTGTGAGAAAGACAAAACATTCGAAACCTTTGTTAGACTTCAAGGAACACTGACTTTAAAAAGTGTTAATCCACGAGGCACCTTTGAGGTTTGTCTATGGGTGCTTTTGTCAACTCAAGGACTTTCCTGGCATCCTGTTTCCCTCCTACACAACCGGAAGAATTCATGTGAATCAGAGGTATGAATGTGGATTAGACAAAAGGGAGGAGGATGACATGTGATGCTGCTCTCACGTATTTGATTCAAGGACACAATCTTTTTCTCTCATCCTCCACCTGTTTAAAAACAACTATATATCAATTTCCGGAGGAAGAGAGATGGAAACCTTTTAGTACCGCACATTCCTCCATCTCATATCACACTGTGGCCATGAAAAAGAAGGGTCGCTGCTCCCTCTAATCTGCCCTATTGAGTGGAGAGCCGTCAACATGTCTAATATCACCATGACCTGAAGTACATGGGCAGCAGGAAGTGACATGGAGATGATTTCCAAAAAGGTCTCCACGGCAGAGTGGAAGTGCAGCGACCCTTACAGGGAGATCCAGGATCAGTTTAACTGGGGAAAAGTTCAATCACGTCTATTTTGTCTGTCAGCAGAAGTCGAGTCTGGTCACCTGACAAGTGCAGCACCTGAGCCTCACGACATTCAGTCCAATAAGTGAGTATCAAAGCAAGCCTTCTCGGTGATGACTCATCTGCAGTTTGTACAGATTTTGCAGTCGAGTGCCTGTGTTTGAATGATCCACTTTAACGGCCCTTTAATCAAATCAAGCTCAACGATAAACTTCTTCCACCTTTAACTTGCAACACAACCTCTTTTAAGTGTTTTCTCCACGCCTGAATGAGGACATTGGGTCCACCTTATGGGATTACATTAGCATTGATTTCACTGGCGAGTCTGGTTACACATGCTCTAAATAGTGCTCAGGAAGTATTTCTATGGGAATCGTTAATGTACACAAATGACAGACAGCTGAAGTGAAGTGTCTCTGACCTGATCTAATCTCACTTCCTGTAGAGTATTGCTACAGGGGGTGACCTGTCAGAGACCAGGATTACACAGTCTTAATCTGGAACAATATATTGGCTTAGTCAGCTTTCTCAGACATACTGTGTCTGCTTGTGCGGCTACACTGATGTAAACATTAGTGCGTATGGCTCAGGGCATATCAATAAGCTGTCAAGGCAGGTTTACCCTCACCGAGTTGCTGATATGTCTTTCCAGGTAAACCTATAAATGCTCGTCACTGTGACAAGAAGGAGCAGTAGACAGAGTGGAGGTGTTGTACTAAGCCCAAACAATTAACAGACGGTAATCGTCGAAGCCCTGCCAACCTGTCAAAAGTAGGCCGCATCACAAGTGCAGGGGTAGAATGAGGTTTTCCTCTGGGCGTCAGACATAAACAGGAATCCAAATGTTAGGTACAAGGGAACATTTGTGTGAACCAACAGATCAATTGCCCCAGTCAATAACTGAATGGTGTGAACAGTCCCTGAACGCTGGGAGCCACAAGAAAACAACAAGAAAACTTGAGTGGAAGGTGAAATATGGGAAAGGTTTTGATGCTTTTCAGGCAAGCAAATACACCAAAAGCACATGAAAGAAGCATATTTGAATAATAGTCTTAGATGTGGAGTGACTTGTGTTAGAAAGTGTCCACAGCATGAGGTCGACTGCTGTGTAAATTGCCTTTATCTCTGTCGCCATCTAGTGGAGATGATTGTAAATTGTTTTGTGGGCAGGGTTGCAGCAGCTGTGTCCCAAATCCACTCTGCATACTAATTCTATACAGTATTTACATGCACATTAAATGCCATAGCATACCGTTTTATCAGTCAGTATACAAAAAAACTGCTTTTCTACTGAAAGGAAATGACAAAATAAGTCAAGTTTGGACTGCAAACTTAGACAGAAAGCAAAAAATCTTTCAGAAGATTGATCATTTGGAGCCGTTTCAGCGCCACCTACAATCGATGTTAATGTTTGTGAGCAGCTCCTCCATTTCCTTTGCATTATGGGACAATCATGTCCATCAACTGCACGCTCAGAAAACAACCGTATTGAACAGGCATTCTGCCTAAATTGAGTTCATTAAGTCACAGGGACTCTTTAGTTAAGAAGAATGTACAGCAGTATACACAAAATACAAAAAACAGACAGAAATGTGTAAACACAGAATGGGGATAATGTTGCCATACCTTTGCCTGATACAACTTCATTCTCAGTCCGCCAACGAAATCCAAACTGCACACATTTAAAAAGACCCATGTAAATTAGCAAAATCCTTTACAATGAAACAGCCAGAAACACAACACAAATTCCCATAATCTGATCAATCTTAAAGTAAGCTTTGCAATCTTAATTTAGGAATCCTTCCGCAGCTCAGTCTTTGAATAGCCATTAGCATTCAGCAGCATTTGAAGCGGAAGAATTCAGCGCGTCAGGGTCTGAATGCTGTTAAATAGCCGAACCAGTCTAAAATTAGACAGGCTAAATGTAAAATCTCCTCAGATGTGAAATATACAACACATATCTTCATGTCAATACTGTTTACAAATATTTTTATCATGTTTTCTTGTGAATGGATGCTTTGCTTACTGTAGATGTAATTTGGGGTGTGCATGCACCATCTCCAATAGTTGGAATGATGCATCAAAGAACAGATGGCGCAGTCTCTGGTATTTTTGCCAGTGCCTCTACATAGAGCTCTCACAGCACAATCTCCGTCTGTGGATTCATCTACATGCCGACATATTCACCCAACACAACTGATCAAAATTTGACTAAACTTGTGGGAATGATGCAGCTCGCGCCTACATTTGCAATCATTAACAAATATGACTCATTTGTAGGGGAATCTGGGTGTATGTGGCAAGTTTTGAGTCAACTGGACTGATGGTGTGAGGACTAGGTTCATAATTTCAACTACATTACCTCTGATGAGGTCAAATGGGGTGTTACGTGCTATATATCTATATATGTATGTCATCTCTCAGAGATCTGACAGCCTGACAGTCCCCAGATATCACGTGACTTTGTAAGATATTTGAGTACAGCGTGATCAGACCAAACACGGGAGCCATAAGCACACTGCCCTTGGGTTTAAAATATTGTCACTTTTAAAGCCTGGCCTCGGACCAGAATGGGCACAGTGGTCACTGGAGACAGAGCACGGTGCCAAAACACAGCAAACCCCAAACATTTATCTAACAGTGGTGGGGATTAGTGTCTGCGTTATGAAATATTAACCTTTACTCGTGGCAACACCGCTGGGACAATTAGTGTCATTTTGAAGCACAGTCCAAAAATGGATCATCTTGCCAAGTCCTGGCAGTGGTGTCTGGGATGGCTGAGGTGTCTATACTCAATGAATTATTTTCTTCCTGCACATTCCATAATTATGCTTCACCTTAGGAGAACTTGTGTTTTTACCTCCTATTGCCAACATCGTCACCTGTACTCTGCTATTATTAGTGTGTCTAACACACAGCACAGATACACCCTTTACTTTCTTTCGTTTGAAACTGGCTTCTTATTTCAGCATCTTAAAGCAGTCTTTAATCAGCAGGAGGCACGAGCCACCTGTTGCTGTATGTGCTGTCACATTGTTTGACATTTAATAAACGCCTACTGCGGCTGCATCTCTGCTTCAGTCATTTCATCTACTCATCCCACCTTGTTTTCCTTGTATCTGCTGAGGTCAGCTATGCAGTACTCTTTAAACAGCTTGTCATAATACTTCTTGGCAAGTTCTTTTTCCCTGAAACAGAATAAGGCCAGAAGTAAGTGAGTGACTGCCCACATGTTTATAATTCCTTTAAAGAACATTTTCATAAAGAACAGGACAATAATCAAAAGAACACTCGATAGCCTGTATGAACGGCTGACTGAGGACCATCACCATGTCATGTCTTCCTCGTCCTCGTCCCTCCACAGGAAGCGGTGATTCTCACGCAGCACATCCAGATCTGTTTTGTCTTTGGCTCTGAGAGGGAAAGAAAAGCTTAAATGAGAGGGCTTATAATCACAAATAAACATATAAGAACAATGCTCTGTTATGGTGAACATATTGTCTTTGTCTCAGTGACAGCAGATGACCGGTTGTCAAGCCCGACTGTGAGACACAATACTTACGCAGAGCGTTTGAAGTCGGCCATCTGTCCTCCATAATAAAGTATGTAGTCACCGACAAACTTCTTGTGCCGCTCAAACTGGAGACGTCTGCTTAAGGTCAGTCTCTCTTTTACTTTTGCAGACTGTGAAATGCAAAAACAACTGAAATTTCCCACCTTCCTCAGTTTAAATAAAAGCAACTAAGCACTTACATGATGACTGCTATATGATTTTTTTTTCCCAAGGCATAATGTATGTAGTTTTAAAAAAGTGTTCTATCATTTCATATACATTTCATATTAAAGCATATTGAAAAAGGATACAGCATTCATTGATATCAGGTGGGCTCTTCTGTTCCTGGCTTCCTCTCTGAAAAACAGAACAATGAGCTGCTTCAGTTTTGTTTTGAGTGTCTTGGTCTCTTTAAAGTCCCCCTAATGTTTTTTTTGAAACATGGATCAAAAGTGAGAACAATGGACTGACAGGAAACTATTGTAACACAAAGGAATTACGATCCCATTTGATTTTATGAGAGGCATAAATTAAAAAAAAACATCTTCTCTGGATGGTAATGTAAGGACAATGGGAAAATGTATCTAATTTTGGCAGCAATGATGAGTTTTCAAACATGAAAATTAAAATTGGATTTCTCTCATTTTAATTGTGTCGTACATCAGAAGCACACAGTTTGCAAATAAAATTTCGTTTTGACTGAATGATTTCATTTCACTATTGGCAGTTCTTATATATTCTCAGAACTGGCCTTAATCGCTGTGTGAACAGGTAAATTCCATTTGACTGCAAAGGAGTAACAATTATTTTGAGATGACAGAAGCGAGCAGGAAGCTCTGCCGTGATTGTAGATAAACCCAAATGTAAAATTAAATGACTCGTATACTCTCACTGCAATTGTACCTGTCCAGCTCATTAGAGTGGAAGCTCCGGTGAGCCACCTTCGAGTGCCGACCTCTCTGGAACGGTTTCTGTAAGATCTCCTCCTCACGTTTCCTGACAAAGGTACAAATATACACAGAAAGTTTATGTTGGCGGATGAGGCTGTCGGCCAACATTAGTCTAAATGTAAGCTACTGGAGACAAGAGTTTAGCTGGTAGAAAAAGCACTCATGTTTATGCAGAATATATTAGCCTTTATATGACCTTTAAGACTTCCTACACAGTTAAACTCATTTTAGCATTTGGTCAGCACAGATACACAATCCCATGAGTACTGAAGAGCAAAATTTGAATAAATTGGTAAATATATTATTGAGCCTTTGTAATTTAGCCTTTAATTTTACCTTTTAAGGCCTCTCTCTGAGGACTCTGCCCGCTCATCGTCATCGCTGAAGTCAGAGTCATAGCCGCCTGCTCCGTGCACCTGAGGAAACACAGGAGGAGTCCATTCCGATCACAGGTGATACACTCAGACACACAAACACACCTGCTTGCAGAATGATGCAGATTCTCACAGCATAACTGTGTGCCTATATAAGTCCACAGGAATTCAGAAGCATGCTGTTACGATCTGGACTGTTTAGTTTTGTTATTTCATTTTATTTTGTAGCCACCTCCCTCGTGTGTCAAAGCTTACTTTACTTCCTGTGTCTTCCCGCCCCTGTGATTGTTTGATTATGTCCACCTGTGTCTGATTCGTCTCCTTCCCTGTCTATTTAAGTCAGCGTGTTTCCCTTTGTCTTGATCACATCATCCTTTACGTGTGGCTTTCCTGTTCCCAGGGAAATTTGTAGTATTCTGGTAAGAGTCCCTTTTTTTCCTGTTTCTTAGATAATTGTTGTGTTTCCCTGGAGCTGCTTCCTTGTTTTGTTTTTTTTTATTATTATTATCATTTTGGTTGCCTTATGTTGTTAAATAAATCCTCTGAACTGCTTCTGCCCTGCCTTTTGTTTAAGTCTGCATCATTGGGTTCACTTCCTTGCTTTTTGCCTGGCCTTTACATTTTAACACATGCAGAGTAATGAGTGACAGTTTTACACGGTACTGAGTACTCTTACAAATGTTTCTCCACTGCACACAAGTCAGGCTATAACTGGCAATGTAGTAATCAGAATCAGCTTTATTGGCCAAGTATGTGCATACTGCATGAAGACACATCCAAAGAATTTGACTCCAGTTATTCTCAATGTACTTACACACAGTTGCAAGAACAGTATACAGGAAAGAAAGAAATGGACAATGTTACAGCTTCAAAACAAGGACAACGAAGCTGAACAAAGATATGTAAACATAAACCTAGAACTACTATACACATACAAGCAGGTGGAAAAGTGTGTGTGTCAACAACGACCAACAACATGCAATGTCTGCATACACGTGCTTCTATTAGTTGTAAACACTGCTGTACATACGTTTCTCTATTGAAAGGTTTACTGCTGTCAGAGTTGCGCCATGAACGCTAAACACACAGACACCACCTGAGGCTAGAAAAGGAAGCACAAACTCTGTACTATCCGCTTTTATAAGGCATAAGGAACATCTCGAGGTGCTATTTTGTATGTTGTCCTTCATCTGAAGTGTGGTACAATGCTGCTTTTTGCTTAAAGCTTAACTGTAACCAGCAAAGCCGTCAAGAATGAAGACAGTAACGTTTGCAGGTAACGTAGGTAAGGCTAACCAACACTTAGGCTAATGTTATGTTAGCTAACTGGCTTGTAACAAATACACGAAACGCTAAATATCCGCCCAAACGTTTGCATATAAAATACTTTTGAACGTTAAACCATGTAGGTTACCTTCACAAGATTATCCATGAGTTCCGTCACTTCAGTCTCCAGCAATTGCTGGCAAATGTTTACAAAGCGAGAGGCAAGTCGCCGGATGATGACGTAGAGGAGCGGAACGCAGTATGGTGACGTCCTTTCTAGCTTCATGAATTATTCTGAGAGAATCTGCTGAGAAAAGATGACATAAATATTAATACACCAGTCGTTGGGGCCACTTGAGTTCAGATGTTGTTTTGGTGACATTAAAACTGAATGATTTGGATCTCTATAAGCTACCGAAGGATGTGCCTCTGATCATCTGCCAGTTCTTCGGTTTGCATTCATCTTATCACTTCGTTTGTAAGCTCGTTGTGCTTTCTTCATGATTATCCATCGTAATAACACCCCTATGAGGATAACCATATCCATCCATCAACCCATTATTTCAATTTACTCAATTTATTTACTGGAGGGCAGTCATCGCAAACTGTGTTTATGTGAATAACCTACAAAATAATAACAATTTAATTTATTTTTAAATTAAATTCAAAAAGGGTACAACTGAATAAATGCCTCAAACAACACCCACTAATTGGCAATTCGGGTATCATATCGTTCATTTCCGCTGAGGGCCAACATAGAGAGGATGCACGTAGGCGTTTGATCTGTAGATGGAAAATAAAGAGGCTATTATGCTATTTTAATGTTTCTGTGTCCCTGGGTTAATCGGGGTGGCAGTTGTGAACGTTCGCCACATCTCGGAACAGAAGTCCAGTGTTTCATGACTTTTCCACGACCCATCGAACCCAACAAAGGACTCAATGTGGGACTGAAGGAAGAGAGGAAGTGAGAGACAAACGCTCCAGAGAGCGTGAATGACTCTCATCCTTTGTTGTCTTAAGAAACGTAGAAATATTTATGAAATCCAGTGCTGTGTTGTCCCATGTGGCCTATCATGTATATTATCCCATGTTTTATCATAAGTTCTTTATCTTGGCGTTAAGACAACGTGGAAAAGATTTCCTAGAAGTAAAGATACCTTAATTTATAATAAGCTACTCATGTTTTTGTTGTTTGTCTTGTGCGAATCTTTCGGGGATCAGGAACTATTTCTTTTTGCCACAAAATCAAAATGAGGCTACATGTTAGTTTTTAACCACACGGTATGAACTCATTTTCTTTTCACAGCTAATATCATTATTATGCCAAAGCAGGGAAGAAAAGCCGCTGAATGAGTGAGGCAGGTGCATTTGCACAGAGCCTCATGAATAGCCGATTCCCATTAACCATGCGCGGCTCTGAAGCGCGCATAAATAATAGCTGGCACCGCTGATAAAAAAGCGCACCTTGGGGCCTCTCCCCCTCTCTCCTCCTCCATCCCCTTTCTTCCCCTCTCTTTCTCTCTCACGGGAATTGACGCTTTTAATTCCCCCCTTTCCTGGCTCCAACACTGGGTCTTCAAGAACAACTTATTTGAACGCAGCAGACTAATTATAAGGAGTGGATCAGATTCTGTAGCAGCGTGTTTTATTTGGGAGGTTGAGATAATTCCTCTTCCTTTCATGCCAAAAAAAAAAAAATCTGAGACTGTTCTCCGCTCCCATGTCCTGTCTGTCCCGCATTTGTAATCCTGCGCCTTGCAGAACGAATCCGCTGGACTGGTGCCTTTCCTATTGAGACGCAAGAAGCATAGACACAAGCCTGCATCAGAGCGCAACAACACCAAGCTTCTGTCATTAGAACAAACAAGACAGAAAAACACCAGAAACACTTCTCACTGCCTGTTAAACCCGAGGTCACAAATCGTGGAGGATTTTGCCGAGAAGTTGCATGTGCAGGAGTGATAATCCTCGACCGGGACAGAAGGAATGGGATACCCGGGCAGAGCAGTGAGAGGATGGGGAGGGTGGAACGGATGGACGCTCCTGGTTTGGGTGGCCGCTGTCAGCTTGGCTTTGGCGGACGGACGGAGAGTGAGGCAGCCCAGATGTCCCGCTGGATGCACCTGCACCAAAGATAACGCCCTGTGTGAGAATGTCCGATCCGTGCCTCACTCTTTCCCACCCGACGTCGTCTCACTGTAAGTGACTTGATTTTATTGTGCCATTAAATGTAGACAATTGTCAGGAAATCTTAGGGAAATCCTCTGTCTTTGCCTTTCAGGACGTTCAGGTCTCATCATTATTATTATGCCTTTATTATAATTAGACACATTTCCCTTTGATATTTGTTCTCCATCCTTCCAGGTCTTTTGTCAAGTCTGGATTTAATGAAATCACAGGAGGGAGCTTTGTTCACACGCCTGCCCTGCAACTGCTGTGAGTATCTATCTGTCTGTCTATCTATCTATCTGTGCTAATATGTTTTCAGTGTCTAACAGAACCAAACAATGGGACAGGAGCTCCCCCAGAGGACTTGCATTGAGGCTGATATGCAGATTGAGAGGGGGATTCTCTGTAATGGTGTCAGGATTATGCAATAGACCACATGGCTACAGCGACTAACAGCAGGGGAAGGGGAGAGAGGAGCTATGTGTGTGTTTGCTGGGGAGATATACAGAGGCAGAGATAAATAATGAACATGTTCTTCTTTTCTCCCAGAGACAGCACTTAGAAAAAAGGGGAATAACAGTGAAATCATGATGGCGTTTACCTCACTATTTCTTTTATGACATCCATTATTACATATATATATCTTGGTAGCGCGAGGTGAGGCTTCACTGTGCTCTCTAATCACACTTCTTTCAGTTTACTGCACAAACAGCAGAATGTTTTTCCTGGCATCCCTTCTTCCATATGCTCAGATGACACTAAATCAGTCAGGATGTGCATGAAGGCTTGAGACCAGAAGGAGGTTAATTTTAAACTGGGTAAAGTGAACGAGTGGCATCGACCCCTCATGTCATTATTAACTGCCGAGGTGACCTAGACTAGCTTAACCTCCACTGAGCTTCTCTAAGGCCAACGCTGAGGGTGCAAAGGCTGAGAAATAGGCATGAAGAGTTTCATCACAGAATTAGATTTCCAGCATGCAGATATCCTGGAATTGCCTTTTTTCAGGGATGTTTTGGGATTGAAACAATAGATGTTTTCAAGAATTAATGAGATTTATTCTGAGGATACATTCAATGAATAGGGGGCAATTTTCCACAGGGTTTACAGTGTTTTAAAGGAAAGACCTGAAAAAACAGAACAGTTTACTTAAATTGGAAGCACACAAATGAATTTCTCAATAAGATGTAATGAGTAGATGTAGTGAGTTGCATAATGCAGTATATTATTGGTGGACACTATTCTTACATTGCTGGTATAAAGGGTGACTCAGAAACATGTGGGAGGAGGCATCCGTTTCTCTCTTTCATTCATTCCATGAAAAACATGTAGGAGTGATGTGCCATTCCTCCGTTTTATTCATTTAATTCATTCTTTAACTGCATACTGTGGGCAGAGATGCTGAATGAGTCTGTTGTCTGCTGCAGTAACTCTCGCCCTCGGTTTTTGACTTAAAGGAGCTGATGTTAGTATTGGGAGGAGGTGACAATAGATCACAACATATATCCCAATGTGATATCCCAAAACAGCATTTCCATTTCCCTCCCAAGTTCAACCCAGTCCCCATCTGACTTACAAAACATGACAACAACAAAGTTTGGGATTTAGGAACGCAGTGGAAACTATGTTAACTCAAGGCAGTACTGTATCTTTAAATTCTATACTATTTTTCTAGTTTTTGTATGTTTTCTTCACAGATTGTTCACAGCAAATTCATTTGACCTTATTGACGAGGATGCGTTCCTGGGTTTACCACATCTCGAATATCTGTAAGTATTTATCCTTAATTTCTAAATGGTTGATGATATGCTGTGTGGTTAAGGGTCATAAACTACACAAATTATTTCCCAGTTGCATATTTTCTGTATTGTATTCATAAAAACTGATGCAAGGCGCACACCGATGAACATCAATCAAAGACACCTCCAATTTCAATCTTAAAACCAGCACAACAGTTTTCTTATATGTATTACTTTCTATTTATATTACATTTTTTTGTCTAAGTGTCCATCACACCAGCATGTTAACGCCCCACACAGGTGTTTTCACTTACGTTTCCTGACTCGGGCTATACATCCTTCTGATTTTTATTAGTTCAGAAATGCTGCTGACCTCACGCGGTACCCAGCCCAACCGCATCCAACATCAACCAGAGCACAAGTATAATTAGCTACAGTAGAATAATACAAAACACCTGTTTGGGTGTGCCGGGCCTTTAAAGTATAATTCATTTTGACATTTTTTCCTGTGCACAACCACCCGCATCTGCTGTCAACCTCTCACAACTGCAAAGGAAGAAGACATGCAGAAAGTTAAAGATTTCAGTGTTTTCTGTCACAATATATTTGTGTGTGGATTATCTACATCATTGTTATTGTATGAAGATACTAATGAAGAATGTCTCATTCACAGATTTATTGAAAACAACAAAATTGCATCAATATCCCCATTTGCTTTCCGGGGCCTGAAAGCGCTGATACATCTGTAAGTATTTTGGCTCTGTGGTGCAATGTTGGAAAACTTTATTCATCCTTCTTTCCTCCTTTATTCCTGTCCAGTTTTAAAAATGTTTTACTTTATCTTTAAGGCTAATCATTAATAATCTGAGAAGCCATTCTCTGGTTAAGTATTTTCTCTGTGGGAGAGGTAATGTGATATTAGTATTCAAGGTATTCTAACACAAACTGTGCATCAATTTCATGTTTTCTCTCTATGTATCACTTTGTCAGTGTCTGAAATGCAAAGGTAGGCAGAAGTGCTGCTGCCACTGGTGATGTCCAAGGTTACTGACTGAAGCTGTCAGCTGGATCAGGTTACTGAAGGGCAGATGTGGATGTGACATTGCTTTAGTGTTCCTGTAGAGCTGACACATTTGCGGCAGAATAATTTTGTGAATTTTAACTGTCCTGTAGCTTAATTTTTCTTAATATGTATTTATTGCTCTTGATATTGGAAGGGAACAGCTGTCAGCAGTGGGACTGTATCTTCTGTAGGCTGCTGTGGGGTCTATTGTGAGAGTGATAAGTGATGCATTGTATGTACGGTATCTGTGTTAACAGATGCTGCGTTCAGAACATCTTAATACAGGAAACAGCAGCTTATGAACAGTGTTTTTGTCAACACGATTTCACATTCCTGAACTGCAAAGCTTGCCAAAACTAAAGATAGGTGAGAACGTGAGCGACCTGTAGGTCACAACTAAATATAACTGTACTGTAACCTTAAACCGAGGGACCTAAAATCTGTCCCGCAAGTCTCTGTCAGGTCGTTCCTAACACAGTTTGGGTTTATGCTGTGCTGTGCAGACAAAGGCTTGTATACTTGCATTCTTCACCATGTGTGACTTGATGTCTGAATGGATGGGTGATTTTTAACTCATCATATTTTCAAATGTAGGAAATTTAGTACTACTACTACTCAAATACGAGGGGTTTAGTAGTTTTTCAGCATTTCCTCATGCATGCTTTAGGTGAGAGAATGTATAGCTCTGATGATAAGACAAAGAAGCATTATTAAGACTGCAACTATTAGTGTTTACATGTTCAGTATCAGACTATCTGTGGAGGAAAGAAATCAAATTTGTTACATCTACTGGGCCATATCAAAAGTAAAAGGTTAAACACATCAATAGCATGACTTCGCACATTGAAACTCAAGTAAACACATCCATAAATCTGTCCTAAGCTTGATAAGGGTCTGCATTCATGTCTGCCCTGAGCATTGATAGATATTACTGACAGCAACTCGTCTGATGGAAGCTGTCAGAGAGCAGACAGCAAATCCACATCAGAGGAATTATTGCTTTGATGACTCTCTGAGCAGACATCACATTAATGAGGGTACATTCAGACCAAGAAATGCTGCAGAATTTCAACATGACATTCTGAGCTAATGATAAAAAACTATAGAAAAGCTGGTATGTGTGTTCTGTACTAGTAAAGCCCTTGGATAAGTATAACGTTAAAGGCATTTATTTGACATTGTAGGAAATAAACTTATTTGTTTTCTTGCTAAGAGTCACGAAAGAAGATCAATACCACTGTCACATCTATCTAATCAATATGAAGCTACAGCCAGAAGACAGTTATCTTAGCTTAGCATAAACAGGGGAAAACAGCTGGGGAAGTTCACTTGTGATGATTGTTACCACTAGGAAGTTGCCAGTCAACCACCTGGAACTTCAGGAAGCCACTGCTCCTGGACAAGAGAGAAACAGTCCGCCACAAAACCCCAAGTAAAAGTACATCTTGCTGTTTGCATGCTTCGGATTTTGTACAAACTCGGCAAAAGAAATATAACAGAGGTGGTGGTTGGCAGATTTTTTTTTTACCTTTGGACAGAACCAGGCTGGCTGTTTCCCCTTTATGCTAAGCTAAACTAACTGGCTGCAGCTCCAGCTTTCTGCTGCATGGAAAGATCTGATCAATCAACTCATGTGAATCTTGGTAAGAAAGCAAATTCCCAGAAATGACAAAACCTTAAATCTGACATGTTTTTCTAACCTCAACCATCTAACCAACCATTTACCTCTAACCCTAACTAAGAAATGAAGACCAGTCAGTCAAAAGGTGAATTGGACAAGTCTTCATGGAATGCAGGTGGGACAAAAATCAACAGAGGGTGTGCACCGGGCCTTTGGAGTGTTTATCCTCAGGATAACGGGCTGTCGGACAAAAGAGTTTAAGGTCCAATAAGACATTTTTTGGACTATCTAGGTTTTCAAATATCAGGCAGTCATAATAATGGGCAGTCCCCTGTCTGGTGTAATCATTGCAGAGCTGCGCCTTTAATGTAAATTGGAAGAAAGAGTCAGAATGTGAATCTTGTTCATAGGCCAACCCATAATGACTGCGGGGACAAGTCATAACCAGCCTGCAGTTTGGTCTCATTGGTCTAGGATTAAATCAATTCACAAGTAAGAAGCTATTAGCCAATAGTGTGTGAACAACTACAGAATGTCAACTAAGATTTACTCATTCGATCTGTTCTAACACAGCTCAGAAAGTCATATGCAGCCGCACGGTGGGATAAATTGCTTTATTTTTCCTGTCCCATGGATACTTGTACTTGTTTTGGAGGTAAGAAGACACAAAAAAAGATAAATAAATGCATTAGAGGGCATTTTGTATGTGTCATATACAGTAAATACATTATTAAAGGGCACCGGCAGGGCTCCTGCTGGAATCTGGTCCGTTCTGCTGCTCTGTCCCCATCTGTTTGGAAAGTGCATTCTTGCACAAACTGAAAGTAAAATGGCCTCTCTCCCTGGAAAACTGACTCTCAGATAAATAATGCAGCCTTCATGAATTACGCTGACATTTCATTTCATTTGCATCTCTTTTTGGTTTGAAGCTCAGTCCCTCACTCACAAATGAAATGTCTCTATGGGGCCATCTTTGAATGGTTGGTTTTAACAGGCTGGCAAAGATATCATCCACTTGACAGCCTTGGAGAAGAGTAGAGCTCTGTTCAAGTTGGTTAAAAGCATGAAACAGTAATACTGCTTTGTATATGAGTATGACCAGTGTTAAAGGAGTGAAATGTTCTACATCTACATCTCCATTTAATGGATGAGCTTGGTGTATAAAGAACAGCATGTCGCCCGTCGCTAACAAATGATATTTCCTCGCTGTGCTCGAAGTAATTGCTGTCCCTTGATTAATAAATCACTAATGATTTAATTCCCTTTCATTTCACCACTTAGCCTTTTGTCCCATAACCATTGTCAGGGCATTGAGATCCTGACTTGTGCCTCCCTCACATTTGGTTGCCTGTACTTTCATTGGTATGAGAATTCATTTATTCTACTGTGCTCATGTCAGTCTGGCAAACAGGATGAATGAGAAGAGTGTAATACGGTGTAATGACTCACTGTCTATTAAGTGTACAGAGACAGTCTGCCTCTAATTCGATCACTGTGTGTATTATTTTGTTATCTTTGTTGATTAGGAGTCTGGCTTACAACAACCTTGAGACGCTGCCCAAAGATGTCTTCAAGGGCATGGACGCTTTGACCAAAGTGTGAGTTCAGTCTCTTTTACCTGGGAGGCTTTGTTGAGACACAGGACATTTAGTAATCAGTTTTCTCATTGATTGATTGGTCTATAAAAGCTATTTCTATGCATTTATGTGCTCATGTAATTGCCAGTATAGTGTTCCTGATTGGTGTTTATTCTGAAATGGTCAAGTATGATAGTGGAACAATAATAATTAAATCTAATATTAGTTGGTGGTCTGTGAGAGAGATTCGCTGGAGAGGGGAGGGAGAGGATTAATGGCACATTTTGAGAATAATCTTCCTTTGTCTTCCTCTCTTGTTTCTTAACTGTTGGATTAAATACAGTAATATCATGAGCTTGTGGTGCTAAAACGTAAGAGAGAGGAATTCCCAGACCAGACAGAGGATGTAAAAGTAAGAAGCCCTGAAAGGAAGAACAGAAAAGGGTTGTAAGGAGAAGCTATTCCCTGCTGCAATGGAGAAAAGAAAAAGAAGGTTAAGATGTAAAGCAGAGAAGAGGAAGGCTTGGGTTGGAATGCCAGAGTGTCAGTGCAAATGGTAAACAAGTCAATTACAGAGAAAAGAATTGGATCCTGGCTGCCACAATCAGATGGAATAATGCAGGCTACAGTGTCTGTGTTTGTGTGGATTCAATACACACATCCAAGGTCAACAGCAATTCAGACTGAGAGTGGGCGACGAGCACAGACTACTCAGGAGATAGGACACTTGTTGTGGCTTTCCTGGCGTGAAGCCAAAGTGCAGCCAAGTAGTGGCGAGACAGACGGCGAGACAGGAAGCAGATCAGGGATTGGAAATAAAAAGCAGTTTAAATTACATGTTTCCATAGTAAATATTAACAAATTAACATGTGCATTTCTCTGTGAACTGATGTCCCATGTGGTCCATGCATGCATGCAGGGATCTACGGGGAAACAACCTGATATGTGACTGTAAGCTGAAGTGGTTGGTGGAGTGGATGCACCACACGAACGCCACCCTGGACCAGATCTACTGCAGCGGTCCACCCATTCACCAGGGGAAGAAGCTCAATGACCTGCTGCCACACTCCTTTGACTGCATCACAGCGGGTATCATCTTCCTGTGTCTGGCCCCCTGCCATGGAAGCATTATGCTAACAATAGCTCTCTGTTACCGTTTTCGTTACTTTCTTTCCTGTTCTTGTTGCCCTGTCTTATTTCTAATGTCTTATTCAGTGTCACGTGATGTTTTTCAGAGTTTGCCTCCTATCAGTCGCTGAAGTTTGAGTCCATTTCGGTGGAGGCCTTCACCTTTGGTGCAGATCAGTATGTTGTGTTTGCTCAACCATTTGCCGGGACGTGCAGCTTCCTGGAGTGGGATCATGTTGAGATGACCTTTAGAACCTATGACACAATTGAAAGTGAGTTCATAAACAATGCCAGCATTGATGTTGTGTCACATTATATATTAATGATGTTTTCCTGCACCGTCCTCTCATCTCTTTTCTTATTCAGGCACCTCCACTGTAGTCTGCAAGCCAATGGTGATCGACAACCACCTCTTTGTCATTGTGGCCCAGTTGTTCGGGGGCTCGCACATTTACAAACGCGACACCTCCGCCAACAAGTTCATCAAGATCCAGGACATCGATATCCTGAAGATTCGCAAACCTAATGACATTGAGACATTCATGATCGACGGAGAGTCTTTCTTTGTCATCGCTGACAGCTCTAAGGTTGGCTTCTTTAGCTTTTCCAGCACTGGAAAGCAGAAAACACTTTATGGTACCTGATTACATTAAAGTGTGCAGGTGTTTCTGTTATTGTGTCCAGTACTTGCATGCACTCTGCTCCTCTAAACTGCTCTTCCACTGTGTCAGCCAGTCCTTCCCCTGCTGTCCTCTGCAGCATGACAGTTTTTGTCTGCTCCTGCCGATTACCCTGACATTGCCAAATGTTCGCATATGCTTTTGCATGGGCACGCTCAAGCACACACACACTCATCTCATCCTGTTCTGAACAAAGCTGACTTGAGTTGACATTTTACACATATTCCTCTCATAGGCCGGTTCCACAACAGTCTACAAATGGAACGGCAATGGCTTCTACTCCCACCAGTCACTCCACCCGTGGTACCGGGACACAGATGTGGAATATTTGGAGATCTCCAACAAACCCCACCTGATCCTGTCCAGCAGCTCCCAGAGGCCTGTTGTGTACCAGTGGAACAGGAGCCAGAAACAGTTTGACCGCAGGACTGACATACCGGACATGGAGGACGTCTTCTCCGTCAAACACTTTCGGGTCAAAGGTGAGAGCTGCAGCTTGAGTGGCAGCATATGTACACACACAGACTTTATTTTTGCACTTACTAAAAAGACACTGTGCACACTGCAAGCAGTGTCTAACTCTACAGTAGCACTGAATATTTCTTACCGCACTGGGTGTGTCTTATGATGAACAGCAGACTTTGATTCAAGGTCGGCATTTCCTCTGATGTAGTTTACTTGATAAAAACATTCATGACTCACACTCTTAGCTGGAATTTATTACTCTTTTTTGAAGGCGCTAAGAGGCAGTATCACTTTCCACTGCCATTAACATGTCTATTAATCATTAATGTATAGTATTCTCTGTATTTTGTCTTTCTAAAGCAGGCATGTCCAAACTATTCCACAAAGGGCCGAGTGGCTGAAGGTTTTCTTTCCAACCAAGCAGCAGCACACCAGACTCATTTCATCAGCTGATCTCAGTCTTCAGAGAGCTGATTGGTCAGACTTTGTGCTCTTGATTGGTTGGAGGAAAAACCTGCAGCCACATGGCCCTTTGTGGAATAGTTTGGACATGCCTGTTCTGAAGGGATGCCTCACCTATTAGTCACTCTTTCCTAAGAAGCTGTTGATAACAAGCTATGAGTCATGGTGAAATTACATAAACTGTTTGTGAGCTTCCCTATTTCAAATCCAGATTCAGAAGCTGAAAGTATAAACTAAAGAGTCTCTTGAATACTTTGTCCTATTCAAAGGTGAGCTGTTTATATGCTTGACAAGATTCATCGGGGACTCCAAGGTGATGCGTTGGGACGGCGCCATGTTCAAGGAGGTCCAGACATTTCCTTCCCGTGGCTCTATGGTGTTCCAGCCCGTCTCTGTCGGCAACTGGCAGTATGCCATCTTGGGCAGCGATTATTCACTGACACAGGTCTACCAATGGGACACCAAGAGGGGCCAGTTTGTCCCATCTCAGGAGCTGAATATCCAGGCGCCTCGTGCATTTTCTCTGGTTTCCATTGACGACCGGGTGTTCCTGCTCGCGTCCAGCTTCAAGGGAAAAACTCAGATCTACGAGCACCTCATGATTGATTTGAGTAATTAAACCATCGTCACTGTGGGACAAAGTGTACACGCTACCATTCAAATGCTTTCTTCTGTGATTTGTTTTACTTGTCAGTCCCGTTAGAATCCACCAGCAATTCCCGACTAAACTAAAGGAAGTGTCAAGGAGAAGGTCAAACTATATGAAGGGATATTTCAAATACAGGTCAGGACCTTTAGTTTTGGTTTGGTTGATATTAAGACGTTGAAATTGTTCTATTAGTTACTATCATTGTGTTTGTTCTGAGGCACCATTTCCATTCATCTTGACTCCTCACTATTTGGGAATGCCTTATTCTCCATTTGAAAAGCTGATTTCCACCCAGTGCGAACTGACTATCTTTCAGGAAAAACAATGAAATCTGTGCTTGTGTCTGTTACTCAACCCTGCAAGTGGACAGTATATGTCTCTGGTTTTGTTTCTATTGTAGGGTTTTAATAGGAAAGCTTTAGGGAGTTTGGTAGTGCTAATCACCATGCAATAATAAGTGTATGGTTTTCCTTTAAGTCGTCTTTTACTTAACGGAGCACTTCAGGAAAATTGACTCATTAAAATTACTCAGCATGAAACGGTACCTGCTGTGAGGTGCGTGGACATTGTACACAAGCAATTGGGTTATTTACCTCACTTCATCTCGTCTACTATTTACTACACTGAAGTTGAAACTATTTCACCATTCATGCAAAAGTCTGGTGGGGAGCTTAAGGAATTTCAACCTCATGAGGGACAAGAGTAGAGCTTGGAACCAAATGTGGGTAAAAATTGGACAACATTACATCCATTCTTCTTCCACAACTTGCCAGCTAGTCAACCCGTGTTCCATCAGTCTTGTTGTTAGATTACACTTAAAGAAGCGACCCGAGTAGATGTAACGAAGAATCCACTAACACTGTGAGAAACGAAAAAACGTCTCCTGTCTACTCTATAGTCATCAGTTAAGCAAGACTGCATGCATGATGCAGACACTCATACTGTTGATTCCTGATGAATAACTCGCTAGAAGCGTCCCTCTGTGTCACCTCGCCCCCCCCTTTCACTGCACTCTTGCCCCATTTCTCCCTCACCGACAAAACCATTGTTGTCTTTACTCCGCAACTAAAAAGCCAACCACTGTGCAGCACCTAGTACCTGTGCTTTCACACGGTCCTCTTATTCTGACACAAAGGAAGCAGATTTCTGATAACAATTAGCAACTTCACTGACAACAACTTGCCAAATATAATGTTTACGTTTTTACAATACTGTGTAAAGTAATTTATATGATGTTGCTTTTGTATGTAGAGGGGACCACACTCAGTGTTTAATTTTTCATAGAGGTTAGTGTAGATTTAAGAAGAAAAAAAACAAGGATCACCTCCTTAAATGCTGTGTAACATGCTACTTCTGCAAAACAGTTTAGGCTTACTTGTGTCAGTCTCGTTAGGTGAGGATAGAGGATATTAGCTACTCCTTTGTCATGTTGCTCATTGTATTTTATGTACAGTAGTAATAAAATACTAAAATGCAAAATCATAGATGTAGTTCTTTTATTGTTGCTGTTGATTCACCACAAACATGGGGTTTTATTTCTCACACAGTAAATCTGGAGTGGTGTCAATCATCATTCAATTAATGACAGTCTTCACCAGCAATTTATGATTCTTATTCATATAGCCAATTTTATATAGCCAATAGCTATATCAGACAGTCAGTCGATGATGTGGGCATCCCACTGAGGTGGTCAATAGAGAGGGTTTAACTATGACCTTGTTAGTAAATCCATTATGGGTAAAAAATGAACAAAAACATCATTACTATCAGGAAACATATTGATGCCCAAAATCAATTCCAGCTAAAATATACATGAACATTTTGGAAAAGATAGCTGACAGACTCACAGTTTCAATTTTGTTACTCAAATATCCTTAAATGTATAGACATAACAATCATGATGTGCACATTAAGGGAAATTATGAGCAACTTTAACACTTCTTACCATCATCTAGACATGAATGTGTTTCATGAAGAGTGGAAGCCGAGTTTTGGTTGGTTCAAATCCGCACTCTGCGATGGGCGTAAACGTTGGGTAATGTTTTAGTTGTCCAGCAGAGCTAGTCTAGGTTCAGTTCTGCCCCCCTGTGGGTAAAGTAACCACCGCATGGGAGTTAGTATCCTGCCACCAAGGTTAGTCATTAACCTTGTCTTCTCAGTCACTCAGGGCAGCAAAGAAGGCGGACAGCACTCTGTCCAAGGCATGCTGTCGCTCAGCCGTCACATCTTACCATGGGCGACTGCAACCACTGCACACACGAGCGGGCCTTATCCGTGGAGGACGACATTACTGTAGTGTTTCACAAAGTTGACAGTGACAGCCATGGCACAAACAGCGGCGGCGACGACCACGACGAGTGCGGCGACGATGACCGGACAGCGGAGAGGATTCACTTGAGAGGAAACTGCCGCGTGTCGTGTGGCTACGACGATGATGCTCCGGACACGGAGGAAGGGAGAGGAAGCGAGAATTCAACGGAAGATAGCGGGAAGAACAGACTTTGCCCGCCGGCGTTTTGCGTCAGAAGCAAGCCCGCGACCCGGGAAGAAAGCGCACGTGAAGGTAGAAGAGCGCACGCACTTAGTTTAAGTGGAGAGATGAGAGCCTCCTCATCCTCACATCAGTGGCGGCTGTTAGTGAACTTTGTGATGTGGAGAAGATGCAGAAATTAAGTAGAAGCAGGCAGGGAAGCGCTTCCGACGTAGCCGCACGTTATACAACCGTGTAACGTCACGTATCAGTAATAGCAGCGCTGATATCACGTGAAGGCTATTAGCCTATAAGCAGGGGATCAGTGGAAGGAAAGCACAGTTAAAGTCACTCTACACGGTTGTCCGACAGTCCAGCGATTCTAAAAATGTTTTTGATCGAAATAGTGTTTTTTAAGGTCGTTTTTTTTATTTCAGAGTACAGTGAAACGGTAATATTAGATGGTGGTTGGCCTTAACAAGAGTCCTTATTTCTTCATTTACGTTTTTTGCTTAATAATAACATTACAGAGTTCCCCCTTATCGCGTTCATATATGAGTAAGTCGGTTGCCAAGTGTGTCGCAGATAAACTGCAGTAAACCAGCTTAACACTTGCATCATCCTTAAAGAGGATGGATGACTGTGCACTTTTACAGGAACACCACACCTTGAGGCCTTCAGCATGGTACACATGAAAACAAAACATTTCCTTCTCTTGAAGTTTAGTCAGAGCTTTACTACAGGGTGAATCTCTTTTCCTCCACAAACTAGTTCAACAGGGAAGTGGCCATCAGCAACAGACGCGTGAAACCATAAAAGGGTTTTCCCATCGGTGTGCATGTATGAGGAAGAAAGGCAGTTTGGCTTTATTTGGAAAGTTCACAAGGAAGTGAATAATGCCCTCAATGCCCAACGGTTTCTGGTAGCTCCTGTTCCTGGTGAAAAATGGCATGCAAACATTCTCAGTTTCAATTCTGATATTAAACTTGGCAGTAATTCATCAGTATAATGAAGTGATGATATGATAATATAATGCAAGTCAGTGATTCCAAGCAAATTGGTTTAACAAATGAGTGTTGTACTTAAATAGAAAGAAAAATGATGGAATGATAATAAAGCATAAACACACGAGTGCTTTTGAAGGAGTAGCCTGTCCTGTAATGTAAGTTAATTATTGCATGCATTCTCAGAGTTAGACAAAGGGTATGATTAGACATCTCAACAGTATGTAGCTGCCAGAAAACCTCAAACTGTAACAGTCAGTGTACCATGGGTTATGTCTTTTCAAGTACATGTACACGACAGCAACAGACACCAGTGTTGGGCAGGCTTCTTGGAAAATGAAGTGCGCTAAACTATTATGTAAATGACTGGCCCTCTATTAAATAGGCCAACATTGCTCCAGCATGTTGGTCTGCAGTAGATGCTACTAGCCATGTTAGCACCGGAATGTGCTAACAACAAATTCTACAGGCTAACCAGAAAACTTTCGGTAGTCGTGTTATAGCGAGGGAAATAGTAGTTAGTGGATGTAACTCCAGTTCTATGAGTTCTATGTGTAGCATGCGTAGTAAATAACACAAACAAAGCTAATAGCACTACTCCAGTATGATGACAATTTAAAGGTTAGGGAAGATGGACATCTATGTCTTCAGCTTGGTGCAAGGTTGAGAAAACAAATACCGTATGTGATAAATGGAATGGTTCGTAGACCACACGCTGCAGACAAATACAAAGGAACATGTGAGTGACCTCAGGTTGAAATTTAATCTCCACAAGCATATCTGCTCCGCAGGCAGGGTTTGCAAACACTACACCACTGACTTTTGCAGGTCTTTTGTTTGTGTTTTGTTCAATTTGAAGGCCACATGGAGTTCAATAACATACTCCCAGCTTCACTGCTCCGTGCTGCAGTTCCTGTATCAACATACATGCAACGAAAGAAGCACTATTTTTTTTTTTTTGTGAAGTGTGGAACACTGTGTTCTCCGACTCTCTCCTCCTTTTCTGTCTTTTTCACAGACCCAGAGAAACCAAAGAGATGTCCAGGTATTGGTTTGTTCTATGCTTTCCTTGCCACGGTTTTGTTCTCCATCATTTCCCTCTTGGTGAAAACCATCGAGGGAGTCCACGCCATAGAGATCAGCGCCATACGCTGCTTCTTCCAGATGCTCTTTACTGCGCCCTTGCTTATCTACCACAAGTAAGCATGCTGGAGGATCTCAAACATTTAGACTACTGCATTCACACTGTTCAATTTCAACCGCAGATTTAAGATTTACAAATACTTTATATGCCATAATTAGTGCTATAGTAACACTCCCAAACCAACAATTTATATGCTGTGATTATATTAAGTGCATAAAATCAGCAAGGTAGTGCATATCTCTGCCAGTTGGTTGTCTGTGGGGATTTCTGCTTTTGTGTTCATGCCTTAGCGCCCACTTCACAGGCAAGTATCCTGGCTTAACACATAAGCACTGCTCAAACAAGTTTAGGTTGTCAAAATACTGTGAGAGACATTATTATTCCCCTCTGCCCCGTTGATGCAAAATACAATGTCGATCCAGTGTTTGGAATTTTCCCACAGGAAGTTACCTGTGTTTGTTGTACTTGTGTTTGTGCTTTTCAGTTAAATATACATTGAACTTCACATCCGATTAACAGTTCTTAAGTGGAACAGAATAAATAAATCCATTAAATAAACAACTTTAGAGATTAAATACTGTCCCAGCTAGAAATTGTACATTCACAGAACATCCCTGCTGGTGTGAAAGATGTCACCTTCCAATGTTCCCTAAATTCTAAATGCTTGTCATGTGGATTTCTTTAACGTTATTTGGTGATTATTTGGACGTCACTCTTTGTTATGTGAACATATGAGTGTGCTGCCCTGAAGTCATATGCGGAACTTTGACCTTTCATAACCAAAAGAGGATGTTTTATGAACGTCCCCAGTGTGCTGCCAAGTTTCGGGTCATTACCTTAATTTTAGGTTGTAGTAGAGACACGCAAGTTTTTAAAAATAATGTTTAAAACAAGCCACGTGAAACTGTTATGTCACAATGCCAGACGATACAAAGAAAACACAAATATTCAAATAACAGAAGTAAAGGAGACAGTACCTGAAGAGATAACAACAATAATAATTAATAATTGATCAGCTTAGGACTGGGGAGTAAAGCGTATACCTATGCTTTCATCTTTGCATGGATGCATAGAAATGTTTTTCATTTTATAATCACATTATGAATTAAACTTAACTTAATTCCCAAAGACTACCAGTACTTTTATTCATTCATTTACCTATTCATCCATGCATCCTGTTCGTTTTCACATTCATTCATAACCGCCTCTCTTTTCAGCCCCACCCACTCATCTGTCCATCCATCACACTCACCTCCACATTACCTAAATCTACCCACCTGTCATCTCTCAGCTTACTTTGCTGCCCATTTTTCCTCCATCCGTCTCTTCCTAAAGCCTGTTTAGAACCTCGTCTGTCAGTCAGCCTAATCATCGATCCATTGAGTCTTTCATTCATTCATCCATCATCCTCATATCTCTGCTCCTCCAGGACAGGTTTCCTGGGTCCCAGAGATAAACGTATATATCTGGTGCTTCGGGGTTTCATTGGCTCCAATGCCATGATCCTGCTCTTCTATGCTGTTCAGCAGATGCCCCTGGCAGATGCCACCGTCATCATGTTCAGGTGAGAGCAGGCAGAACCTAATTGATTGTTGTTCATTATACTAAGACTGCGAATAAGTTAGAGCTATTAATAGAGCTGAATACCTCATATGAGACATTAATCAACATCAACTGTGTCCATACATTTATTACTTTTACTGTTTATTACTTCCTATTATTCTTTCATTGTCCAAACCCCATCCCTCAGTAATCCAGTCTTTACCTCCCTCCTGGCCTGGATCTTCCTGAAGGAAAGATGTACAATCTGGGACTGTGTCTTCACTGTTTTTACCCTGACTGGGGTCATCCTCATCGCCCGACCACCATTCATCTTTGGCAAGCGTCTACACGGCATTGAGGGAGACTACACTAACCACATCAAGGGGACTATAGCTGCTTTTGCAGGTGATGCCATCTATAGGTTCAGTTTCATACAGCAGTTATATAGCAGTAAAGCTCAACCATAATAAGACCATAAAATCATTCAGGACAGACTGTGTCCCAGGCACATCAGGGTCAGCTGGGAGGGACGGTCTTTCCAATTAGTGATAGTCTCCTTCCAGTAATAGTCCTCAAATGCTACAGCTCCTCTACATGTGAAGGAGTGGTAGTTTGAGATTTATCAACACCTTACACAATCTCAAAAAGTAGCGTGAGTCACCTGGCTGAGAAACCTAGTTTTAGCTGCTTGACTTGACACCTGTTGCGTGTGTGTCTGTGTGTCACACCCTCAAGCCTCAGCGACTGAATAGTTGATACACTCCCAACATATACAACCATTTGAGAGTACCAGCAACAGGCATGCCAGGCCTTCATGTAACAGGCCTTCGGCGTCACGTGGTTCTCCTCAGCAAACAGTCCCAGCTTGGTTAGGTTTCGGAATCAAAACTTCTTGGTAAAGTTTAGGAAAAGATGGGTCAACATTGACTTGGTTTCCCACGAGACATGAACAGCTGTCCTCCTGGGTGAGAGTCTTGGTGTGTTTTACCCTTCCATCCATCCCATTCTCCTCCACATACAGACTCTCTTGCTCTTTATACTACATCACCTAACTTTCTCCTCTGCTCCTGTCATAATTACTATGGCCACTAGAGGTCACGGCCTAACAATAAATGGAAATATGCATCGTAATAAGCTGCTCGCTCAGGTGACTTCGTATGAAAATGGGCTGTTACTGATGTTTCTTACAATGTTTTCTTAAAGGTTTTTTGGGAGTTTTCCTTTCTGTCTAAATGGAGGGTGAAATCCCTTGAGACATATTTGTGACTTGGGCTAAAATTGATTCGATTTGGGCTTGAATTTTTCAACTAGCATGAATTGCTTGTTTAGCAATAGAGTTGTGATCCCTCACTGGCTTCCCAAAATTTCCCAAATATTTTTTTTGGAACCAGAAAATGAATGCTGGTCCTGAGTGCTGAGAGCTTTTGTGTGATTTTTTTTTCACTTCTGTAGTCCAATGCAACATCTTGACCTCACTGGTGATTCATCCCACAAGCCTTCCTCCCCTCATTTGTGAAATAACCCTGCATTCACACCAAACACATAAGCACAACATTGTGCAAAATAAGGCCATTATTTTCAATGGAGAGTGCATCTGCGTTCTCCTCAGCGGCTACGCAGCCGCAGCAGTGTTCATTCCCCTGATTTTTCCTGTTTTCTAAGTGCAACTTAATTGAACTTTGCCACCCCAAAATAGGCCCTCAAATACACTGACCTCCATTCTGGTGTTGGCAGGAGGTGGAAGATAGGACGCCACCAGTTCCACTGTTTTTTATTATGTGCATCAGTAGAAAAGACTATGGTTAATTTTCATTTTTCTTCTGATTGCTGTATTCACGCAGTCTTTTTTTTTTTATTCATAGGAGCTATTGGGGCTGCTTGTACATTTGTTGTCCTTCGCAAGATCGGGAAGAGCGTCCATTACTACCTCTCTGTGTGGTACTATGCCGTCATCGGTTTCATGGAGTGCATCATCACTGTATCCGTCCTTGGGGAATGGAAGATCCCATTCTGTGGCCGTGATCGCTGGTTGCTGATGTTGATTGCTGTCCTGGGCATTGGCGGCCAGATCTTCCTCACAAAGGCCCTGCAGATTGAGAAGGCTGGACCCGTGGCCCTGATGAGGACTGTCGATGTGGTGCTGGCGTTCATCTTCCAGTTCATTTTCTTTAACCGTGCACCGACCTGGTGGAGCCTCGGCGGGGCGGTGTGCGTTGTGGCGAGCACTAGTGGAGTAGCACTTAGAAAATGGTACAGCAGCTCTCGCAAGAGCTCAGAAGAAGCAAAATAGGATGCTTTGGTAATACTATTTTTCACTATCATATGTTGATTTATTCTGTATTTTACTTGTTATTTCCATGCAAACCGGTGAGGAGGCTTAAACTCTTTTGGGAGCAGAAATATAGGATAATCTAGTCAGGGTCAGTTATGAGCTTATGATAGTTTTAAATTCCAAACTGAACACTGTACATCTATACATGTTGATTCTTTTGTTATGCATTTATATTTGTGTACATGAGCACAAACATAAGTGGAAGGAGAAACTGTTGCTGCCCCCAGCACCACACCCTGCTCCCCAGAGCTTGTGTGGAGAACTAACTGCCCATTCAACAGAGATTTCCTATTTTCTCCTAACTAAAAATGTGCACAGCATAAATGGGGCTGAAAGCTGAAGATCACCGCAGTGAAGCAGTTTAATGAGGGATGTCTTCAGTCCCATTTTCCTTTTGCTTTAACCTGAATGAAATACCTAAAGGGAGAGGTTTACTGCATTGGGACCAGCGAAAAGACAAATATTTGAGTCCACGGGAAGGAAAGATAAAAGCTGACAATAAACGCCCCAAAGTGGTTACTTGAAATCAGACGCATGCTGTAGGATTCTCTCAGGGATCTTCTTGCCAAGCTGCTTACAATCACACCTGAGTCCAATCCCACGTTTTTATCCATGAAGAATATATTCCTTTGTGATATATTTTATTGATTTTTGATTTGATTTTTCTTCTCGCACACTTGTAAGTTACCCAAATATATTGAAAAGATAATTCGCTAATATCCATTACTTTCCTATCCATAGCTTATCATCTCTATCTTTGAAGTGCCTTAAGTAGGGAACGTTAACCTCCAGCTTCCCTTAGCGGAGCTACTCAGTAACAGGTAACTTGTACTGGGCAGCTCTCAGGTGTGATTTTGTATATACATATGAATATAAATTTAGGGTGCTTCTGAAAAAAAAAAAAAAAAAGATTTTTTAAAACGCTTGTTTGACAAAATCAAAACAGCATTTTTAACGAGGCGCCTCAGTGGTGACCCACAAAGACCACGCTGATTTCTTCATCATCTCAGGAGGGGTCATCTCTCTCGTGTTGGCTAGCACCTAATGTCATCTTAGAACTGAAGCACCTAATTAGTGTTTACAGCAGTCTAAAAATATATTTTCTATGATGCTCATAGAGGGGTGTTGCTTGCACTTTGTCTTCGCTAGAGGGTAGAAAAGTGTCAGTGGCCTGCCACTATAATTCAGCAGAACGGTGATCATCCAGACAGCTGCACACAAGGACTGCTAGATAAGGACTCCCTCTGTTCATTCAAGGACCTAGAGAAGAAAGCCGGTGTTGAGGATTTCCATTTGAGCGTTGTTGTTTTTGTGACTTGAAAAACCATCTGTGTGATTCTTGTGCCAGCGTGAGGACGTCTGTCGTCCCCGCATGATCACCCATGATCCTCGTTCCTGGCAAGGTGGGGTTTAACTCCCAGGAAAAAAAAGAAAAAAAAAACACTTTGAGACTTAGTAATAGTGTTAAAATATAAAAGAAAAAGATCCTTTGCTAAAAGCAAACGTGTTGTGTTCTTTGGCACTGAAGTGTTACCTTGAATAAAAGGTGTTCTTTATGTTATTGTTTATGGGAAAGCCCCAAAATACCCTTATTTCAAGGGGTGTGTCTGGTATAACCATTATGTATTCTTAGCATTTAGCAAGGCCTTTCCCGCTGTCATGACTCTTGATGTCTCTGTGCAACTGCAGTCCTGAGTTACATAAGAGTTTAATTGGGTGCTAGAAAAGGAAGGCAATTAGCGCTTTTTGATTTCCTGAAGTTCCTTCCTGCTGTTTTTCACACACCTCTGTTTTCTGCTCTCCTTCGACCTGTTGAGAGCTGTGTCAGCACGGCACCATCATCAGACTTGCCTCCAATTATAGTTTGTCTCTTTGTGAAGTAAACTTTGTTTCAGTAGCAAGTGAACTCTTCAGTTTGCGCGTTGTTGTTTTCTTAAATCGGATGGTCTAATGTGACGCTTCCAGTGACTTTGACGTTTGTTTGTCTCCTTAAATCTCTTCTTTATGAAGGGGAATTTTTGTATTCACAGTGGTCCTATAGGGCAGGGCACAGTGTGACATGTGACATCTTAAATGAAGCTTGGACAAAGCTCTTGGCTTTAAACGTTCAGTTGATGTTTATTTCCATGCAATTTGCTGTGGTTTGAAATTCATCTCACCGTTATGCAACAAGAGGTTACATTATTCTGATTAGGATTACACTCCTATGAGATTTACAGAATACCTGTTAATTAAAAATGGATCAGTGCATGATATTCTGATCCTACCCTCTGGTTTTCAAGAGTAGAATATACCAAAATGATTCGTTTGGGTTCTTTGTGTATGAAACCCTGGGATGTAAGTCATGAACAGTAACATCAGTCATGCTTCAGAGTGGAGGCATTTATTTCAAGGCCCTGTGATGGTTTTGAAATCGTTGTTCACAATCACTTTAGACATTCTGAGGCTAATTTTATGTTCTTGTTTGATTGCTTTGATTTCTGCTTCTCAGAATATTAGTTTAGTTGACTTGGATGCTGGTAGCGTAAGCACAATGTGTTGTATTTCCATCGAATGGTTGGGTAAACATTTGTTTTAAGACCTATAAGCCTTACAGACCTACTAAAGCTGTTATTACGGTTTTTAAACTATGCTTTGATAGTATTTATTTTACTATTTCTGTACTGTATTACATCAACATATTCTATGAGATGTATATATTTCTGCATTGTGATTATATTTAGTATATTATGATTTATTAATAAATCCTATATGACGTTATAATCTTATTGTCTGTGGTCTTCTAATATTCAGTAGCTCATATTGTCTCGTGCGGTCGAACTCTCTCTGCCAGGCTTTATTTTCATAAATCTCTTGAGAAACCGCATTTCTTCACATCTTTCTAAATGACTGAACCTTGTGGAACAGGCCCAAGCTGTGCAGAGGCATTGTCCCATCAGGACACCATTGTCCCAGAAGCCCGCATTGTCACCCCGCCTCGACTCATGACTCAATGGGTGACAATTGTCCAAACCAGGCCACGACCATCGAACCTTTTTCACAAACCACTGAGTCAGGTAGCTGCTGCTCAGAATGGTACCTGGCTGAGTGGATTGTAGTCATTGTGTGCGTGCGCACGTGTACATGCAGGTTATTTGTCTCTGTGAGCATTACACCTTTGTTTATTTCCCCTTTGTTTGTAAACAACGCAATTATGGGGCATTGTGCATTCATGCAGGATGGCTGTGTTTCGTTGTGCTGCCATGTAAGCCATATCTTGCAGAACAAAGGCTTGTGCCTTCCATAGAAGGCTAACTGCACGCAGATGGTGTTATAAACCTTACTCTGGATCTAGGCTACGGGTGCTGGGTAATTCTTGAGCTGAGCACTGAGCTCAGTGAAGTGTGAAAAAGGCTGAACTAGAACAGAGTCGCTCTTTGTTGCAGAGTAGAATTAAGACTAGCTTGAGGCTGTTGTCAAGTTTTTGTATGAAAAGTTTTTTTTTTTGTATCTCAGTTTTAGAGGTAATTGTCGCCCTCTATGTTCAGTTTCAACATGGATCATCATCCATGTCTTAAAGGCACAGTCATCTTTACAATAAATAAATCCCGTATTGTATTAATATTGCCACTACTATGTTCAATATGTTCAATACCGTTATTATTAGTATTAATGTTGCATCAGTGCAGGAGCTTCCTGCACATGTAATGAACCTTTACTGACAGCAGAGGGCAGGATCCACAAAAAAGAAGGACTCGCTCTTGGCCGCAACCTCACTGGAAACACTGGGAAGTAGCGCAAGTGGTGGTGGTTTTATTAATTTTTCATGGTCATGAAGAGGATAAACAAGATGATTGAAGGTGATCTGCAATTTTGCACATTTTCAAACGTGGTAGGGTGTGATACGGCGGGGAAACTTTCTGTTGCTGCTGCTGCTGCATGGACTCTGTCAGGTCAACAATGATATCACACAAGTAGTTGCTCATTATCCCTGGCAGGAAGAACACCTGTTTCTTGATCGAGGTGTGGCCTGAAGCCCGACTTTCAACCCATAGAAAGGAATGCAGCAGCTCTGTTAGAACAAATGTAAAACAAGCTGCATCAAGCAGTTCTGACCACTGTCTACTACCCCAGCAGAAGCTGAGAAAACATCTGATGTCTGTCCTCTCTGCCACCAAGCATTAAAGCCTGTAAGGTTAAAAAAAAATAGGACACAGTAATTGTAGTTCATTTTGCAGTTTACTGTGGAAAACCTTGCAAGACACGCAGGTTTGTACTCACTCTTATCAGATGAGGTCAGAGGTGTGTGTAAGATAGTCTAACAAGATTCTGTATTATCACTATACCTACAGCTCCTTATTTACATTGCTTGTCAGTACTCTCACATGCACACATGCAATCTGTATTATTCATCTTGACCTGTATGTCTCTGTTATAGACATTTGTACTCTCACTGTCTCCTGGCTAAGTGCCCAGTGTGGTCTTTTCTGCTTGCTGTGTAAAAATGTTCAGTTGGTCCTAGCAGGTGTGAAACGCTATCAGGAGCAAAGCTGTGATTTTTAGTCTTCAATCTTTAATTCTCTGCAGACAGAGGCAGAGAAAGACACCCCCTGGGAAAGAAAGATGAAAGATGAAGCTATGAACAGACTGTGCAGACTATTAAAGGCAAACATTGGGTGACCAGCGTGGGATGTTTAGTGACTGTATGAAGAAATATATATCCAAATATTATCACTGAACTTCATACAGAATCTTTTCAAAGGTCCATTTGAAGAAGAATGACTGAATACTGCAATAAACTCATAAAGGACGTGAGATCCATCTCCACTCAGTGTGTGCATGTGTGCAAATGTCATTGTCAGTGCACGTTATTTAATACCATTTGCATTTTCTTGTGACAATTCCACCGTCATATAAAATGTCACAGTCATGACGGTGCAGTTGTTAGTCGGGAGGAGCTGTGACAAAGGTCACTGTCATATTTAAGTATGTCACTGAGTGCATGGTGGAATGTAAAAATGGTAGATACCGCTGGAAAAGCCCCCCCGCCCTCCTTTTTATCAGCGAGCTGGGGATTCCCAAAGGTTTGCGCGCTCCTGGGTGGAGGAGAGGTGGAGGAATGGAAGGCTTGCACATTCCTGTCGGATGGCATAAGACTTCCCATCAGCGGAGCGGCAGGGAATAGGAAAATAATCCCTCATTTTCCAAGCTGAAATAAATGAAGTTATAGGCTGTGAAGCGGAAAGGGGCATCAAGCACGTGCTGTCGCTGTCACCGGGGGCGGGGCGGCGGTGCGTTCAAAGGCTGCTACCTTTCGATTCTACTACTGCTACAATACCACAACTACCACGAATAATAATAATGATCAGGCGAGTAATGAAATCACATGCGTGCATTTGTTGCAAGCGAATTTAGCCATTGACAACCAAAGGAGCACATTATCACAAGATTTATTCCAAAAATTAAAAATCTGGCTGACTCGGCTGAGGTGAGGAGGCACATCTGGCTCTAGATTATGGGCCAACTGATTTGGGTAACAGGTGACTCTTATGTGGGGCCAACCAGCTACTGGAAAATTCTGTCATGTAGTCGAAAATATTTCTGCGCAAGTCTATATAACATTGAGCACATTAGCTCTGAAGTCTGAATTGCTGAATTGCTATGAAACATACATCATTTTGGGCTTGACGAAACAATGTATACGGCACTCTGCATGAAGTGGACCACTGTCTATGGTGCGAAACTGTAGCCAGACATTCCAATGTGGTGACACACACACACACACACACACACACACACACACACACACACACACACACACACACACACACACACGGAGTACCACAAAGTAACCCAGAGCCGCAGTTATTGTCCTCCTGTCCGCAGCTCAGTTGGCTTGTGAGAGAAGGAGATGCTGCATTCGGGTGCTGTTGGATATATTTGCCATTTAGCTTTAAACGTTCCAAACGCTCATGAGGAACGTGAATGAATTCATATATCATAACACTGAAGTACATGTGACATACCAAACCAGCCAAATCTCCTATGCTGGAGCAATACTATTTTTGCCCTAAAGCTTTCTGAATGCCAGTTAATTTGTGGTACTTTAATTAAACAACTTAATTTTGGAATATGCAGCATGTGAGCACACTATCACCTAAAATAAGTCTTAAAAGTGAACAGGGCGCCTCTATGAGAGAGGCATAAGTTTAGTAATGCATGACCCACCTCAGGAGATATTGTTTTAGTGGTGCAAATTTCTAAACATATTTGACTTAATCTAATGACGTAAAAACAAAAGAGATGCTGGCAACCTGAGGCTTTGGGGACCCAGAGCAGTTACCTGTTTTGCCAAGTTGGTAATGGAACCTTGTTCCTTCCTAATATTACATGCCGCCCTTTCATGGCTTTTGAGCTACAAGTCTGCAAGATAAACATCTGTGGCATTCACTCATTGCTTTACTTCTTCACAACAGCACATTCTAACTAGTGTAATTGCCCAAACTGGTTTTTCTGTCCGCTGATGTAAATATCACACGCAGCAGTGCATCCAGCTGCTTGTCAGTCCACATGTTTAGCTATACTATTCCATCTATCAGCTAGCCTGTGCACGTGCCTGCATTTTAATTCTGAAAAAACTATTGAACTTATTTTACTAAAACCAAAATGATCTTAAGCTCTTGATTTTGATTTTGGAACACGGGATTCCGAGGAGCACCTGAAGGCACCAGAGAAGAGAGCGGTTTCCCACCGCAGCACGAGCTGCTGTATAAACTGTCTGTCCGCGAGACCTGCGGAGCGAGTCAGTCAACTGCTTGGCCGAACATGTGTTGAACTACTCAGCGTGCGTGAGTTTCTCTGGATGATAACTGGACTTGACACCACTGGTCGGTAAGTTTGAGCCGCCACATCCTCGAACTGTCACGTTAGACACCTTTTCAGCGGGCTGCGTTGCACGTCGGCACCGCGGTTTGTTTGTGAAGTTCCTCGAAGTGCCAGCGGTTCCTAAACTGGTGTCCAGGAACAACCAAGGCACCCCAAACCAGAGTAGTAATGTTGTGGCATGCGTTTGGGTTTACCCGGTGCTACACAGGAATGTAGGTGAGATGTGTTTGCTAGCTTGACTGTGTTTCAGTCGGGACACTAAACCGAGAACACCTCTTCCACCTCAACCACAAACAGGCTGACAGGGGCAGAGGTTACGGTTTTTTTGGGGGGGGGGGAGCCCTTGGTGTTAAAGTTTTGAAACTACTGTCAGCCATTGTTTTTTCTCTGCTTGCATTCCTGTGTGGAGCGGTCAAAGCTGTTCGTGTTAAATGACATTGGCCAAAAAATAGGTAAAATTTGATTTATTGTTATTATTTTTGACCCAAGCTGCTCGCACTTTGATTCATTTGCTAGTTGTCTGTGCACGCGCGCGTGCTAGTGTTCTAGACTGACAGGTCAGGTCAGTGTTTACATAGACAGGCATCTCTTGGGGATTGATACTTTGCTCCTCTGGATGTGATGATGCAGCTAAAGTTGCTTCAAACTCAAAGACATTTCTCAGATCCAAAAGGAAATGAAAGGGAAACACAGCAAAGATGAATCAGATCCAGATCCGAATCTCTGACACAGGGCCAGGAAAAGGTACATGGGTAATTTAGGAAGACAATATAGCCCATATGACAGCCTGACACACACTAACAGGATAACAGGGCCTCTTGAGACACAGCTTAGGACCATGTTCTTTTAAAGGGAACTATCCTTACAACACAGTTAGGACAAGCGTGCAGTATTTTTACAGGGTGGATCACTTTCTCCCCGAATCAATAAGGTTTGCATTATGCATATTTATTCAAACTTCCAGTCACGAGTGCGTTCCAACATCAAGGCATATTGTGAGGCAGCAGTTGGGCAGAAGGTGTGGCACTGTCTTGAGACAATGTGGAGCAGACAGGGATGGGATGGGAGACTGGTTGGACTTGTTTTTTTTTTTTTCAGACTTGCTGGTGTATCCTAACTTGCAGAAAACCCAGTGGGCTCTTCCCACTTGTTCAGCTGTGGATCAGTTCCAGGTTTTGGTCTTGGTGATGTCACAGTTTTTCTAGCGGGTGGTTTTGGAAGAGTGTTAATTGCAGCTGTAATGGGTGATTAATCAACGCACAGAGCAATGTTTATCAAGCTGCTGCTGCACTTTGATTACCTGTGTTTTAGAAATTAAAGGTGCCCTGTTGAGTTTTTTCTTTAAGTGTTTCTTGCCAAAATGCTTCCCACAAATCCCTGAGGTCTAACAGATGCGTTTCTGAGTATTTGTAATCCTGCATTGTTTACATCCATGTACTCCTGTCCTGCCCTGCCTTTAGCTGGCTCATTCCTATGCTCATTTGCATTTTCCCTCCACCACCCGCCGATCAGTGTGAGACTGGTGGCAAGAATATGTGCTGCATCGTTCGTGTGATTGCGCATCCATGTGCATCCCTTTAGCCCTTAAAGGCAGCAGACTGTGTGCCATAGCTGTTAATACAATTTTGTCGCACCTATTTGACTTTCCGGCATGTTTGCCAGGGCTAAAGATTCAAGTAGTTTTCCCCTTCAGCTATTCATAATAATATGCATTTCATGCTGTCTTGCATACAGGCAACATATGTGGACATGATCAGATTTTCGGCAAAGGGGGAAAAAACACAGAACAAAGCAATTACTGGATGTAATCATCCAGATATATAAGCCAGATCCCTTGCACCAGAGTCATCTGGCTTCACCGTTAAAACCATATTTTCCTCAGCTCAAACTAGCCTCTGATATGAACTTTGTCTGGCAACAACTGGGACGTAAAGTGGCTAATGAGAATGAATAATGACATTTTGATTATAGTCAGGCTAAAGCATATGCTCCGTGATTGCCATACGCTTACATAATCTTTAGTCTATCAGAAATAGCTGACTGCACAGGACTGACTTCACAGGCCAGCTCATTTGGTTTTTTTACCAACAGCATTAAGTGTCTTGTTTGTTTATGGAAAACCTTTAACCGCTGGCTGCAGGGTCACCGTGAAGGTCTTGCACCATATTCAGAGGACATGGACGCGGCTCAACATCATTTCTGCTGGCGTTGCTCACTTCTGTAACGCTTAACACTTTTTTTTTCTCTGTTGTTATAGACACACACATTCCCAAATACTGGCACTCATTTCATTCTATTCCTCAAGTTCAGCAGCCCCCTCCCCCCTTTTGAGTCATCCTTTTTTTCTCTTTGCTAATGAGTGCACGCACACACACACACCAGCATTCACACACTCATCCTCCATGAAAATACAGTCACTCCTTCTTGAGTCAGCCCTCTCCCTCTGTTGTTACACTAATGCACACACACACACACACACACACACACACACACACACACACACACACTCGTTCTGTGCAGTTTCCACTGGAGTCTCTGTCTGCCCTGCCCTCTAATCAAAGCCATATGTTCTCCTGGTCCTCGCATGAAAAGTCTGTTCTGTTTGCAGTGCTGTTCCCACTGCACCCAGCCTCTCACTTTATTACTGGCAGAGGGACACTGTGTTGAAAATGAAGGGTAACCTGTGAAGGATTGCAGGATGATGTTTCATCTGACTTTTCCTTTCCTTTTTCATTATTGTTTCAAGGTCTGTTTGGTTATCAGCATCGTCTCCATGGTGCTAGAGTTTGGTAATGGGACGGCGGACTGTTTTCCCTCACTTAAATCCTCTGTGTTCCCCTGGTTCTCGTGTAGTTGTTTAAGTATTTAGGGGCTCTCCTGGTGGCTGGTTTGATAAAACACTGCCTCGATTGGTCCTGACAGATCACAGTGCTAAAGATTTTCAGGGTGTGTAGGCTCACGTCGCCTCTTCAGATGAGTCAACTGTCAGTCTTTAGTATTTAAGAAAGCCCCTGCGGTCCAGGAGGCCAAAATGAGGATGCCCAAATTCATTAATCTGAGAAAGCTTGCCAGTTTGGCCCCATTATGTGACCATGACTAATAATAAACACAACCAGCGCTCTTGTTATGTGGGCAGCCACCAGAAACTGGGATGTGACTCATTTTTGATCCTAATCCAAAGATTTAATAACACTCCCTTCAAGTGAAGGATAATGCGTGCTTTACATTCTGCTAATAAGGGGGATGCCATCCTGTTTATCTGGTTATGGATAAAGTACAGGTTCCACTCAGCTTCATTTTCCTCGCTGAAATTTACAGGCCAGCAGATGGAAAGCACTTTTCCATCAGGTCTTAACCGCTTGAGCTGCGATTCTCTGGCCAAAGCTGGCCGGGTTCGACCCGCTGTGCTCGGGCCAATTCGAGCTCTTTGAATTTGCTCAAACTGGAATTAGGTTGCCATTCAAGGCGCTGTTTAGATGTTCCAGCTGCAAAAAGTAATTATTACCGTAATTAATGCAATTATGTTGTTTTATCTAATCTTCTGGTATTTGGAGTTTGTTGCTGATGGCTGACTCTCATCATGTGTAATTAAGAAGGTGAAATTTAAAATGAACTGTTCATGTCTGATGGTTGTAACTCCTTTTTAAAAGTTAGAGTTTGATTATTGTGACTAAAAATCAGGCGTTAGCAGGGTTGAGACTCAGTCAGTGCTGCATTGGTTCAGCTTTTTGATCAGAGCCTGGTCTAGTTTTCTCTCTGCGACCCACGGTCATTTTCATAATGATGCAATAATCCAAATGAAGTTATAAGTTATTGATGCTGTAATCAGAAAGACTGACATAGTGTTTGTTTTTACAGCACTTTTATTGCACTGATCTCTCCCTTTATGTCTTTGCACTGCAATTCGTCAGCTTCTGTTCGGCCTCGACCAGTTTAAGGAATGCGATCCTATTGTAGTCATATGATGTGTCTTTTCTTCTCTGACCCCCCTGTGTTAAAAAGAGGGGGCGTGTGGGGGGTTCTTTGAATGAAGAGTGTGTTAGTAGGCTGAAGATTTAAAGGGAACTGTGCAGCATTTTCTGGTACTGGATCACATTTGATTTCCAATGCAGTTCAATAACACGGAGCATCTTTCTTCATTTATACAACCTGATTCACACATTCTTCTCTCAGTACGTCCAAAACTCTTGATAAGTCATCACTATGTTCTGTGGTTTGGATGCCTCTCGGAGAACATGATGCAATGAGTTAAACTCCTCTTTAATGGGTGCTGTTATTTTCACATGACTCTGTAGCTCGCTGCAGCTATATTGTGCAGTTTTGCATCACATTTTCATAGATTCAGGGAATACTAGTTAATATTTGAACGTTTATTTTTTTCGTAGCTCGTCCAGTGTTTTTTTGCTTGATTATGACTGATAACAATGTGAAGTATGGTATCAGTGCATACCTAGTTGCATTAGCTGTCTAATATGTGCACTATTCTTTCTACGGCGTTGTTTTTTCCTGTTTTTTCTGTATTTATTATGACTCAGTTGCCCACTGAAATACTTCTTAGATTATGCATGGAAGTCTAATCTGTTTCCTTTCCTAAGTTTTTTTTTTTTGGCATTTTCTGTGCAGTAGTAATAGTCATCTTTTTGACATCACCGAAGTCTTCGTGACTGGAAAAGTAGCCTAATTGAAATCCGTGTTTTCACTGCGAGGCTCTTTCTTTACAGTTGGGTGACACCGGTTGGAGCGTCAGTCTATTGTGCTCACATGGCATGCCTTTTTTCCTCCGTGGCCCCGACACAACGGAAGAGGGGATTCCTTCCCTCCCTGACCTGCTTATTATGCTGCTGGAATGCTAAAGATCCAATGCTGAATCTTAGTGTGAAGTATTTAGCGGAGTATTTTGGAGGCTCAGGAGGATAAGAGGCATTTCAGCTCAGTTTGAGTCCAGTTCTCGTTTTGCGCTTTTACATTTTCCATGCCGTTTACTCTCACTTTCCTCATCCCCTGGCTGTGTAGCATCAAAGTAAGCTTAAAAGTGGTCGTAAATATGAAGTGCAAAGGTTACTACCAGTAATTTATGGTGCTGCGTTCTACCTCACTGACCGGGCTTTACTTTTGTTGCGCTCCATGTGAAGTTGGACCTAATCACATACCAGGCGGTGAGTCATCGTTTGGATGGGTTGTGAAATAATCCCTCATGAATGAACATTAGGGAAAGGCTTTTATGTGAGAGTGAAGGCCCCCCTGTTGAGGGGATAAACAATGATTTAGGACAGGGGTTCAGAAAGTGTTCCCGTCCTGAGACACAGACTCATTAAAACAAAGTGTTACTCAGTGTGATTGAATGGGCATTAGTGTTTAAATCCATCATTTTAATTACTGATTGAATTGTAAAGTTGTAAACAACTGCGGCCCATTTTCAAATCAGTCAATCAGCTATGACCACCTTGAGCGTTGATCTGCCATCAAGTGCTGATGGCAGCATGTATTGAAATGTGGTGACATGGACATTGCATTGGAGTCTGCTTCCTTGCGTTTGCCCCATTAGGTTCACTCTTCAGTGTCATTATATCCCTCTGATGCAGGAATGGTGTCAGAACATGGGCTCTCCATCACAGAACCAAGGCTATAAAACACATTTGCTCTGTTTTGTCATCATGTGACAGTCATTGATATTTTAACTTCATGGCTGTGAGATGCCCTTATTTCCTAAAACTACTCTACACTGCATTGAAATACTGTAACATGCCCCGTGTGTGAAAGCCAGTGTTACATGGCATCACTAAAGATCATTGCTCCAAAACAAATTACACTGTACATCACTTTTTGAATGATGTATGGCAGTTTGGAAATAACCATGTGAGATAGATGAGGGAACAACTGACACACACTCAAAAAAAAATAAAAAAAATTCCACAGTTCTGTTGTTAACCATCTGATTCTGATTATATCCAGTTTCTTCAGGACTGTCAGAAGTGCTGAGATCATCCCCTTTTGCTTTCATCAACATGTGTTGCACTTTATTGCAGCACGGGTAATGTTGGAACTCATAGGACAGAGCACCCAACAGTTCTGTCTTACAGCGAGACGGGCAGACAACTGTCTGTCCTTCTTCTGTCAGGTTTTTCAGTGGCGCAGTTGAGATCACTTTTCTTTGGCTTATTTCAAAGTAAACGAGCTTTTTAAAGCCGTATACTGCACACGTACAAGCCTTTCAAACCTTTGCTGTTATTGAATTGAATTGAAGAAATGACTGCCCTAATTTTTATTGAATTATTTATAGTTACGCTTCTGTCCTGACGAACCTGAGGACACGCAGTGGGAATGACGTGCCAATCGCGAGGTGGGCACGCCCTAATGCAAACCGTGTGTTATCTTCTGTTTGACTCTGAATGGCGCCATAATTTATAAAATGAATGTCACGCTGTATTGAAGAAGATATGTAACTAGCAATTGAGACCATAAACTCATCAGGAAACTGTTTGTTGAAGTAATAATTGAAGTGAGAAACAGGGTCAGTTTCTCATAGACTTACATACGATTTAACTTGCTTTTGCAGCCAGGGGAGTCGCCCCCTGCTGGCCATCAGAATGAATGCAGGTTTAAGGCAGTTTGGCTCTTTCCAGTTATGATACTGTCATCCTTTTTCTTTTTTTTAAACAGATTTCCCAAATGAGATCTAACGTGTAAATTGCTGACTTTTAGAGGTGCTAGTAGGGGGATTTTGTTAGCTTTGGACAGAAACAGGTTCGCTGATCCCCCCTGTTTTCAGTCTTTACACTAAGCTAGCCAGCTGCTGTCTATAGCCTCATATTTACCGTACAGATCTTCTCATCAAACTCTTTGCAAGAAAGCAAATGCATGTACGTCCTGAAGCATACTGCAGATTTACAGTATCTCATTTAGGACAGTATAGTATTCGATGAGATGAAGCAGCTTCACATGTGTGTCACTGCACTCCTCGTGTTGTAACTGTCAGTCACATGACTGCCAAGGTGAAACGTTTATGTCAATAAATTATGCACACTGAAAACACACTGTGATTGGCTGCTGAGCTTGCAGACTGACTGTGGAAGGCCCATCCCTCACGTCAGTCTTTGTCTCTCTCTCTCTCACACACACACACACACACACACACACACACACACACATACACACACTCTTTCACTCTCCTGCTATGTGTCTCACTGTTGACAGCAAAACAGTGAGCGGGAATCCTGGATTACCTGGAAAGCCTGGAGCGTTAGCTTTACAAAACTTTTTACAAGGCTTGTTGCTTACATTCATGTAAGTATTGTCATCAGATTAAACTGGAGTACTTTGATTTTTTACTGTTTTGAGATATTTTCTAGGAAAAAAAGTGAGTGTCATGTGCTGGACAATATCGTATATAATACAACAAGTGAAGTAGAAGTGATTGAGGGTTTTCTTGGTCAGTGCACTTCTCACTCTGAGTGACCTGGTTTCCTTTGTGTGTGTGTGTGTGTGTGTGTGTGTGTGTAGCCCAAGGCTGAGATTTAGCCCGAAAGAGCCGTTTGCTACCCCGGCCGGGGTCACAGTTCATCTGGTTACAAGGGCTACTTTTAACTGTGTTGATTTGCAAATTTCACCCTTTGAAATAATCCCATAGCAGGTGTGTTGTGTGGCTGTTGGTTTTTATTGCCATTTCATTTGCTATTTCTGTAAATGAGAGGATTGAAATACAGCCATGAGGATAAACACTTCATGAACAGCTGTAGCACATCTATATCAAACCTTACTTTAAGTCCTCATGCTTCCATTTTAAGGAACCACGGTGTGGAAAGGCTATCCTGTTGCTAATTTCAGAGTGTTTTTAAATTAGCTTGATGGCAAGCACAGCTGTCTATCATGCCCCCAGGCACATGGCTACAGGATTTAAAGCTACAGTATGCAACGTCTTGTTATGCTAGTACCGCCCTCCTGCCCTGTAATTGGACAGGTTCATGCCCTAAAGTGTGTCATGTGTCAGTTTGTGTCCTCAGATGACATCAGCCTTAATGTGACAGCGAACATCTGTACAGCCACAGCATTACCTGAACCCCGCAACAGATGACGAACACACACTTTCCAAACAGAAGATTGCTGTTTTTGCATGCTTTTAATAGCACCTTGTCTGCTGTGCATTTAGTTTTACTGCACTTTTGTTTCGCTTTGCTCCCCCCCCAATTGGAGCAGTTGCTATGACTTGCCTGTGCAATGGTTGCTGCACTCCCTTTCATAACTACACCCAAGCTCAATGATAGGTTAGTGCCCAGAACAAGTCATACATACCAAACTTGATTTGTGATTTCAGGCAATTAGGAATATAGACATGTACGCACAAGTTGACAGAAAGGTGTTATTGTAGTATTTATTTATTCTTACTTTCAATATAAAAGAAAGACAAAAAAAGTGAAACATTTGAGTTGATGCTAAAAGGTTAGCTTCTTATCAAGCAGGAATGACAACAGTAACACAGGCTCTGTGGAGAGATATTGTACAGTGTTGCATGTAGTGGCTAAAGTTTTGTACTTTATGAAATATCTGGTTGGACCTGTTGGTTGACTATGACACACGCAGATGAGATTCTTCCTGTAATGGACCTGGGTGGGCTGTCACCACAGTGAAGACTGAAAACAATGTAATCCGACATGATTGCTGGTAACGTGCTGATTAAGACATGCTCCCCTGAAAGCTGCCCTGAAGTTTTGATTCGCTCAGCTGCGGTGGAGAGGTTTCCCCTCAAACATAAAAGGTGAAAATGCTGCTCAGCATATTTTATCTGAGGTCTTGCAAGAAAACCAGCGCAGCACGTGTGTCGGTCAGAGGTCCTCAGGTGTGTGCTCTCAGTCTGTGTAGCTCCAGGCGTGCTGCATTTATTTCAGTAAATGTGATAAATGTTGCTTATACCATGCAGGAGAAACTGAGTGTTTCCAACTTTTTATGTCTAAGAGAGGTCATTGGTTTATTTAAGAGAAATCCCGTGATCACCAAAGCTCTTCCCAGATTCCCAAATCTGTCTTATGAAATGCTAAAAATTCTGTTTCCATCAGTCTGATTTTGCAGTGTTGATGTGCTACGAAAAGTATGGTAAAACGATTTTCCAGCAAGTAGTTTTGCATGTTTTTTATGCAAAATAACTCTTTTTATTAGCTGCATTATATTGATTATTAAACCCTATTTTTAATAAAAATCTTCATGTAACCACTTTTCCTTGCCCTCTTCAACATTTCACTTTTACTAGATGTTAATTAATTTCTGGGAAGTTCTGAATCTTGGCATGTCTCCGAAAATGTCCCCTATTTATTGCTACACGAGTGGCTCATTCTTTTACAGCTGTCTCAGCAACCCCTGTAAAACTGTAATGATTGCCTGTGTTGCTGTGCTGAGGTCAGTAAGTGCCATTGTAGATATGTGCAACAATGTTCTGGCATTGAATTGAACATGTCCCAACATTGAAGGTTGTCTTCTTTGAATGTCCTCAAATATTGCAACAGCTGAGCTGCAAAGAGGAGGAAGTTGTATGAAGGTTGAAGTCACTGTTTTCTTATGAATGGAGCGCTTGTCTGTGTCGTCCCTTTGGCTGAAGGTCTGTCTGTGTGAATGTGGCACAGAGTCTTGAAAAGAGGCTGCAGGCATCCAACGCAGACACCTTGATATATGAGTGTGTGCCGAGGGATCAATGAGCTCTGTCCTCCCTATTTGTATCCCTGTCTGTCTGTCTGTCTCTTCCCCTCTCTCACACACTCACACTCACACACACACACACACACACACACACACACACACACACACACACACACACAAAATGTGTAGCCGGTCGTCCTCCTCTGAGTCGGTCCCACATTCCGACTGTGGCCCACGCATTTTGGCAGGGAGCTGAGGGCTGTCACTCTAATTATGAGGTTTCGGGCACTAGTTTTTTTGGATTTATTCATCGCTGGCCACCATGACGATACCAGAACCACACAATTAGCAGGCGTGCATGTTGTGGGTGAGTGTGCCTGTTATGGAAGTAACGAGCAGGGTGCACGACTAGTCTCTGCCCAGCTCTGATTTATTCCTCTACCAGTGTGCTGAATTGATAAAGAGAGAAGTGAAATAAATCATGTTTTTCCTGTGATTTTGGATAAGAGACAACATTTCTGTTTATTGAAGAGTTGTGTGATGAAAGCCAGATACTGAAAATGGACTGTTCAGATTCACAGGCATCGTTACCTTTTCTCTTTCCCAACTCGTATTCTACTGTTTGCATAGTTTCCTCTGTATTTAACTTGCATTGCAACATGGATTATGTAACAACATATACCACTAATGACTAGTGATATGAGGGCATGATTGCACACATTTCTTGGAATCCATCAGTATTTTTTTTGTCCGTATTGATAGCAGAGAGATGACAGGAAACAAGGGGAGAGAGCGTGAGATGGTTCAAAAGTTCCTGGTCAGATCTGAATCAGGACCACATTAGTTCATAGTTGAGGCCTTAAGCCCTGGACAGCTGGTGTTTTAAAGATAAAGATCATTTAAAGATACCAGTGGCATTGCACCTAACCAACGCAGTTTTTCTCATTTTCCAGAAAATTTACGTTTATGATGATTGATGATAACTGTGAGTTATCTAGATGCTCGTGTATTGTGGAGATGATATGACTCGAAGTTTTCCCATCGGGTTAATTTAGGACAAAACACCGCTGAAGAATTAAATTCCACTAGTCAGAGGCAATTGGCCAATCACACTCATTTGTTAACTATACCAAGCACACAACACATCTAACACCCCATACATCATCTCAGGAATAAATGTACTATTTATACTTTTGTTCTTATTGCCCAAGATATTTAGTTGTGAAGGGTGCAAAGTGAGTGTTGTTCCTTCTCGCTCAAATTCAGTATTTGTTGTTTCAGTTGTTTCGGTCACAATGGCTCATGCTCTGTGTGGTGATTTGAGTTGAATAGTTACAGATAAGAAAGCTGAGGTGATGAAAGGAGAGAGACGGAAGGAACTGTGAGAAAACAGAAATCTTTTAATGTCAGTGAAATGTCTTTCTCATGTCTTTCAGTTTCTTTTTCACCCAGCCTTGAACTTTTTATCTCACCCTGTCCTCTGTGATGACGTTTCAGTCAGTTGTGGATTAAAAATTTGATGGAAATTACTCATGAAAACCAAGTAAATACTGATAATTGGGGCATCTGTCTTCTCTCTCTTTGTCTCTCTCAGGGCCTGCAAGTGGATGACTATGCCATAGATACATGTCAGGACCAATCGGAGCTCGCGCCCACAGGCACACACACGGCCTTGTAAGCTGCGACTGTGAACCGCACTATCAAGGAAATTCCTCGGCCCTCCAGGGTCACCTCCGTGGGTTCTGTATCTGGCGGTTTGTACAGCTGCACAAGCTTCTGTTTCCAGAACACACACACAGAAAACACACAGAGAGCACACTCTGTTTGGACGTGCTGTCTTAGTCACTTAAGAGGTCACTGGCAGCTGAAGTTGTTGCTCCCCCGAGCGCAGGCCTTTGACCATGATGGCACACTGAAATTGAACGAGAAGCTTGGGTCTGTTGTGTCGCATGACCTCAAGTGGATCTTTCTCATCATCTAAGTAAGTGTTTTTCCTTCAACTAAAATACAGTTTAATACTGATGATGGGTAATTGGTGATTAAAAATACACACGTATTATGTAAGTCAATCATCATTCAGTCACTCATCATAAGCTGAAGCTGAGGAGACTTTTTTAATATCTGGAAGTCGGCCTATTAGTCATAAACATGAGAACGCTTTCACCTTACACAATATATGGGTTTTGAAGTCTGCAAATTTCATTTCCTCTGCAAATTTCATTTCCTCTTGCTGCTCTACGGAGCCACTAATTGAGATGGAAGACGTTGCTTCTCAAATGTTAGGAATTAAGAGTCTTAGAGAAATGTATGGGGTATAATGCAATCAATTTTAGCTAAATAAATAAAGGACTTGATCTTTTAAATGCTGTTAGGTTAGATTTCTCCTGCTTAACTGTCAATTATTTTCAAAGCTGCAGTTGAACAAAGGATAAAGCCCGGCCCTCCAGGGAGTCGCGATGGCTAGTGAGGAAAATCAGACACAGGTCGGTGCTGCAGTTCTGACTCAACGGGCTTCACCTCCATCCACTGGGACCAGATCCAGCAGACATGAAAACAACGGCCAGGAAGTGCTGCGATATTCTGACCAGTTGCGGCTTTCAAAACAGCGGAGCAGCCCATCCCTCCTCTTATACAGGAAGTTGTCGTGTGACAGCGGGAAAGGGACGATTTTGCAGGAGGAATGTGAGAGTTTGGATTGCGCCTCGAAGCTCTTGAGTACCGAAGAGAAACTTTACCCAGAGCTGTCGGCTGGCAAGAGAATTGAGGGAATAACTAACACAGTTACTCAGATACCTGGGAAAAGTTCAGAGGGATTAGTGTGCCAGCTGGACACCCCTGGAGAGGGTGTGGAAGCAGGCAGTAACAGAACTGGCAGCACCAACTGCTCCTGCACCATGTCTAGCCTTAACGCGAGTCCAAACATCCACTGCTGCCACAGCCCCAGATCCAGTCTGAGCCCCAGCCCTGTTCACAGTCCTCGCCTCAGCTCCAGCCCCTCTCGGCCCAACCAGCGACACATCCGTCGCAGCAGCCTGCCCGTGTCTATGCTGGCTTTTCACAAGGTAACTAGGAGGAAGATGCTAGCCCTGGTTACCTGCAAATCATATACGCTTACACTGCTACACCAAGGCTGTTTTATATGTTCTAAAATGCTTGTTTTTTTTGCACAAGATGAGAAATACAAACATCAGCTGACTCTGTTTACATGCACGAAAATGAAAATGAGTGTGCATGGAAATGTAGTCACTGTTTACACTGTAAATTAAATGCTTTAACGCATTAGATAGCCCATTCAAGTCCTCACATAATTTGCCATGTTTTCTGCTTCTAGACATCCTGCCTCTCATGTTGGTCCATTCCATCCAGTGAACCGAACTCTTTGGTGTCATCTCCCGCTGGTTCGCCCCTTCCCAAACACCGCCAGCATCACCAAAACGGACACATGCGCCAGCTGAAAGATGGCTACTCGAGTTTAGAGAGGCTCAACCGCAGGCCCAGGGTTAAGAAAGGCTCCCTGGAGAAACTGTTCCTACGACGGGCATCCCTAGAAACCATGACGGCGACCCTGAGGAGCCACGAGAGGTCGTCCTCAAGAGCGACCAGGAACTGCAACAGGAGCAGCAGCAGCAGCAGCAGTGATGAGGGGGATGTAGAGGGTCTCTTGGATAACACAGAGTTTATTAGGAACCGTAAAGAGCGTTCCACTATCCTGGTGAGACGCTTCACCAAGAATAATCAAAAGGTATTTACATGCTCTAATCCTTTACTGTTGAATCTGAAATCTGAACACATCTGTTCATCTGTCGTCACTCTTGACAGTGTTCATCATTTAGAGTTTGCTTCAAAACAGTGAGACATGCTGAAATACCTCTCCTCTTTCCTGAAGGTGACCAAGTCAGTGTGTACTGGAACCAGAGCCATCGTCAAGACGCTGCCGTCAGGACGCATCTCGGAGGAGGTCTGGGACATGGTTGTTCATCGCAGGACGTGGCGACCCACCAAGAAGGATATATGGCCAGTTTTAAAGCGTGGTGTGGGAGAGGAATTCAGAGTCTGCAGGGAGATACTACGTCTTGCTCAGCTTAAGCAGGTAAGAGAATAAATACACCTACTCTCCGTGCATGGATTTCATGCATTCATTCTGCTGTAAAAGCTGTTGAAAACTTGAAACCAGGACGGCAATGCAGCGAACCTCTCAGCTCTTGTTTACCTCTCACATCCAGGCTACCGTTAACACAGTCCCGTTAAGGGGGAGCTGCACCAGCGCATCTCAAAAGGATTTCTGCAGTCTGCAGTGTTAATCAGCACAATTAAACATGTTTTCCACAATCATCCTTAGCCAAGCATTATTAAGCTTGGCTTTTTATGGGTTTAGGAAATATGCTGCAGTGGGAACTATTCAATCTTTATGGTGTTCATGGCCTTGCATCACTGACGTTTTGCCTCAAGCTATAATGTGCTTATTCTGCAAGTGCTCCAACATGACGTGGAATTTCCACACGTGATAAGGCATTGGGTTTTATGTGTGGTTTTTCTTTTCAAACTCTCTTTTCTGTGCCACGAGAAGAAGTGCAATACTTATGAGCTGCAGCGGCTCAATAGTATTTATGACTTGATTGATTCTTGGTTCAAGTGGAGAAGAATCGTTCTTGGCTTTTGCTTTCCTGTGTTTTTGTTGAAATGTTATGCCTGTTATGCATGAAAGATGAATAATTTGTTCAAGGAATATGTTAATAGACGAACACACACACATCCCAAAAAACACATACACACAGGCTCTTTGTTCGGGGCAGGCCCCTGCTGTGGAAAAATGATTTACTCTCTGTTAGTTCTGCTCCCCATATTACTGACAGACTGAATGACTGAGCCTTCTGTGTGTGTTTGTCTGTGTGTGTGGAAATGGACTGAGCACAGTTGGCATGTGCATTAAAGTTACAGCCATGGAAATTGTAGAAAGGGTAAATGTGCAGCACAGAGTGAAAAAGGTAGAAGGAGACGGAGGAAAAAGAGGCCAAGTGAGGCAGAGAGGGAGAGATCCAGGACATTGCTGTGTTATTATCCAGTTTCCAAGCAAGAGAGAGTGTTTTGACAAACATGAAAACCTCTTGCAGGAGCTGTTCAACTTGAGCAACTTGGCAGCCGCTATTCATTCTGTCAATAAAAGGCATTTTGTCATAAGTCATGCCTTTCAGTGTGGGAGGCGCAAACATTATGAGGGTCTGTGTTGTCGAGGAATCAGCAGCATCACACAGGATGCTCTCCTGTTGGTTTTTGTTATCGCATCCCTCCTCTTCCTGTGAAAACTCAAAACAACTGGGGACTGAAACCCAGTTCCTTCAGGACATATACAGCCACTGAATTACACGGGAGCAGGCTTTTATTTTAGTTCTCTGCTTATTTAGCTGTCGCTGTATGACAGTAACTGTATATTTGTTACCCAGGTATTAGATGGCAGTAGCTTTGCAGGTCACCACTGCATCAAGTTGTGTTCACCATGATTACCGCAGCCGGCTGTCATTTCCAGCATGTTTAAAACATCTCTTTATAATTCAAGTCAGGTCTCCATGCATTGAAGAGGGCATGTCTGTGTGGGCACTTGAATTTTTAATGCATTGCATTCTTAAGACTTCTATGAATTCTGAAATGTGCACTGCTGTACTGGATATGTGTGCGCATATATGCATGGATATGTACTTTTATTTTTATATGGATTCATGCAAAGCCACAACAGAGCCAAGCGCTGTTTAAAGTTTCTCACGTGCGGAGTGGCGCTTGTGCACTCACGCCATACAAACGCACACATACTCTTGCGCATGCTGCAGTGTGGTTTCTGACTTTGCCAAAGTGTTTTTATGAGTCCTTTGTGGTCGTAGAAATACGGGCTGAGTTAAGTCCAGGCAGAGCTGCTTTAATAATGAGCCTATTGAATATGGGGGAGTTGCCAGCACTTCCCTTGTCAAAACACCATATGAGCTACTCCTGTAAGGGGTCACCAGTGAAACTCTGAGAACGCTGAGCAGCAGTGAATAAGTAGAGCTGCAGCAGAGTTGTCATCAGGATCGTAAAAAAACTCCGGACCACATCCCATTGCAAACAAATGGGAGTCATGCAGTCTAAAATGTGCAGTCGCTCAGAAACATTCCTTCTATTTAACAATGGAAGATCAGAAAGTATACGACACTCGAGTCAAAACCATAAACGCAGTGTTTAAACCAAAGAAGAACAGCATGTTTCTTTTCTCGTCGAACCATCTGGTCACACTGATGGAGGCAGACTGTCATTTTCATAATATGTATGCAGTATTCAGCACACATTGTAAATGATTACATAATTTGCATTTGGCATATTTGAATGAATTTGTGCATACATATTGTTAGACGGCCATTGCTTGAATGTCTTTATGGACTGGGTGGATGCACTGCTATATGACACACACACACTGTTGTCTCTCCATCACCTTTGGGGACATTACATAGACATTACATGACCCTAAAATCTACTGATTATTGGGACTTAATGGGGTGTTTTGGCTCCAGAGGGAAGGTGAGTCCCCAAAATGTGACTGTGCAAATGAATTCAATTCCACACAAGCAAACCAAAGAAAAAACAAAAAAACCCCACTGTTTCTGTTTGTCTTTACTCTCCTCTGTCTTATACACACACAGCCATACGTTATAACACACAGGCCCCTTTATGCGGCATGTAAGCCTGACTCTGCAGTCATCATGTTGAGGAGTTTTCTGGAGGTATCCTGTGGCCCTCTGTGTTTATTGCTACAACTAATGAAGCGAGCCAAAGAACACAGGATTATATGAAGGAGGGATTGGAGCAGGGCAACAGTGGCAGAGGGAGAAAGGGAGAGAGGGGAGGGGTAACACACTGGGAGAGAAAGAGGGATAAAATGAGATTTTAACAGTGGAAAAAAGAAAATCTACCATGGAGGAAAAGTGAGAAACAAGGTGGGGGGGATCAGGCATGGGCCATTTGAGACAGAGAGCAGGGAGAGAGGAAACAAAAAGAACGCCTAGACCAAGACAGAGCTGTGAACTGATGTTTTATGTAGGTTTTTACATAAGTTCATAGTGGAAAACAAAGATGATGGAAACTGTACTTTTGCAGAGTTTTGCATTCTCTTACAAGCATCTTCCAAATGCTATAAAGTGTTTTAAATGTCATAAAAATATTTCTCAGGACAAGATTCACATTGGTGCAAATAAGAGAATGTTTATGAGGGCGTGCAGTCACTCTTTCTTTTTCTTTCTTCTTGTTTTTCTCTCATCTATAAAGCAGTTTTTTCCTCCCTGTTCCTCTCTTTTAATTCCCTCAATGCATTGATCAATATACCTGCAGTCTTTTTTAAATTGTTGTCCCACTAAGTGTCACGGAAGTTGAACACAAAATGGGCATTTCATTACTTTGTGCAGATTTATTGGTGAATCACACACCAACCCCCCCCCCCCCCCCCCCCCCCCCCCCACACACACACACACACACACACACATGCACACACACACCTGGCGTAGGGATCAAACTGTCTCTGAGGCCAGAAGTATTTTATTGTTGGCCTTTGTGTAGTCGACCAATTACAGCCCTGCTGAGCCTTTTCATTTAACAGGGGGTGGTGTCAAGCTAAGTGGTTGGTGACCATGAGCACCTTTGAACACACACACACACGCACACACACACACACACACACACACACGTAGGCACAGACATGTACAAACGCACTTAAACACTTCTTAGCCGAGCAGTTTGAGCTGAGTGGGAGTGGGGTTGAGAGATGGATGCCCGTAAATACATCCCATTACCGTGGATGCAAATAGTCTTCGGAGACGGGAATGCGTTCTTCCCTCCAGGGACACTCTGTGCTTTCCTGTTTCCCTCAGTGTATCTTGTCATAACTTACTGACTTAAAGCCAAAATGTTGCCAGCTCAAATCTAGGAATATCTGCGCTGGGAAAGTGAATGAAAAATGTCTCTTTGGGAGTTGTTGTAGAGTTCACTCAGCCTCCAACCACTCACCTGAAATGCTTTGCACCCCTCCCACTTTAAAACAGTATAAATAAACCCAGATTAGGTTCTCCAACCTTCAGCTTTAAAGTTTTTGTGACCACATTATTATCAGGACCAAATATCTGTTTACCCTTTTCCTACATATCTGAGAAATACCTTTGAGATTGGGCTTTCAGGGCTGTTAATCACATGGGAGGTGATCTATCATCTGACTTTTGTTGCGTGTCTCTTGTTATTTATTTATTTTGTTTTACCCCATTTAAAAGCACTGACTGTATGCATTATTATTTCCTGTCAGGGTGGATTGACAGAGGGAGGCACACAAGCACACTTAACTTTGTTGCTTAGTCAGTCTCCCATATGGTTGCTTTGCTGTTGGTGAAAGTAAGACGCACACACACACACACACACACACGCACGCACTGACTATCTCTGTTCCTCTTATTTGGTCTTTCAGGTTGAATGTACAAATATCAGATTGCTTTTCATGTTTAAGCTGCAAAGCTGGCCGTCAGCACCGTGTCCGTAGAGGAAATTGGTGTGTGAAATGCTGTTTATAGTAAAGGTTAAACCTCTAAGCGCCTCTTCACTCAGTGGTTGCAGCTGATTAAAGAGGAATAAGGGCTGCTGAAATATCAAAGGAAGCGAGTTTTCTGCCCTTCTCGGTCGCTGAAGACAAAATTGAATTCTGCTCCAAACCCAGTGTGTGATAATTGCTCCGTATATTAATGAAGTGAGAGTGACTGAAAACACGAGTTTACAAATGTGCAGTTTATTTTCTGGGACAAATTTGATAATCATCTCATATGGCTGAGGCTTAAGATTTAAGTCGAAACTTAAACCTGTATTGAAACAATTTCAGCTGGTGCAAAGGTCAAAATGTTCGTAGCGTGTGAACTCTGTCTTTTAGTCAGAATTTACTTTCAAACTATGCTTCGTCTGAACTTAAAGATAAGATTAAAAGAGATAAGATTACGATTAAAAGATAAAATGCAGCCTGTCACATATGGATGTTGTTGTTGAACTCATTCTTGTCTGTGCTGCTGAAGGCACTCGCCCTTTGCTGGTTAAATATTCATGCCTGTAAAATGGGTCAATATGTTTAGAGCCCAGGTAATAACTCTTGCAAACACATTTACATCTTGGTAACCAGTTAGAGCTTGTTTCAAAGGGAGCATTTGAAAATAAAATGTCCAGCAAATATCCGGTTTTATGATATCCAAATTGAATTGATTCATTGCATTGGTTGGCTTTTCAGGTAACTGCTTTCTTGTTAGGGTCATCAGACAGCGAGCGTCGTATTTGCATGGCGAGAGAGATATGCATACACTCATACTTTACTGTATGCATGCACAGCTAATGCCTGTTCCTTCTTGTTATGACCCTATTGAAGGGATCCAAGAGTCACTGGCCTTGGTAATTGGTAATTAATGTGCATGAGCACACAGTGTTGAACAATTTTATTGAAACTCATTAGGCTGGGGCTACTGAAAAGGTTGAAGTGAATGAAATTACACAGTATCACAGTTTGAGCTACTGGAAATTAACAAATGGCTTTATAGTTAGAAGTTAAATATAGGGTTACAATGAGTGTGTGTTGCCTCTTTTAGTAATTAAAACACACACACACTCCATGTTTTGACAAAGTAACCAAACTCAGAGCCGGAGCTTTCACTCAGACTCGTGTTTGACTGCTTTTCGAGCTGCCTCTTGCTGTGTATCCACTGAAATACGCCTTGAAAACCAGATTGGATGACAGTTAAAACAAAAACGACCTAGATGAAGCCAGCCGGTGAAAGTTGGCTGAGCATGGCGTGAGCATTTCTGCAAGGTGAACTGGCGTTGAGCAACATTGCGGTGTACCAGGACACCTGTTGTAGTTTTTTTTTGTGCGTGTGTGTAATCAACAAGGCATGTAAGTGAAAAGTGAATTCTTTACTTGACCTAGGTTCAACATTATGAATCAATTCAGCAGGTTTGCGTTGCATCATCGTAGCAGCACAGAATGTACCAGAATAAAGCACAGCGCTCGTTTGCTACTGTAGACGTGTGTTTATCTGGTGACTCAGCATATTACAGGATGCATGCTGAACATGTCAGACATATTTCATCCAAACTGGTAGCCATCTGAGAGGCTCTGGGCAAATTGGTTTGAAGATTTATTAGTTACAAGAGTCACACTAACAGACAAGCTGGAGTCTTTATTATTGGTTGTTAATGGAGAATTCCCCTCTGAGTGGCAGCTGTGAATCTCTTCCAGTTAGAGTTCGGCACAAGATTAATTAAGAAATCTGTTCAGATTGTTTTCCAGGAAGGTAAAATTCCTGGATTTGTGGAGCTCAGAATCAAATTAATCATCAAATCTTTTATCCCCTCAGATCTGCTTTTATTACCAAAGGCCAATGCACAAACTAAAATAAAACAAAATATGTAATATGATATCTAACTATTACAGTAAAAACACCAAAGAAAGAAAGGAAATGTTTTTCAAGAAAGGATTAACTACCTAAAAAGATTCAGGGATTTTTGAAGGATTCAGCTCTGATCAATTCTGCATCCAATCCTACACACACAGACACACATATACACACACACAGACAGTCATGTTTCCATCACTTTTGGGAACATTATGTAGACTTACAGTACATTCATTTCCTGGAGACTTACCCTCACCCTTATGATAACCTCCACTTGTCTAAACCTAACCCCAACCAAAGCCCTCACACTGAAATCTAATGATTCCTCTATGTGGATGTGCGTTTTATGCCCAAAAGGAAGTCCCCACCACTTGACTGTGTAAACAGATTTATGTCCCCACAACATGAGTAATACACCCCCACAAATACACACACATAGACTTACCCTCCATGTGTGTCACACTCATTTAACCTTGTGTCTATCACCCTTATGTTCTCCCTCTGTGTGTTGTGCCACTACAAAAGGAATGTGCCGAGCAGGCCACTCTCTCACCCAGCTGGGTGTCGCAGCTTAGTCAGAGATTAGTCTGTGTGTGTGTGTGTGTGTGATTGCGTGTGTGTGTTTAGTCATATGTCTGCTTCCACAGAAAAGGGGTAGGACAGTAAATATCTAGCGTGCCTCTGTAAGGAGTACTGTTTTTCACAGTGATAGCATCTTAAACAACGTAACCTCTCTGCTCTTTAAACATGGCGTGACTCCATTCCCGGCTCCATCGCTGTTTCTGAGTCGCACAGGAGCCCATGTGGCTGCTGCTCATGTTTTTGTTGGAACGCATTCCATCTGTTTGTTTTCGTGGGGTGACAGAAGGGTGTCAAAACTGCATGTGGGTGTGTTTTCTCTTTGTGGGGCTAAAATGTGCGTGCGCATGTGTGTGTGTGTGTGTGTGTGAGTTAGCTCAGGCCTCTCGCATCTTTGTGATATTGTGGGAAAATTGCACTGCTCCAGAAACTGGGAAAGAGTCCCCGCAGAGATCCAGAGCCGAGGTTGTTAAACTGTGGGTCAGGACTCGACACACACATACAAAAACAAACAGTGGACAGAGAATTTTGACCCCCTGAGATGAGATGGACACACACTCCTGATCACTGTAACATAGCCTGTATGCGTCACTTTTTGGGTGATGACCTCGGAAATGCATTCATTTGTGGCATTATGTGGAATTTCATCCGACTACAAATACACAACATGAACTTAAATTAACTCCCACTGGGGCCACATGGGATATTAGAAATGTAAACAAGCACATGCACTTGAACTTTCTGCTCCTCTGACCGCTTCCACTTCCATCACCCTCATGTGACGTCTCTGCTTGCAGCACTTTGACTACACGGCTCCAACATGTGTCACACTGTTTCTGCACCCCACCCAGTCATGTCATCACATTTAAATATTAAAGATAAGTCATTAACACCAATAACACTTGCTGGTTTGATGAAGAAAAAGAGCATTTGGATGCACATGAACTTAGTAGATTCCCAAAAAATGGATGAAATCAGAGTATGAGGCAGTTGTGGGTCATGCTTTTATTGTTGCACTCGAAGAATAACACAATTGACATAAAAATAGCCCGCCTCCTCCCCTTCCTAACACTTTGACTCATAAATTGAGAGGTCAGCTGTAGGCGATTTAGCCAAAATTAAACCCTTAAGCCTACAGGAAGCTGCACAGTAATAGTTTTTGATTGCTGTTTTTGTTTGCGTGGAGCAGCATTAAATTGGTTCGCCAAAGGCTGTGTCGCAGCAGGGGGGTGTCTGACACCATCTTATTAGAGAGAATGTTTTAGTGTGATCTTAAATCAAAGTGTGCATCTGAATGGGCAAGCATGGCTTTAAGGATGCTTTCCATTTACTCGTCAGCCTTTTTCTTTTGTGATATAAAAAATGTAATAGCCCTCCAGTAGCTATGGTGAAGTGAGAGAGCTGATTTGGGTTGGTGTGAGCAGTGACATATGAAAAGTCAGCCTTTGGTGCCATCTAGTGGAGAAGAGGATATTTTATGCTGCAGGTGAACTTGGATTTCTGGATGTTTTTGAGGTGTGACTGCTGAAGTCCTGATTTATGTTTCATAAGAAATCAGTAATTCTTGGATGATAAACTGTACTTCCTGTTGCTCTTTGATCTGAATGCTTGTGTTTCATGTAAGAGAAGTGTGATTGGATGAAAATGAATTGTAATAACTGATAAATTAGAGGAGTCAAATGTAAGGATTTGCACATTTTCTTAATTTTATGTCTTTGTAAATGGAGTTTTTTTGGGAAATGGACTGGCTGTTGGGCAGAAAGAGCAAGTTAAAGTTGTCACTCTTAGAAATTGTGATAGCCGCTTTGTTTTACCATTTTCTAACATTTTAAAGACTAAAGGATTAGTAAATTAATTGAAACAGTAATCAAGAGATGAATTGATGGCTGCAAGTAAGGATTATTTTCATTATAATTTAATCTGCAGATTATTTTCTTGGTTCATTGATTAATAATCTGGTCTAATGAATAATGTCCATCGCAATTTAGGAGCTGAAACAAGAGAGTTTTTGGCACTTTTGCTGAAAGAACGACTTATGCAATTTATCAGTTACCACAATAGCTGATTAATCATCCAATCATTGCAGCTTTACCGTCATCAGTTCTTGTTTGAGAAGCAAAAAGAAAGGCATTTTTCCTCTTTTTAGAGGAAAAAAAAGCCTTAATTTGAAATCTGATGTCTTCTAAGTTGTAGAGGAAATGCTTAATTTTAATATGCTTAAATGCATGTCCACCAGAGGGCAGCACACCTTTTCAAAATAGAACAGGGCATCTGGCGTTTTCTAGAGTTATCCTTGCAAATGGTATGTTGTAGTCTAAACTCTGCTTTTGCTGGCGTCTGCTTCGCTGGTTGGAAACTGTGCTCAATCACAGAAGAAGAGCACATCATACTGCGCCACTGTCATACTTAATATTGATTGCAGGACTTTATGCCTCCTAAATGCAATTCATGTAATAAATGTAGTATAATGCATGAATGTGACCCCTCATTACGGGCTCAGGAGGCCGGACTCATTAGCTGGGTATTGATCAAAGACATGCAAAGCAGAGACTGAGGGCAGGCCAGCTGTTTGCTTTGTTCTGAACACCACTTTGATGTCAACTGGGCATGAAACAGATTAATTTTTCCACTTGATTAGAGAGATTCAACAGAACATACTGTATTCATTTAGACCTGTTACTGCTCTAATTATATGCGTCTGTGCTGGGTTACACTGCAATTACAGATCAGGCCTTTGTTTTCAGCAAAATTTGAGTCTTTTGCTAAAAATAAGACGTTTCTCCCTGTGATCATGTGTTATATGACAATGTTTTATTTTAGGTTGTTTTAACTCTTGCCCATTCTAGACTACAGAGGTGATAATTGCTCCTCAACAGTGCTGCACTGCAGCGTGTTGGGAGCTGGCAAGGTTTCAGCAGGGCAGAGGCTTAATTTCACAACCGCAATTTCATCACTGAGATTTTTAGAAAATGTGATTGGCTAGTATGGATAATTTAGAAAAACTGGTGATTGTGTTTGCTGGGTAAAAGCATGCATTTCTATATATTTAGTTTTAAGAGTTCACTGTTTTTTGTACCTTAAATTATGACATGTTAGCAGTGAACAGTGTCTCACGTGTCAACAGAGTGTGTTGATACATAATGAAAATACAGACTTTGTTACAATAAAGTGCTCGGGGCTAGCATTGAGAAAAGCTGCAACACAAATCTTTAATTAGAGGTTGGCATAGAAACGCTCACCAGAGCAAAGCTAATAACAGGGATCAAGTGGCTGGACCTCAGTCTCTATTGGTTTAATGGCCCCACAGCGTCACCTGTCCCTTTGAAAAGCAAAGCTGGCACGTGGATATTGTGAAGCCATTATGACACCTTAAAGGTGATTTTGTGCTCAATTAGACTTAATCAGGCTTTACCCAGGAGGGGGCATTATGGAGGGTCCTGTTGTACTGCACAGGATGCCATATTGAGGTGTTTCGGCCTGTATTTTACTTGCGGGGAAGCATTGTGAAAACACGAAAATGTCACATAGATGCACAGAAGATGTCATTAACACAAACAGCAGGTGTAAATGCTGCTGAAAGCTGTAACAAAGTTTGATGAAACAACCCCGACTCAAGGTCCGCTTGCCAGCTCTTTCCAGAGCTTTCAGCTTTTTTCATCAGTGGGTGGGTTTTGTCAAAACAACAGCAACTCATGGTCCCCTCACAAGCTTTTTCCTGGGAACATTAAAGAGTGGCACAGTTTGTGCATGGCCCAGCACAGGTGTGCTCCGCAGCAGGTGTTTAATACTGCCTAGAACATCATTGGTACCCACCTGCCGACACTGGTGATGTGAGGTGCTTCCATAGAGCCCAAATGATATTAAGAGACAATATCCAGCCCAGCCACGGCCTGTTCTCACCGCTGCCATCTGGCAAGCAGTACAGAAGTATCTGCTGCCGAACCACCAGATGACAGAGCAGCTGCTTTCCTCAGGCTGTAAGACCCCTCAGTTCACCCCCCAAGCTCCATAAAAATATGTTCAAAAAGACTGCAGTTAAATAATTGTAGGAGATCTTGTATTTTCTTTGCATAGTCCACTCTTTGTCAACACACATATTGTTCTTGTAACACTGTGTGGTAGGCTACTGCACGCTTTAATCAGACCACCAGGTGAAAGGCATTGCACCATTTCCTGACTTCAAGCAGGAAGCACAGGTTGTGTCACTCACTAAAAATTTGTGAGCACTCTCTCTCGAAATAAACTTCACTTTGTCTTTCAGCAAAATGACCTCTTCCTAACTCTGACTGACTGAACACACTTACAATTGATTGTCTTTGCTGGAAAAAAAAAATTGCATTGCCATTGGATGGGGCCAGTGTGACTCATTAAAAAATAAAAAAAAAAGGGCTTCAGTGGTCGATTTTCAGGGTCTGCGTAATAACACCGAACCAAAACACAGAGGGCTTATTTGAGTTTTGTCAAGACGTTGTTTACGGGCTGCCAGAGGAGGATCGATTGAAATCTCGTATACTAGTGTCTCCTCCGTCTTTGTGTGTTTAGAGTGTGCTGATAAAATCTCCCTTCTTGCTGCTGGGTGTGATGGGCCAGTTGCCTCATAACCTAATATGGGGGTACCCTCTGCTTCAAGAAGAGATCTCCCAGTGTCTGTCTTTTCCCCTCACTCTTGTCTCTTTCCTTTCCATCTTCCTTTGTCCGTCTTATCTCTCCTCCTTAGGCTTGCTCTACTGATGTAGAGATCTTTCTCACTCCCTCTCTTCCTCCCCCTCTCTCTCTCTCTCTCTCTCTCTCTCTCTCTCTCTCTCTCTCTCTCTCTCGTTCTAGCCTCCTCTCTCACTTTTCTAAGTGTGCACAGGCTAAGAGGGATTGGAGCTTGGTGGTTTTTCTCCCTTTCTCGTCACACATCAGCCCCTTTCTGTGCCACAGTAAGTAAACTGTTTACTACGAGCTCTTGCTGCACTTTGAGAAAAACTTCAGCTTCAAGCATCCTTTCATTCAGTGTGTTTTGTGGCCGTGAGGAGCTACACTTTAAGATTTCCTCTTCACTCTGGTCAGTGTTACAGCAAAGGGATTTGCTTCTGTTCGTTAAGCTGAATGTGTTGTATAAAGTTGAATGCAGGGAAGCAGCTTGATATTGTCAAAATAAGTTTGAGCTTATCTGCTATACACCTGTGGGTCAAATCTATAAAATATGACAAAAGTTAAGTAAGTTGTGCAGAAAGGCCTTTTAGACCCAGACATTGGATCTTGTCATAATTAAACAGAAAGGAAATCAAATGTAGCATGACAGGAGGAGGGTAGATTGAGGAGAAGTCACATTAAATCAGCTTCAGGTTAATAGATTGTCAAGTGCAAAACTTCAGTTGCATAAATATATAACATATCACAGTATAAGGTAGTAGAGAAATAGTCATTGCCTTCTTTCAAGTCTCTAGAACAGTGAAGCAGAAGCATTCATGCAGCCGCTGCTTTCGGACCTCTTTGGACTGTGAAGCACCAGGATTATTCTTGTGTTCTGGAACTGTAAGAGCTGGAAAGCATTCATCAAGCTTATCTGTGGTTGTCTGAGCAGGTCTGTGTGCCGTTATGTTGGAGAGAATAGCAGCTCGCTGTAGTATGACATCATGAGAACTGTAAGTGGGGGAGTGTGGTGGTGTGGAGGGGTCCCACTGGGTGCTCTGGGTAATGGGTTCCAGGTTGTTTTGGCTCTCGAGATGACCCCGCTTTTTTTTTTCTTTCTCCAACTTCTCTGTCGTATTTCTTTTCCGTTCCACATCCTCTGCTTTTCCCTCTTACGGTGTAGAGCTAAATCATATTTTGCTCTGTCAGTGATGATAACACGTTACTCAACGGCTCCATTGCAGAGATTTAGGAGAAAAGGATTCAACCCGTACAAGTCTTAGCTCTGGTCTTTCAACTGCAAATAAAGTCATTAGCGCCTCCGCTCGACAGCGTACATGACCTCCTACTCCCTATAATTTCACCATTGTGTTGGCTGCACAGTATGTAATAGCCACAATAATACAAACAGTCTTCTTAAATAGCTGCCTTATGGGACACTCTACACATCGCCTTTCTGCTCCAGCCTTCGCTTTTTGTGGTATTGTTCAGCTTCCTGTTCACAAAAAAACAGTGAACTCAGGATTATTATGGGTAAATCCTCCTGCACGAACCGGACCGCAGTGCATGATCGTAACAGAGACTAATAAGGCATTAGAAACCAATACGAGACTCATGTTGCTTTATTTAATTAAGCTCTGTTTATTGTCTTCATCTCCTAAATTGCTGCGGCGCTGCGGGTGAGCAACATGGTATCATAACTGATTACCAAACCTATGAGCATAAAACCGAGGCTCAACGGTGACACGTTTCCTGTCACCTCGCTGTTATCCTCTCTGAGTTCAGTTAACTCATTAGGAATCACCCACAGTGATAAATAGTAACAATGATACCTAATACCTGTTTAATATTAATATGTAGTCTCCTCAGAAGTGCTCCACAAAGTACCATTATCTGCTGACATGGTGACCTGGCATCCCACAAGTGTGACCAAGCACAACTTGTCGTTTCCTTCCTACTTTCTGTTCACTCTGCACAAATTAGATTAGTTTGTCCTTTCCTGTAAGTGTGTCTTTTCTGTCGCACTTTCTCCATGTTCCTTGCTGTTTTTTTTTTTTTTTTTTTTGTTCCGGTCTGGCTCTAAAAGGGGTCGATGACCAGAAAATAATCTGTACATTTCTTTTCTCGTTTTCATCTTTGTTTGAGTTTTTAGTAAATGGGATACAGGTTGTGTTTTTGCCCGAGTTTTCCACTGCTCTCCATTTCTGTGTGATACAGACACACACACACACACACACACACACACACACACACACACACACAGAGTACACACAATAATGCCCTAAGCTTGTTAAAGGTGTGAGGCAGAGCTCGGGAGGGGGGCCCAGCTCTTGGATCTGTGGTGAAACGGCTCCTTGTGAAATTCAACAGGGGATTATGATTCAAGTCACCCTTGGCCTCCCTCTCCATTTCCTCTGTTATGCTCCCCTGCGTTTTTTTCTCTCTTCGCCTCCTTCTTTTGTCTTTCCTGCTGCACTGTCCTTTTTCATATCCCTTTACCTCCTCTTCCACTCCATCTTTTGTTCTCCTCTTCATTCTGTCTCCTGTATCTCTGTTGAACCTCTCTTCCTGTTTTGACAAACCTTCCTCAAACCTGGTCAATCTCTTTTCGAATGATTTTTTTTTCTTCCTATCATTCCAACCTTTTCCACCTCTGCAGTTCATCCTAATTAATTCTCTTCTCCTTCCTTTCATTTTCCTCTCCATCTCCATCAATTTCAGCAGAGCAATGTGAGGATTTATTTTGATTTCCTGTGGAATAAAAGGGCCTAAACCAAAAGCATAGCAGGTTTAAATGTTTTTGATACAGCTGTGCATTTATTCCTTTACAGAAATGGTTAATCAAATGTTGTATGGAAGTCTTAAGCTTGATTACATAACTAAAGCTCAGGGCCAGCAGGTGCTGTTATGAGCTACAGTGAATTATATACTGTTATCAAAGCTCTGAAATAAAGATTTAAAGACATATTAGATACTAAGTTGTTGTTATTATTATTTTTAATGCTTTTTCTACTGGATTTGTATTAATTTAGGGCACTTTTCCATGCAAGGACAAAAGCAAACGTCAGTGAATCCCAGAGAAAAGTAGTTCCTAAAAAATTTTGGGGGTTCCCAAACGCTCACACGCTTACAACACCCACATGACATTTACAGTGCAGTGTTTGCATGAGCCAAACTCACAGAAATGTCCGCGTCATAATCCACCCAAACACAGAGGGCCTGACCTAAGACGTGAGTCACACAAGAGGGGTTTTCTTTCAGGGCTTAATCTGCAAAACAACACAATCCAGGTTTTTCAGTCTTCATATTGTGGCTATTTCTCCTCAGTCGAGGTATGCAGAGGTCGTTTCTCTCTCTTGTTTGCCTTCATTCACCCGCTTCGTCCATCTCTGTTGGAGGGGATTTCGCTGTCAGTCCAGTACTCACTGTACGGCAAATACCTCTTGTCTGCAGTTCCATCTGTTTAATGCGGTTGACGGTGCTGTGTCTCCCACAAAGACAACATTTGCTGACCTTGAGGCCAAGACGGTGCATTGAAAATTAACCATAAAATGGCAGTAGAGGATGTTTCTTAAAAAACATCTTTTACTTGTTTAAAAAAATTAGGTCATGCATGAGTAGGAGGTTTGATTGGATTTGTGGTAATTCGATGGTTGTGCATGGTTTGTGTTCACTTCTACATGTGTTTGATCGTGTGTGTGTGAGATTCGTAACAGTTTCATATTTATATCTAATTTCTCATTTAATAACTTCTATTTCAGCTGGAATGCGATCTTTTTGATGAGAGTTCTCCAAGTGTGTCTGTGTGTATTTTATCCCATAGCATGCACTCTTCTGTCTTATTCAAAGCACATACTCAGACATGAGGCTCCTCTAGTCTAAGCAATACTGACTCTTCATAAGACAGAGTGAGTGCGAGGACCACCTACACACACATACGCCGCGCTCACACACACTCAGAAAGAACATGTTCAAAGTACATACATACACAGAGCATACCGTAAGTACCTACGTATACACAACCTAGGGTACATACAGAAAAAAACATATATACGAAGAATCTGTATCTGCGTACACACAAGTTTCTATGAGCTTGTACACACAAATGAGCACCGCACTCACTCAGCAGTGAGACAGTCCAGGCTCAGGCTGCAGGAAAGCAAACATTACCTTGTGGAGACAGAAACGGCAGAAAAGATCAGAGCATAACAGGACAGTGCAGAGAGGTTGTCTGTTTCTTGGTGATGTAAACCAGGATTGGTGTGCGCGCGTGTGTTAGTGCACACACAACAAAACACGCATATGCACAGAGACCAGTGGTTGCAGAGCAGGCAGCGCGTTTGAAGCGACTTTTCTCATGCTCAACCTGAGAGCTTGGCATGTTTGGATGTGCTTGGTTTATGTCTTTTGGTGGGTGGGGTTAAGAGTGTCTGGGTGCTGAGATACCAGAGCTGCTGAACATACCTGGCTCCTCACAGAGTTTTCAAATAGACTATGTGCAGTGGATTTAAGCGCACTTGTCGCGTTGGGTGGGCAGCGTATATGCTTTCTTCATTTCCCTCATAGCAGCTTTGTCGGCTCCTTCTTCACTGCATTAAAGCAAACACACAGTCCAAGTGGTATGAAAGATTTTAGGGATATTGGACTCTCTCAGACCTAAATCTTGGAGTGATTTGAAGTGCTTCGAGAATGAGCCGAAGGGTGGACCGGTGCACCTGAGTTTTATTGAGTTCCTTTTGCTCTGCCAAAATCATTTTATCTAAGCAGAATCACTGAAAGGTGACGTGCGAGGAGAGGTGATTCGATGATCACTCACCGAGTTGTCAAGTTGCAGCAATAAAATTGGTCTTAGTCGAATTCTTTAAATGTACATTTTTGTTTTCTGTGGCTTAATGGCCATAGCCTGCCTAGAAAAAATAAAACCTTAAATATTTGGCTGCTAATCTTGGCTTTTAAAAAGGTGTAAGTTGGAAATTGGACATTTCATGGGACGAGAAAATTAATAGGAAATTATGTCACATCCTGTCGCTTTTTCATGCTGTTCTGAACCCCTTTCATGTGCTTTGTTGCATCCGACTTCATGTGATTTACTTTCATGTAAAGTGAAATGAGCCACATTTCCACAAAGAGTCTTGTTCTCAACCTGAAACTCATGAAACTTGCTCAGTCTGGCAGAGTAAATTCAGCCTTCTATCAGAAATGAACTTTCGAAGACCAAAATAACCAATACACTGACGTATGGCAAAGTCAACTTGCTCATTGGAGGAAGGGTTAAAGCTGACATCTCTCCCAGTGACCTCAGCTCTGAGTCCACAGACCAGAATAACAGAGTTCTTTTAACACTGACCCCCCAGTAACCTCAGCTGACCTCTACCCTCCATGATGCTGCTAAAAGTAGAATGTAGCTGAAACGCTGTATTTCTATTCCTTGAATGTCAGCTTCGTGGGAGAGTATGTGGGGGGTGGTGGGGCACTATTGCAATGATTTGTCTAATCCCATGTGAGTATTTGCATGAATCATGATATCATTACCAGACTAGACTTTGTGGCCTAGTGTGTGTGTGGCACAAAGGCAACAGCGGAACATACAGCACAGACACACACACCATTGCAGCATTTCACAGACAGCTGGCCTACAGTGTACCATGGGATCTCTGCCTGGGAGTACTGGAGAATATTCAGAGTAATTGAAGAGGACTGTGTGTGAGACTGAGAGACACAGTGTTAGTACGGGGAGAGGGCGTCAGTGTTGGAGTATGTGAGTGTGTGTGGTGGGCCAGAGACATCAAAGTAGAGAGGTCGAGATGTGGGTGGCTGGATTTCAGCCTCTCTAGTGTCCTGCATGCTCATACATACTGTGTGTGTCTGGTATGATATACATAATGGTGCAGGCATGAGTCAGACAGTGTTTGCATGTCTGGATTTTAGTATGTGCATGCATGTGTGTGTCTTTGTGTGTGTGCATTCCAGCTCAAAGTTCAGTAGATCTGTGCAGTGCCCCTTGCTAATCCTCTCCCAGAATGGCTGTTGCCAGGCAGAGAAATTACCCAATGTGGCATTAATGGTACTTAATGGCAAACTCATTCATAACTCAAGATTACATGGACTGATTACCAGTAATATGGAAGTCACAGCTTGTTTCTATACTGATGTTGTGCATCTTTATAATTGTTTTATTCTCAGTTAATTTATGAGTGTGCTCTGGATCCAGTGTCACAGGTTTGGTCCCCAACCTTGAGAAAGGAAAGCGGGTTTTTAGGCTGAATATAGCTGCCTGCTACAGTCAAATGTCACCATGAGAGCAGTTAGTGTGCAGCAACACATGTAAACAATAGGATACTATTAAAAATTAACAAATGAATAAATATATTTATCAAAATATTCTAATATAAACTCTACGCTCACAACATGGGTAACATGCACTCTTCATAACAAATGTAAATTAGTATGTAACGCTAACAAAATTAGTATTGTTACAGCGATGAGCAAAACAGACTTTGACTGTCAGCTACATACCATAGAGTTTTGAAAGAGGAGGAATATTTTTGAAGTTACTGTAACTTACAGTAAGTGGAGCTCAATCAGTGCAGCTGCCTGCAGCAGTTAGAATTTACCTTCACTGGGCTTAAGCCATTAGCATTTCCTGCACACGCACAGTGTAACATGAGACATAGAGCTGTATTAATTGCAGTTGACTTATATAGCTACAGCTCTGCTAACGGGCTAAATGGCAAGACCAGTAGTGCTGTAACTCACTCGGGTGAAGAACACAATGGATATACTGTACTGGTGTTGGATGGCCTGCACTTATGTAATTGAGCTGAAACGTAATTATTGCCCCCATGCCCGGTGTGGCTTTGGCTTCATTAAACAAAAGAGTACTTTCTGTCCGACGGCCTTCCTGCCCACGTTAGTGATCATTTTTTATACAGAGATTGAAAAAGTATTAGTGAAACAGGTCCCCTGATTTATTTCATTTTTTCCCCTTTAATGGATGTTAAAACCAGCTAGTAGCTCACTCCTTCACACATTCACTCACTCATTCCCTTGTGGCTTTGATTTTTTACTCACTACTGAACAATAGTACATTTCCATTACGCACTTGTTATTTATGGGTTCACTTGTCTTGGGACATCTGTGACTCCTGTGAATCAGGGTCAGAAACAAACTTTTTTTTCTTGAAAACATCTCCACCCTTTGGGCTTTTTGTGTGCTTATTCACACATTCTGCTTGTATGTACTACATGTGTGTTTTGGTGATTTTTGAAGGACGGCGGGTCTGTGTGTACACGTGTTTGCTTGGAGCTCGAAGATGGGTTTGTTTGTTTGCGTGCTTTTGTGTATGTGTGTGAAGACAGCTGCTCTGCGTCCATCAAAAGCAACTCCACATTCCCTGTAACGGCCTTTGAAGTCAGACTCTCTGTCACACACTCACATACACACAGCTTTTTCTGATTCATTAGTCATCCTTTTCACACTCTCGGTTGGCGTGGTTTAGGAGATCGAGCGCTGTTTTTAACCTGTGCAGTCTGAGGAGAGTACGTACAGGAAAACATAAAGCAAAAACTGGTCCCTTTCGGTGATTTAGTAACCCTTTTTAATCTTTTTGTAAATTCATTTCCTAGAGGTTTCCACCAAATACACAAAGCGTGTTTTGTTTTTCTGCCTGAAAGAGCTACTAATCCTACAGAATACTCTTTGTTTTGTTGTTTCTTAAAGGTTTTCAAGCTGTGGTAGACAACCATCAGAAAAATCCCAGGGGAATCATTCAATGGTTGTCATTCACTGTCACGATAAGTCCTACTTAAAAATCTTGAACAATCACAAAATGCCAGCTGTGATTAACTTTAGCTGAAAATGCATGTTGGCTCTCATGAACTTTAATTTAGACCGTGATCATCTCTAGTTGCCTTCGTAAAAAGTGCTGCCAAAAATGCTAATTTAACAAGATTTAAGAAAAAGAATAGGCGCCTTACAAGGCAAAAATATTAAACAAGATGGAAATGGTATCCCATTGACTGATGAAAATGAGGCAATATTATGTTAATGGCCCTTTTTATTCATTTTTCTGGAGCGCTGCAGTCATGAGCAGAACGACAGACTCGTGTTTCTGAGGACAGTAATAGAAAAATATTGTGTTGGTTGGCACAGACGTAGTGGAGTAATGGTTTAGAGACAAAAACAAAGTCCATATTAGCTGTTGTTTGGGGCTGTTTGCAGCTACTTAAATGATTTTCATTGATATTTCTGTTGCTTTGATACTGAAAATATTCAAGGAATGTAAAACAGCTCAGAAACCTCTCCACCATGAATCCTCGGGGTTTTATTTGTTTATTAGTAACGGGAAAACAGAAACTCCAGGCTTAATTAACTGAAAACCTGCCCATCTAAATGTAGAGTAGAGTAGATGATATGTGTGAGCCAGGCCAAGTGCACTGTTTTTGCTTTTAGCTCCTTATTAAATATGGAAAAATACACTGTTAATGTAGTAGACTTTATGTCTGTTCCTTCTCCTTATGTTCAGTGGACATGCACAGTATCCAGATGCTGATAGAAAGAAATTGGTCGTTTCCCAGAAATGTGAGTCAGTGAATGTTCTCAAAAAGGAAAGAGAAAAAAAAATGCTTTCAGTAAAGAACATTTTTAATTTCATAATGTCGAAAGTTTGAGTAATAAGCGTGTTTGTTTTGTTTGTGCGTCTCCCCGTCCCTCACGCTGCCTCTCTCGCTCTCTAAACGTGCAGGCTGGTATGTCTCCGTTCCCTCGGGATGGCCCAGATCTGACAACAGCTAGGCCTACACCCCGTGCAGGAAACCCATCCCACCGAGACAACTAGCTGCCATGCACTGTGTGTGTGTTTGTGAGTGTGTGTGTGTGTGTGTGTGTGTGTGTGTGTGTGTGTGCATGTTATGCCAGCCAACACTTTATACAAACAGGACATTTTTCAACGAGTGAACACAGATTCACATGAACTTAATCTGCAAATTTACACCATGAGCCTTGTGGCCTCCTTCCCAGCACTGTTATGAAGCGGTGCAGATGGACACCATTACTGACAATTACAGGCGTATTTTCTCATTAGACTTGCGTTGTATTCACCCCCCACTTTGTCGCCGGTATTGATTTTGTCCAATTTTGTAATATCCATCCCTGCTGAAGTGCCCACTTAGAGCGCCACAGAATGTTGCCATAATGGCTTTTCTCTGAAATTCGTGCCAGAGGAGCTCGTCCGCAGGTTCACTCGGGGACAAAGGACAAGTCAATCGTTTTGGATAAGTGTTTCCTTTTATGTCAGATGGATTTGTTCCGAGAAGAGTGTGAAGAGAAAGAGGAGGAGGCTTTACTTCAAGGTCAAAATGTTCACACGGTTAAAACTCCTCGCTGACGTCTCCTCTTTCTCTCTTGCCTCCCACCTTCGTTTTCCTCCTCGTCATCCTCCCTCTCTTTATACCTGCGAATCTGCCGACCTCGCTCAGGTGCTTTTCTGTCGGGATCTCCTCTCCCACCTTACTTCCTGTCTCTTGTGTGCCTCAGTGGTGTTTCTCTCCGTTTAATTCCTTCTTTTCACGCTTTGGTTTCTCTTCTGTCAAGAGGAAATTGCTTCCGATAATGAAACACAGCAGAGGGGTCGATGACAATGACCTCTGACTCAGATGTTATGTAACAGTCTGAAAGGTGAAAGACGGCACCGGATGAACTGAATTTTGCCAGAAAGCTTTTTAAATGACTCTTTCATCACACTTATTCTGTTAATGCTTACTTGAAGGTTGATGAAGCACAATCAGCTTCACCTCTTTGCACCATATTAACTGTGTTTTACTCTATCTGTGGATGCCTTTACTTATATAAATGTAGCCTTTTGTGAGTAAGTGACGCATTTGCCAATCGCTTCCTCAACAGGTGACCAACTATGTGCAGAGCAGAGAGGAGCTCAACCTGATCCATCCTGCCCAAAAGCTCCTGCTGTCTTGCCCTGGATGTGTGTGTCTCAGGGAGTCTCGCTGGCCATCGCACACCACCAGCACCAGCCCAGCCAGTCTGGATCTGAACCCCTGCCTTAGTCCCTGGTGTTTTCATCCTTCTCGTCCTCTGAGGTTAAACAGTTAAACATTTAGAAATAAGTAAAGGTAGCTGTAATGTGTGTTTCTGCTTCTTAAGGTGTGAACTCGACTCGTCTCTGCTTCTTCCAGGTTTTACCGTGCTTGTCCCCAGAGGACGTCTGTGTGCTCGCTACTGACCGGAGCCCTGCTGGAGGCAACAGCCGCTCTCGGTGCCCGCTCTGCTCTACCTTACCCTGTGCCCCAGGGCCCCAACAGCCACGCCGTGCTAAAAGGTGAGTGCTGTCCGGTCGTGTGGCTGTGTACAGAAGAGGTTTTGTTTATGCGTGCAAAGCTTTTGAATTTGACACGATAATACGGCATGAAAATCAGCCGTTTCGTAGTAGATATGTTCATCCGCATCAAATTGGATGACAAGTGCAGCAGGGACTCTGAGCAGGCAGCCTGTATCTGATTCTGAGAAGAAAAGGTTCTCACTATCCCCCTGTGGTCTACTGCTCCACTCTCCTTCTTCCTCTCTGCTCTTTTCCCACATGGTCCCTCATCCACAGTGGGTTTTGGGTCGGTAGGAGCACGTCTGTAGTTGATCCCAGTGGTTGCCCTTTCCCATTTACTTTCCTCTTTATATCCTGTTCTGTCCTTTCTCCCTCCTCATACCCATCCTCTCTCTTCATTCTCCAGTTCAGACACACATCCACAGACTGATGAAGTGGTGTAAAACACACAGGAAGAAGAAGAAGCTGCCTGACAACACAGGGTTCACACAACACTAACGCACGCGCACACACACAAAAACCAGGCTATGTCTTAACATCTGAGAAGCGATGATATACACTTCAAACACGCTTATGCCTGCTTTTCATTGTACTCACCACACCACATGGCAGCAGCTAGCTCTGCCCCTGGAATGCCTTGAGAAAGACATTAACAGGCTAATTGTAAAACTTAAACAAATTCTCACCATGCACACACTGTGTCACCTCGCTCTCTCTCACTCCCGCTCTCCACATGACTTCATCGTCCAGCCTGTTGGTCAGTTGCTCAGCTGGTGACTGTCCGTCCACTTTCTCTTCAGCGATGTTACGTATGACTTAAATGTAAGCCGATCCTGACATTAATTTCCACTGGCAGCGAGCCAGGGGACAGGCTGTCGCTGGCAAGACGAAGGAGACACACACGCACGCGCGCACACGCACTCACATGCGTAACACCTATACAAACACAAAAACATGACTTCTTGTGTTTGTTTCTCTGCGACTTGCGTTATTATTAATCACGTTGATAACAAAACTTAAACTTAAACTTTGTGTCAGACCAGACAAAAACATTCACTCACACACACACACACACACACACACACACACACACACAGACCGCACATATCTTCAACATGACACTGTGTTCTGTTCTAATGGGTGTTGCAGGAAACAGAATAGCGCTGGACACGCGCACACATAGCAGCTTAGAAGTCTTGGCAGACACACACACACACACACACACACACACACACACACACACACACACAGCATGACAGACTCCCTGTCTAACTGTCTTTGTTTCTCTAACCTAGCTCCAAAGCTACCCAGATATTGTGCATGAGAATTACGTCGAAGACTCAGATAGCCACCCGGCGTGTTTTTAAAAAGTCTGCGATCAGCCATTCATCTCTGCCTTTCACACACAAGGAAAAGCACCTGTGTGGCCGTGCCATTGAAATGATTTGACATTTAGTGTACCAGAAAGCAGCATCTGTCTCCAAACAGGTTTTGAAAAACTAATTTTCGAGCTAAATGTAACTACTCCAACTGACTCCAAATGCCATTTTTACTAAGGGCAACTACTTTCTGTTTCTAATGTTAAATATCAGATGTCATAAAAGGTATTTCATTATCCTCAAGCATGGGGAAGGTCTGATTTAAGTTTCAAGTGTGGATAGTGTTAGTGTAGTTATTGCTTTCTTACCATCTATGGTATCGTTCTTCTCTTCAGTGTTTCCTCAGAACAACCTGCTTTTATTCTTTCATGCATTAGTAATAAAGCATTTTCTCAATCTAGCTTGTGTATGTTAGTTTAAAATGAACATGCTTTTAAATGTAGCAGAACATAAAACCCCTAAAGCTTGCCACCACTCTTGAAAAATAATTAAAACACTTACATAATGTGCTTTTCTACCTTGATGAGCAAAGAGCTTGTGCCTGCTTATTGATGTACAACCTTGCATCCAGGATGTTACTGTTGAAAAAACAGCTGTTTCATGCATTTTCAGTTCAGTTTCACCAGCTTTTGCTTTTTTTCATCCACACTGAGTATGATTTTGTCATGTGAAACTGACTGGGTTTGAAACAGACATGCAGCTTTAGAAACATAGTGTGTCTGTCCTCTGAAAATCAAAGGTTTCTTTGTTTTTATCCGTTGTGTTGAGGGTCATCTTTGCTTCACCTCCTATAGAAAAGCTTTTGTGTTCCCTCTCTATGCATTTCCTCTCCTCCTTTCTTTTTGCTTTCATCCTCTTCATCCTGAAATGACAATGCACCTGTCTCACAAAGGGAAAAAGACTAATGACACCTCTTTGATCCTTCTTCATTATTGACTTACTTAATTAATTCATGTAACTTTGAAAATGAAAATAATGGATTGCCGCAAAGCAGGAGGAGGCTATAAGAAGACAGCAAAGCATTTTCAGATAGCTGTTTCCTCAGTTCCTAGTGTAATTAAGAAAAAGAAAAAAAAGAAATGTCAGTTAACAGGAATGGTGGAGGTCACGTTGAGGTCTGAAAGACCAAGAAAACTTTCTGAGAGGACTGCTCGTAGAATTGCTAGAAAGTCAAATCAAATACCCTGTTTGACTGCAGAAGACCTTCAGGAAGATTTAGCAGACTCTGGAGTGGTGGTGCACTGTCCCACTGCACAAATATGGCCTTCATGGAGGAGTCATCAGAAGAAAACTGTGCTGCGTCCTCACCACAAAATTCAGCGTCAGATGTTTGCACAGGATCATCTAAACAAGCCTGATGCATTCTGGAAACAAGTTCTGTGGACTGAAGATCATCTCCAACAGTTAAGCGTGGGGGCGGATCGATCATACATCAGCTTGTGTTGCAGCCAGTGGCACAGGGAACATTTCACGGGTAGAGGGAAGAATGGATTCAATAAAACACCAGCAAATTCTGTAAGCAAACATCACACCATCTGTAAAGAAGCTGAAGATGAAAAGAAGATGGCTTTTACAAAAAGATAATGACCGTGAACACACCTCAAAATCCACAATGGACTGCCTCAAGAGGTGCAAGCAGAAGGCTTTGCAGTGGCCTTCACAGTCCGCTGAGCTGAACATCATCCACAATCTGTGGATAGTCCTCAAAAGAGCAGTGCATGAAAGACGACCCAATAATCTCATAGAACTAGAAGCCTTTTGAACGGAAGAATGGGCAGAAATCCCAAACAAGAACTGAAAGACTCTTAGCTGGCTACAAAGAGCCTTTACAAGCTGTGACACTTGCCATTTTTGTTATTTACCAGGGGTGCCCAAACTTGCAGCTATGAGATACAGAGGTCTCCATCTTTGTTTTACTGGTTTTATTATTCCTATCCTATCCTGTCCTAATAAGGCATTGATTCCAGATACACTTTAGTGATAGCTGGGCCTGCAAGTACAACTCAGCAGACTCGATCAGTGGCTCTTGCCCAAATGCTTTCAAGGATTACCGGGTTAATCTTCTGGCCAGGGTTGGTGTATTCTTAGAGTTTTAATGTGGATGGTGAGAGGTGGAATGTTTTTCTACACCTTCTCTGCGTGCCACATCCACTGTAATGATCTGAAAGCATTTTGCTGGTTCCTCTGATGTATTTGAATGACTTATGCCTTTCTGTGGAATTGCAATCATTTGGTTTTAGCAGCAGGTCAAGAGGAAGGTTTTGGAGATGATAAATGATATTTTACTCATGTCTGGGTCAGTATGGCAGGCTTTTGTTATGAGGGTAAACTGACACCTATAAAGACAAATACTGGTGTTGGAAAAAGTGTCAGCTAGGTAAGACAAGGGTAAAGTCAAGGTGGTGTGTGTGTGTGTAGAGATACTGACAAATAGAGAGGACATAAATCATTGCTGAATATGTCAGTAATTAGAAGCAGTTGTTTTTATTTTGTGGAGCTTGTCTGTGTGAAATGCTTGAAATCTGATGCTCATCCAGTCCACGTCAGCTTAAACACTGTTGATGTTTGAGGCTCTGGCAGCAGTAGATTTCGTGTGAAAATGCATGTTTTAAGTATGTTTTTTGTAGGCATACACCAAAGTTTTGATGACCGAGTGTCAGTTTAGGGAGCGAGCCCATGAGCTTATCATCTGATTTGTGGTTCGTCCTGAATTCACCTTTTTGCCGACAGGGCAGATCACTTTATCTGTCTCCAGAGGTCCGACGAAGCAAGTGTTGATCCATTTGTCTGAAGCCTCTTTTTTTAACGTGGTTGCTTTTCCATCTCACTTCCACACTTAACTGCTGAGACATCCACTAAAATGCAGCTCTCATACAACAGCCAGTAGCTTTCTGCAAGTTGTCATTGCTAACCTGACAGACACTTTTGTGGGTGGGACAGCTTGATGCAGTGGCTGAGTAGTGTATTGAATGTAGCCTATTGAAAGTGAAAGTATTGAAATTGAATGATTAAAATGTAATGTATGCATTTCATGTCAGGAGCGGGGGCTGCCATTGGCCCACGGGATGAATTTTGAGACATATTTAGCAGTCTTAAGCACAAAATAATTTAGTTCACCTCAAGAAACTACGACAAAACCAGAGCTGAAACAATTAGCTGATTAGTTGCTTGACATAGAAATTTTCAGCTATTTTGATAAAGGATTAATGCTTTCAGACATTTTTCAAGCAAAAACACTTTTGCTTGTTGCACCATTTACGAGTACAAAGAAAAGCTCTTGTGGAGACCGCTGGGACTTAGCCATATTCATGTGAACTATAAACGGGAGTTGTTTAAGTGCTTGACTTGACCTCGTTTCCTTTATCGCACAATTTAGTGTACTGCCAGAAAGGAAGTAGGTAGGTCAGTAATAGGCTGCCATCCTTCCAGCTCAATATTGGTGTTTCTTTCTTTTTTCTTCATTCTTTCTCTTTTTTTTTTCCTCTTCCTGTCAGTCGTCAGTGTACATTGTGTTGCCTGCCAGCAGTTAAGACCCATTGACAGCAGATGTGGTGGGGAATCACACTGGAGGGGAAGTCTCAAGGATTTCAGGGGCACATATTGTTTACATGGCTGTAATTGTTAAAAATACTCATCTGAAAGTTCTTAGACCGACGTTTTTTTTCACGTGTGAATTCTCTAAACCTTTCAGTATATGCTGCACAAACATACCATGTTCATGCATTAGCTTTGGTGAAATCAAAGATAACATTTTTGAACAGCCCTGCTAGCTGCAGCTGTGACAAACAGCATGTTGTCAGATTAGGTTGGAGGAAACGTGACTCTCCTTGTGACAGACAGACTGTTCATATACTGTAGCTGGTTTTGTTTTGTGACACCTCCTCTAAATAAAAGGATATTGTTGTATTTAAGAGACGCTCACTGCTGAAAATGTAATTGAAACCTTGTGTAATCATTTCTGCTCTGAACAAAGTGACAAAAACAAGGCAGCTTCCTTTCTCCAGTGTGCATGGTTTCAATTCAATTAAATGGACATATGTTTTACCAAAACATGCCAGAAAACCTGGTGTTGCTTTTTTATGTGTATTTTCTTGCCAAAAAAGTTTACTATTAAAACATGAAATTGTGCCCAAATTCCCGAGCTTAACTCCCAAAGGAAACGTTCTGGAAATTTCCAACCCTTTACAACCCAAACTGCTACCACCACTTATTTTCAGTATTGCTTAATCTGTTAATTTAGTTTTAGATGTACTGTTTAGTTAATAAAACATCTTAAACATTGTGCCCATCACAGCTTCCCAGACTCCAAAGTGTCGTAATCAAATGACTTGTTTTGTCAGTCCTAACGATCTAAAATCCAGACATTCAAATTACAGTGATAGGAAACAGAGAAAAGCAACAAATCGTCACATCTGAGATGCTGTGACCTGTGAAAACATGGCTTTATGCTTCAGAAATGACTTTAACCATAATCAACGCTGCTCCAGCACTTGCACAGTAACTTAGTCGTAGTTTAAGATACATCGACAAGTATCATGTAAACAATTCAGTAACAATCAGCTCCTTCCTGTGACTTCACATGTGATGGGAAATGTCTTTTCCAGAAATTTCTTATAGACAGACAGAGAGGGGAAAATGGTGTTTGGATCTACAGTCTGTCCATATGACTGTATGAGCTGCGACCATGTGTGTTGGTGCGGTGGGCTGGTCTGGCTGGTCTAACTCTAGTGCATGGCTGTGAACTATGTATGGTGTCAGTGAAGGGTGGGCGAGAGACAGACAGACAGAGGGAGGGAGAGAGAGGGAGGAATAGTGAATGTAGTCGAGAGAGAGAGCAAGGACTGTGCTGATAAGGAAAGGGAGAGAAGCCAGGTGAGGGGGAAAGAAGAGCAATAGACCAAGATACAGTGAGAGCTGCAGACAGTGTAAGATAGAAATGGAGTAAGAGAGAGAGAAATAGAGCAGAGAGAGAGAGAGAGAGAGAGAGAGAGAGAGAGAGAGAGAGAGAGAGAGTGTAAGAGAGAGCAGCTGCAGGAGAGACCGGACTCGCCGGCTGAAATGTGAACAAGCGTACCTCGGTCACCCCGGCACTGAACTGTCAGCTGTATCTAGCAACCATGAAGCACTCTCACAGAATGGACTTCAAGCTGATCAGTGAGTAGAAGAAATGTGAGTTACAGTGTGGCTGCTGGTGTCTTCACACAGCTGATTTTCACTGACTGAGCACTGTACATGTCTTTTGCGTCTGTTTAAATGTATAGGTTAATATGGGATGTTGTTTAGCGTGGTCAGCACTTAGCTGTTACACATATGAGGAGTGGAGGGGACTTGAGTCATTAAAAAGGAGTACTTGAACCATATGTTTACAAGGTAATCAAGTCATTTGCTGAGCGAGTATTACACATTTAGTGAGATTCACTTCAGATTTGATTTTATCTTGACTGTAAATCCTTGTTCAGGTTTTGGATTACATAAGGTCTATTGATTATAGATGTTGGTAGTTTCAGTGTGCGTCTGATCAGTCTTGGCAGGACTTGTGGTCTTTTGTGATTGAGTTATATCTTAAAAGTGCCATTTGAATCCTGTTGAATTCTGTGTTTTTTCTATCTTTGCAAACAAGCACCTACCTCACCTTGTGTGACTTTTCACGTCAGGGTCAGCTGGACCAGCATGCATGATTTTTTTTCCCCATTGTTTCCTCATTGTTGCTTCCTTTATACATTGCATACTGAAATGCAAGATTTTATTAACTCAGACAGATTTCCCAGCAACTCACTGTAATTGTCCATAACCTGTATAAACCACAGTGGACATTGCAACTCAGCTTAAAACATTAGATTTAAATATTTGATGGATGATGCAGTTTGAAAAATGTGTGTGAGGAAATGTTGTGCACTACCCCCCCCCCCCCCCCATTCCACAGAGCTGACAGAAGGTGTCTGGGCAACTTCACATTGAATTGACCCTAAGAATGAATGTCACACGTGGCTGTGGATATGTTTAGACTCTGAGGATACGGTAATAAAACCAAACCACAGAAATGACCCATATGTTCCATCTGACCTGAATCATGTCACTGTGAAGCGGCGCTGAACTCTCTTGATGAAGGTTTCTTTTTTGCAGATTGAATAAGGTCTCATTCACACTTAAATTTGATGCTTCTCACACACAAAAAAGCACATATTTTGCACTACGTTCTTCTTTCAGAATCTAATGTAATCCAATCTAAGTGTACTCTTGTTAGACTCAGTTATGTGATGTGCTTGATGCTGTACAGTAATTTGATCTTTGGTTTCATAACAAGGAGCCTTTTACTTAGTCAGTCCATAGTTCTGACCTTCGTCCTGGTGTTCGTCGCAAATGAAGAAAGAACCTTTAACATCATATTTATGTCTGCACATGATTCCGTGTGTGCATGCAGTGTGCGTATCTGACCCAAGGGGCAAACTCCCAGTGATAACTCAGCGTTGTCAGACGTCAGACAGATCGATGTTTATTGCTTCTGCTGCTGCTGTGTGTCTGTGTATTTGGTTGCGTCTGTGTTATTATGAGCCTTTACGCAATTTATTTTTGTGTGTTTATATTTGCTGCTGTGCATGTGTCAGTTTGTTTACTACTCCTTGTTGATTTGCGTTTATGTGTATGCGACCTTACTTGCATGTGCTTTCACGTGCACGTGCGTGCGTGCCAGTCAGGACGAGGTCGCACCAGATGTTACTCTGTTATTTAATGCATGCAGTTTATGCCATGAGAGCAAAGCAGAGAACCGTTGGTTTGCTCTGGTCTGAAGGGAAACTGGAGATTTTAATTTTGTTGTCTGAAAAACGGCAGATTTTAAAGGGACATTTCACACATGTGGCGATGCTTCCATGCAAACCTGGAGAGGATCAGATTTCAGATGTCGATATTGTGCTATAGGACAGTTTCTTTGTGACCGGAAAGCAAAAGAAGACTGTTGATGTTTTGAAGAGAAATAATTTTACATGTACAGTGATATTTATAGGTTCAAAAGGATCATTTCTGACAGTCTCAGGCTGTTTGTGCTGCACCTGTTTGAGTGCCCTACATACTCCTGTGGGGAAGTTGTCATCAGCTCTCAATGTGCGTGTGGGGACAGTATGCGTGTGTGTGTGTGTGTGCGTGTGCCCTTAGCTGGCAGAAGAAAATGGCGGGGTTAAGTTCAAGGTTCCTCTCCTTTGGTTGAGTATGCATAACTTGTCATTTACTCAATGAACCAAACAAACCTCAAAGCAGTGTTGAAAGATTTCACATACATCCTTTCATGCTGCTTTTCCAGTCGCACGTCCTCGTACAGGATTGGCCATGAGTCAGAGTTTGATTGACTGAATAATTCAAAAAAGTGTATCTCACTGAACAAGACTCATTTTGCTGTGTTTTGACGTTAAACCCCTGGAAGCATTGATTTTCTTATACCTGTATAATTATATTGGATGTATGATGATGGATGAAGTGGCGGTAAGTTATAATTAGGGATTCAAATCATGACATGATGCAAATATCAGCTTTAACTGTACATCTTAAGCTTCAACCTTAATGGTCACAAATTGATTCATGCTCTCTTTGATGGGCTATATCTAACACACACATGTAGAAACACACCTGTACTTCCTGGCTGTCTTAATGGTGTGCTACTTCTCAAAACAGACATGTCATGAGAATGGTTAAAAAGGATGTTCGGCCAATCTACTCCATCCACTCTGCATTTAGAAAGGCATCTATGACACACACACACACGCATGCACACACAGGGGATTTGTATTCATGATGCATTAGAGTTGAATAACCCCATGCATAAAAATCACAGGGACACCATGGTCAATTAGTCCAGGTTCATGTTCTCTCAGTCTCCCAGTAGAAGTGCTGCAATATGAATACATATAATTATCAGTGTTTGTGATCTGTATCAGGTCAGGGGCCTTTTTCTCGGGGGTCCACAGCAGATTATATCAGATACATTTACCACCATCACTGGAATTCCAAGGTCTCGTTCCGTCCAGTCTTCGGTCCCAGCGTTAATGCATCACAGCTTTCTGTTGTCATGACTGATGCTGTACAGGACATGTGAGGCTTTGCAGGCACAGGTCGAGGATTTCACGAACAACACGATAAAGCATATTGAACTGTTGAACGTTCATTCTGACACATTCTGTTATCTGGTAATTCCAATCCTTCAACACAAAACAGTGATTTATGAGAATTGAGGTCTTGATAAACTATTTATGTCCCATTTTTCTTTAATAAAGCACATTTGCTTTTAATTAATTCTTTAGAATCTCTTCAGAGCTTTTTTGTCACTGCCTCGTGCGGCGGCTTTGTCTGCCGTGTGTGTTTTCCAGTTTAAAGGATGAATTAATGTATGATTTTAGGCATCTACATGGTCATGAAATTCATATCACTGAGTCGAGGGTGTCTCCATTTCCACTTCAGAAGGTCAGCATGTGATGTGGTAGAGATGAGAAGATGAAGCTCCTCTGTTTGAGAGTTTTAAACTTTACTAAAATCTTCTTGATGATCAAGTTATGTTTCATGTTCTTCCACTGTTTCTTAGTACAATGTAATCATTTTAACACCAGTTTAAGTAAAGGCTTCTGTGCTTTATGGAAAGCTGAGGGGCAAAGACAACCCTCTGCCATTCAGTAGGAAGAGAACAAATGTTATGAGCCAGATGAAAATCCACATTGGGACGACGTGATATGTGATGATGATGATGAATTGACGTGCTGAGGAGTATTTATGCATTGAATTTGCTCAATGATAATCTTCTCCGGGGTGCAAAATTATTAACAGGCCAAATGATCTGTGTTTCAGGACAGCAGGCCACCTCTGACCCCAGTCCGCAAATTGTTTTTATCCTTTGTTTCATTTAAACCAAATATTTATGTGACGAATGTGCTCCAGGTCTGGACTATACACTGAAGCGTCATTCATAACCTGTAGTTTGTTCCTCTGCAGGACATTTAAAGGATTTAGGGGATTATGCTGTCTGTCTAACGGAGATAGATGGCTCACACCTGCCACATAGTGTACACTACAAAATTTCCACTTATTATACTCATCCCTTCCTTCCTCTCTCTCGTATCTCTGTCCTCTCTTCCCGTCTCTCCTCTGCTTTCATTTCTCTCGTATTTTTTCCTGCTTGTTTAAAGAACTTTTCACTGATCTTGTCTCTGTTCAAGCATCCTTTGCTTTGTCCTAAACCCCATTTCACATCTGTTCTTCTTTTCCCCTTCCCTCCCTTCCTCATCTCTCAGGCTCAGTCTGTCTATGACATACACACACACACACACACACACACACACACACACACACTGAGAGTTCAATGCAGAAGCTGTGAAGCCGGATCCACAAATCAAACTGTGTAAATAAGCTATTTTTCTTCCTGCAGAGCAGTCGCTGCTGTTGCTATGGCTACCTGTTGCACATCTCAAGGGTTACTAGGGAAGACCTTTAAGTGTGTCTGCATACTGCATGCATGCACTGTGTGTGTGGACAGAGACCGTCTAATTCCTGGCGTTCAATCAAACATTGCCTTGCCTTCATGGTACTGCACTTTATACATTGTTTCAGTCTCTTGTAGAGCTGAACGATGTGCAAAAATAAATAAATAGATGATTAAATCATACTGTGATTATTTTTATTTATTTTCTTTTATTTCTTTTATGATTTTTTAATTGTTCAGCCTGAGTGTCGCAGCTTCAGTTCGACTGGAAACCTCACCCCAGTCGTCCCTGCCTCAGAAGATGGTACTGTTTGTGGGGCAGAAACTACATCCCAGTAACTACAATAGCTTCTGTACATTTCTGCGATCAAACTGCAGGTGAAATTCCTCAAAAAGTCCCTCAAATGTTTCCTGGAAAAGCTCCCGCAGTGGAAAGAGCCTGTTAGTTTATGTGGCATTCATCCCGACAATGTACAGTATGTCTACCTGGCAGCTCCAGCACCAGCGCAGGAACTGTCCATTAGTCCTTTGTTAGCAGAGATGAGGACGGGTCTGCATGTGTGTGTGCGTGCGTGTATGTGTGTAAACAGACAGACTAATGGACCTGACTGAAATCCAAACACAGGAACTGGCAGGTGATCAGTGCTGTTTACCTCTGGTGGGTGAAGTGTGAGGGCGTCTTTTGGCTGGTTGAGAATGGATGGTATGCAGAGATTGATGGTTCAGAAGACTTGAGACATTCAGCTTATCCCTGAAAAAGAGAAAGACATTTCATTGAGGCTTGAAACTTTTATGGTGAAAGGGAAACATCAGAGTAGATAATGTCTCTTCGCTCTGATTTCCCCTTCCATGTCTTTTTCTTTTAATGCATTCAGCCTTTTTCTCTCAAGGCGCACTTAAAATGCCAGCTCGGCGCTGTCATGGCATGTGGAAAAAGTCGGATCAGCGGTGTAAAATTCATGATCTCTCTCTTCCGTCTGTCCATCCAGAGCGTCAGCTGGCTAACAGTATGACCAGCAGCAGCGCTCTTCCTCCCAGTGTCAGTGGGATCAGTAAGGAGCTGGCAGAGGTGCGCCACCTTGTCCAGTTCCCCGAGGAGATCGCCTGTATCCTCACCGAGCAAGAACAGCAGCTCTACCAGCGGGTGGGAGGAATTTACACACACATATGTCACAAAATATGAACAAAATGAATTGGTTTTGGTTTTTCTTCACAGAAATGAATCTGTATTTTTTTTCTAGACTGGCATTTATACCGTAATCATTCATCTGTCTCTTCCATACTGCGTCTGTCCACAGGTCTTTCCCTTGGACTACCTCTGTTTCCTCACTCGAGATCTGGGCAGTCCCGAGTGTCAAACCAAACGCCACCCAAACCTCAAGGCCTCGCTGTCAGTCCCCACCATGCCTACCCAGAGTGCTCAGCGAAGTAACGCTGTGGAGGACCTGGTGGCGCGCTTCAATGAGGTGAGGAGTCTGCTTATATAAAATGCGTGTGTTTGGTATTTATGTCTCATACACATGCAATCAAACACATAAACATGGAAAATAGGCTCGAAATCAGAGGTAAGGTTGTCACTCTTCACACTAGGGCAGCAACTAAAGATTATTTTTCTTATCCATTAATTTTAAAATTTGTTAAATCATTGGTCTATAAATGATCTAAAAATGCCCAAGGTGATGTCTGCAAAGTGTTTGTTTAGTCCAAACAGAAGTCCAAATTGCAAATATATTGAATTTCATGTCATAAAAGGCAAAGAAAAACAGCAATTGCTCACAGCTGGAACCTAATTTTCTGCCCATCAACCAATCAATAAATCGACTAATTGTTTCAGCTCTGCTTCAGCAGCGTGTTTTACCCCGTTTGTGGTGTGACCTTTAGAAATAAGTATCTCAGCTTTACGGGCTGTGATTCATCACAGTGACCTTGCACAGTCAGCCTGTATCTCACAAGCTCAGTTTTTACTGCAGGATTTGAGTCTGGATGAGATCACTTGAGAACCAGTGATACCAATCAGCGAATAGTTTAACGGTGTGACTCCCGAATGCCCGGAACGATTTAAACAAGACCATATAGAGACGTTGTTCATGGTGAAAGAGGGCACTTCTGCACTGTTGGGAAGATATTGATAAAAAAAAAAAAAATGGCGCCTCTCCTGATTTGACGGCGGTGTTGAGGGCCCTTTAGTGACCTCTCTTTAATGACATCACCAGGGACAGGGAACATGCAGGCATCACGATTTGACATGAACGTGAAAGGCTGAAAAGCATAACAGACCAGTAATTGTGTTTGCCTTGCTGTAATTGCCGTGCGAGTCGTAGCAACTTATCAGCTCACGACTGAAGCGCACACGCTCACTGCGGCAAAAGCGGGCTAAAGTTATTCTCCCCTTGCGTCTTTTCTGGTGAGGGACTTCAAGAATAAACAATCACAACGCTGCGCTGCTGAGAAAGAGAAAGCGAGAGAGGGAGAGATTGATTGGAAATGATGTCATCTTTAAGTTGCATGCCTTTCGCATCAGCTGGTTTTCATTTAAGTCAGCGAGAGGAGAGACGCACAAAAAATAGTCTCCCAAATGTGCATTGTAGCCATATATGGGCACAATGGAGTCAAATGACAACAGTGATCCTCCCTGTGAAGACCCCGATGGAGTGGCTTCAGATCACGACGCTGTCAGAGGCAGATGAGATGCTGGTGGAGTATTCTGCTGTAGCTTTGACTGCAAGCTGTGGTTTGGAGAGGTTTCTGTGGGATTTTCCTCAGCGATTGCGGTCTTATGTCAAATATTTACATTAGAAACGTGTTAAAGGATCTTTCAATTTCCAGTTCCTCTGCCTTAATTCTTTTAACAGCTCCAACAGACCATCACTCGCACCGTTAGTCAAGCGGAAACCACTAGTCAATTAATTGATTAGTTGAGAAAAATTAATCAGCAACTGTTTTGATTAATTTAAGCAGTTTTTAAGCAAAAATGGGGAAAAAAATGCATGATTTTCCCTTCATTTGTTTAGTCTGATATATTTAGAAACTGAAAATCTTTGAGTTCTTTCTTCATGTGTGCTTATAATCCATCTATAACTGTGAATTTTGTCTGTAATTTATTATATTGGTCTATTCTGTACACACAACATCTACCTATTGTTTTATTTTTTGGTTGATTTACGATGTATGACTTGACCGATGATTGAACAAAACACAGGATTTAAGATGTCAAGCCGTATTCCAAAAAAGAGATCTTCACTACAAGAGGAAGAAGTGACCATTATGTAGGTAACATGTTGTGGAGGAGCTGACCACACTGCCCTGGAGTGGATCCACACTTTTCAGATATGACTTTATTAGCTTTAGAGTCTGATTTCTCTCCTCACACTTGACAGACAACATTCCATAAATTTAAATCGAATTTTCCCAAAAGTATCAAATGGTTTCGATTCTGTTCGCTTTCGAGCCATGTATGGGAGTGAAAGATAAGAGGACAGCGCGGCAAGAGAAACTCTGGCAGCGGGGAAGGGTGAGCAGTTTGGGCCCCTTCGTGTCTGTCCGTAGTGTTTAGCTTTGACAGGGTGAGTACAGTATGTGCTCATGCGCTGAGTTTGTAATAGTTCTCTGTCAACCTTGGTTATGTAATTCATGTATCAAGGAGAAACTGACCCTCATAGTTCAACTAATAACATGTGCACAGATGGAGATGGACAGACAGATGGACACATACACAAACATCAAAGGGGGATCAGCTTGTACCTAGCTCTGGCTCTGTGTGTGTGTGTGTGTGTGTGTGTGTGTGTTTGAAATATTGTCAAGCTGCCAGTGATACCACCTATGCTGTGTATGTACAGGAGGCTGTTGTTTAAGGAAACTTTGTGCATAACTCCTGTCTGTCCTTGTCTCTTGTTTGCTCTTTTCTGCTCTTCTGTGCCATCACACGCTCTCTCTATATATAGTCTCTCTTCATATCCTGTCTATTATCACACTGAGTACACACTTTTGCTATCTGGAATATCAGAAGAGATGCCAACTCTGTACAATGCCTTGATCAGTGGTGATTCAAAGAGACACTTTGCAGACCGTCGGAGTGGTTTAGATGGTGACTGTAACCCAACCCAGCTGCTGACTAGAAGAGGCCGATAGCAGATTTTCATGCAAAGTGCATGCACAGAGCAGGAGAGTAACAGATAAGAGACTGTAGGGCAGCAGGGCTGTTTGTCAGCGAGTCGTGTACAGTAGATTCTAGCTAAAGCTTCTGCACATTTAATGCCTTATAAAGTAAGACGCTGCATCCAGCTCCTGATCAGTATTTCCAGAACTTGAGGTGTCCATTTTTTTGGTGCATGTTGAGGGCTTCTTATGCATGTTGACTTCAAAAGTTCTCTCATGATGTTGGGAGCAACAGTTGAGAAACCAGTCCCACTATGAGGTGCCTTTAGTCGTCTGCTGTTTCATGACAAAGAGGTAAACTCCCTCAGCTGATGAAGACAATGTGATATGATATAGAGCTCCAGAACAGCTCCTAAATTGACCTCGTGGTGAGATTGTTTTCTCAGCCGTTTTCAGGAATAACCTTTAAAAATCAATTACATTGTAGTTCCACTCTGCTGCATGATGCATTTTTGTGGGATTTGAAGGAAAACTTGTGCAACCTTTCTCTTCGGGCTTCTCAGTTTGAGTGAAAAAAGGCGCCACACAGCAGATTAGAGGAGACAGTCAACTGTCAGAGATGGATTACATTTTCACAGTAACCGTCTCAGCCCTCAGCCATCCTCATGCCCATGCTCCTATCACACAGGAATGCAAGAACTGGTGTGTTTCCACTCATGCCGGATAGGCAGAAAATGTGAGACCTAACAAACCGTAACACTATTAACATAAGTGAGTTTGAAATCATGACAACCAGCTTTTTAGAGCCAGACAAATGAAATTTAGCATTCTATCAAAGACGGCAGATTATGTGTTTATGGAGTAAGCTCTGTGTATGCACAAGCTCATATCTAAGATGTCTGTTTATACTGTGTGTTAAATTGTATGTATATATATATATATGTATAGGTGTGTGCTTGAGGTTGATATGTGAGTCTGTGCTCTCATACCTAGTGCGTGTTAATGGTCTGTATTCTGTACATGGGCACGGGGTTTGATTGCTATGTATGATTTCTGTGCTTGCTTGTGAATGAATCCACTCAGATTAGTCGCTTTTCATCAAACACACACTCTAACTGTGAAACTGAGTACTTTGTTACATGTTGTGGAGCGTGTGTGCGTGCGTTCGCGGCTTTATTTAGTCCCAGTGAAGTAAGACTGTGGTGGGCTTTACAGATCCTTACATAACCCAGTAATAGATCTCTGGGCCAGGGGAATGTTTTTACCGCCTGCAAGGGGGTTAGGGAGTTTGAGTGTGTGTGTGTGTGTGTGTGTGTGTGTGTGTGTGTGTGTGTGTGTGCGCTTTTATGTGTGTGTGAATACATTCATGAGGCTCTAACGCATAGAGACACCAGAGAGCAAGAAGCAGCCAGATTGAAATCTGATCTTTTCCTGTACTGTGTGTGTGTGTGTGTGTGTGTGTGTTTAAGTCTGTGTTTGTCAATGGCAGAGAATGTGACAGGATGCACTGTGATACATATCTGCGTCTTCATTGTGTCTTTTGCGCGTGTTAGAGGGCGGTCAGTGCAGAGCGCAGCTGATAGATATCTGGTCGCATTCTTTCTTGTGTGTGTGTGTGTGTGTGTTTGTGTCAGTGTGTGGCCAGCTGGCAGGTCCTCTGCATACATTACCACTTTAGACACAGCTTGCCATGGCAGAATTTATGAGATGACATGAGCACAAGTAAGACCACACAGAATACAGAGTTTCAGCTGATGGTCACTTGGCTGTGGACTCCTCTTGTTTGCTGGGCTCTAACACACCGAGTAGCAGCGTTTTAGTAACACAAACACACTTACAAGTCATCCTCTGGTTTGGTACATAAAGTCAACCATCACGAGGATTGTCCAGTGTCAGAAATGTCCCAGAAATGTCCACTATTAAAACATTTTCATGTAATTCTGTGCAGCATTTTGAGCCAGTGCCAAGGCTTATGAGATATTTTATCACTGTAGAAGGATCATTTTTCAGTGACTATTAAAAGTATATTCATTTTGAATATTAAAAATTGTTATAAATTGCATAAAAACATATTGTTTTAAAAATAAATTTGGCCTTCTACCAGGTACAGCTTCTCTGTGTTTAATGAAGAGTCCTGTCTTTACTCTGTTTATCATCTTAAACGTGATAGTAACGTTACCTTATGTAAACCTCTATATCAACAGGTGAGCTCATGGGTGACGTGGCTGATCCTAACAGCAGGGTCCATGGAGGAGAAGAGGGAGGTCTTCTCCTACCTGGTCCATGTCGCTAAATGCTGTTGGAACATGGGAAACTACAACGGTGTCATGGAGTTCCTGGCTGGACTCAGGTTGGGGACACACGGACACGAACTCGTGTATGCTCCCACACTGTACACAGACTTGTGCGTGAGAGTTTCTTTGTCCTCCAGGTCCCGCAAGGTGCTGAAGATGTGGCAGTTCATGGACCAGTCAGACATCGAGACCATGAGGAGCCTAAAGGACGCCATGGCTCAACACGAGTCTTCTTCTGAGTACAAGAAGGTGGTGACCAGAGCTCTCAATATTCCAGGATGCAAGGTGGGTTGCTGTTTATCCAGGTGACGTTTGGGAGTTGTCTAATTGGTCGTAAATTACCTCTTTATGCCAGTATGCATTTGTTTCATAATAGTTCACATTATTTCGTCGCTGCACTGTAGGTGGTGCCATTCTGTGGGGTTTTTCTGAAGGAGCTGAGTGACGCGTTGGATGGGACAGCAAGCATCATGAGCCTCAAGCCACCTCTAGATAATACAGAGGACTCCATAGACGTATGCCTGCACAAACATGCACACATCTCACAGAAACCGCAGTAAGAATCAGAGGTCGTGTTGGTCTAATTCACCCTGCTCTCTCTAGTTTGTGTCTGACTACAGCGGCCAACACAACTTCATGTCGCGGTCTGGTCCAGATGGTCTACACGTCCCAGAGAAAGAAGCGACTGTCAGCAACATCCTCCAGATTATCAGGTACGCTCCATCCTTCAAAACGTGGTTCCTCTCTTCTTGATCTGTCTGCTTCACCACTTTTTTCGACTCACAATTTTGCTTTGATCTCAAATCTTCTCCTCTCGCTCGACTCCCCTCTGACTCTCCTCTTTCTGCTCCTCAGATCTTGTAATCGTAGTTTGGAGGCTGAGGATCCTGATGAGGCATCCACCAGTCCCTCCTCTACTGGCCCTTCCCCTGCATCCAGAAACAACTCCTTCAGGGACCGCTGCCGCAATCAGTCAGTCACCCTTTTTTCTTACATGACATAAGCCTGTTTCTTACATTTTTCTTTACCCCAGAGAGTTCTGCATCAAACAGCGACTCTGGAGCGTCTTGTTTAACGATACCTTAGAAGGGTCAGTGTTTTCCGACACAGGGTCTTGAACCCATCCACCTGAAGGATGATCTCCGACTGTGGGGGATGTTGCGCAAGTTGTGACCGAGCTTTTGAGACATTTAGTACAGTATCAAATAGCACAGAGCATGTGATGCAGACAGTGGGACATGGTGTACTGCAGTTGTTTTCACGTTTGGTTCTCTGGTGTTTTAACTGGACATTCTTGTTTTAATGTAAATGTGTGTGGTGTAAAGAGCACATTTTTCATCCTAAATCTATGCGATATGGATGCTTTAAAGTCCCTTTACATCTCTTATGCTGCTTTAAGATTTTTAATTATATAGGAATTATATAGCTGGTGTCAGTTTGTTTATCAATATACACAATAGTACTTCATTTTCGTGGTGAGGCACTCCTATAAGGTAGACTTGAAAATACTCTATTGCTTAGCACTGTGACCCATCCTGCCAAAGGTCTGTTTCCAAAATTGAATTCTTTTTTTCGTTGTTCGTTCACAGACAGTGACTCACAGACAAAGTTGAAGAAAATGGCTCTATTATAGATTTATAGTGGAACTATGAGCTGCCACGCCGTATTCATCTCACTTCAGAATAAAAACGTAATTGCTGTGCTTCATCAACATGCTACTACTCTTGGAATAATAAGACAAGTGCTCCGTGATGTTTTCAAAAGGCTAAAAGTTGAATTTTTCAATGGCAAAAGAAGCATTTTGAAAATTAGGAACATGATATAGACACTTTGATTTCCTTACCGAGCTCGCACTGAACAGTGTATTTTCTTTTATAAACACTGGCATGGGATAACGGATTTGTGAAGGAACACATTTGCAGATTGTTATTGAGATGAGGTGACGATCACATAAACTCCTGTGTCACAGAGAAAACAGATAACAGGTTAGTTTCCTGTCGGGACGGGAAGGAACAGGGCTCTGGTACTTTTCAGCACGCTGGTGGAAAGCCGCTAATGGCACAAGCTGGAATTTGGTTGTGAAAATGTTAGAAATCTCGTTTTATTTCAAGCTTGACCTTTGGTGTTTGTATAAAGGGAACCTGGATTATCTTCTCTGTGTTTCTCGACAGTTTTCTCTGACTCTGAGTTATTGTTTCATGGTGGAGCTTGACTAACAACTCTATTTCATTTTGGCCAGGGGGATGGTGTTCATTTTTTTGCACTGGGATGCTGATAAATACTATCTTTCTTACTCAAAGAGGATTAGGAATTCTTCTCCTGTGTCCACGATCTTCCCCACTGGCGTTCTCTTTTTGCTCTTTTTCTCTTCCCTTCTGAGAACTTGTGTGGAAACGTCTCTGTCTGCTCTTTACTCGTCTCATTCTTCTCCTCCTTCTTTGTCCCCTTCTCCCATTCTAGTTCACATTCAATTAGGACGCCTCCAGAATCAAACCGTGTCTTGTAAGTGGTTATAAACGTACCGGGAGTTTGCAGATTAGCAGTTTGAGTAGAAGCTTGTTTAGTAGTCAAGGAATGTGCAATGACAAATGCATGATGTGTTTTTGCTTGTTCAACCGATGCACTACAGTATGGATTTTGTGCTGTTTATGTGTAGATGCAGGTCATTTCTTACTTCTGACTGGACCTCACTGTATTTTCTAAATGACTGCTTTTGCTGCAGTAGTTGAAATTCCATGTAGAAAGTGATGCGTTTGCAGATTCCCATGGAAATTGGTAAACTAAAACTCTGAAATGCAGATACTGTATTTATTTATTTATTTTACTTTTTCCCTCAGATTCACGGTCGGGGACTTGTCAGATTCAGAGAGCGACTTGTCGTCTGAGCCGGTGGTGAAAGAGGTGGAGTTTCAGGGGACTGAGGAGACGCACAGAGCTTTCAGCCACGGCACTGAGCTCATTCCATGGTAAGAAAAACACACAAACACACATACTGTATATAACTCAGCAGACACTCCACAATTTGTGTATTTTCTTCTTCTTCTAGGTACGTACTGTCGCTGCAACCAGATGTTCACCAGTTTCTGCTGCAGGGGGCTACAGTCATCCACTACGACCAGGACAGCCACCTCACAGCTCGCTGTCTGCTGCGACTGCAGCCTGACAACACAACACTCACCTGGGGTAAATCATGACAGTGTCATCATGTGAAAGATTTCAATATAATTTAAAATACATGTGCATCTCCCCTGCAGGGAACCGCTTGTCATTCATGTTTATTTTAAAAATGTAGCCTCACTTACATACTTGTTGTCTGGAGTTTGTATTATTCAGATTGTTTTAGATTCATAATACATAGAATTTGGTTTACTGTTGTTAATTTTAAAGGGTTATTTACAAGGTTTTTAAGGTGAATATATATAAGGTGACCTTGAAAGAACTGCTGAAAAGACTTACTCACATCAGAACATTACAACATGTTTATATCTGACGAGTCCCATTTCCTGTCTCATTATACTCTTTAAACAAATGGAAAACAGGCATCCACGATATATAAAAAAAATCATATTTCCTGTGTCATTATTATGTTTCAAACATATTATCCACTGGAGGTAAACACTGGGTTTATTGGAGGACACACAAGCTAAACTGGTTGTAAATGTGTGCATTTGTGTGCATGCTGCTCAATTTCCTGTGTCTTTACTACATTTCAAACATATCGTAAATGTGTTGATTTTTGGCAGGTAAGCCTCAGAGCGGAGGGGCTTCCCCCACAGAGCAACCGCTGGGACTAGGTCAGACTGTCGTTGCAGGACTGGCGGAGGGGCTTTTGGACCTGGGGGTGGTGAAGGTTTGTTAAAAAAACACGTTTCTACTCTATCTTTTTAAACAAGTAAAATATGACTTCTCACTGACCCCAGAAAATGTAGCTGCATTATTTCAAATATGGTTATTTCCCACTGAATTCTCATTTAATTTCACTTGAAGGATTAGAAACCAGTTTTGTTTTTAGTAGCATTTGACATTCATTAGTTAGACTGTCCTCATAATAGTCCTAATATTGTGTTTATTGGAATATGCAGGCAGTCTTCCTGGGTCACCAGGGAGTGGACGTTCATGCTGTATGTTTGCAAAACAAGCTGAGCCAGATGACGGTGGAGGAGAACGGCCTCAGCCTCCTCTACGGTCTCAGCACCACCGATAACAGGTTAGGGCCTTGTTACCACCAGCACACTAATTTGAAATCCACTTTCAAACACTGATACATCGGTAAAACACCTCGCAGTTCACTCAGTATTTTAGCTAACCTGCTCACTTCTGCCATCAGACTGCTGCACTTTGTGGCCCCAAACCACACGGCACGAATGCTCCATAAGGGCCTGTCAGAGCTGGTGAATGCAACCAGAAAACTGAAGAAGTTTCCTGACCAAAGGCTGCAGTGGCTGAGGAGGCAGTATGTCAGTTTGTATCAGGTGAACTACCTTTCTTGTACACATGCCTGTTTTTCCATAAATCTCTTTGGACGTCGTCACCTGTCTTTGCCTGTATGCCTCCCTGTTCACCGTTTCTGCGTGTTTGTCTCTGTTAGGAGGATGGCAGGTATGAAGGCCCTACGCTCGCCCATGCCATTGAGCTGTTTGGTGGGAGGAGGTGGAACATGGGTACGGGCGGAGTGGAGAAACCTGCCAGCCAGAAAAACAGCCCTCTGAGCATCAATGATAAGACCAAGAAGAAGAAGAAGGTCCTCGTTAGGGTCAGTACATTAAAAAAAATCTGTTGCCGAGATCCTTATCAAAAATGAGAAAGCAGGTATTCACCAGCTATTTTTTGAAAGCAAAGTGTACCTGCAGGTATACTTTCGATCTTTCACATGGAAGACTGGATTTCCACCATTATACCACTGATTCGACGTGTTAAAAGCCCTCACAGAGCTCCCTGCTCTCTGCCGTTTCCTCCAGTGATACAGCTGTTATAATAGAGATGGTTAAAAACTGAGCACACTGCACATATGGCAAGCCTCTGGTGCTTCGCAGCTCAGTTTCTACACTCCTCGTGATACCTAGCGACTCAAACAGATGTAGTGTGTTTTTAATGTGTTGTATGTGTTTACACACCAAACACAGGGAGACAGCGGGGACGCCACGGACGACGAGATGGTTTCCAGGAAAACGCGGAGCTGTAAGGAGGGACTGTATCGAAATGGACCAGAATCTGACAGCATCGACCAAGAAGATCCAGGTGACATTTAACGGCGTTATTAAGAATCAAAGATCTTCACAAACCATCAAGCTCTTAATAGATGATTTCCTGCGATATTGTCCTCGTCTGTATGGTTTTTATTCATGCTCAGTTCTCTTTGTCTCCGTAGAGGACAGCTTCCCTGGACCGTTCTCCCTCTCATCCAATAAAAACCAAGGATTGCTAGCCTCTTCTTCCTCATCCTCCTCTTCCTCCAGCATGGCGGGGTCCAACCATTCCCGACCGCAGTCCTCTCCAATCCTCTCAGGAACCGCCAAATCACAGCCAGGGTATGAATATGACTGTATATGAGGATGGACGGCGTTAAAATCTGACTTTTAAAACCTTCGCTTCTCATTCAGTTTAAGATATTTTGGCTCTTCTTTGTGGGTTGTAGGGCATGGAGCAGCAGGTCGTGGCATGGTCGAGGTAAAGGCTGTTTCAAAGGCTTCCAGAACCTCATGATCTCTGACAGCACGATGAGCTTCATTGAGTTTGTTGAGCTCTTCAAGTCCTTCAGGTAAACACCAAAAATGATTCTAGTAGATCCTGTGGTTTGACATTCTTATTGTCCTGCAGTGTAAGATACTGCCATTAAAGCGGAGATTCACATAATGTAAATATGTTTCTGTTCACAGTCAGTAATGGCCTGAAGTAATGGCCTGTTTTTATCAACAGCAGCTGAAAACAGCACGATAAAACACATTCAACAAATGCCTCTCAAGGTTATCATGCCATCCCTAGGATTCTTGTCTTTATAATATTTAGCTTCTGTAATATTTTCCCCTGTCAAATGAAAGGAAGCAGTGTTTTGCCTTGATAAGCAGTGGATTATTTTCATACCAGTCCTCCTACATTTCTTAGATTGTAGCGTATCCTCTCATCTGCTGCCCAGCAGTTTCCTTTTGAATTCCGCTCTTGCTCAGCTATGCAGAGAAAATGGAGGTGCAGTACTTCAGCAGATCAGCCTCTCAAAAATCATGCTTATTTTCCCAGAGTTGGTCTAAGAGATGTCTTATATTTAGCCATTTGACAACTCAAACAACTCTGACATCCGTTTCTTTATCGAGAACATTCAGAAGAACTCATACGAGGTGTAGCCAAACAAAATATAAACAAGTGAATCAAAGTCTATAAATGTGACTTTTAAGTTGGCCTTGACAAGACATGTAGATGCAATCAAATGCATTAAATATGGAGTAAGTTCATCCAAAGCTCAAGCGCTCCGAAGTCGAGACAGACAATTTTATTTTGTCTCCCACAAGGCAATGCTTCTGCACATCTGTCTGTTCTTTGTTATTTAAATTAAATCCTATAATGAACTGCTAATCAGTCTACTTATGCGTCATTTCCTCCGCAGTATCCGAAGCAGGAAGGACCTGAAGGAGCTGTTTGACACCTATGCTGTCCCCTGCAGTCGTTCAGGTCCAGAGTCTGCTCCTCTCTACACCAACCTCAGGATAGACGACAAAGACACTGGGCTACAGCCAGACCTTGGTAAGACTGTCAGCAGTCAAAAACATGTGCACAAGCACCACTCTGCACCACCTCTCACTCCTTCTCCCTCACTCACACCGAACCTCTTCCTCTCCTCTCCAGACTTATTAACCCGTAATGGCTCTGATCTCGGCCTGTTTATCCGGACGAGGCAGCAAATGTCTGACAACCAGAAGCAGATCTCAGACGCCATTGCGGCAGCCAGCATTGTGACCAACGGCACGGGAGTGGAAAACGCATCGCTTGGTGTCTTGGGATTGGCTATCCCTCAGCTCAACGACTTCCTAGTCAACTGTCAGAGAGAGCACCTGAGCTATGATGAGATTCTCAGCATTATACAGGTGAAATCTGGAGCCTGGAGGGATAGTGCTTAAAAAACTATATAGCAGTATGAGCTGGATGTAGGATATATACTGTATCAAGGGCTGAAATAGATTTGTGAATTCACCAGATGGATGGACAGAATAAGGTTGAAAGAAACTTGAGACACAAGGAAGGAAAAGGGACTGCTGATCGATAATGGTAATTAATTGTTTCTTGCAGAAATTTGAGCCCTCATCAAGCATGAGACAGATGGGTTGGATGTCATTTGAAGGCTTTGCAAGGTAAAGTAAAAATGAAGTGTTTCAAAAGAAATTGCATATTCACGTCAGCACTGAAACACACTTAAAATAAATCCTGAATACATCTTTTTGTTGCTTGTTAGCTTCATGTATTATTATCTAACCATCCGTCTCTCCAAACCAGGTTCCTGATGGACAAGGAGAATTTTGCTTCTCGTATCGAGGAGTCTCAGATGAACACGGAGGAGCTGCAGTACCCTCTCTCCTACTACTACATCGAGTCTTCTCATAACACCTATCTGACTGGACACCAGCTCAAAGGAGAGTCCTCTGTTGAGCTTTACAGTCAGGTCAGAGAGACGATTTGTTTTTTAGATCGTACTTTAAGGTTTTTTATGTTCGTATCTGATCATTGAATGGATTTTTACACCAGGTGCTGCTGCAAGGCTGCAGGAGCGTCGAGTTGGACTGTTGGGATGGAGACGATGGCATGCCCGTTATTTATCACGGACACACGCTCACCACGAAGATCCCCTTTAAGGTTAGAAATCCATATGACTGATCTAACCAATCGCTGGCTCTCCTTGTGCTCTGCTCCCATGCCTCACTTCATGGACTTATCGCCAAACATCATGTATGATGTATTTATTTTGACAAAAGTAGTCCAGGCAGAAATTCTGTTGTTTCAGTAAACCAAACAAATGTGAATTTTTAGAACTGACCTCAGTTCACCGGCTGAGAGCCATATCAATACTGTTTATTTTATGTAATCAGAGTTGGCCTGAACGGAGCCCTCAAACACCTGCATTTTATTTGATGTTGTATCTACGGGCTGTTTCAGTCAATCTCATTAATATTGGTTTCCACAGCGTTTTACTGACTTTTATTTGACTTGGAGTGCTGTTTCTAAAGATTGAATCTCTCCCATGAATCCTCCAGGATGTGGTGGAAGCCATTAACCGGTCTGCATTTGTCAATTCTGACATGCCCGTCATCTTGTCCATAGAGAACCACTGCTCCCTCCCACAGCAACGCAAGATGGCTGAGATCTTCAAGGTATGACAGAAGCTGTGTCTAAAAAAAGATTTGTGTTTCTGATGTTACAGACTGAAGAATTTACAGGTAGTTTATAGAAGCACGCATGCACCTTTGCCATCCTTTGCATCTTGAGAATTACATGCACCTTCAAGTAGTCTAGTTCTGAGTACAAGCATATGTCTTCCTCAATTGCACTTGTAACAGCAGTTTTTGAGCAGGAGCAGAACTCCACTCATTCACTTTCCCAGATTTTCTCAGCTGCCGCTAGCATTGGAACTGGCCGGCTTCCAGCCAGAGGCTTGCTTTTCTAATCTTCAGGCTACAACCGTCTTTTCTTTTTTAAGTTGTACACTAAAGGCCACACATATCTGGGCATGACAGACGCATCATGGAATATCATCTCACTTTCATCCAACAAAACTTCCCAGCATGCTATCCTCCCTGGAGACGGACTTCTGAGTGGCTTGATAAGGAGAAGTCTTTCATGTTCAGATAGCTCTGTGCCTCTGGCTACGTTGTGTCACCACAGGCTTGTTTATTTGCAACGTTGTTTTGTGTTGATGAAAGCACTTTTGATTTTCCTCTCCTCCTCTCACTTGACATTACATTCTGGCTACATTAAAGGATGTGATTTATTGATGTCTGCCTGCCGCGTTTGCATATTTACTCATCAGACGGTGTGCGGGGAACGTCTCGTGACGCGCTTCCTCTTTGAAAGCGACTTCAGCGATGACCCTCACCTGCCGTCGCCGCTGCAGCTGCGGGGGAGGATCCTCCTCAAGAACAAGAAGCTCAAAGCCCACCAGGCGCCGGTGGACATACTCAAACAGAAGGTTTGAGAAGAAAGAAAGACATCCTGTCCACACATATATAAACATGTACATAATTTATATTTCATGTAAGCCATTCTTTAAATGGCCTTCCAGACAGCATTAGTATATTGAATATTTAACACTGTTGATTAGAGTGCTGTCACACGTAAATAATAGATGCTAATGTGCCCATCACACCATTTTCAGTTTACCTTGCACACATAATGCTAAAGTATAATATATCTCTGCAGATAAGAGCTTGTAATGTACTAGATATTGATCAGACAGGGATATTTTTGTGGACGTTAGTTCCTCTCGCACGCGTTTTCTTGTAACACTTTACAATATTTTAATCTCAGGCTCACCAACTGGCCCACATGCAGGCCCAGGCTAGCAATGGGTCATCAGGGGTTACTTCGCCTGGAAACCACACCAATGAGGAGGAGGAAGAGGAGGAAGACGAGTACGATTATGACTACGAGTCTCTATCAGATGGTAAGCAGAAAACACCTCAAAAGACGAACACAAAGCTCAACCGAACAAGCTTTCCGTGGACTCTCAGGTTAATACACCACATAGATTCTGTGTAGATTCTTCTGTCGAATCAGTTTCTGTTCACACCTTTATTCTGTCTCTCTTTTTTTTCCCCCACACTTAAGTCTCTGTTTACGTTGACACTGTTCTCACTCCATACCTTTCCTATTTTATCTTGCCTGTTTTTCACTTAGCCGATGTCCTCACAGCCTCTACTGCCTCGTATGGCCTGGAAGGTAAATGCACGGCTCTGATGCACCTCTCTGTGTACCAGTGTTTCCATCTAGTTTTGCTTTGCGGTGGTAGTTTGCGGTCTTTCACTGATTCATTGTGATCAATCCTCATTAGTATCTTAAAATGGGCTCTAAAAAGTTTGTTTTGAGCCTGCAATGCAGCTTTAGGGGGAAATTATGGGTCCTTGTTGCAAATTTTCTTGCCATGGTTGTCTACCACTGCAGAACGACTACAGAAGAAACACTTAGGCATCAGTGATGTGCATCATTGCTGTAGATGATTCCTGTATGTGCCTGCATACTGTGACAGCTGCTAGCTTTCTGCTGTTTGTGGATGTCAGGTTATGCTCTGCAGCACTGTAGCTGTGTATCGTGCATAGTAAGCAGCAGCTGCGGAACCCCGGTTCATTTGATAGCAAAAAGGATTCTGGAAGTTTTGTTGTTTCTCATTTGGAGATATAATTAATGTGCTAACGGCGAGGGTTTGACCTCCTCCCTCAATCTCCACTGTGGCTAATAAAATAAGGCCAACCATGTGTGTTCTTCAGACATTTTTACAACAGCACAGACATTATGACTCCACTTTGTAATCACTCGAACTCATAATGGTTTTAGAATCTCAATAGGGTGCCATCAGAGCATATCTATCACTGCTAAATTGCTAACAGTGGGTGGTTAGCGACATCAGTGTTTGCTATGATTGTTTTATGACTATGATATAATTGCAATAATACAAGAAGCATCCTTAACTCCCAGCTTGCTCCAGCGGTTTGTCTTGTGCCACATTTCAACAAAAGTGTCTTTGTTAATATTCACTCATCATCCAAAATGACTAAATCATTCTTCAGTAACTATGGACAGTGTGATTCGGGTCACCTGTGATGTGAGCTTGTGCTGTGTTTGTGTGCGCCTGCTTGTTTGATACAATGTGTTTTAGATGTCCTGCTTTAAGACGCAAGCCACAGTATATCTGTTGATCCGCTTTCAGGGCAAGATGTGACCAAAGTGTCTACCTCGAGGCTGACTGTCCATGACATCAAAATTCAGTGTTTTTACAATAAAACACTGCGTGATTTCTTTTTCTCCCACAAACACATCACCTCCCTCCCTCCTCCTCTTCTTACTGTATTTGTCTGTGACCTCGCCAGTGGCTGGGCAGGCTCATCAGGGAAACAAAACAAAGCCATCTGGTTTCTCAGGCCCTACGCTGCCCCCACACTAAACAACAGACCAGGGGAAACTACCCTGTCCCGCTCCCAGTCCCAGCGCTGCTCTCTCCTAATCCTTGCCCTCTGCTTGTCCCTGTCGGAAGTGTTTACCAGTCACAGACCTTTCAAAAACCATTTCTCCAAACTAAACCTCAGAGTGGTTTCAGTTTTCGTCTCCATTTTACTCTACATGCTTGTACACAACATCAGCCGCCCCAGGAAACACAAACCCTTGGGCACTAAACTGCCAAGTTGCCACCATCTCTTGTTTAACGGTAGCTCCCTCCAGTCACAGGCTGATCCAGGTCGCCTCTCTGGCTACTGCCAAACACTTTTCCAATGAAAAGATCCCGAATGTCAGGAATTAAACAAGTTTCCTGTGATAAAAAGCTTCTGCATTTTCGAGCTGATATTTCTTTGGCTGCGATGTACATGTAGGAGGACTGGGAAGCAAAAGGAGCAAAGGGAAGAACTCCCTACTGTTGCCCCTGTTTACAGTTGATAGACATTGCTTTGAAAGTCAATGAGGAGGGGGGCTTTGTGGGTGTTTGGCTTGGGAATATGCTCGTGGGATCTGCAAGTAGTTAGGGATACAGATAACGGCTTCTTCCCTTTATAATTGCTCTGTAATTGTCCCCACCTGCACTATCTAAATCAAGTCTCCACTGAATGCTCTGATTTTATTGGATTGACAAGAAAAAAAACCCAACTCAGCATTTATTTTTACAAGCAGTAAGCTAAATATACTTCTTCGGATGTATGTCTTACTGGTGATTTAGCATACAGTACATCAAGAGCAACTGTCAACTCTGATGCACAATTTGTACTTAGGAAATAAATTTCAAATCCCAGCTGGCTCAAATGTCGTCTGCTATGCTGCTGCATATAGTAGCATGGTTGACAGGGATACAATTCATTAAGAAATATGTCCTTAAGCAATAACTAAGCCTTAAAAAGAGGTGCGTTTGGGGGCGTGCTTGCTTGATTTGCAGATATCTCAACCTGACTGACTCAACCATGATATTTGTTGCATTTTCCATGTGGTTCAAAATCATTGTTTTTGACACTCGATTCACCTGCAGAACATTTCCTGGGGATGTGTGCTCTGTCAGATCCATTCTGAACAGCAGGGAGCCTTTATAATTCACTGTGTTTTTCGACATAGATAACATCCTGGATGACAAGCCCGAGGGGAAGAGCTCAGCAGACAAAGAAGAGCAACCTGTTGATGAAATACCGAAGAGGATGAAGAAGTCTGATAGCACTACGCAGAGCAAAGGAAAGGTAGGGAACGACAGTCTTAAAGTGACCTAACTGCTGCAACTGTGCCTGCATTGAATCATTGAACTTGTATAATTTTAAATATTCCAAAGAAGAAGTCAATTTCATAGCTACTTGGTTCCAGTGGGTATTCTGGCTGTTTGGATTCAAGCCACTGCTTATAAGTAATTTATTTGGGGGTTTATTTGCTTGATGTTTTTTTTCTGGCAGATTACATCAAAGACTTGGAAATATGTTGAAGTCAACAGAAATGAGTTAAAAAAGAAAGTTGTTTGTTTAGACTGATTTTGGATAGGGACCTGGCATGGAGGTTGAATGAGTTCTACTTCTGCCTGCGTATCTTCTGCATGATGTCCCATCGCTGTCTCTTCAGGTCAAACCATGTTTTCCTTGTCCTGTGTCTACCTGCTCATGTAGGTGTTTGACATGGAGCTGGGCGAGGAGTTTTACCTTCCTCAGAACAAGAAGGAGAGTCGACAGATTGCCCAGGAGCTCTCCGACCTCATCATCTACTGCCAGGCTGTGAAATTCCCCGGTAGAGAACACTTCACACACACTTCTTTCCCTTTCTTTTCTTTCCATTGTCGCACACATTTCTTTCCCTTCTCTCCTACGCGGATTCTTCTCCCAGCGCAAAGTGATTTATTCTCTGTCAGGATCTTTCTTCCACCCTCTCCTCTTTTACTCCTGATATGCTTATCATTGTCTCCTTTTTGTCTCTCTAATCCATTCCCATGTTATATGTAAGAGGTCAAACCTCTCCCTGTGTTTCTCGAATTTTTTTCATTGCAAGACATTTAATATCTCTCCCACACAGGACACCCACCCAGATGAGGAATCTTTTTCTCCCCCATGGGAAAGATAGGGTTACTTTATTATGTTGTCAGTCCCAGAGCAGCACAACAGCAGCAGAGCTGTGATATGCTGTTCTTTAAGGGGATGTTTTGGCATGTCCTGGACTATAGTTTAGTATCCCAGGTTCAAATTTGACCCACGGCCTTTGTCACATGTGTGATTAAGATGAGGTTATGGGCTGAATTTTCAGTTCAGGATGTTTGACTTTTCTTTCTCTACCCTTATAAACTCTTTCCTATTTATTGGGATCCACTGTGTCTTCATTCCTTACTACCATTTATCTCCATTATTTCTTTTTGTCCCTTAAATATCAACCTCTTATCTCCTCTTTCCTCCCTCAAGTGTTCCCTTCTCTGCTTGCGTCCTCTTTTCTTTGCGTGACACTTGCCCTTATAAACCTTCCTGTGTTTCCACTTGGTATTTTATTTGTTTACTGTTTCCAGGGACCTGAGATCTGAGAGGGAGAGACGACGGGGCATGTAGCCCAATTCAGACAGACAGCGGACTGGTTTCTGCTGTCTGCTGTCTAGTAGCTGCAGATGGACATAGTTCTTCTAAATGCTTGTCTGCAGACATTTAAATCACTCGTTATTCAGAAATGCATGGCACATTTTTCATCTCAAAAATTTTTTTTGGAGACAAGATGAGATTTGACATCAAATGCGAAGATTAACAGCGTTTAAATGCGTTACATGCAGCATTTTGCATGAATAAATCATCGATTTAATGACTGTAATTTGATTCATTTTAGTACGATTAACAGACACGACCTTTGCAAAGAAGATTAGAAGCATCGATCTGCTTCTATGCTGCATTTTCCGTGTTATAACACAGATTTTAAGCAAATTCTTAAGGAATTCTTTACAGAATAATAAAGGGTTTGTTTTAAAGGCGAAACATACGGTTCTGCAGCTGTATTGCAAATAATACACAACTTAAAATCATTGCTGTTAGCCCTAAACCTCATTAAGATGCAGTTGGAGTGATGCCTGGGAGGGAGAAGACCAACTTCTTTCAATATGACAGAAAGTGACAGCATTTAGAGAAAGTGATTTCTGCATTTTGACAGACAAATTGAGACAGATACTTCTGTCATGAGTGTGGTGTGTGGTGTCTCCAGTCAGTCTGTGTTTCATTACTGACCTCTTTCTTCTGTCTACATCTCGTTGTGTGGGAACCCAGGCCTGTCCACGCTGTCTCCAGCCGGCTCTGGCAGAGGGAAGGACCGGGGAAAGAGCAGGAAGTCCATATTTGGCACGGCTCCCGCTCGCTGCAGCACAACGGGGGAGGTCACAACCCAGAGCCGCACCCCTGGGAAAGGTACACAGGGCCAAGGGGTGCTATTTTTTAGTATGGGTGTGCGTGAAAAGGAAGATATATTAATATATGTATTTTTGTTGAGATATTCCTAAAATGTAAATGTCTGAGGAAGAGTAGGTGGATGCATATTTGAATATGAGTGTAAACAGCAAAGGACTCCCACTTAAACATTGTAATCCAGCTAAGCACATTCAGAGGTGCAGATTAAAATGGTCGCAAGTGGAGAGCAGCTAAAGACTCTCTACAGTGCAAAACAGGCTCAACAAATATGCTGTAATAGTTTTGAAGTGATCCATTAGGATAATTTGTTGCAAAACATCACACCAGTATTAGGAGTATTTGTTATCGGTGAGCCAAAGAACGCAAGCCCGTAAAACTTCCCTCTCTCCCTCCCCTAGGTGGCACTGAGCGGCTGAGCTGGGAGGAGCAGCAGACGTCTCCCGTCCTCAACCCCCCCACCTCTCTCAGCGCCATCATCCGCACACCCAAGTGCTACCACATCTCCTCCGTCAACGAGAACGCCGCCAAGCGCCTGTGCCGGCGTTACTCTCAGAAGCTGATCCAGCACACGGTGTGCCAGCTGCTCAGGACCTACCCAGCAGCCACCAGGATCGACTCCACAAACCCCAACCCTCTGCTCTTCTGGCTGCACGGCATTCAGCTGGTGGCACTCAACTACCAGACTGACGGTGAGGACACCTTGCAGAGATGCTGTTTCCTCTGTGCATCGCTTTCTATGAATTTGGTGGTTTGTGTCACTCACAAGCAAACATTACTACTACTACAGTATGTTTTGACATATAAGTTAGTAGAAGATAGTGTACAGGAGCCCGAAGAGGCAAGTGAGTAAGTCTGATCTTTTTTCTTTTCTCTGTTAGAACTTAAGAACAGGTGATGCCCAGGATCATTTTTCTAACTTACCCTTTTCATCTGTAAAAACAGATGAAAAAAAAGCTTTGGAAGGTGCCTTTTTATTTATTTTTTGTCAGTGTCTTAGATCACCCTTCGAAAATGGATCACCAGAATTTTTTTCTCACTTGCGTCTCAGGGCTCACGTATGAAGAAGAGATGACTGAAGAGTATATTCTGCTCTGTTCTACCATCCTCCTCCTCCTCCATAACGCAATAGAAAACAACTCCAGGGTCTCTTCTGCAGGATAATGTCTGTTCTTTCTACTTTGCAAAGCCTTGAAATTGGCAGAAAGGCTTCAAATCTAAGTGAGCGTCTGCAGCCAATTTTCCACTGAGAAAAAGTAAAAAATTTCAGATTAAGTTCGATGAGACTACATGTTAAAATGAGTTTGTGTTACATCTTTGAAAAGTCACACATAAATTGATCCATCATGCTCCTTTTAAGGGATCATTTGTTTCTCTCTCTCCATTTCCACACATTCTCTGTCCTCCGTGTTCGCTGTCTGACCTCTGATAGATGAAGTTATTTTCTCTAAAAGGCATATTACATTAAAGAAAAATCTCTCATCCTCCTCTCTCATTCTCTTTTGATCCTTCTCTTCTCTAGTTCGCATCTTCACCCCTCATGTCCTCTCTGCTTCTAATTTTTTTTTTTTTTTCCAGTTGGAATGGAAGATTTGTGTTTATAGGACACTTAAATTCAATTGGGTCGAACAGGAAATGTCACTGCTGTTACATCACACCCAAACTGGATCATGTTTGTCTTAATTACCTCTTTTGCCAACACCCTCAAGGTGGAGTTGAGGCTTTTAATCTAAGCTATTTTGGTGCTCTTGTTAATATTTTGAACTCACTCTCTTTCCCCTCGCAGACCTGCCCATGCAGTTGAACACAGCCTTGTTCGAGGCTAACGGTGGCTGTGGCTACGTCCTGAAGCCAGCGGTGCTGTGGGACCGTAGCTGTCCGCTCTATCAGCAGTTCTGTCCGGTGGAGAGGGACGTGGAGAAAATGAGCCCCGCCGTCTATTCCCTCACTGTGAGTTAAACTGACATATAGAGCAGAATGGAAGAAAACAGTTTGACCTCTTCACCTTCATCCTCACTTCTTAAGCGTCCTGTCTGCTTGTAGAAATTCCAAAAATTACTTCTTTTATACTGTCAGTTTCAATTTCAGGAGCGCTGCGTTTTCATTCTCCTGTAATAAATAACATCATTACCCACCATTGCAAAGTGTTTGATGAGCAAACACTTCAGTTTCTTAGATGCTGCCTTGAAAGAAATCTCATTTTTGACAAAAACGAAATTGTAAATGCAGATCTTTTTTAAAATGTGTCCTGAATATTTGAAGTGTGTCTTTCCTGTTCTTCATTAGCGTACCTGCTAACTGGACACTCAAACACACACTCCTCATGTGCTCAAATTAGGTCCATTAAGGCATGTTTGGACAGCTTTATGGTGAGGTGTTCTGTATGCGCTTTCATTATTTGACAGCCATGAAGACCACCCAGTTAATTCCATATAACTGTGAATGAGAACAGGACCTCATAAAAGCTCGGCATTGCAATACGTCCACGCTTTGTCTGAACTCCCCACACTCTCCCTCTCTGACTGTATTTATTGTTCTGTCTGTGCTTTTCATCACTTTGTGTCACTTGCTGCGCATTGTGTCTGGAAATGAACAATGAAAGCTTGAACGTTATTGCTCCAAATCCGGTTTCAGAGGTCTGTGTGTGTCTGCTTGAACACAAGTAATAGTGTGTTAGTGTTCTAAGTCACAGTGTACAATTTGTTGACATGAAGTGGTTATTTGTGTTTTTCATGTTTCATTCCCGAGTGAATAACAGCTTTAAGTAATGCACAAAAAAATATTAATGTCATGTTAATAATGCTGAGATGTTGATAAAGTTTCTGCCTTTATCCACTGACATTCTTGATCATCTGCAAGCTTCAGATTATGTGCTCTCATGCTGTCAGAGGCAACATGAACACTGAGCTGGTAAAGTATAAACAGAGGGATGATCTCAAGCTAATAAAACCTGTGCATTCGTGTGTGTGTGTGTGAGAGAGAGAGAGAACGAGAGACTGAAAGAAGTTGTAATAGTCTTTGCTGGCAGGTCAGAGTGACTTCACTTAAGGTTGTTTGGCTTCTCCAGCCTGCTTCATCAAATCAACTGACTATAAGCTTGATTTATTGACGGCAAAGAATCTTAACTGCAAGTGTTCCTACATGGTGTAATGGCTGTTACTCATTAATCACCTCTTCTGTCCTCTCTCAGATTGTCTCTGGTCAGAACGTCTGTCCCGGAAACACCGCCGGCAGCCCCTGCATCGAGGTGGACGTTCTGGGCATGCCCATCGACAGCTGCCACTTCCGAACCAAACCCATCCACCGCAACACCCTCAACCCCATGTGGAGCGAGCACTTTCAGTTCACCGTGCACTTTGAAGAGATGTGCTTCCTGCGCTTCGCCGTCGTGGAGAACAACAGTTCCCAGACTACCGCGCAGAGGACTCTGCCTCTGAAGGCGCTCAAGCCAGGTAGGGGTCTCACACACAACAGACGTCACGTTGACAAAGGACGGGTCTAAGCTGTGGCTATTATTGACCAGAGTGCATGTAAAAAAGCCTGTTTCAGTCTGTTAATATGTGGGCTCAGTTCCATCCAGAAAACTGCCATAACATCTGTGAAAATGTCTTGAGAGATGACAGAAAGTGAACGTGATTGAGGTTTGTTTTATCAACTTGAGCCGCTCTGCACACCAGCAGAGGCCTGTGTCTCGTCATGCGTCGGTGTACAAACGTTATCTGTTTACGCGCAGTCCAAATACATTTTCCTGTTGTGTGTGTGTGTGTGGGCGTGTTTCAGGTTACAGACACGTCCAGTTGAGGACACAACATAACGAACCTCTCGAAGTGTCCAGCTTGTTTATCTACAGCCGCAGAACTGAGGACGGTCCAACAGGGGGCGCCACTCCCTCATCACTGGTATGACTTGTTATGTCAAGTTCAGAGACTGCCAGGGTTGATACTGCATAGATAATACTACTGACTACTATAAAAACTTGCTTTTGTAATACTTTAAATACAATTATGGTCACGCACACATGCCGATTCGAATACTTCCTCCACCACAAAGAAATGCTCTCTGAGAGAATGAAGAGAGACTGTGTGATGATACAGAAATGTCATGTCTGTCCTGCTGTCGTCACAGCTGTTCAGCTCAGAGGAGAAACGTGGGTCGCAGCAGCACAGGGTGACGCTGTATGGCGCTCCCGGTCCTGAGCCCTTCACCGTGTTCTGTGTCACAGAGCAGACGACCGCCAAGCAGCTGCTAGACATGGTTAGTTCTTCAGACATCAGAGATTTCTGTCCATCTCTTGGAGATTTTTCCATTGTCATATGAGGTGTCGCCGCCCCACAGGTGGTAGCATCTGCAGGAAACCCATCGGAGTACTTCCTGTGCGAGGAGAAGGTTCCCCTGCTGAAGGAGCGCAGTGAGGTGAAGCGCTGTGCTCAGCATCGTCCTCTAGCGCCTGAGGAGGAGGTGGTCAGACTGGTGTCCAGCTGGAACACTGAGGACGGATACGTGGGGAGGATGTGCCTCAAAACAAGAGAGGAGGTACACACAGGCTACACAAACACCTCCATTTAAACCAAAGGAGCCTATCATGTAGACTATGGCTCCCCCTTGTGGCCGCCAAGTATAAATCTGTTACAGCAGCTCTGCTATAAACACACTTATTTACAGGCAACATTTCTACTTTTGCTCTGTGGTTTTCTTCTTGCAGAACTTAAATGAGAAGAACACGGCACTGGAGGGGGAGGAGGAGGTGACTGTGGGAGGTAGAGAAGGAGCCGGAGGGGGAGGAGGAGGAGGAGCAGATGATGATATTTTCTTCGTCCAGGTCCATGAAGTTTCACCAGAGCAGCCTCACACTGTGATCAAGGCCCCGCGCTACAGCACTGCTCAGGACATCATCCAGCAGGTGAGGAGAGTCAAGGACGCTCCACAGGACGTTTCCACGACGTGTACACGAACCTTAAAGCGGCTTCATTTGTGTCTCATCTGTCTTGTCCAGACTTTGTCGAAGGCCAAGTATTCCTACAGTATCCTATCTAATCCCAATCCATGCGACTACGTCCTGATGGAGGAAGTGACCAAGGACGCCAGCTCTAAGAAGTCCTCCACCCCCAAGCCTCTGCAGCGGGTGCTGCTGGATCACGAGTGCGTCTATCAAGCTCAGAGTCGCTGGCGGGGCGCCGGAAAGTTCATACTTAAACTCAAGGAGCAGGTAGCTCTGAACGTGCTGACTCATTTGCAATGCTAGAGACTTTATAGCTTCTCTATTCCATGTTTTTATTGAATATATTTAATATTTATGTGCATGTTTCTGTACTTTTTTTTTACTGTGCTGCTGTTGTAATTTTGGACTTAAAATTATTTAACCAACAGCTTCATGGTCTTAACCTGTATGTGCTCATTTCATCCATGTTGTTGTGTGCTTATCACTGCATTTCACCGCCTGTCTGTGCCTGTAACCTGTTGCTGCTTCCCTTAGTCACTTTTTTTGTGTGCTTTGTGTTTTTTTTTTCTGCTTATCTCATTCAAGCTTTTTTTACACGTGGCACGTCTGTCAGTATTGATTTTATTCATGAACCATCCTTTTACACTTGAGGCCTTTTGTGCACTTCACTTTGTAAATAGGAGTGTGTTTAAACGAGCTGCCTCATTGAATAAAGGCTTAATCATTTTTTAAAGTTCTGTTCAGTTTTTTTCCTCTAAGATAATGGCGACAGAATGAGTGAAGAAAATGCTGTGAAAAAGCATTGATTGAAGGATTAAATGTATGGTTGGGCAGCCCGTATCTCCCTGCACGTTTCTTTTATGTATTTCAGTAACATGAATGTATTTCTGCTTCCAGGTGGCGCGGGAAGACAAAAAGAAAGTCATTTCCTTCGCCAGCGAGCTGAAGAAGCTGACGAGCCGCAGCCGCAGCATGACGACTGGCGGCGGGGTGGACGGTCCTGCCCAGAGTAAGGATGATAGAGCTGCATGCTGTGTGGCTCTGACAGAGCTCCAGGAGTGAGGCTCACACTCTGCCTGCTGTCTGTGCATGGAAAGGCAACAGAGGTACCGTATGTTGTCTCTAACACCACAAAAGGAGCAGAAACACTTAAGGTGCACTCCATACATTCATCTACACAGCATTTCTAAATACTAACTGTGCAAGATGTATGCGTCATGTAAGAAGTGATTTATATAAGATGCCTAGTGGGAAAACTAGAATTGAGCGGGACTTTGGTTGAATTTGGGGATTTTACTGAAGCGCTGGTAATGCATGAAACTCACTTTTCATCTCACAACTGGAAAAAAAATGATTTGTCAATCATTTTTTTCTATTTCAGGGTCTGAATTAGGTTTGTGGGATGTCTCTGGTCTTGAGTTAGTAGTCTGAAGCTTATATCTTAATTCCGAACCTTTATTTTTTTGAATATTACAAGTTTACTCGTGGTGTTAAAATGTTTCAGCTTCTTTACTCAAAATGCGATTTTTTGTTTTTAGCAGTGGCCCCAAAACTCAAACTGTGAGGGGAAAAAAGACACAAAATTATGTGCAGATAAATCTGGTCAATGCAGTCAAACACATGCTGAAGCTAGACAGACAGCTAATAGTTAAACAGCATTCAGGGAGCTGACAAATGCTCCTTATTAGCGTCCAGCCCGGTACGACAGTGCCCCTCGCAGTCTGTTATCACGACTGTTCCCATTATTATTTCCACCTCATATAATCTAACACTTCACTTCCAGCAACATTTCATCCGTTATATTGAACAGATGGTCTCAGTTTGCAGTGCAGCAACAATTCATTGTGACGTTAATAAATGTTTTGGGTTGTTATGCCGCCGCTTGGTGCTGCCTTTAAAGCCTGACTCTGTGATGCTCTGCAGGGTGTCTGTCTGCAGCTGCAGGTCTGAGGGCGTTGGTGGCAGAGGGCAGGGTGGGGGCAGGAAGGTTCCTACAGGCCTCCTCCTCCTCCTCCTCCTCCTCTTCCTTTAGTGGCCTACACCAACCTGTCCACCTGCCCACCTCCTCTCTGACCCCCCCTGCCTGGAAGCTTCACCTCCTCAGGAACTGGAAGATCCACAAATAAAATCCGCAGAGAGAGAGAGAAGACTACTTCTACAACTTGGAGGATTCTGGTGTTTCGGCGAGGGTCCCGCACAGTGTGGAATTCTGGGATGTGCTCGTCTCTGAGGAGTCTGATCCTGTCTGGTGTTAGCTGAGCATGTGCAGGACAGGGTTTAATCCAAGCCCCCGTTAATGGGTTAAGGTGGCAGATGTTCAGCCCTCTGCTTGGTTAAATGATGCTCAGGGGTTTCACCCACTCAGACTGAGTTTTGATTGGAAATCTCAGCCAGCGTCACTTTAGAGCAGTGATGGGCCTGGGGGCTCCACAGGGAGGCCACGGTGCCGGGGGCAGCTGCTGTTATTGGAGTCATCAGGTATGTGATCAGGGACACAAAAAAAGCTTATTCTCTTGGTGGTCACATTCAAAGGATGAAGAGGTTTCTTTTTAGATGTGCCACTTTCTTATCTCCCAACAGTGACTCCTAAGCACAGGCAGGAAAAAGGTGTCAGGACTGAAGGAGTTTAGCGAGTTCCTGTATCACGTATTTGCTTTAAAGTTAGTTTATAAATTACTCCCTTTTTGTGGTGTCACACGCAGAAAGCACACAGCAGGCGGAGGGAGGAGAGAACGAAACGGTGTTCTTCTCTCTCAGGTCAGGGGCTCTGTTGGCGGAGGCATTGTGAAGGAGGCTGACAAGCTGGCTTGTTTGGTTCTTTTCTCACTGTTCTGGTTTCGCAGTACTGTAAAGGCACGTTTTGTGCATCGCTCACAGACCGAGGCAGCAAAGCGAGACGGCCTGTGAGGACACTCCGTCAGCGACGCAGCGACGCTTCAGGCCGTTTCTTTGGACACTACTGTCTCTGCCCTGAAGGTGACGACACACGCGGCATTTCAAGGCACCGTAGGTGTGTACTGATGTATCATCTATGTTGCCTTCGAGTGCTGAGCGCTGCCTTTAACTTTTGGTTACTTTGTCGCTGTGTATCAGGAAGATCTGTGGCTTGTTTCACAAAGTGTTTCAGTTCTGTCGTCATTGTGCACTTTGACAACACGCGTTTTATCTTGTCAGCCAAATCAATAATTAATAGAAATTTTAAAAGTAAAAAGCAAAGATTTTCTTTGAAGAATGCTTACAAAAATAAAAACTGACAAAATCATGATTTGAATCCAATGTGACCTGATCAAAGAAGAAGCCTAAATGTGACCATATGACATTTAATTAATTAATTCCAGGTTTCAGATCATTCTGTGTTTTCAGGACTTTCAGTGCTCAGCCCTAATGCTAATTGTGCTAACAAGCCATTATGGCTGAACTGGTAAAATGAAACACCTTCACTTCAATGTGAAAGTCAAAACATTAAAATTTCCTCAGTGATGATTTCAGCACTGAGATGCTTTGGAAAAAACAGCCTCGTCTTCCTCAAACAGCATTTTGCACATTTATTTTTCCTTTTACTGTCATCTTCTGTTTGTGTTCCTGTCTGATGATCGACAGAGAGACTTGATTGCTGAGATGGTCGAAATTGTTTATTTTTTAATTGCTACTATGATCATCGTATTTATTACTTTTAATTTCAGCCCAGTCATGAATTCAGTTTGGAGGAAAGCACAAATTAAGTGTTTGGATCGTTGTGTAACTCTGTCGTCCGAGCCCAAACTTGAAATTCCCCACATCAGACTTAACAGAATGAAAAGCATTTCACTTTATTGGCCTGCGTGAACTGTCCTTGATTGAATGCAGTATCTTTATAGATTATTAGAATTGATTGATTGTCAATAATGACTGTAGACTTTTCTTTCTTACTGCTCATTTTCTATGAGTTAACTAAAGCTTAATTTATTTGGGGCCACTCTCCCCCTTTTTTCTGTTTTGATGTGTAACATTTCCATATTTGATTTTATTTTTTATAAAGTTTGGATTCTTTTCTCTCTTTAGAACATAGTTTGGTTTTATTTAGCATTTCTGTTTTTTAATGCTTAGATCTTCAAGGAGCCCACTTTTTTTTTTTTTTTCTTTAAATCTAAGAAAAATGAAAACTTTAATTCTTAAATCTGAAGAAAATCAGTTTTGTGAGTTGCTTCTGAACCTACTAAGAATTTGGGGTTAAGAATGAATCATACTGTTATAATGAAGTCAACTTTTTAACCAACATTCATATGTAAAATTTGGAAAATGTCCTAGAACCTGCAAAAGGTGAACACTTTATGTCAAGAACGTTATTTAAAATGTTTGGCTTTCGTTTGATAGGCTGTCTGGAAGATGTAGCCACAGATTTCGGCTGTTTGTCCGCCGACTTTCATGTGTCTCTGAGTAAAACTTTGCTCAGTGCCAAGTGAAGACGTTTGGATTCTAGTGCAATAGTGACGTTCTCTCACTTCAACCCTTTAACTGAATTCTTAATGCTGATGACGGGAGATTAGATTGGGTCATAGAAACCACAGCTCAGTGATAATCAGCTGAGCAGTCACAGTTTCATCCATCCAGTATAACAATGGAAAAGCTCCTGTTTCATATCTGGTGATTACTTACAACTAGCGTTCTGAATGATATCAGCTGATAGAACTAAGTGAAATCCACACTGACTTTAAACAGAAAGGGACATTTTCTGTTCAACTGTAAATCTATAATCACTTCCTGTAATCGTCATGACAGCTTTGCACCGTTCAGGCGGAGCTCTGATCCTGGTTTTCTTTCTTTCTGACCTGTAGACCTCATCTCTGAATGTAATGTTTCTTAACTTGTTGAACCTGAGACAAATGTGTGTTTGGATGTTATTTATTTTAATGTGAAGCCCTGGTTGGCAATTACCTGTTGTTGTTGTTGTTGTTGTTGTTGTTGTTTATGTATAATTTCCTGTAAGTAGTTTTAAGTGTTTTTTTTATTTATTTGAATGTGTGAGAGGATAAACTCTCTACTGGCCTAATTGTACTCAAACTTATTTAGATACATAAAGAAATATTTTACTTTATGTGTAAAATATTCAGTATAGTATTCATATTTCTGGCATGTTATTCTGCAGTACAGAGCAGCATCTTTTAATGCCCTTTATTTTAAACGTGGATTCAAGCTGACAGTCAAATGGTTTCTGGTACAGTTGTTGGTGTATTCATTATATCCACTGAATAAGACGTGTGTTAGCTGACTGTGGGCTGAGTTTCACCTGCAGCACTCTTGTTTCCATAAAATGTGCAGTATACCCTTTAACATCCACTGTCCATGTTATGATGTGGCTGTCAAGTGAGCATATGTCTATTTACTTGAATTTTTCAATGGATGAGAAATGGTGGATTTGTCATATATCAGGATCACAATAAAAAAATATAAATACATAACAGCGTTTAAAGCGTGTGTATGTCTGATCTGCACTCACAAGTCCTCCTTAGTCAAATGCAAGTTGGACACTTCCACGAAAGACCAATTTCAAGCCTAAAAAGTTGGCCACCTTACCATCAAGCTACCTCAGTCCTATGAGCCGTGTTTCCACGATAACAACCAGTGACCTCTGGCACCAAACGACCAAGAAAACAGCAAAACATGGCTCATAATTTGTGGCTCGCTAACAATATGGTGGAGTGTGCAATGCAAAGACTGCCAGATAAAGAGGACACGCCTGAGCATCGCTACAAGATGATACGCAGCAGGATAATCTTTATACTGATTATCAGTAAATTAAGTGTATTTGCTTCAAACTGTTGGAGTCGAGTTGCAGTCTATCACTGTGTTGTCATGAGAGGATGTTTTGACATGTAGGAAAAGAACAGATGAAGTTATTGATGGCTGAATTCCAGTTAGCTTGTATCTGTGCATGCTGACAAGAAGACACGTCCCCCTGGATGCTGGCCCCTGTCAAACTGTCATGTCTAAACGGGAAACCTGAATATAACTGAGCCCGAGCTCGTTCTGTGATGAGTCAAACTGTCTGCTGTGAAAAAGGCCCGTCCATGAACAGCTAGAAATGCACCACAAGCGGGAAAGTTTTGGAGCTTCTCATCTCTTTATGAATGAACATGGACACAATGAACATAATTTCAGCCACTAATCAAATCTCTGTGCGCGTGTCTTAGATTAATGAGCCGAGTTCAGTCTACCTTCTCCTCCAATAAAGCACGCTGGACTCAGGGATCAGTGACATAATCAGCTCATTTAGTTGAATCAATAAGAGCGGCTCAGGCGTGCCCTTCCTTCCAGAAACTGTTTAAAATATTACTCTCCAGTACAGTCCGCTAATTTCGGGTAATAAGGAGCACTCAGTTTCAAATATCACCACCGGTGTGGCACCCTCCGTTGAGTTCCTTAATGCAAAATTATGCAGTCATCAAATTAAATGCGAGAGTTTAAAAACCTGGTAATTCTGCAGCTTAATGGTCCCTTTTCTACTGACTTCAGATGAAACAATTCACTGTTCTTGGTTTAAAAGTTCTCCACCTTTACTGTGATGAACTTTGTCGAGGAGAAGGATCCATGTGCTCTGTTAATGGGATCTCTCAGGGATCCAGTGGGATGAGGGGGATTTAAAACAACGTGAACGCCCTCAGTGAAAAACAGAATGCTAATGCCTTTTGGTGCCCAAGACGAAAATATGTGGAACACTGTGAATCTCTCAGCCTGTAATCGAGTTCAAGCTTTTATCTGCCTCCTCTCTTTCATCTGCATTTCTCTTTCATGACTAATGTCGAATGACTAATTCGGGTAATTTACCAACAGGAGCTGAGAGTTCAAATCTAGCACTCTGCGTCGACCTGACTGCGTATTTGATCTCATCCTAAAAATACCTTTTCAGGCCTCAAAAAGTCGCTGCTGTTTTCATTAATGTCATATTTTAAGTTTGAAATAAAACCGAAGCTTCTTCATTGATTTATGGAGCTTATATATTCTAGTGGTAAAGACTTATCATATTATCAGCGGCCCGCCAACGGGCCGTGGTAGCGCTTCTTGTTATTTATTCTCCTTCCCATCTATTGATCCAAATGCCACGGTCACATTTCTACACATATCAAACACTGTGAGAAAGATAAGGCTATCGTGAATCGAGAATCAAACCATTTCAAGATACAATCACAACAGGAGGCACAATAAACACCAGATGCAGACAAACAGCCCGTTTTTAACACTGACAGAACATAGAAGAAACTCACCGGTTACGTCTTGTTGATCCACAGACAGGTGACACTCTGGCAAACGCGGTCTGGTAGGATCCACAAAGGTCCACACGATCCACTGCAGTAAAGATATTTAGTCCAAAACATGATGATAATCCTCAGAAAGATGTGTTCTCCTTTCTAATAAGCAGGCCTCTTGTGTTTGTCTCCTGTTTGCTTCTTTACGACTCCCAGAAGCGTGTGAGCCGCCATCTTGGCTTCACTTGTCTCTTCTTCTTTGAGGTTTTATGGCAGCTGGCATCCATGATGTTGCATTACTGCCCCCTTGAGGTTCTATTCTCCATCTTTATCTATTTTAAGGGGAGATAATACAGCATCCCTCTGGAGCCGTCTCACCAGTCCTTAGAAAATGAAATACCCATTTCCTCCCTCGCTCTTTGTCCCCACAGTCTAATATACCTTTAGCGCTGTCCTCCACCTCTCCTATTTTCTGTAACTGCGCCATCACTTCTTGCCTATTCTCAGTCATGGTACTGACTGCAAAGGCCTGTTGGATGTTTTCCTGTGATGAAAAGTGTACTGTAAAGGCTGCTGTGCCCAATTCTCCGCCTGCTTATCATAACTTGCTCTTTCCTCTTATTTCCTCCTCTTGTTAATACACCCACTCTGTTTTGGATTGTATGTAAATGTCTCCCTTTTATTGCATTCTCAATGCTGTTGCCACTGTTGAGTCTTTCTCTACACACTACTAAAAAAAACCATGCATCCACTCCATTTGGTTCAAGAAAAGCTTTAAATATACTCTGGGTATGTCTTGGATAGCCGTTTTGAGCTAATTTTTACTGAATGAAATAATATTTAAACTTTGAGAAAAAATCTTTCCAAGAGTTAAATGAGAAGATTGATATCACTCTTTTATCTGTATGGTAAACATGTGGGCTAGCGGGAGCCAACAGCCTGTCAGCTTAGCTTAGCATAAAGAGCAGAAAAAGGGGGAAACAGCCACATTTTAGCATCGTTGTCTGTAAACTCGTTATTTGTCCAGATGAAGATGTTCTTTAGTGAGCTTTAGAGGTGCTGCTGCTGTTGGTGGACTTTGTTACCTTTGGACAGAACCACGTTGGCTGCTTTATGCTAAGATTTGCTAACAGTCTGCTGGCTCTAACTACATATTTAGTCACTGTACAGATATGAGAGCGCCGTCCATCCTCTCATTTAACTCTTGGCAAGGGATTAAAAAGGGCGTACTTCACGTGAAAACATCAACCACTGTCCTCTGCACTCTGACATGATGTCGTTTAGAAAGTAAACAAATCGCCACGTTTGTGTCCTGTTCTAGATAGAAGAGACATCAACACAGCGCCAAGTTGGCCAAACTCCATGTTTCAATGGATGAAATAGTCTTTTATTTGGATAAAGTTTGCCAAGCAACTTGACAAGGTTAAAAAGGCAAGTTTGAACAATACAAGACGTCATGTTGTCAATGCAAGTGTCAGGCAAAGTCAAGATGAGTCGCACCGGTCGCCATAATACTGAATGAAACGAGTGCGGTTCCAAACAGAGACACCAGTCGCTTAAAGGGCCATAAAAAGTTCATAGACTTTTTCCTCAAGTTTCTTTCATTATTTCTTAGCAAAGTAGAAATATAAGTCCTCTCACTCTAGGTCCACGTTTCCAAAGGTGTTGCAGCTCTGTTGGGCTTAAGGGAAGCTCCGATTGGAAGATTGAGCAGAAACAAAACAGACGTTTTAATGAGAAAACCGGCACAACAACCAATTAGATGCCAATTTCCTTCTTCTTTTCTATGTATTTTTACCATCTGAATTTAAACAAAAACAAATTGTTTTACTCCATAAGTCGGGAATCTTACGCCTTCATGAAATTTAGTTTGAATATATGCTAATTCACCATTTAGCCGAACACCAATCTGTTCATTAGATTTCATTTAATTGGATTGGAGCATCCCCATTAGTTCCACAACTATTGAACAGAAATGATGTCTGAATGCTTTAATGATCTCGGCAATAGAGAGCGAACACAGTGGGATCACGATCAGTCAGAGTTTGGTCATGGGTATGTGGAGGCTGTTCCATGGGCCCATCCAAAGTTCCTCCTCATCCGACTGCGTTCTGTCACTCGGGCACTCCAGCAGCCCCCTCGTAACGAGGCCATCGTCTTCATCGTTACTGCGGTCTACCATCGACTCTCTCTCGCCTTCTTTCAACTCGTCCCTCTCCGCTGTGCTCTGAGGCTGCTCTGTGTCGCCCTGCGCCGCTTTGAGCAGGTTTGATTTGGACGCCACACTTTCCGTGCCCGTGTTGCTGGTGCTGGTTGACCCTAAAGAAACGCTGGATTGTCGAGCATTAAACTCGTTCAGCGTTTTATTGTTGTCAGTGTTAGAGAAAGAGGAAGTGGCCGTCGCTGAGGTGGCCAATCCCGAACTTTGGAAGGTGCGCAGCGTGTTGCACCCAACGTCTGTTCTGGGGCTGTTCAGGGGGACTCGTTCCTCCAGCGTGGCAGCCATTTTGTCTAGTTTTTTAAAGTGCTTGGCCAGCCGGGAGCTGAAGACGGGGGAGGGGAGTTTGAGGTTGTTGTTGGTGTTGGTGTGTGTATGTGTGGGTCCTGTGGCGTTTACTGAACGTCGGGTGCGGATGATGGAGCCATTCTGGGCCACGTAGATGCTGCCGTTAACGTTAGCGTGGCTGTTGAGGGTGGAGGTTAGGCGGCTGCGTTGGGTCTCCGGCATGCTGTCCTCACCGGTGGAGCTCGTCTCATACTCCCGGTCCACCACCAACTTGATGCGACGTTTTCTACTGCCGAGCTGGAAAAACACACAAATAATCTGTCATTAAAGTTCTGATGCCGAGTCTGAATTCACCATTTCTTCTTCTTACAGAGAAACGAGAGGTGAACTGAAGATGCTTGGGCACACATTTGCTTGGTTTTTGTGCACTCCTTCTCACTCCTGCTCACTAAGTTAGAAATCAAATTTTCTGCAAGTCTCTCTTAACACATTACTCACAATGGCAGTAAAATAACAAAATCAATGCAGCAGAACCAAAGCTATCAACAGTAGTGTGGTCAGAGATAGTAGCGGCTAATGTAGCTTCAAACAGGGATGAGGAGCAGTCACAGAGGTCTGCTAAGATCAGTGTTGAACTTCATACCTCTGGTCACAAAAGGCTTCACTCAGACAGTGTTCAGACTGCCGGTGACCTGTAAACACACCATGATGCGTAAAACTGGAGTTTTCTTTTAACATGATGTCGACACATACTATAGTTGGGGGTCTGCATACACAGATGCCTGTGATCCTGACAGCAAGAGGAAGAGTTCTTTTTTACTCACTAAACAACCATCAACTCTTTCAATGTACATGTGAGTATTGTTTTAAGACAGACTTGAAAAACCACAGTCTCAGCTCATCTCTACTGCGGAAAGCTGAGAGCTTTGACCACTAGAGGTCAGTAGAAACAGCATTTTCAACTCATGTCAGGCTTCTGTAAGCTCAAATGTAATCTGTGACCATCTTCGTTTACCTTGTGAGACATTTGTCCTGTAAAATCAAGAAATGTACGGAATAAAAGTCACACAGCAAACACAGCAAAGACAGATCAGAGCAGCAGTGTTTACTCCAGACTGTTCAGTGAAAGCGACCCAAAGCAGCCTTGTATGGTGTTAATGTCGACAAATAACAGCATTGAGGAAATGCTTTTAAAATATACTCTGTATTGATCCCAGACTATGACTTGACAGTAAATCCTCGTCCTTGTAAGATCTGAGCAAACACTGCTGCGCGTGCACACGCTTCAGAAGAAGAAAATACATTTGACCCGCTGCTACTCGATATTATCCTCCGTTTTCCCACTTAACCTTAATGGTAGGGAAGAAAGAGTACGTTCACCATTACAAAGACGACATCTCAGGTATAACAGGTACTGGAAGAACTGACGGATACAGAAAAAGAAATGACGACCGTTACAAGCTCGAGCGAAACTTAAGTGCAACAAAGAGAGGTCAGTGAATAGAGAGGAATAAGCAGCTGGAAGTGAAGCCTTGACAAAAGGAAGCTGACAACACGCAAGAGATAAACTGTGAAGGTAAATCAGTTCAATATCATTTAAAGGAAGGCGAGAGAGGAGGGAGGAGAGAGGCCGATTGGAAAAAGGGCGCTGAAGATACAAGCAAAGGAAAGAGGCCGCAGAGAGATACTGCGAGACGGCAGCAGAGGACACGCAGGCAGTTTCTACTCCTGCGAATGTAAATCACACCAAACAAGGAAAAAGAGAGAGATTATAGCAATAAATTCCACCCAGGTAATGACTGCACACCCAATCCAGGCATTTTCACCGAGATCTTACTTAGTGGCAAAGAATTTAATCTTTGGGGGGGCTAAGGCCTCATCTGCATTTCAATCAGCCGACTCATTTTCCAAATCCCCCTCTTCTTCATCCTCGTCTCCGTCCCCGCCACGGCCGCCGCTCCCCTCCTCCTCCTCCTCGGTGTCCTCGATGATGGGTGACAAGTCGTCTGAGGCGTCCATCACGCCCGAGCCCGTGTCTGATTGGATGCGGTTGATGGCTCTCCGGCCCGCTGAAGACTTTCGGGATCCAGTGCTTTTCACCTCCTCCTCTTCCTCCTCTTCATCGTCCTCACTCTCTTCCTCGATTGTTTCATGTGAAGAACGGGAGTGTCTGGACGTTTGGGGCCTCGAACTAGAAACTGCAGAGCCTGAACATCTTTCATAGTTGCTGCTGCTGTTTCTATGGGCCCCTTTGCTTCGTCTCTTTCTGTTGGCACTGCTGCTTCTGCTTCCACCTGCAGAACGACGGCTAACACGACCTTTTGAGCTGCTCGACTCTTCCCCCTCACCCTCACTCTCTAACCCTGACTCAGACTCTGACCCCGTCTGGCTTGTCTGTTCCGACTCTCTGTCTGTGTCCTTCTCTGTTGCCGAGTCGGACTCAGTTTTTTCCGTCTCTGTATCAGATTCGGTCTTGTCCCGCTCGGCTGTTGCAGACGACGTGGGGCTGCTTGCCTCGGAGAGACTGAGCTCTGATGGGGACTCTTTGCTGCCACTCCCTGTTTCTGAACCGCTGTCATGAAATCTGTCTCCTCTCTTCCGCCACACTTCAGAGGAACCATTCTCCTCTCCTAACTGCCTCTCCCACCTCCTCCTCTCCTCTCCCGCGGCTCTCTCAGACACTGATGCAGAAACACTCATATCTCCTACAGAGCCATACATCTTCCTGCTGTTCTCCTCTCCTCTGTCCCAGCTTTTCCCGCTGCTCCACTGTTCATCTCCCACCCTGGCGGGTCCCTGGAGCCTTCTGGTGAGGGAGATAAGGCTGAGGGCCTCGCTCAGCTTTTGTTTCACTGGAGGGGGTTTGCTGGCTTCAGCGGACGTCTGGAAATAACTCCCGTCGATGACTATGCTGCCGTCCAGGCTGGCGAAGTGGCCAGCAGATGACAAGCCAGGGAGCTCTCCCCTGTGCTCTGGCCTGACGCCTTCTCCTCTTTCAGCAGCATTTCTCATTCCATTGTTCGTCACGCCACCTCTGTTGCTTCTTCCCCATGTTTCCATTTCTCCTCTGCCTCCTCTTTCCCTCCCTCTTTCTGTTGCTTCATCTCTTCCTCCCCCTTTGTTTTCTCTTTTCCCTACTTCCCCTCTCTCTAATCCTCTTCCCACGCCTTCGCTTTTTCTTTCCTCCAGCATGTCTCTACTTCCCTCTTCCACTGGCCTGACTCTGGCTTTGTTCCAGGGCGGGTGGATGGCAGGAGGTTGTCCAGACGTTTTACTCCCAGAGGACAGCAGTGCGCTCACTCTCATCACGGTCTTCAACCTGGCGGACGCACTTGAGCTCTTAGGCTTCGTGTTCACGGTGGTACCACTTTCTGATGGTTGTTTTGTGTGGCCCTCGGTTCTTGGGGCTCCTGAGATCTTCCTTGAGGGCCCATGAAAAGGTGGACGGGGCTGAAGGTAGGCAGGGTGTGGGGCTAGTCTACCTCCTTGAAACTGTCTCCTCACCTGCTGTCGTGATAATAGTTCAAAACCAAATAAGAGCATTTAGGAAAGGAACAAATAAGACATGTAGACTTCAGAAAGCACCAGAATTAATGTCTTTAATGCACTGGTAGACAGATTTTATTACTTTCTGACAGAACCAGGCTCGCTATTTTTCCCTTCTTTCAGTCCTCATACTAAGATAAGCTAATCATTGCTAGCTGTAGTGTCATATACTGTATATTGTACAGACAGGAGAGTATAGATCTTTTCAGCTAAAGCATATTTCCTAAAATATTGAGTTGTTCTGTCAAATCAATGGCGTGTCCCAACCTTCACTCAATGTGATAACTTCTTTAAAAACTACAAAGTCATTTCATTGAAATTGTTTAAAAATCAAAGCCCACCCCTAAGAAACCTTCCAGTGGTCACGAGAGGAACATAAGTTTTTAATACTTTTTCTCTGAATGATACTTTATTCCAGCACTTTCACCACATTTCTGCTTCGTCTCCATTATAACACTGTGCAAAATTAATACATGACACATCGTGGATGCTGGTACTAGTCTGTGGTAAAGGTTTCTGTTGTGTTTACCTCCCCGTCAGACTCCTGTGGGCTGTAGTAATAGCTACCGTCGTCATCAACAACAACTTCTCCATATTCATCGTAGAGGCCGGAGGGTGAGATCAGCTTCCTGCGACTGCCGTACTGCGGAAGGTCATACCTGGACCATGAGAGGGAGGGGGGGGAAAAAAACAGAGCATTGCAGATTAACCAGGCAGAGCAGATTCAAAATGTTTCTACTTTTAATCCTTAAAGGTTATTTCTCTAACAAGCAATGCAGTGGTTCATTTTTGGTATTCGCAATAATAATGACTGAATAAAATGAAGCTGTATTGTCCAACAGCTCTGGCCGATCAGTAGTGAAGACAGGAAGAAACCTGCTGCACGAACAGAACTGTTGCACTTGGCTAATGCTTATCCACAGCCACTTAAAGCAGTAACACACAGGGCAACACTGTGCCTCACTCCAATGATAAGCAGTGTCTAATGACTTGCCTAAGCAAAGCTGCCTTAATCACAAACGGAGCATTTTGTTGCCAGGAGACATTTTGTTAGCAGAAAACACTGGAATCGATTTCCTCCCTTTTGTCTCTCTTTGTTGCCTGTTGCCGGGAGCGCTGCCTGGCTCCACTGGCCAAAAAACTGTGTTGTGTATCACGGCTTGGGCTCCGTGCCTCGCAGCAAGCAACTCGGGGAGCCAGGGGGTCAAAAAAACACATCTTTTCAAAAGCTATCCTGGAAACAATATGTCCCGGTGTGATTAAAGTAACAAATCTGATGGAAGTCCTTTGGTTTGGTTCTGTAACAGAGCTGCACGGAGAAGTTTCCCCATCCTATTGCATTAAGTAGCTAAGAAATAAACAAATGAGAGGGGCAGAGTGATGTGTGCGGGTGAGAAAAAGGGGAGGTAGAGGTGTGATAGGGCGACGTAGGCAAGAGAAAGGAAGACGTGAAGAATGGGAAGGTCAAAACAGAAAGGCCCGGTCAGTCACAACTGTTGCACAGTTATAATCCTTCGAGTACGGCCTCTGCAAGCTAATGTAATGAGTCTTAACCTTCTACTAAAACCTTCTTATGGGATTTCACAGTCATTAACTCGCAGACTCACACTGAAGTGCACACACAATCAAATTACTTAAAGGCTACAGTAACTCTTTGCTTACATTTTCTTCCATCTAACTGGTCTTTCTTCCCTGCATCCTTTTCTCCCCTTTCTGTCTCACTCCTCTCCTTGCCTCCACTAGGGGGCAGTAATAAACTGAGAATCAGTGCATGCAGTTTAAAGTTGCCATTGGAACAGTGTTTACGGACCAAATTGGGTCACTAGCCTGTTTCAGGTGGGTGTCCAAGTGCTAAATGACTGATTAATGGTCAGTGCAAGGATTTGTGATCACAATCACTCAGTGAGAGACCTAAACATGACAAAGAGCACCTTTACTGTGCTTTAATAGTCACTAGATGGGCAAAATCAACCCAATTTCTGACGGCCAGATGAAACACATTAGGTTTTGTTTAGCTTCATAATTACCAGCTTGAGTTTATCTATGGCTTTGTTTCAAAATGAAACACTGCATTGGCTCAATACTGAAGCAGTGACACTGTGAAACTGTTGTCCCCATTAGTCACTTACGCACAAAAACATGGGAAAATAGGGTTGAAAAATAGGTTGACACATATCAAAGTTTCCATTGAAATCTAAAAAGGGGGAGCCTATTAATTTCACATGTTAACGTCAGTTCACTAGTCATGCTTAATCTTAAACAGCCGGTAAAAACAGCTGCACAGTGTCTTCTGTGGCTCTGCAGTGAGATTTGAAAAGAAAATTATTCAAGTCAGTTGAATAGTCTCAGCATGAGCCTCAACACCACCTATTTTAACAGAGAGCATGTGTTACAGAGTGGCAGTATGGAGATTGAAAGAAGTGGCCATTTACCAGACAGGGGGGCTCTTAAGAAAATTGCTATCTAGTTGCATTATGGGACGTCTGAGAGCAAATGTTTTTGGAGGTTGATAGCAGGGTCAGAAAGTCATGAGCGGCTCTCGCCCTCTGTTGCTTCCATTCAGTCATTCTTCTCTGTGTCTTCTGCAAAGCACCCAACGCTATGCTAATGTGATAATCTGCAGAAGTCGGCATGTCCAGCTTGTTTCAAATTACGTGCAAAATATCTGAAGACATTAATTACAAATGGGAACAAATATTAAAGGAACAGCTATTTGCCTTCGTGGCAAGAGTTAAATGAGAAGATTGACTCCATTCTCATTACCGGAAGTGCTGAAAACTCCTCAAATGGCCACTTGAGGCTGGTTCCAAAAGTGAGTTAGTTCCCATAGACCCCCATATCAAAATGCCCACCATTACATAAGAACTAAACATGTTTACAGTTTGCTCTCTATTACTAATTTCCCTGTTCGTGACATAACTGTATAGGGGTGAATTCTTACATAACTCACCAATTTAAATTATATTAAGCATTTAAAGTTATGCATAATTAGGGGCATGGCTGCTTTGAGTGACAGCTAGCTGCTAGATTTCAGTGAGCTTCATCGAGCCAGGAGAATGTTAGCTTCTCTATTTGCCAGGAAGAGGCTTCTGTATGAATGAATGGACAAAAACGAGACGGAACTTTTTAATTAGCGAGTTGGAGGATGCTGGCGGGCAGATTTTGTCACCGACTAACTGTCTTCTCTGTTTCCAGTCTTATGCTAATTTAAGCTAACTGGCTGTAGCTTCATATTTAAAAGTACAAACACAACAGTTTTACCAATCTTCTCATCTAACTCTTGGCAAGAAAGCGAACAAACATTAACTGTTGCCATTTGAATGTCTTCATACGTCTTGCATCCTGCCAAAAAACAAGCCGGACATGCAGACTTCAACTCCTCTCCTTTTTTGTTCTCAGCTTTGTCCTGCTACTGTTGACTACATGAAAACTGCATCTTCATTGAGCCGATAATGCCAGATTTCACTCTCCTCATCCTATATTTTTTTTATGTGGGTGCCCTAACTCAGCACCTATCAGCTTCATGACAGTCACACTGCTCATCACCCACGCCAATACCAATTTTGGAAAAGCAAGATTTAATCCCTTGTTGCTCCGTGGCATGTACGGGTTGAGTATTTTACTCTTGACTAGAGGGCAACATGAATTTGGCTTATTTTGTTGTTTTTGTTTCTTTTTTTTCAGACATGCATCTAAACATCAGACCTGTGCAACAAATGGTTCAAGTTATTTCCAGCAGCTGTATAAATCCAATCAGAGTCATGCCAATGGCAGATGGCTGCATTCCCACATGCAAAGAAAATCCCTTTTTGATTTCATCTTCAGAAGACAGATGAAAGGAAGGGTCAAAAGGTCACGATCAGTCCTTCCATTCGGTTACTACGGCTATGGAGGTAAATACTGGAACTTATCTTCTTCCAAAATAAAATAAAAAACCCTCTGAGTTCTGAAAACTTTGTATATATCCCGAGAGGCGGTTTAGCATTTGTTAGCATCGTTTTTTTTTTTTTTTTTTTTTGGGGGGGGGACCTTTCATTTCCAACTGTGACAATTAAGTTGATTAAATCTGAGTCCCACCGGGTCACAAAGTCTGATTTCCTGCTCCTGTGTACGTACGGAGTCAGACATGAGTTTGTGGATGTTGCTCTAAGCCAACAGCATCTGGCCCATTGTCTGCCTCCACGGCTGGCTGCCTGATTAGCTGCTACAGTATTGCAATGCTAGGCAGAGAGAATTAGCTCTGTGTGTGTGTGTGTGTGTGTGTGTGTGTGTGTGTGTGTGTGTGTGTGTGTGTGTGCGCGCACGCGCGGACGTGTGTGTGAAGGAAAGACTGGGCAAGAGAGCATTTCTGAGTGAGTGTATGAGTGAGTGAGTGAATGAATGTGTTTGCCATGAGAGAATTTATGTATGTGTGTGTGTGTGTGTGTGTGTGTGTGTGTGTGTGTGTGTGTGTGTGTGCTACTGTGTATTTATGTGTGAGTGTGGGTGGGCGTATAAAATCAAGTTCCCGGGAGTCTGCAGCTAAAATTATAAAAATTACACAATGCATCACAGATGGCAGGCTGGGTGCAAAATAAAACACACACACACACACACACATACAGACACACACACACTTGAGAGGGATGCTATAAATCTTCAGAGGTCTTGTACATGAATGCTTTGATCTAATGTGTCTGTATGTGTATGTCTATATAGCATTTCTTGTTTTTTCAACATCCAAGTAGTGACACACACACACACACGCACATACAGTACATGCACACACACTCTTTGAACAAAACCACTGTAAGATCTTCCTCCAACAATTTTGGCTTCCTGCAGTTCAAAAACATACCATCAACACCATCCACGAGTGGGAAGGTGCGAGGCAGGTCACCGGTGTCAACCTCTCACGGTAGCCAGCGCACTGTGTGACTGACACGGTCAGCTTGATATCAAAGCAGCTGCCACGCGGCTGACACGAGGCTCAGCTGGATAAAGTGCACACGGTGAACTCCAAACTCGCGTAGGAGGAAATACGTTTCATCAGTGTTGCTGTGAACTCTGTCGGTCACCGCGAGAGATCGAAGGTTGGAGATGAAATTCACTGCCCTCCGTATCATAGCTGCTGCATGTCACTGCTGGTAAATAATGTATGTACAACACGGTGCTTTATTACACTGTATCATCACTACACTGCTAGATTAAAATATAAACTGCTGAGAAAAGGGGGCGAACATGACTTTTCACCCACTATTACAGTGCTGCTTACACAGCTGTAAGTTAACCTGTTGAGCTATTTTGAGACAAACTGATTATTATGATGAAGATTACATTGGGAATATGATATTTAGGCCTGGGAAAAATGGTTGAAAACAGTATCTAATTATCTATGCAAAACAACTTCTGTATGACACCAAACACTTTTTATGAGCAAAACCAAAGCTCAGTGACTAATTCTGTTTCTTTGGTGCATCAATTTCACAGGAAAAATTTGTCTAATGACATCATACGTTACGGATCATATCACGTATCATGATTCTGTTTCAAGTTAATAACCTAAAAAACTGAATTAGAGCTACATTGATTTTTGCAGAGGGTTGTTATGAAGCCGAGCACTCCAGTAACCTTAAGGCAAGTTTAGTTTGGCTTTTAATCCAATATAGTAGAGAAGTGCTTAAAATGCACTGGAAATGGAGATCTGATCAACCGCATTCGCATTACAATCATGTTCATGTTTTTCTCAAATGAACTCGATTTTAGGTTGAGTTTAGAAAAAAGACCAATACGCCCACGCAGCCTGTATGTATATGAGGTGACATGTAGGATGGTTGGGAAACAGTCCAGAGAGAGAGATACAAACCCGTGATCATAGTTGTAGTAATCCTGTGTGTAGTAGTCCTGGCCGGGATCGATGCCAGATTCCATTGATAACTCCTGTTAGATTAACAGACTGTTGTTAGCAGCTTTCCCCCCACACACACACACACACACACACACGCACACACACACACACACACGCACACACACACAGATATGAACGAATCTCTGTTAACTGATATCTGCATGCGACTGTACAAGGGACAAGACTTTGGGAAAAGAAGCGTTCCGGTTTCTGTTTGTAGCCCCGAGTAGTGCTGACCAATCACGTTTGAGCGGCCTTTGGTTGCATGCAGGTAAACAGCGTGCGAGGAGAGCAAAAGAGCGGGAACGTATTGGCCGATATGCAGTCCCCAAATCCACTGGCCCTCGTCTGAAGTCAATTTAGTTCTTTAATTAGCTTTTTTAAATTTGTCTGCATTCATATGTTGATTTCTCTTTATGGAGATTAGCCAGAATGTTGTTGCTAACTGGGCTGTAAACAACGATCGGTGCTCAGAAGAGGAAGTCATCTTGATATCCGCTGGCTGCACCGGACGCCCCGGAAAGCTGCCTGTTGCCCATAGAGGCTAAATCATCATGAGACGACAGCCGATGGGTTCTGAATATGTACTAATACACCCACACGTATCTGTCTGTACAAGCAGTCACACTCATACATACATACATACTTACGGTCTAATACTTGACACTTTTTCACCTCTGATTACCCTGACCCACACGCTCAAGCAGAAACATATGCTGAGTATAGAAGTATTCAGAAAAGAGACAGAGTACCTCTGGTCTGAGCAGAGAAGGTCGGAGCAGCTGTTGTGTCTGCCAGAGGAAAAAGAAAAGCGGCGAATGACAAGACAAATGGAAGAAGTTAAGACTTCTCCCCGAAAATGGCGTACATCTATTTTAGAAGCGTAAAATCGATATCTGATGTGCCTCATTCAATATCGCTCGAATGCAGATGATCCTGCCTATTTGTTTTGGCTCGGTGTTGTCAATCAGTTTTGTGGGAGCAGGTGTTAGGTTTTTTTTTTCTTTTCTTTTTTTTTCAGAGTATATATCACTCAGCAACTTAGCTCCGGCTCAAAATAACATATTTACAAGTTTAAAAATGTAGATGCTGTCAAAGTGATTGCCAGTAATCAAAGACAGCCATTTGGGAGACGGATATTCACTAACTAAAAAGTCAGTTCTGTGCAAATGGACTACTCTATATGCAAGAATAAGACTTGTAGCGCATAAAATGAACATCTGCTTCAATTTGTTTTCCAGCATGTCTATATGCTGCTTTGGAAAAGATTAACAGTGTTCTTCATCATCAAAAATACTGGATGACTTTCTTTATCAGTCTTTGTGCTTTCACATTTTAACATGTGCCATCAAAGGACCACAGAGGTCTTAAAATGTTTTTTTTTTTTTTTTTAGAAATGGCAGAAAGCCAATTATGTAGATACAATAAATTGCAAATAAAAAGCACTGATTACATGCTGCTCCGTCTTGATTACATCAAACAGAAAAAGAATAGAAAGAGCAGGAAACAATGAAGGGCAGCACCAAACATCAGAGGAAAAGGAGAAAAAATGAATAACATACATGCAGCTATACGGCGTGCACGCTGAGAGAGACGCTTACCTCATGTTGTCCATATCCACGGCTGGAAGATCAAAGAGAGAAACAGAAAGAACACTAACCAACATTGCCGAGAAAAACCTGTCATTAAACATAATCCCCCCGACGTGGACGTGTCTTTAATACACGTCAGCACTTCGCTGTGCGCTGCAGAGTAAATGGGATGTTTAAATCAAGACCCAAATGGAAGTGGCTGCTGGAAATCTATCACATTTTGTGAAATTTAACCCAGTTTCCAAGAAGAAAGCAAGAGATGAGATGTGTGTGAGTGTATGTATGGGAGTGTGTGTATTTTGAGATAAACAGAGGGGGCTACATGAGAGAGAAAGAGACAGAAACAAAATGAGAAAGCTGAGAAACTACAGTGTGCCATTACTCGCTGTTATTTACTGTTCATTCCATTGTCTTACTCTGGGAAATGTTCTGATTATAGCTTCATAAATATATGATAGGCACATCTCAATCTGAACCCAAATGAGCTCGTCCTATTGTAGAGAAAACCTGTAGATGGGGTCTGTCAATATTAGCCACAACAATAATAAAACCATATTTCAATTACTGTGTAATTTGTGACCAGCTTATTGGGCGGGTTGTATTATTCATGACTGCGGGGCTCAGGATCAGGAAAGATACACACAGCACATGAATAAAGTGTAAAGCCTGTGCATGTAAACACACTATTCGGCATAAACATACGGTAAACACTCTCGACTCGACAGTCAACAGATGTCAGCTCAAGTTTAGCAGCACAAAGGAATCAAAACAACCCCGAACATCCTTCGCTGCTGCAAGGAACTCTGTGCCGACACCAGGCAAAGGCTGAGGTCGACAGACGTTCTGGACACTGGGTTGGTAGCATGAAAGTCCTCTGTTACAATGTCTCTGCCGATGAGTTTTTGGAGCTGATAATCCTAAAAGAATATCATTACTATGGTTTTCAATACAGGGTTGAAGTGTCCACCACGGTGGCAGGATAGGTTTTCGAAAGAAGTTTTCATAGACCGAATGCTGCTACAGCAGTAAGCAGTAAAATATTCACATTACAGTCGTCCCGAGAAAATTGAAATTCCTTCTAAACATTTGACCATTTCCTGTGAGATAAGACCCTTCATCCAGTCTGGCTGATTTTTTTTGGGGAACCCTGAAGGCACTCAGAAAACTTTGCTTACGTTCTGTTCGGCTCAACTCCGGCCTGTAATTACTCCCGACTTAGTCTGACATCAAGAGAAGACAGAAAATCAAACAAGTCCAAAGAAGAAGCTCTCAAGTACTTATCTGAGTGGCATAATTATGTCAGCTGAATTGACTGCAGGAGGCTGAGGCTTATATACATGAACTTATGGCCGTGTGTAGCCTGTTATTATTGCAGCTTTACCATTACATATTAATCCTTATTATTAGGGTTGGGTACATAGCTCGTTACTTTTAAGGGTACCGACTGGGTACGACGTATGTAACATGATGCATGGAAACGTTTTGGTCTGACAACAAAGTTGAAGCACCTCAGAGTCTTTTTCTACACAAATTGCTCGCTGACTTTACAAACTTCCTGTGTATTACAAATACTGTATGAACATTGTCCTAATAGCTTTTTCCTTTCAAGTAATAAAGTATTTGCCTTCCTGGTGGGAGCTGAATGAGAAGATCAAGACTTACTGTTCTGAGGAAACAAAACGCAAACACAGAAAGACAAAGAAACGTGAACTGAGGGAGAGAGCGAGAGGAAATAAGTCACAGAAAAACTGTCCAGACTCAATAAAATATGTAGTGAAGACATTGAAGGAATTTAATAAAAAGCATTCTGTGTATTTTTGGGTGAAATGGGAAATTGACATGTAAAATTCCAGCGAATATCTTCCAATGCCAAACATGCTGACTTCACTTAGAGGAGGACTGATGGAGAGCTTCATCACATGGTGCAACAACAATCACCTGAAGCTCAATCTCTGCAGAACCTGTGAGCCTGTGGTAGACTGCAGTGCTTCAAATATGGATGCTGCTGCAAAGAAGCTACAAATTCTTACACGTGGATGCTTCAAACACATCTTCACCCCGGCAGCAGCACAGAAAATCTGTACGATCAGCACAGTTTCAATGTGGACACCAAGATTAGTGTCACCAGCTCAGTATCTGACCAAATATTTGACCTTCTGTTCTTAAGTTATAGATGAATAACGGCCAGAAAAGTGTTTTTACAGAACATTACGATGTCACAGTGAAGCTGAAATTTGACCTTTTGGACATAAAATACCATCACATCATTTTTTTCCTTTGAGAAATTTGTGTGAAATTGTGTCGTAATTGGTGTATGAATTCTTGAGTTATGGCCAAAAACTGTGTTTCGTGTGATCACAGTGACCTTCGAACACTAAAATCAAATCAGTTCATCCTTCAGTCCGACAGAACTTCTATGCCGGATGTAATCAAATTCCCTCAGAGAGTTCCTGGGACATCAAGTTCATAAGAATGGGACGGACATGTGGTCACAGTCGCCTCTGACCACGAAAATCTAATCAGTTCTTCTTTGCGTCCAAGTGAACGCTCGTGCCAAAATTGAAGAAGTTCCCTCAAGGCGTTCCTGAGATATCACGATCACAAGAGTCGTCCAGTGAACGAGGGGAAAAACAATGCTGGGATTTAGAAAAGGTTGCAGAAAAAAAGAAAGAAACAAACAGCAAACAAAGAAAAACAGCCAAAAATCTCTCCGTCCATGCGTCTTAACTACGTTGGCAGCAGGATGCATTGTCACGTGAAACCAGGGTAATGAGCTGGCCAAATGAAGATGTATCACAGAACAACAAACGGTGACTTTTAGAGGACATCAGATTCTCCTTTCTGTTGTTAGAGTGCAACCGCACACAGGCTCACACGCAAACTATCAAACCACTTGAGCATTTCATTAAATGCAGTCAAATGAGAATATAACTGTGGCTCCAGAGCATGCGGACACACACTTCAAGGAGAAACGTTGGCCTTTCATTCAGAAGCCAAGCGCAGTTTTGAAGGGACGAGAGTGAAAAGATTATCTGGCTAAATAAAGGCGTGGAAGGAAGGATGGGCGGATGTATAGACGGACATATCAGTGGATGAATAGAAAAGGCTGAATGGAGGGATAAGTGGATGAATACGGAGATGAAAAGGTTGATTTTAGCCCGATCTAAGGTTTGAATGAAACACCACCTTTTCACCATCAGCGTGTGTATATTTGTGTACACTCTTCAGATTAGGGCCGCCAGCAGTATGTGCCTGGCATTGTGTAATCTGTGTGTGTTTGTGTGTGTAGCGCTTCAGTGTGCGAAGATAAGTCTATCTCTGTGTCCTTGTTGCTCTGACAGACACATTATTAGGTCCTCTTGAGACAAAAACACACAGACAGCTATCTGATCTCACACACAAGCATACACACTTCTGACATGATTGACTCTCGCTCTTCGTGTCCTCTCCACCTTGTCTCACAGCGTGTATGAGAAAGTCTGGAGAGAAATATTATTAGCTCTTAAAGAACAGACTCATAACACCTAATAGCACTCTCTTCTTGCCTCTTTTTCTATTTTCTTCCAACATTTTGCCTCCCACTTCTCTCTCATGGAGCTACTCTAGCCCCCTTGCTCTTTGCACTGTCCCTGTTTCACTCTCCATGCCTATTTCAGCCTCTTCTCGCTCCACAACCCCTTCTCTCTTTTTGAACATTTTCTCATCTATGTTATGTAGAAAATGACTCCAAAAAACAACCAGGTCTCTTCACATTTCCAGAATAAACCAGTTTGAAAGAGGGAATACATCAGTAAGGAAGGAAGCTCGCTGCTTTGTGTGGTGACCGACCAGGATCATGGCATACAAACAGCCAGTTTGGTGCAGGGTTTAAATTTCTTGCCTAAACCTTCAACCCTGATTCCAAAAAAGATGGGACGGCACATGAAACGTAAATAAAACCAACAATGGTTTCACAAAGTGCTAACATGATCACAGAGAGGATGCTAACACACTGATATTTAGCAGATGTAATGCTTACAAGCTTAGCGTGTTAGCATGCTAATACTGTACTTGCTAATGAGCACTAAACACAAAGTACAGGAGACTATGACATGTTTAGGTTTGCAGAAATTTGATCTTAATTATTTGACAAATTAAAATTTGGACCTGATTATGACGCTACGGCATCATCAAAAGGACAAATTCTTCCAGAGGGGATCATGAATGCGTGTCCCAGATTTCATGACAATCCATCCAATAATTGAGATATTGTCAGCTCAAATGTCACTTGTCAAACAAATGTCAGCTTCGTAGGGTACATAGAGGAAAAGTGAGGTTTGTTTATATGGTCACAATGTGTATCTTCTTTAACATGTTCCCAGATCTCCGTGATAAACTTTGTACATACTGTGTTAATACTGAAAATGGTGGCCAAAACCAAGGAAATGACATGAAAGTTGTAATAAGCCTCTTCTATCCTTTGAGATTAAGATTTGCTCAAGTGCAATTTCATGATGTCACACCGATGTTGAAATAATCACCATCTACTCCAGCATATCATAATTTTCTTTGTTGCCTCTCATGGCTATTTGCTGCTTCAATGACCACATTTCCCATGATAATCTTTGCTGTAGCGAGGATCAAACCTGTGACTTTACAATTACATGACAGCCTCTCACGTTGTCATGTATCCGTGTTTCTCAATTCGGTTTCAATTAAAGGCAGTCTGCTTTGTTGAATGCTGAAAACAATACATATTCCCAAAGATGTCAAAAGACGTCTGTTCTCTAGAAAAAGCGCGCAACAAGGGCTGAAGCAGTGAAAGCACAATCCGCCTGTGAGACAATGAAGATGCGCCGAGTGTGTGTGAATGTGTGTGCGATGACAGGCGGCGCACGGAGGTTGAAAGCTAATCTTAACATAAAACGTTTCCAACCCAGTCAGCTGAAACAGCAGCACTGCCTGCAACCTGCTTAATGCAGCTGTGAGTTGGCGCGCCAGCGTTCGCGCTCCTGTTTAAGCCCAAGTTCTTGTGTATATTCGTGCGTGACTGTCTTTGTTAATGCTCTAAGTTTATGGATTGAGCCTTTTATAAATTCACAGCTTAACAACACAATGTTTATAGCTTGATCGTGTTTTTGTGTGCGTAAGAAAAGAAACACATTGCCGAACAATTACAGAGGCTGTGTGTCTAAAGCAGCTCATTCTGTCTTAATGGCTCTATTGAGATCACTGGAGAAAAGAGACATCAAGATGTGTGTGTGCGCGCATGTGTGTGTGTGTGTGTAGTATCTGGCAGTATAAATCCTCTCATAATCTCATCACTTGATAACCACAGATATGGCCATCAGGATTTGTTTTATTTGGCCGCACATTATGATTTAATCCATTTATGATCATCAGTGGCATGCTGGTCTTGTGGGACAGATGTGATTCTGTCACTTCACGATGACAGTGTGCGACTGGAGACAACTTGTTGAAACTGTGTTAGCAGATGGCAGTGAAATCTGCTGCTGACAGAGCTACTGTATATCCAAAGGCTTTGGTTCCACATCAAGTGAAAGAACTTCTGATGCTCAAGCGTACATTTGAGATATTTGAAGGTAATGCCAGCTATTCCAAGGCTGCCACTTCTTTTCCTATTGAACCGCATGGACAGGGAAAGGAAAAGAGGGGTTTCACAAGCAGTTACAGGTGATCTCAGCCAGTAGAGAGACTGACTTTATCGCAAAAAAAGGTGTTTTCATGTCATTTAAATGTATATAAGCTGCAAAAAAAAAATGTGAATCAAAGAGAACGAGGCAAAACTCCACGTACATGAAAGTAACCTGTAAGGTCTGTGTGTGCATTTATGATAAGATTTGGACTGAGGAGGAAGAAATGCCTGTAAAAACATGTGGCAAGATACCACAGCACCACCTCATCTGCAATATTATGACTACCTTGAGTTCTTATATGAAGCACTCGGTGCATGTGATTCCTTTGTTGTAAAGTTTTTTTTTCTTTGTTTTAAATGATACATGCAATGATTCTTGTTTAGCTAAAAATGCGAAAACCTCTCATGCACAAGGCTCACGCTTCAACATGGACACGTTACTTCAGGGTGTTTTTGATCAGTAGGTAGTTTCATTTTGACCTGATGTGGCTCAGTGACCTTCATAAAACACAGGATCTCATATCTGAGGTGAGTGACACATCCGATTTCCTCATTAATATGCTGCAGATGTAGGAGGCTGTGTACATGACTCCCTCTGCATACTTTTCTGACACGATTCCATCAAGAGAAAACAACTACAGAGATGCCGTCATTGTCAGTCAGCGGATGCTAGACTTGCCCATAGCACTGCTGTTTCACTTCTGCTCCTCCCTGAGGCATTTTTGGGGGAAAAAGTGCCAAAAAGATGCAGGACAAATGCACATGATTGGGGTTTCTATCTTGACACAAGACTGGAGACTACAGTGCTAAATAGAGTGAGTTACTGCAGTAGCTCCCAGTATAGGTTAATGTGAGGGGAAACTTGTAAATGGTTACTGTTCCAGTATGAAGGCAACCGATGCAGGGTGGACCACTTTATTCATGCCTGCCATTGAACACATCATGTATTATAAAATCTTGGTTTTCAAAGTGATTTCAGCCTTTTGTCAAGTGAAAATGGTCTTGCACTCGAATTCACCAACATATTTTATTGACAAATGTCCCATGTTCATGGCCTCTTTGTATTTTTCATATCAATTATTTCCAAAATGATTTTTGACAAAGGAAACCTTGGATAAAAGAAACCACAGAACCCTCAAGAAAAAAATCATAAAAATTTAGCACATTGTGAATAAAAATATCACTCTACATAAACGTCAGACATCTTCTTACCGTAGCTATGCATCTACCCACGTACTAACATTTGTCTCATTGAAGCATTCACATGACCTTGTGGAACATTTAAGGTATACTATGCAGGATTCTCCTAAAAAACAATGTCTAGACTCAAAAGTAATCCCTCTCAATCATCACTTATGACCCACTAGAAATGTGTGGTGGTCTATTTATCTGCAGAAACTTTGCCCTCTGGCTGTATTTTCTTATTTTCTTCTTATTTTGTTGTGGTCAGAATGTCTCTGGGTTACAACCTTTGGGCAGTGGGTGTTTAGCCCCGAGACAATAACAGCACGCAGGTGTGGTTGGGACTATAAAAACATTGCAATCAGATGCGAGACTGTAAGCTGCACGCATGCATGAAGAAGCTAGCAAAACGATGGACACAAAACTGTTTGCTTACAGACGGAAACAACAATTCCTGCAGAGCATACCTTTAAAATACAATGCAGGATCATTGTGGATACGCAAAGAATGCAGGGCCAAATGAAATGAAAATGAGAGTTAATAGAAGACAGACTGAGAACAACAGGAAGACTTTGTATGAACCTTTTAGAGCTAAGAATCAACAGGGGGAACTAGAGACAAATATCTACCAACTAAATGAGTATTTGACAAAGCAGAAGAGACACAAAAAGATAAAGACCACTTAAAGCATCTTTCATTTTCACCATGTCTGTGTTTGCAGTGTGGAGAAGGTTGACACCAACAACATGTTGATATCCTTGAGTACTGATATGAAAAGATAAACCCCGTCTCTTAGAAATTACATTTATATAAAAGTAATTTGCAGCTGTAAATAGTAGTAAGTAGTAGTAAGTTTTCTATGAACATATAGACATATAGACCTCACAAAGATGTTGATACTGTATTGAATGTAACACAAAAAACGTTGCCCTTGGAGATACTAAAGCCACCGATTTCATTTGTGAACACAGTGTAGGCATATACATGTGTATGTGTATGCATATGTAATTTCTAGGAGACGGGTTGAGAAAGATTCGTAGTTGAGCACTGACTCAAATTCATAACACAGATGGAAAGTTTGCAGACAGCCACCTACTACAGTACAGATCAGACAGAATGTGTGATCTTACACTAAGTGTTACAGCACTAGGTATCTGCAACAGCGAATACTGATGAAATGGAGAGCAAAAACAAAATGTGACAGTGATCATGCCACTGTTTGAAGCCCTGTAACAGTGAAACACTGCAGCACAACTATCCATAGCGAAGAAAATATTAAGACTCCATGTCCAGAAAAGTTGAATCCAAGTTGGCAGGTTTAACATTGTTCTCTCTTCTTGCTTGATTTTCCTTTTCATTCCCAGTACATCTACAATCAATTAGTTTAGATGTCCAGAGGGTGTGTGTTGAAGCCATCCCAAACGTATAATTAGCTTCTCACAGGAGCAAGTGGCCTCATCAACAATCACGTCTTTCATTGATTATAATTTGTCTTTGACAAGAATGTCAATTGCTTGGTGAGAATGTAAAATCTTAATAATAGTAGTCAAACTGAAACTTAACCAAGAGACATTTTGCCACTTCTAATCACTTGATTTCACTGCTCCCATCTGCAGCTATTTAAGCCAATTTTCCCCAGTGTTCATTAAAAAACAAGACCCAGAAATGTTGTTTGTAGGGAAACCAAGATAATGGCAGAGTAAGATAAGTTAGCCCTCCAAACAACGACTTCGGTGTTGGGTTGGGAAGCAGGGCTTTTGAAATCCTCTGAGCAGTCCAGGTTCACTTCAGTGGGGACACAAATTAAAAAATGGACTTAACCTCTTAACCTGATTAGCGTTTCCTCCTCGTCCTTAAACACTCCTTTAATCCTCCTCTCTTCTTGTAACAGTCAAAGAGAAATAATGTAGAATACAGTAACAGAGTGCAAGCCCTTTCCAGCTATTACATCACTGAATTTATTAGGGCTACGCAAGACATGACCATTCTTGCTGTGTAACCGTTTCCTTTACTGTTCCCAGCAAGTACCGTCATTTGAGAGGAGAAACAGTTCTCTTCCACCCAAAGAGTTTATATTAGGCCGAGTTCTTTTCCTTTCTTTTCTTGTGTAGAAAACAGGAAGTCATGTTGGAAGAGCACAGCCGTCGCACGGTAGAAATCACCACATCATCACAGCGTCCCACTGAAGCTATTTTGAGCATCGGTCCCCTGACAGCTTCACGGCAACGACGTAACAATGTTCAGAAACTCCCCTCTGTGTGCTTTCCATATAATCAAGGCAAAGGCTAGAGAATTGTAGACTGAGAGGGGAATCGTTTCTCAAGCTCTTCCACGATGGAGTTCATGTTTGGGTTGGGCTGAATCTGTGGAGGTGGAGGATTCTCTTCTCCTCCTCCCGCTCCTTCTTTCACTTCCTCTCCTCCCTCTGCTCCTTTTCCTGCTCCTGCTGCTAATGCATCCAAGGAGTCGAGTGAATCAAGGGAATCCATGGAGGCTCTGCTCTTTATGACCTTTTTGAGCGGTATCTGTTTCTGGTCTATCTGGCTGAACATGTTGGCCACCGACTTCTCGATGTCCGCAATGTTTTGGATGTTCTTTAAGATTCCTTTCAGCTCTTTTCGGGGAGGTTCAGGCTCCACGGGGAGGGGTGGAGGCGGCGGACGGTGGGACACGGGCCGCAGGGCCGGCACCTCTGAGAGTGATGGGAGGACAAAGGTGGATGGTCGCAGGAGCGAGGGCGACAAAGGGGGTGGGAGAGGTGGAGGTGGGGGAGGTGGAGGAGGAGGAGGCGTCTTATTTTCTGTGTGGTTGGAGTGGGATGAGGCAGGGGGGACAGGAGGAGGGGAGGACGGGTGCTGTGGAGGAGGAGATAAAGGAGGGTGAGGAGCAGATGTCGGAGGTGGAGGTGGTGGGGATGGAGGAGGTGGCGGTGGCGGAGGAGTTGATGGAGGATCAGGGATAACCTCTAAATGGACATGGAGTCTGTCTTCTGTGCCCTGATTTCCTGTTAAATTTGCCCCGAAGCGCCGCAGCACAGGAGGAGTGGGCTTGTGACTTGGTGGAGGGGTCCCTCCATCACTCTGGGTGACAATGATACTCGGGGGACCCTCTTTAACCTGAACAGATGAGATACTGTGGGTGGGGGTTTGCTTGTGGTGCTGAGGAGACTCCGGGTAAACAGAAAGTAGGATATCAGGTGACAAAGATCCTCGTGAGTCTCTGTTTTGCCTTTGCCTCATTTCCTGGAGCGCCTGTTGCTCAAACTGTCTGGCTTGTTCTTTGACTGTCAGCTTGGGTTCCAGACTTTGGCTTCCCATTAAGTCTGAATCTAAACCCCGGTCAAACCCTGAATCCAGACCAGCATCTTTACTCTCCTTAAATTCGGCCTTTAGAAGCTCCAGCTCCCACTGCACAGGATCCATGACCACTTGGCGTCTCAAAGCATCATACATGTCCCTTCGATGTAATCTCGATGGGAGGGTCCAGCTGTGTCCACCCCCAGATCCCCATCCACTGTCACTGCCACTGTACCCACCAAATCCCACATCTCCTCCATGGGAGCTGAGCCTCAGCCAGGCCTCTCGAAGGCCTTTCCTGGAAGGGGAGAAATTCCCAAGAAGGTCTCTTCTCCTCTGGCTTCTTCCAAGAGTCTCTGGACTACTCAAAGTCCCGTCCTCGTGGTAGATAGGGTTTTTGATAGTCAGGGGGTTTTCATCAGAGAGGAAGGTGATGTTGGACTCAGACTTGGGCAGGTTGTTGAGCACCCCTCCATTAGCAACACACTGACGATGGGCAGCGATCGCTCGTGTGGCAAAATCTGAGATCAGACGTTGGCGGTCACTTTCATCCAAACTGCCACCACTCCCACCACCACTGTGATTTGACCGGCTGATACATGGATGGGAGAAAAAAATGAGAAAAAAAATACGGAATGAAGGGAGAAATGAAAGAATTACAGATAAAATATGACAGAGTGGAGAGCATAGTGAATTGGAAAGATGTAACTCGATAAATCAAAGGCAAACAAAATGGAAGAGGGAGATGGGGACTGAATGAAATTTAAATGAAAGCAGTGATGCACACAATGGTTAACCAAAAATGTTTTATAAAGAGGAGTGGTGACAGAAGGACACATAAAGAATGGTAGAAAGGCAGATAAAACAACAGAGCGTCTGTTTGAGCTGTTGTTTGATATATGCAATGAAAAGAGACTTCACATTAAGAGATGAATGAGTAAAGCAATGAGAGGAGAAGGAGGAGGGATCTTAAAAGAGGTAATGGCATTTTCTTTCTGTGCTGTTTTTACCAGAGGGGCAGGAGATGGAGCACTAAAAAATAGTCTTGAAACACAAAGGAAAGAATGCAAATAGATTTTATGTAAGCTAAAAGTGGTGCACTACAAAGACGCTACTGCATCACGACTATAAACAATGCCAGATCTTTTGGGGCATGGATAGACAACTGTGTGTCATGGAGTTCTGAGAGTATGCAGATTTCCTTCCAACAAAAGACTGATTATATCCTCCTCTTTGGTTGGGGGAGCACTAATCTGTGAAATCTCTAGTGTAGTTTGAGACTTTGTTGAAACTCTGCAGACTCTTGTACTCCATGGCACATGGCTGCTACTTCTATGCCGAGGCAGCCGACGCATCTTCACCGCGGTTCTAATTCATGACTGATCAGCCAGAAGCACAGACAACCTTCAGCAACGCAACTTTGATTTCTGATCTACCAAAGCACGACTTACCCTGCACATAAAACAAGAGGAACCGCTAACAAGCACGGACAGAAACACAAAACTAAAGCAAGACAACTGTCACAGCGTAGTATCAAACTCGCCGGAGATGAGGAGCAATTTTCAGCATCCTACTCACTTTTGTCTGTCAGTCATGGATAAAGGTGGATGAATGAGAAGAAGACATGAATGCATCAGTCAACATGAGAGCAGGAGGAGTAGAGTGATGACATGATAAGACAGAATGACATTAAAATGCTCAGCGTTGTGACAGGAAAGAGCCAGCAGGAAAGGTTTATACACTGTACTGTAAAACAAATCAGGGTGTAAGGGTAGAGTAGGGGAACACTGGGATGAAATCTGGTCAGTTTGCGGCCATAATGACAAAAGATTTATTTGTCCTGGATGGTTAGATTAGCAAAAATCCAGTCTCGCTTCATTGCACTGTACTTTCATGATACACATACACATTTCAGGACCTGGTAGATGCCTTATAACAACGAAAACAACCTACTGTACTATCAAATTAACGGTAATTTATGAGTAAATTTTCAGTGCCTGCTTGGGAAATAAAACAGGTTGTCATTGTGCTACAAGATAACGAATAGAAAACTGTCTCTAAATTGTCTCATATACAGTGTACACATCTGCCAATCAGTTATATAAAGAGAAATACTCCATTTTCGATACAGTGCGTGTCACATTTCAGAAAAACGCCTTGAAATTGAGAGACTGCATCATAGAAAGAATTAACAAATCATCAATCTTGTTGTTTAGAGACGTTCATCACACATCATTTTTCAGAGTTTTTTTTAATCAAGTAATGATATATTAGCTTTTTTTTTATTTTTCAGTATAGCCTTTAATAATAAGGCTTTAATTTATATTTTATTTCACACGCTGAAGTAATTTTCTGCCTTTTGAAATGGAATGGGGGGGGTGGGGGGGATGAGTGACCATTAACTGTGATGATTATGGAAAACAACAAGAAAAACCCTACAATGATCAAGTTAGAATGGAAACATGGAGACATGTAACACGTGAACAAAACCACGTTTTAACAGTGTGGACTGTTAGAGAGCATATTATACACATCAGGTCACTGACACAGTAAGGAAGCTGAGAGTGGCTGTTCATTAATTTTTTTAAACGCCGTTATCTCGAGATCACGAGTTCATTTTCTCGTTATCTTCAGCAAACAGCAGGTTGATTGCTTGAGATTATTTCAGATTTGTAAGAGTGGACCGTCATCACGAGAAATGAGCTTCGTTATTTTGAGGCGATGAAATAATTAACTCGTGATCTCGACATAACGGCATTAAAGCAACAACTGCGAGCAGAGCTGATCACGGCTTCCGTCACACGAAGGATGACAATAAAATCCGCTATATTACTAAATAATACGACTTCTAATTTAAAAACTTTTAAAGAACATGCTTCATTTAATATTCTGCTAATAATAAGTTAAAGAACACTTTATTCTTCATACATAATTGAAAATAGACATTAAAGCTTGTCAGTAGAACAGCCAAATGTAATTAAAAGGGGAAAAAATGCCTCGAAAATCAGCCTACTGAGCAGTTTGATAATGGACCTTAATTATGAATGTGCAAACTTTTGCACTTTGCCAGGTTTTATACTCTTTAGGGATTATTTAGTCTTTACAAGATAGCAGTGATACAGAGCATGTACACACAGAAGTATTACACAAGTAATCCCAAACTGCATATTTTGCACACACACACACTCACAAAAGACCTTCCCCACCACAATTAAACATGCTCTGTAGCTTATCAATAGAATTAATTATCGCCCAGGGTGGTCTTTATAAATTACGGGCTGCATTTATTTCAATTATCTCATATCCAAGTTCATTTCCGCACACATTTTTCAGCGGATCGTTTGAGCCGGTTAGTCAGACACGCGCACACACACACCCACCCGCGCACACACACACACACACACACACACACACACACACACACACACACACACACACACACACACACACACTCGGAAATCCCTTGTTGTCATTTGGAGATAGTTTCTACAATCTTGCATATGAATTGCTCTCATGTTAATGGGAGTGGGGAGGCATATCAAGGACAGACAGGAAACCGGTGATGCATGTAATGCTGATAAGAGTTTCCTCTCAACTTCTTCTTAACGCTCCAGTAAGGAATTAAAAATGAACTCTCTGTGCATTGCCTTGAGTGTTTGTGTGTGTGCGTGCGTGCGTGCGTGCGCGGGTGTGGTTGTTAAAACTTTCCGATAAAAGTTAATATGGCGCCTTGACATACAGTCGCTATTGGATTCTTGCTTAGCCAAACCAACAAGTATCAAACCAGGAGAAATTGGCGAGAGGATAAATCAAACAGTATTTCCGAGACGATGCACAGAAATGGGGGAGTACAGTAAGCGGTGAGGACAATCTGACTAAACTGCATAATAATAAAGCAACTTTTTGAGGCAGTGCGGAGTGGATGGGCCTTAATGCCCTTCAGCACTGATGGGGTACGAGACATAAAACTGAATTAAGAAAAAGTAAAAGTAATTTCAACATAATCAACAAAAAGTGTATTTATATTGCCTCCATCAATACAAATACAGGGCAATCTCAGAGGATACATTTGGAGGACTTTTTTTTCCACTGTGTTATTGAACGGCATCAATCAATGAAAGTAAGAATGAAGTAAACTTGAGAGGCTGCACGCAAACTGAATATTTTTGGGCAGATCATTGACCTTCATTTTGTCTTTTGTATGGTGAGGACATTGGTATGCATTACAGGAGGGAATGGGACAAAGAAAGAGCTGAATGTCGCTGAACTCTGTGAAGATAAAATTGCAGGGTTTATCTGAGACTGTTAATATATTCAGAAATCAGAGCTTTGTTTGGTGTTAGTTTGATGTGGGGTTACAAGGCCCTGCTTGATTAATCCAAGATTGTGTCTGTGCCCGCATAATGTCAGTTTCTTTGGCCGCTGAAAAACGTGAAATGACGGAAATGTCTCCAAACTGCGAAAACGTCTTAAGAGAGACTTTAACTCGGTTGGTAAATCCTTGCAAGGGCTCCAGTCTTAGGAGTGATTTGGGAACATTGTGACGACTCAACAGGTTTCATTCCAGTGAGTTGGTGCGTTGGACCAAGAAAAAGCTCGGCGTGCTTCGATCAGACTTCAAAGACATTTATGTATAATTAACTTTAAATTGTCAATAAATAGTCAGAGGAACATCATTTTACAAGATGTTTAAGAGCAGTCTTCACAGGCTGAAACGGGCTGCCAGCTCTTCTGAGCGCAGCCGTCTTATCATTTATCAGTCTGACATGAAACTGGCTCAAGACTTTGACTAATTAGTTCAATTGCTGGCCTGTGCGGGCAAGCCTTTAAATATGGTTGTTGAACGAGTCTGTCGATGATGTGGATGCCTGTCTATCAGTGACCGCGAGAACGTCCAAGAGCTGTTTGTGGGATTATTCCTTGTCCATTATTTCCTTCCCTTCATTGAGAATAAACTGTGTTCAAACTGTATTCGACCTGCGTGTGTAGAGCCTTCTTTTTCCTTCTTCCTGGTCCTCTTGCAGCAGCATTTGGTTGTGAGTGTGGTCACTGGTCCTGACTACTTAAGTGTGAAGAAGCTTTCATGGTGTCCAAAACTGAGATTTATTCTTAATTAATGTTATCTTGCTTAGTTTTGATGCAGATTTCTCTGTTATTCCAAGTTACTTTGTGTTATATGGGACTTGTGCTTAACCTTACCTTGTGAATAACAGCTTTGGCCTGTAGGGAACCTAAGACGTATTTGCATAAGTATTTTCCATAGTGATAGTTAAAATGCGGGGAGATGTAATGTTACGGGACTGACTGCATGTGTGCATACCACAAAGCTCTCAAAGCAGGAAAAGGCACACTGCCAAAGGCTCAAGTTTAACAGCCATAGAAATGTGAGCTAATGCCTCTGCTTTGGCCCTTCAACACAAACGCCACTTTCACACTTCACTTACATGGCGTTGTCACCGAGCTCCTCATACAGGTTGTTGGCAGTGCCTCCCCCAGGTTTGCCCGTTGGCAGTGCCATCTGGATACGGGCTGTTTTGGCACACTCTGCCTGGCGTCTGGACACAGCAGAGAGGAAACACAGTTAGTTATTCAAAGTTAGAGGAAAATCCTGACCTTCGAAAGTAGATGGGCATCATCAGGGCAGGAGGGTTTATAACAACTTTCCTTGTTGAAAAGGTCTTAGATTTCAGGCCTTTAACCACCGCCATCCATCTCTATCTGTGTCCTTAAGCAATTCCTCATGACAGCTACTACAGTTTATTTGCACTGTATCCCCCTCAGGATCAGCTGCAGTCACTTTAGTGATCCCAGATAAGGTTTAATTTAAAGAGGATACATTTTCCACCATCAGTGCAATTTTTCACAATTTTGTATGTCACAAATATCTACAAAACAAAATTCATTTCCCCCACCTGCTAAACATTAGCATGTTAGCATTGTCGTTGTGATCATGTTTCTAGCATGTGCATTCGGTACAGCCTTACAGAGCTGCTAGCATGGTCGTGGACTCTCGTCCAACTTCAAAATTAGCGTTCCTATGCAGTGAAAAGCAGCGTTGGAGGTTGGTGGTGGTGTTATTGTTATGCTGCGGTTACTGTTTTATCTTTTTCACTGATGTTCAAGCGTTTCCAGGCTGTTAATGCATCAACGTTTGGAACTTCAACATGTTTTATAGCATCGTGTCGGAAAAGGGGTGAAAATTAGCCGGTCCACCTGGGTGTCATGTTTCCATCGCCGCCGATCAGAGCTGGAGCTGATTAATCCCTGTGACTACTGCAGAGTCACTACCCCGCGAATGAATACCAATGGTGTCCTTTCATAACAAAGTTAGGTTTCACTTTAAATAACCAGCTGACTGGTATTCTCGTCCAGTCAACACAGTTGTGATCTGGACTCCTATATGACCATACTCCAATAAAAGCATCGGTCTCGGACATTTACTGATTACATGTTCTTCGGGATTCATTCGCTGGATTGTCCGCCGTCCTCTCCGTTTCACCGACCCTCCTGATCTCATCCATTTTATTGTACAATGAAAGTCAACGGATTAATCACAATGAAAGGTGTTTAAGACGGCCGTGACATTAATATTTTAGATTGGGGATATGAAAGCGATACTCACTCTTTGAATCTGGTGGTGGCAGACGCAGCAGTCAAGAGAAAGAGAAAGATCAGTGATTATTCCACACATAAATCACACCATACTTCTTGTTAGTCAGGTTTACTTATTGAAATTTACAAACAAGTTGGACAATTGGTCTTCATTAGAGTCATTTAGCGACAGGGACTAGTGATGATTACCACTCTGTTTCTCTCATTTCAAATCTCCTCTCCTCTCTCTCTTATTTGTGTCAGGATGAGTAGCTCTCTCCAAAATGCACTGATCCAGTTGAAATGAGTGTGCGTGTGCGTGTGTGTGTGTGTGTGTGTGTGTGTGTGTGTGTGTTTGTGAGACGGATGAAATTAATAGCCTTTCACGGTGGTTAGCTAAACAAACTATTAGAATTGGCACTGTGGGACAGGCTGCCATGCTGAATCATCGAGGGAAGTGACTGGCCCAGGTGATAAAATGATAAATAGTGCAAAAGGACGTCCTGTGGGAGAGACTGCCAGCTTTGTCTATTTTCTGACTGTCTGCATTCTCTTCAAAGAAATTCATACATTTTCAAAATGGCTTGTTATCTTTGTCGGCATTCCTATTTAAAGTCAAATCCTCCTTTGTTGGACTGGCATGTTTGGAGGACCTAAATTCATATATTATAGTTGAAGCGGACGGTTTCACTTCAAGCACAATTACGTTACTGGCAGGAATGCCTAACCTAGAAATCACATTAAAAAAAAAAAAAAAAAAAAGTACATTACAAAGAACATTATAGGCTTCAAAAGAAAGCTGTTATGTTGGAAGGAAATAGTTTTAATAGCTGCCTATGGGATTTACACAAGCACTTTGTGCATTGACAGACGGATGGGATTTGCAAAGGACTGACACACTTGTTAGTTTCAATACTTTCTGACTTCAGTGGTCAGTGTTGAGGGTGTAAATCTATAAAAAAATAGTCAAAACAGATGACATTTTCCTGAGTAAACAGTGGATCCGCTGGGCCTATATTTTCAGCTGTGGATCAGTACACAATGACTTAATGAGGGAACCTGCCTGAAAGTGCAAAGGCGTGGTTAAGTTATGTGTTTTTAATAGTTTCTGGACAACAGCAGGGGTCTGTGGTACACAGGAATAAGATGTACGACTTTGGCTACACAGGCAATAATAATTGGTAGGATCGTGGGATTTATTGATAAAAAGAAAAGACTTGCCAGCCTTCTCCTCTCAACAGAAGCCCATCAGAGGGGCAGTGAGCCCCTACAGCCTCATTTAGTTTGAGTTGTCCCCAGTTAAAGTGCCTTTTTTATTCCAAAACTGCAGAAAGAAATACTCCACGTAATTCACACTTACTGTCTGTAGGTGATAATGACGATCAGTATGGCGGGGACGCAGCAGATAATGATGATCACCGCCAGAGCCAGCAGCGCCCCCTCTGTGTAGCCCACACCCTGCACAGCTTTCTTCACACTGGTCACCACGTCAGGGGTTCGGATCTCCAGAATCCGTCCGCCAGGAGGGAGGAAGGGCTGGAACTCCTTATTGATGTCCAAGAGTTTACCATCAAGAAACCTTGGGAGGAGAAACGCAATAGTGCAACTGAGACATCGATGCCAACATCGAACGAGTGTCAAAGCGAGGTGGTCAATACCAGAATTTGCTAGCTAGATGTCAAACAGTTATCCAGACAGCAAATTGGTCACTCAGTCAAGTTTCACCCTAAAATCACGCCCACTGACTTGTGCTTTTTGTACTTGCAAATCGGTTCAGTACTTTTCTGTTTGTCTGTGTTTCCTAAGGCCTCATGCTCGAAGCAGCTCCCATGCGGAGCGAGGACGGCCAAAACTCAGAGAGAACTTCTTGTTTGAGTAAGCTGCCAGGAAGAACAGGACTGACTTCAGCAAAAATACGTGACAACCTGTGTGAATGGCAGCACTCCAAAAAACTAATTGAGGCCAATTAATTTAAAAATGACTGGACTGTGATGTCAGCCGGGTCAGGTTTTGTCCCATCTTGTGACATAAAGCTTTTGGAGAGCTGCCGTTGGATTTGTCAGCTCAGTTCTTACTTGTAGAGCTCCTGTCTTGCTACAGCTCTATTTGTCAGCGGGTCGATGGCATAAATCATGAGGTCCGACTTGGTGTAGTCTTCCTGCTCCATCCCATCACCATGGCGATGGGGTCCGATGGTTTCCACGACAACCTTTGCTCCCGGTATCTGTTCTTGGACGTAGCGCTCCAAAATGCTGCGGATGAAAAATAAAGGATGGGATCATGCTACTCTGATTCCTTCAGGATACCGAAACGGCCGACACATCAACAAAACTACACCTCTGTGGACACGAACGTGTAAAGACAAAGCCCTCAGACACTCTGGTCACACCGCACACACCAAACCAACACACACAACCACACACAAACAAGCACTTTTCATCCTGCCAGCGAGGCAGGCTCGTGCTGGGCGATATTGATTTCTGTCCCCTAAGAAACATCAGCTCACAGCAGGAATGGTCCCACTAAGGTATGCGTTTATGTGCGTGTGTGTGTGTGTGTGTAAAAGAGCGAGAAAGTGAATGAGGTAGAGAGAAAACATGGTTAGTGCTTTAAAACTTCATTATCAAGTTACTGCATGGGCGCGAGGCAAAAGAAAGCAGCAACCCGGCTGAGCAGTGGTGCAACGTTTGTGGGTGCATACAGGCGCGCTGGTGAGTGAAACACAACATTAAACGTGTGCAGGAATGTGTAGTTTGTGTTGAGCAGTAACATCTTGCCTTTCTTCAAATGAATGAAAATATACGTGACGGACTGTGGAGGGAGATAACATTATTTGATTGAAGCTGATTCCTTGAACATGCTGAGCTGCATTGGAACAAAGAGTGTGTCACGTTCAGCGCTGTGGTGTTGATAAGGTCATGCTTTCTGGGCTCGAGCCTCAAACGTTTCGAATGTGGGAAGGAAAAATTGCTTGCGGTGGCTTCAAGGGACAGAAGGTGTGTGTGTGTGTGTGGGGGGGGGGGGGGGGGGGGTCACAGTGGAGCCTCATCTCCACACACAAGTAAAAAAACACATAAGATATAAAGATGTATAGAGATCTAGCTGTGTAACCACAGCTTGGTCTGTTTCAGGATGTTAACAGGGACATTGTTTACTCTGTAACTGTGGTCTCGCTGTGGCGCTCTGATGCGTGTCCCTGTGACAGTCCCAGTGTGGGTTCGAGCTCAACAAAGTACTGGGAGCTTCATTCTTACTAGGACACTTCATAAGGATGAAAACTTTTTAAACACGACACTGTTTGTCCTCTTTATCAAGTCTTGTTGATTTCCCCATGGTGGCAATTACAGCCTCAGTCCTTCCACCATAGCTAAATCAATATAGAGGAACCACTGACTGGTGTGACTGTGTAACCTAAAATGGCATCAAATCAAGGGGAAAAATTAAAATTAAGTATTGTATGGATGTTAACTTAATATACACCCACTCTTAATACAAAACAGTGCATTTTTAACCACTGCTGACCTTTAAAGCTTGCAGTGACATTGTACTTATGTGTTTGACCTATAACTTATAAAACAACATATTCTAAGGTATTGAAATACCTGAGTGGGCAACTGGACACGCCCATCAACAGCTGTTTGCAGTGTTGATGGTACATGTTGAAACTGCCCTGTAAAAAACTTTCTGAGCATGAAAAACGGTCCTTGGATGAAAAGTTTCATCATTCAGAGTGTAGGTGCAGCCGGCTTAATACCGCAGATGATTAATTAATGTATTCTTTAAAATAGATAAAAATGTGAGTGCAGGTTACCTGAGCAGCTTGTCTTTGTTTTTCTCCACATAGGTTGGAGGGACATTTGATACGACCACCTGCATGTCCAGCTGGTTCACCACGGACACCTGAAACAGAATACAAATAAAACTCATTTTCTGCATTTCAATGGGGCTGAAAACAGTGTGTTCAGCTGTGTGTAGCTTCACTAAACCTTATCAGATGGCGCCTCCGTCACTGAAAAGAAAAACTTTACATTGGAAAAGATAACATATCCAATCCAGCTTCGCCTCAAGCTTGTGACAATTTGTTTTCACGTTTCTGCTTCGAGGACATTCTGGGACACACGTGAGTCTCACTGCAATTAACATCACGATCGTGTCATTCAATTAGCTGAGTACAAGATGAAATTAACCCTCCTTATGGGAACATTAGAAACCTGTCTGCAATGTCAAAAATGAACATATACACACCACTATCTCCGCCTTGCTGCTGTGTCCTCGACCGTAGTTGTCTGTAGCGACCACTTCAAACTTAAAATACGACCTCCTCATGTTGCGGTACATGATTGCCGTCTTCACCACGCCGCTGTACGGTTCGATGACAAAGCCGTCTTTGCTGTCTTTAGTCTCTTTACCAGCAGGAGGAGGAATGATGAGCCGGTACATCATAGAACTGTAGTTACCAGTGTCTTGGTCCAGGGCCTGTAAAATGAGGAAAATAAGAATCACCAGACAGCATCATTATTATAATTACCATCATAATCACTATTATAATGAAATGTCATCATCATTATCCAGGCAAACAACACTGTGATCAAGTCATTGTTGCCTCTATCGTAATGATCTCAAATTCTGTGATGATTCTCATCCTGATAGTGATCCCTCCAGCTCCTCATTTGATCCCAGGTGTTTGAGCAGCTAATCAATGAACAGCGCTGCCATGTATATTGATTAGGGCATGAGTCATGTCCATCTTGTATTTCTCACTCGCCAAAAGGCCGCACACTGTGCTGCTTTTCTGGATTCTGTCCTCCCGTGGGAGGCTTTCAGTACTTGTCTTGTTTGACGTAGTACTCTGCATCACCAGTAGGGGGTAAAGTGGTGCTTTGAGCCGTATTCAGGCCTGTTCATCTGTTCTGTCATATTGGCTAACTATCAAGTCTCTCCCTCATTCACACACACATGCAAATCTCACATTCACATCCAGACACACAGGCCGACATTGATTTATTGCCGGGTCTTTACAAGAGGGGCTGGGGGCATAGACTACAGATCCTGCTCTGAGACACCTGCCGCATCAAAGGTAACAATATGCTGGCAAGAAAGAAAAAAAAAAAATGTATTTTTCTTATGGCCAGGGAATAAGGAAGAGGAAGCAGGGAAGAAAAGAAGAAATAAAGGAAATATAGAGGCGTACATACAGAAAGATGAGGGAATAAGGGAGAACAAGACGTACAGATCTGTATTTTGGTGTGTGCTCTTTCTTGCAGAGGTAAGTTAGGATAACTTTCCAGCAACAGATAAATGCAAAGCAAGTTTTGAGTGCTTAATGTGTTCGGTGGAAAAATAGAAAAATTAAGAAACAGTCAGGATGGATATTAAAAACCCTTGATTACTGATTTAATTCACAGCGGTGAAACAAAAGGGAGAAATAAATATTCTAGATGATTGTGAAAAAACTCAAGGAACACCACAGAAAACAAGAAATAAGGACTTATCAATAATTGGCAGCCGTCTAAATGTCAATGTAAAGCTGCAGTTTGAGCGCACACGAGTATAAAACAGTAAAGTATATCGATTTCCTTTATGCTAACTCCAACCATAAATTACCATAAAGTGTATATGTTGCATACAATTAGTATGCAGTATGGAAACGGGACAAAGCTTTTGACTTTTTTAACAATCCTCCCTCATTATAATGATTTCTTTATTAAGTAATGATTGTCGGCGCACAGATGTCAATTTAAAAGCCCTTTGGTATCACTTTAACAGAGTAAAACAGTATGTCCTCAAAAATATGGACTTTAACAGCGTCAGTAAGTGCGGTAAACATTTCACTGAAGCGCTTCCAATCCAATGTTCTGCCCATTTTAACGAGAAATCAGCAATGTAGAAGCCAAAATAAACGCAGCCACTCAGTCTCCCGCACACCTGAGCCTCATTCAAGAGCATTTTTACAATAGGACTGAATCACTTTGGTGAATAAGGCCATGTTCAGACAACACTGAGTGAAAAGAAGCTGCCTCCTCATTAATGTCAATGGAACTTGGTGCCACTGCAGAGCTCTGGCAAAAAAAAAAATCATGTGGCAAGGTCAGGCGTTTGCCAGTCAAACACATGGAGAATGAAACGTTTCATGATCCTCATCTGACAAGACTTTAAACTCACAAATGCACCGTTTAAACTGGACTTTCTGGAATGTAATTTCTTATCTCCGGTGCCTCCACCAACACACCAACAAAGGCCAATTGTCGATATAAAGACCTACTAAAAGGATGACGAGAATTAGTAATTATAGGGGAGAGAAACGCTGGAGAAAGAAAGAACAGTAAATTCCACATATTTGCTTTTTGTTGTAGTGGGTAAAGTGACAGAAACATCTCGGGGAAGACAAAATGTGATTTGAATTGAATTTGAAGAACAAAACAATCTTTGGTGGCAACAAATAGGTTTTCTAATGTGAGACTCATCCGCAACCTGATCGATCTCTGTGCTCTGGCATCCTCTGAGGGACAAACAGACAGAACTCCTGCACGTGCACTTGAACACGCACACTGAAGGTATGACAGGTCTGCATGAGGCAACACACAGATAGCAGAACGCAGCCTGGCCCACACAGACAGACAGACACACACACACACACACAGACACACACACACACACACACACACACACACACACACACACACACAAAACTCATTAAGACAACGTGTGTGCTTCAGACAGATGTGATGGAATTAGTTATACTTGAGTGAAACCACTGAGATTGAAAATGCACGTCTCAAACTTTCTCGCCATCTTTTGTGTCACTCACTTCTTCATCGGGATGTTGGCAAGTGTGCCGCCAACATCCTCTTCCATCTTTCCAGCCGTCCCCGCCCCGCCACCCTGACTCCATCTATTCATCCACCCATGAATCATGTATGTCTTCCCTGCCTTCTTCTGTCCAGTCAGTTTGTGTCTCAGCAGGATGCCAGTTATCTTTATCTCACCATCAATCCTGTCTCCTACCTCCAACCTCCAGATCTATTACCGCTTGCTGTGGTGATCGAGCCTACTAACAGGCCGTTAGTCCTTCCTGTCAGTCTGCTCATATACTTAAAGAGGTCAGGTGACTGTCGAGCAGGATGCTGTAAACCATCTCCAGCCAAATACACTCTTAAAGGGCCAGTGTGTAGGATTTAGCAGCATCTACCGGTGAGACTGTAGATTACAACTCCCTG